>NC_133327.1:351165430-351769568 GCF_042186555.1 Aquarana catesbeiana | reverse complement strand
AACTGGAGTACCATTGATACAGAGTTGTTCTGTCGCCATTTCGCTGGCCTACGTTCCCCACTCTGTACTAACTGCCAGTCGTCCACCCATACGGCCAACTGGTGCTCCGAGTCAGGTGGCAGACGCCCCCCCAACCCTCCCCTCTTTCCCAGCGTCACTCGTTACTCAACGGCGTTTACTCAGCCGGCTCAGGCAGACAGATTAGGACGACCCGTCCAGGCACTAGGGGAGCAGCCATATGCAATAACTTCAACTTTGGGGTTGTAACTTCCCCCACTGCAAACTACTTCATGTCTGTCTCACATGCCACAAAGCCCACCCCAGGTACGCTTGCGCTATGAAACAACCTAAACCCGAATGACTAAGCCGAGTGCACGTCGGATGGCTCGCGTTTTACCTCACCTCACACCCAACACCTTCACTGGCAGCCTTTCTCATCCGGGATTCACGACAGGCTTTCACACCGGACTTATCACACTCCAAACACAACTCACGAATGCAAAAACCTGCTTTCAGCCGCTACCGACGAGGAAACCATCACCACCCTGCTGCAAACAGAACTAGACCGGGGATACATAATCGGCCCCTTTACACAATCACCTTTTTCTGTATGGAGAGTCAGCCCTATCGGCCTTGTGAAGGGCAAGTTTTCAAATAAACTCCGTTTAGTTTATGATTTGTCCGAGCCTCATTGTTCCCACATACCCAGTTTAAATTTCCTAATACCTTCAGAAGAGTTTTCACTTAGATATTCAACGGTAGACTCAGCTATTCAATCTATCATTCTCGCAGGAGCAGGCACCTGGTTGTCTAAAGCAGACATCTCGGACGCATTCAAATTGTTGCCAATTGATCCGTGCCTATGGCGATGGCACGGAATCAAATGGAAAGGCCTATACTATTTCGCCACCAAGTTAACGTTCGGCTCCAAAAGCAGCCCGTGGCTATTCGACACTTTCGCTCAGTCCCTTTCCTGGATTCTCTCACAACATGCGTCCTGTCAGAAAGTGATCCACTACTTAGACGACTTCCTACTCATAGAGAAACCCAACGAGCCCCCAGTTGATCTAAACAGCCTTAGAACAATCTTTCATAATCTTAACGTACCTCTAGCGGATAAGAAAGTAGAAGGCCCGGCACAGATCGTCACCTTCTTGGGTATCATACTCAACACTCACACCATGCAAGCTAGCCTGCCTCCCGACAAATTGACCCGCATCAGGACAGTCATCCACACATTTACTAATACGCAAGGCTGCACAAAAAAGCAACTACAATCCCTCCTTGGCATGCTGAACTTTGCCATAAGGATCATCCCTCAAGGGCGATCCTTCGTCTCACGTCTCCTGGTGTTCCTTTCCCAGGTACAAGACCCTGACCTAATATTTAAACTAGACAAGGCAGCCGTAGCTGACCTAGCCATGTGGGACGATTTTCTGACAAACTGGAACGGCATTTCGATGTTTATCCCATCAGCGTCTCCCACTTCACCTCAAATAATCACGGACGCCGCAGCCTCCACAGGTTTTGCAGCTATTTTTGGCCACCACTGGTTTGCAGCACCATGGCCGCCAGAAATACTCTTGATCCCCGGGTTCAGTCAATCCTCCTCGATGTTCGAGATCTACCCCATTGTTGCAGCAGCCCACGTCTGGGGCAACAACTGGGTAGGACAAACAGTGACATTTTCCACAGATAATCTAGCCACAGCCTCTATTATAAACAAAGGTCGCTCCAAGTCCTTGGCCATCATGTCCTTCCTACGCCGGCTGGTGCAACTCTCACTACAGCACCAATTTAATGTCCTCTGCGTTCATATCCCCGGTAAATGCAACACTTCGGCCGACGCGCTATCTCGTTTTAACTTCATAACCTTCTTTTCGCAGGAACCTGGAGCCGACCCGACCATGTCTGCTATCCCACATTGGTCACAACTAACCCTGGATTAAAGCGACATCTTCATGACGCCACTAGTCTGATTAACCAGTCACTATCTCACAATACCCTGAAAGGCTACCATGCTGCCTGGAAAAGCTATCACAGGTTTCTAGCGGCTAACCCCGGGGCTATACCAGGAGATCTCCATCATATCCTGGCCTTCATTTCATACTGCCATACTCAGCTGAAGTTATCCTACAACACTATTAGACTCTACCTAGCTGGCATCCAGCATTTCACCTCTTTACTAGATCCTAACAAACCATCTTTGTTCGCTACTTATGCGGTCAAAGCCATCCTCCGAGGCATCCACAAGCAGAAACCCCAAGTTAGCGGTAAACGCTTACCAGTCACCAGTGCCATGTTTCGAGACATGTCCACTATACTCTCACGCTCACCTTTCGGTTTTTTGCCCAGCTTGGTCGTCCAAGCAGCCATGTACCTGGCATTTTATGGCTTTCTACGACCCAGCGAATTCACAGTCAGCAACACCAGTCATAGGGCCTTATGCAGACGCCATCTCATGCGTCACCACAGCCACTTCACAATACACCTCGAGGTGTCCAAAACACAACAGTCCGGTCCAGGGGTTGACATCAAGCTCTTCAGAACGCACAACGCCTGGTGCCCCGTAGCCATCCTAGATCGTCTATTAGCCCATTTACCTGATCCCTCGCAGAACAGCCCGTTGCTGCCGTTCCCGATCAGCCCGCTTAGTACCAACCAGTTCACTACTCACATCAGGATCCTTCTGCGCAACTTGGGCCTTGACCCCAACCGTTATTCTGGACATTCTTTCCGCATTGGAGCAGCATCAGCAGCCTCACGAAACGGAGTCCCGGACCACGTGATCAGGAAAATGGGAAGGTGGAAATCCACCTGCTTTGCTCGCTACATTCCCAATCCACAAGTAGAAACGTCACGAGCCTTTTGTAAGCTCGCTCTGTAAGATGACCATAAACTTAAATAAAACATTACCTCCCTAAACCAAGTCTTTTTGCGCCCTTCTCTGGCATACCGCCCAGCAGATCTGGGTTTACCATACAGCAGGCCAGGGCACACTTCAGGTCTATTTATGTTGTTAGTCTTGTGACGTGTTTATGTGTTTCATATCTGTCAGGACGGAGGGCTCCGACCATAAATAGGAAGGCCGGTTTACCGGCCTGAAATTATGGGAGGAGCCTGGAGCATATATAACCAGACTATCCACGGTGGTCAGTGTCGGTTCCAGTGCGCGGTACCCACCCACCCATTCCCCTTCTCAAGGTACTTCTCTTCAAACAATTTCTCTACAGAAATATCCATTACTTTCTTAAGGTATGCGCCCTTCTCTGGCATACCGCCCAGCAGATCTGGGTTTACCATACAGCAGGCCAGGGCACACTTCAGGTCTATTTATGTTGTTAGTCTTGTGACGTGTTTATGTGTTTCATATCTGTCAGGACGGAGGGCTCCGACCATAAATATATATATATATATATATATATATATATATATATATATATATATATATATATATATATATATATATATATATATATATATATATATATATATGTATAAAACCATCTTCCGAAATTTGAATTTCTTATAAAATGATTTCGAATTTGAATAGAAAAGATTAGAACAGAGTAGAAGAGAAAAGACTAGAAAAACAATAGAACAGAATACAAAAAATTATATATATTATATTTTATTCTGTTCTATTGTTTGTCTGGTCTATTATTTTCTATTCTAATCTTTTCTATTCAAATTCAAATTCATTCTATACGAAATTCCACTTTCAGAAGCCATCTTCCGAAATTCGAATTTCGTATAGAATGAATTCAAATTCGAATGGAAAAGTTTAGAATAGAATAGAAAAGAATAGCATAGAAAAACAATGAAACAGAATAGAAAATTTTATTTATATATATATATATATATATATATATATATATATATATATATATATATATATATATATATATATATATATATATATATAAAACATCTTCCAAAATTCGAATTTCATATAGACCGAAATCAAATTTGAATATAAAAGATTAGAATAGAATAGAAAATAATAGAAAAGAATAGACTAGAAAAACAATAGAACAGAATAGAAGAAAATATAATATATAATATATTATTTTCTGTTCTAATCTTTTCTATTCAAATTCGAATTCATTCTATAAGAAATTCAAACTTCAGAAGCCATGTTCTGAAATTCGAATTTCGTATAGAATGAATTTGAATTGAAAAGACTATTATAGAATATAAAATAATAGAAAAGAAAAGCATAAAAAAACAATAGAAGAGAATAATACAAAAAAAATTTACCGTATTTATCGGCGTATAACACGCTCCGGCGTATAACACGCACCCCAATTTAGGAGGGAATTTTAAGGAAAAAAACTTACATTTAAATGCCCATCATTGCAGCCTTGTCAGTGCAGCCTTGCCCCAGTGCAGCCATGTCAGTGCAGCCATGTCAGTGCAGCCATGTCAGTGCAGCCATGTCAGTGCAGCCATGTCAGTGCAGCCATGTCAGTGCAGCCATGTCAGTGCAGCCTTGTCAGTGCAGCCTTGTCAGTGCAGCCTTCCCAGTGTCCATTGCAGCCTTATCCCAGTGCAGCCTTATCCCAGTGCAGCCTTGCCCCAGTGCAGCCTTGCCCCAGTGCAGCCTTGCAGCTCGCAGTTTGAAAATCCTGTGATCCCCTGCGATCCTGAGCTTCAAAATCACCGACCGTGATTTGAAAATGGTGCCGCCGGCGCCAAAATACGCAGAGCCGGCCTCGGCTCTTCTCGGCGGCTCTCGTTCACTTTTGGCTCCACTCGTAGTCCCGCCTGGGATGGGCGGACTGTGAGCGGAGCTAGGTTCGGGCGGCGCTCGAGTGAAGCCGAAAGTGGCCGAGAAGAGCCGAGGACCGGCTCTGTGTATTTCGGCGCCATTTTCAAATCGCGGTCGGCGATTTTGAAGAACTGTCAGCTCAGGATCGCAAGGGATCGGCGTATAACACGCACCCATGATTTTCCCCTGATTTTAAGGGGAAAAAAGTGCGTGTTATATGCCGATAAATACGGTATATATATTTATATATATTTTTTTTATTTTTATTTTTTTTCTATGCTGGTCTATTGTTTTTCTATTCTTTTCTATTGTTTTCTATTTTATTCTAATCTTTTCTATTTGAATGCGAAATCATTCTATACGAAATTTGAATTTCCGAAAATGGTTATACAGAAACAGAATGAAATAGAATGAAATCGAATTCTAATAGAAAAGACTAGAACAGAAAAACAATAGAACAGAATAGAAAAAAAAAAAAAATATATATATATATATATATATATATATATATATATATATATATATATATACACACACATCTTCCGAAATTGGAATTTGGTACAGAATGAATTCAAATAGAAAAGATTAGAATAGAACAGAAAATAATATAAAAGAATAGCATAGAAAAACAATAGAACAGAATAGAAAAAAAAAAAATATATATATATATATATATATATATATATATATATATATATACACACACACACACATCTTCCGAAATTGGAATTTGGTACAGAATGAATTCAAAAAGAAAAGATTAGAATAGAACAGAAAATAATATAAAAGAATAGCATAGAAAAACAATAGAACAGAATAGAAAAAAATATAAAATATTCTATTCTAATCTTTTCTATTCGAATTCATTCTGTACCGAATTCCAATTTCGGAAGATGGTTTTATTTATTTTTATATATATATAAAATATTTCTTTCTATTCTGTTCTATTGTTTTTCTATTCTATTCTTTTCTATTAGAATTTGATTTCATTCTATTTCTATATAACTATTTTCTGAAATTCGAATTTTGTATAGAATGAATTTGAATTCAAATAGAAAAGATCAGAATATAATAGAAAATAATAGAAAAACAATAGAACAGAATAGAAAAAATATTTTTTATATATATATATATATATATATATATATATATATATATATATATATATATATATATATATATATATATATATATATATATATATATATATATATATATATATATATATATATATATATATATATATATATATATATATATATATATATATATATAACCATCTTCCAAAATTCGAATTTCGTATAAAATTAATTTGAATAGAAAAGATTAAAATAGAGTAGAAAGAATAGACTAGAAAAACAATAGAACAGAATAGAATAAGATATAATATATATATTATATTTTATTCTGTTCTGTTCTATTGTTTTTCTAGTCTATTCTTTTCTATTAAAAATTCATTCTATACAAAATTCGAATTTCAGAAGCCATCTTCCGAAATTCGAATTTCGTATAGAATGAATTCAAATTTGAATAGAAAAGTTTAGAATAGAATAAAAAAGAATAGCATAGAAAAACAATGAAACAGAATAGAAAAAAATATATATATTATATTTTATTCTCTTCTGTTCTATTGTTTTTCTAGTCTATTCTATTTCTATTCTAATCTTTTCTATTCAAATTCGAATTCATTCTATACGAAATTCTAATTTTAGAAGCCATCTTCCGAAATTCGAATTTCGCATAGAATTAATTCAAATTTGAATAGAAAAGTTTAGAATAGAATAGAAAAGAATAGCATAGAAAAACAATGGAACAGAATAGAAAAAAAATATAATATATATATTTAACCATCTTCCAAAATTGGAATTTGGTACAGAATGAATTCAAATTCAAATAGAAAAGCTTAGAATACAATATATTATATTTTTTTCTATTCTGATCTATTGTTTTTCTATGCTATTCTTTTATACTTTCTATTCTATCCTAATCTTTTCTATTGGAATTCGATTTCATTCCATACGAATTTCAAATTTCGCAAAACGGTTATATATAGTTTACTTTTTCAAATTCAGTTATTGTTTTTTCGAATTTTATAGTTTTTTTTCGAATGTGGTAGAAATTTTTCGAATTTGACAGTTTTTTTCGAATGTGGTAGAATTTTTTCGAATTTGATAGTTTTTTTCGAATTTGACAGTTTTTTTCGAATGTGGTACAATTTTTTCGAATTTGATAGTTTTTTTCGAATGTGGTAGAATTTTTTCGAATTTGACAGTTTTTTTCGAATGTGTTAGAATTTTTTCGAATTTGATAGTTTTTTTCGAATACGGTCGAATTGTTTCGAATGCGGTCGAATTTTTTCGAATTCGAATACGAAACGAATTCTGAAAACGAATGTAATGAATGCAACGAATTTAACTAAACGAATTAAGTTAAATAACGAATCGAAACGAAACTAAACTAAACAAATTTTTTCATCCTGCACATGTCTAACCACCCCATGGCTTAGATACTGGAGGAGATTTTTTTTTTTCTTTGGCCGGCGCAGTGACTCTGTGACATTGCAGCTCTGAACTGGGGACCACTGTAGGCGTTTCAGGAGATTGGTGGATGAGGAGAGACTAGGGGCTGAGGTACAGACCCCCCGGGCTGTTGGGAAGGAGGAGGTGATGAAGCAAGACTGACCGTTCCCATGAGAGACGTCATTGCAGGCCACTTACAGGGAGGGGTAGGAGACTATCTGGAGCGTGGTAGGAAAATGTACTCTTATACAATAACAAGAACTCAGTTAATGCTCTTAACTAAACTGAAATAGACTGGTTTTGAGCCTATGTCTTCGCCTAGTAATGTGGCTGAATAGCAGGAGACCTGGAGTGTATCCTGGGAAGCCTCCGCTATCTCCTATTTCACTTAATGTACCTAGCCTGGAAATCAATCCTTTTTGTTTTCCTGCTTCTGGTATGAAATGAATGTAAGAAGAGAAGAGAAACAAATGTCATTCCAATATTTTATTGTCGGGCTCAAAGGTTTAATGTGCGAAAGCTAAAAAGAACTTTTAAAGTTATGCTACTGAATCGTAATAGTCAGTAAACATATATGCATATATATATCCCCTGTAAAGTGTAACAGCCAGTGGCCATCGGACTTAACTGAGAGACCCCAGAGAGGCCCATGAACTGTTGCTTTTTTCTTTTTCCCTTGTTGCAGTTTTAATTTCTTGTCGATATTGCTGCAATAAGGGTACACATTGGGCAAGTCCTAGGAACGGTAGAAGAAGTAGAGGGGGGATTGGACGATCATGATCAAAGATTGGAGGATATAAATGAACAGATTAAATCCTTGCAGAAAACAAATAGAGCTCTTCTATACAAATTGGAGGACCAAGAGAATCGGAGCAGATGTAAACATCTACGAATAAAAGGTCTCCCAGAGAAGTTTAGCAATGAGGAACTGATAAAAGTGATACAGGAGCTGCTTAACCCCTTATTGGAGAGAGAAACAACAGAGATATTGAAAGTGGATAGATTTCTTAGGATCACAAGATATTCCACCCAAAGGAGAGAGAGCCCAAGAGATGTGATAGTGAGGTTTTACTATGTGGAAGAAAAATCTAAAATTATGGAAAAAATGCAGAATTCAACAGGAATTTTCCATGAAGGAGTTGAGCTACAGATTTTTTCAGATTTATCTACAGAGACTTTAATGAGAAGGAGACTCCATAAACCTTTAACTGAGCTTATATCATATTAATGGGGTTTTCCAACTTGTCTCAAAGGAAAGAAAGATGGCCGAACTGCAGTCTTGAGATTCCCAGAAGAGCTGATGGATTTCTGTCATAAACTGGACATCTTACCCCCCTCCACCAGTTTTGGGGGAGGTGGAAAGAGTATTACCCCCTCAAAGCAACTTGAGATGAAATGTAGTGGGTGAAAGAGGGGGAGGAGATGGGGAGGGGGAGGAGGTCCTATATAGTGGAAGCTCTCACTGCTAGGGAAAAGAGTGGTGAAACATGGAAGGAGAAATGTAAACAAAGAGTAGGGATGGGGGGTGAGTGGGGGTAAAGGGGCAGGGGTCGGAGAGACTGGCAGGGGGCCTAGAGGTGTCAGCGGCAGGAGCCCCTTGGAAGATATGGAGATGAGGTGACATCAGGATGATGCTGGCCGGTTCCATATACTGAACAGAAAGTGGGAATCTGTCCAGCCTTTTTTAGGTTTGCTGTTCCAGAGGGAGGGAGCTCTTGGGGTGGAGGGGTTCTGGTATGAGGGGTTTCTTTTTTTTCTCTCTTCTCTTCCTCTCTTCTCTCTCTCTGCCTCCTCCAGATGAGCAGATGCTCCCTGTATTGAACCCCGGTTTTGGTAAACTTAGTCACTTACAATGTGAGGGGGCTAAACACTCTTAAAAAAGATACAAAGTAAATAAAGAGCTGCATTTGTTTTTTGAGCAAATGTGGTGTGTCTTCAGGAAACATATATTGCACATGCTTCAGGGTGTAGATTAACGTCATGATTCAATTTCTTTTTTGCAAATGTCACACCGGTCTCCTATGTGGTTCTATGGAGACACAACATCACAGCACTCAAGGGGTGTGGCCATTGGGTTTGACAGGGCGATGGTATTTATGGCGGAGGAGCGTCTAGTCGATATGGAGGGAAGGTTCCATTTTATAAAGGGGAAACTGTTCAATATGGTGTGTACAATCCCAAATATTTACTCCCCAAATAAGGACCCTGATAAATTTATAAAGAGAACACTGAAAAAACTTGATGCCTTTAAAGAGGGTAAATTAATATTTGCAGGAGATTTAAATTGGAGCATAGACGCGAGGGTAGATACTTCAGGGGGGTCCTCTTGATCCATGGCTCAAAGGCAAAGGGCAATAAAAAAAATTGCTGCTGGACTTTCAGTTGATGGATGCGTGGAGGATTAGACACCCAGGGAAACAAGATTACACTTTTTACTCCCCTGTACATAGGTCATTTTCAAGGATTGACTATATTTTAATAGAACACCAACTGGTACCATGCCTTAAAGGAGCGGATATCAAAGCAATTACCCTCTCTGATCATGCCCCAGTTACAATCCAATTGGAAATATCAGGCGACCCCTTGGTGGGGAAAAAATGGAAACTGAATGACTCCCTTATTTAAGACCCTGAAATAATCAAAAGGATTGAGCAGGAGCTGGATGCCTTCTTTGAGGCCAATGACACAGTAGAAATCCCTAAGTCAACTTTGTGGGAAACACATAAGGCTTTTGTAAGGGGAATCTTGACTGGGATTGGAGCGGGGAAAAAGTTAGAAAGGGGAAAAAAGATGGCCCTTTTATATAGAGAGATACAGGAATTAGAACAAAGAACGAGACCCAAAGGTATTCCAGAAAGGCAAGAATTTACAGTAAAAAGAGGCGTTAGAGGAATTGTTAGAACAGGAGAGAAAATGTGCTTTTCACTCAGTAAATAGGGAAAGATACCAATGGGGTAACAAATCGGGGAAATGGATGGCTAGAAGAGTAAAGGAAAAAAAGAACAGGTCCTCTATTCTGAAAATCAGGGACGACAAGGGAGAGATGGTGTATTCTTCCCCTGAAATTGCAAACATATTCCATTCCTATTATAGTGCCTTATATAACGTGAGACAGAGAGAGGAAGACAGAGAGAAGTGGAAGATTGAAGCTCAGGAGTATCTATGGGGCCTAGACCTTCCCAGGGCATCTAAAGAGGAGCTTGAATATCTTGAATCCCCAATTTCGCAAGAAGAGGTGGATAGAGCAATAAAGAATATGACCCTGGGAAAGAACCCAGGGCCTCGATGGATACTCCATTTTGTATTATAAAAGATTTTCAAAGTTTTTGGTCCCTTAGTTGTGCGATTATCTGAACGCACTGGCAGAAGGAGAGATGCTCCGCGAGGAGTCATTATTGGCATATATAACCCTTATTTTAAAAAGGCGGGAAGGATCCAGCATCCCTAGGGAGTTATAGGCCAATATCGTATATCAAGATCGGATATCAAGATCTTCACCAAAATAATAGCAGAAAGATTGAAACCTCTGCTACCAAGGTGGATTCATAACGACCAGGTGGGGTTCATGACAGGGAGGGAGGGGAGGGGCAATTCTCTAAAGTCCATCTTTCTGATACATGAAGTAATGGGAAGGGAGACCCCAGTTGTTTTTATATCAATAGATGCCGAAAGGGCCTTTGACAGGGTAGAATGGGGCTTCATGTTTGAAACACTGAGATATTTAGGGCTGGGCGTGAGGATGATGAGATGGATCTTGTCCTTTTATTATCACCCAATGGCTAGAATCAGAATAAATGGAAACCTGTCTTCTCCCCTTGAATTATTCAACGGGACAAGACAGGGATGCCCCCTCTCTCCAATGTTGTTTATAAAAGCATTGGAACCTCTATTAGCTGCAATCCGTAAAAATCCGGATGTTAAAGGAATCAGAGTAGGAGTAAGAGAGTATAGAGTAGCTGCGTATGCAGATTATCTGCTTTTCTATATTTCTAATCCCAGGGCAACAATCCCAATAGTTTTAAAGGAGCTGATTCGGTATGGGAAACTAACAAACTTTAAAATAAATATGGCTAAATCTGAGATCTTGAGTATAACTAAATTGAGGGAAGAGCAGCTGGCAATTCAACCTAAATTTCCTTTTGTATGGTGTAAGGAGGAGCTGGGGTTTCTGGGTACAAAATTTACGTCATCCTTAGGTGCCATGTTTAAGGCTAATTATATCTCCATGCTTAATAAGATCAAGGACCAATTGAATATTCTGAGATATAAAACTCTCTCATGGACAGGGAGAATAAATGCAGTAAAGATGTTTATATTACCGATGCTGATATATATTTTTCAAATGATCCCAATAGCACTACCCCAGGATTATATTAGGAAATTAAAATCAATGGTATTAAAATATATATGGGCACGCAAACGTTCCAGGATAGTGTTTGCTACATTAGTTAAAGAAAAAGAGAGGAGGGGGGGGGCTAGCAGCACCAGATTTTAAAAAATATTATCAAGCGATCTCTATCTCTTGAATTGTAGATTGGATCTATAACAAAGAGGAGAAAAGCTGGGTAAATGTAGAAATCTCACACAGCTATAGGGAAGTTGGTTTGGATACCACCACAATTTTGAGACTTAGGTCCCAGCACAAACCCCCTAATGAGAAACACTTTGAAGATATGGGATTGATTAGGTAGGAGATATCACTGGGATTATAACTCACCATTAATGCCATTAATAGATACAAATTATTTTAAGCCAGGGAAAGAAGAGCACATATACTTCACTAGGTGGGCAAAAAAGGAGGTAATATTATTGCAAGATGTGATTAAGGGAAATAGATTATACACTTATGCAGAAATTACACGTGAATGGGGCAATAAACCATTAGATAAATGGAGATATACTGTATACAATTACAACATTTTACACAATCACTACCACAACCAGTATGGGGAAAGGGACAATTGAGGTTAATTGAGAAACTGCTTGGCTCCCCGTTAAGTTTAAATCGAAGCATATCCAAAATATATAAAATACTAATTAGGGAAGCAGAATATGAATATCCATCTTACCTGGGGAAATGGGAAGAGGAAATTGGATCCCTTAGAGATGAGGAACATAGTAATAAGTTATTAAGAGTAGCATGTTCTATTGCAAGGGATGCTCAGACAATGGAAATGTGTTATAAACTGTTGGTGAGGTGGTATGTGATCCCCAAAGGGCACACAGATATGGGGGAGAGAGCCCTACAATTTGCTGGAGAGGCTGTGATGCCCCGGGGACCTTTGGTGGGACTGCATTAAAATATAACCTTACTGGAAAGAAATTATAGAGGCAATTTTACATATAACAGTTGAACGGATCCAAAAAGATCCATGGGTATGCTTGTTTCATGATACTAGGGATGCGGTGCCTCATTACAGAAATATCCTAGTCCCATATCTCCCGAATGCAGATAAAAGGTCTGATTCCTTGTCTATGGAAAACCCAGGAGGCCCCAAAGATGAAGGAGTGGGTATTAAGGGTGGAATGGGTGAGGTCCATGGAGGGATTAATACATATGACAGAAGACACACAGGGGGTTTATTAAAAGATTTGGTGAAACTGCATTGAATTTAAGAGCTCAGATGAGTATGCTAATGAGGGAGGTATAGAGAGGGGAGGGAGGAGAGGTGAAGAGGAAGGGATTATTATATTAGGGGGTGGAAGGTTTTCTTTTTTTTGGTTGGGGGCGGGAGAATTGAAGGGAAGGGAGTAGCATGTGATTTAAATAAGGAATGTGATTGATAATGGTGATGTTATTCTATCTCTGTGAATTATTTATAATAAAATAAAGAATATAAAAAAAATTAATAAGGCAGTCAATTTTGGGGGGGTAGAAAAGGTCAACCATCATTGGAGAGGTGGCAATTTTATAAGAACCCTCAGTCGACATGAGTCATTCTGGGTATATGAGACCAAAGTCTTGGCACCTAGGGGTCTTAACATAGACTTTGACTTTAATTGCTTTATTAATAAATAATGGTTGATAGTGGTCGTAATTGACTGTCTTATTAATAACGGTGAATATGGTTAATATATTGAATAGGTATTTATGGTTTCTTTAAGCAGTTCCTGACTGGCTCACACAGATTTACTGCAGTACATATACGGGTTTCCCTTTAAGAGCTGCTAAAGGGCGCGCGTGCCCGCTGCACAGCGGGGGGACCCAATGCGCGTGGCACGCGGTTGCTATCACCACCAGCCATGCGCGATCATGTGCACAAGAGCCAGCACAGGGATTTGTGTGTGTAAACACACAAATCCCTGTCCTGTCAGAGGAGAGAAGACAGATCATGTGTTCCTACTAAGTAGGAACAACGGTCTGTCTCCTCTCCTAGTCAGTCCTATCCCCATACAGTTAGAACACACCCAGGGAACACACAGTTAACCCCTTGATCGTCCCCTAGTGTTAACCCCTTCCCTGCCAGTGACATTTACACAGTAATCAGTGCATATTTATAGCACTGATCGCTGTATAAATGTCAATGGTCCCAAAAAATTGCATATCACTGGCATTACTATTAAAAAATTAATAAATATTAAAAATGCCCTAAAAATGCCATAAATCTTTCCCATAGTTTGAAGAGACTATAACTTTTGCGCAAACCAATTAATATACACTTATTGCTATTTTTTTACCAAAAATATGTAGAAGAATATATATTGGCCTAAACAGATGAAGAAATTTGTTTTTTAAAAACATTTATGGGGATATTTATTATAGCAAAAAGTAAAAAATATTCTTTTTTTTTTCAAAATTTACTCTTTTTTTTGGTTATAGCGCAAAAAATAAAAACCGCAGAGGTGATCAAATACCACCAAAAGAAAGCTCTATTTGTGGGAAAAAAAGGATGCAAATTTTGTTTGGGTACATCATCGCACAACTGCACAATTGTCAGTTAAAGCAACGCAGTGCCAAATTGTAAAAAGTGCTCTGGTCAGGAAGTGGTTAAAATCAGTAGAAGAGTACAAGTATAGGCGCATTTAACTGGAAAAAATATGTGAAAAAACCATAGCTCACATTCCAATACATATATGGAGAGAACTCATATGTATATCTGAAAAATGTTTAAAAACACACAAAAATAAAAGTCCATAAAATTATTATATATGTATAATAAAATTGTGGTATAAAGTCCAAAATCCAGATGATGGAGCAGGAGATCCACACACAGGGCTGCCTTCAAAAGGGAACTGAAATCAGGTTCCAAATTCTGAAGAGAAACACAAAGAAAAAGGCGCCTCTGGGTGCAGACATAAAAGCATATCTACGCATATATGTATACTTATATTTATGCATTGATTCACCATACATTGTTTTTACTATGTATATATCCATATATAACATATAATATGATACCTTTTGTGCGTGTAGTAGAGACATATTAGACGTACTACTGGTCGTTATCTTTCTCTCTATACCCCCCGCAATCTGCATGTGGAGGTATATTTCTGTACCTCTATTTGTATATCTTATTTTTATTATTATTTTTTGTGATTATTATTTTATCATGGACTTTTTGCATTATACATGCCTTGTGCATAATCCCCAATAATCCTCTCTTTCCCTTTTTTTCACCCTTCCCCACCTTTGCCAAAAAAGGTGCTATTCCCATCCATTCAATTACTGTCATTTTCATGCCTTTTTTTGTAATACACATACATGCATTACATTTACACCATCCGTTGCTTAGCCATACTTCCATTGCTGCATTATAATGCAGTACTGCATTTACAGTTTTAATGTGTCATTGGATGCAATTTAATCATTGGAAAGTGGTAAAACTGCACTGGTGCACTACAATATACTGCAGTAAAACTGCACTAATACACTTCAATATACTACAGTAAAACTGCACGTACGCACTACACTGACACACTTCAATATACTGCAGTAAAACTGCATGAAAACTCTACACTAGCACAACCTTTAAATATACTGCAGTAAAACTGCACGGATGCACTAGTGAGACCAGAAATGACACAAACCCCCCCAAATGACCCCATTTTGGAAAGTAGACATCCAAAGCTATTTGCTCAGAGGCATGGTGAGTATTTTGCAGCTCTCATTTGTTTTTGAAAATGAAGAAAGACAAGAAAAACTTTTTTTTCTTTTTTCAATTTTCAAAACTTTGTGACAAAAAGTGAGGTCTGCAAAATACTCACTATACCTCTCAGCAAATAGCTTAAGGGGGGTCTACTTTCCAAAATAGAGTCATTTGGGGGGGTTTGTGCCACCTGGGCATTCCATGGCCTCCGAAACTGTGATAGGCAGTGAAGAGTGAAATCAAAAATTTACGCCCTTAGAAAGCCTGAAGGCGGTGCTTGGTTTTCGGGGTCCCGTACGTGGCTAGGCTCCCAAAAAGTCTCACATGTGGTATCCCCATACTCAGGAGAAGCAACAGAATGTATTTTGGGGTGTAATTTCACATATTCCCATGGCATGTTTGAGCAATATATCATTTAGTGACAACTTTGTGCAAAAAAAAAATTTGTCTTTTTCCCGCAACTTGTGTCACAATATAAAATATTCCATGGACTCGACATGCCTCTCAGCAAATAGCTTGGGGTGTCTACTTTCCGAAATGGGGTCATTTTGAGGGGTTTTGAACTGTCCTGGCATTTTATGCACAACATTTAGAAGCTTATGTCACACATCACCCACTCTTCTAACTACTGCCTGACAAAGCCTGACACTTTTTGTTTACGCTAAATTTTTTTTTTGCAAGAAAATTACTTTGAACCCCCCAAACATTATATATTTTTTTAAAGCAAATGCCCTACAGACTAAATTGCGGGTGTTTCATTTTTTTTCACACAGTATTTGCGCAGTGATTTTTCAAACGCATTTTTTGGGGAAAAAACACACTTTTTTAAATTTTAATGCACTAAAACACACTATATTGCCCAAATGTTTGATGAAATAAAAAAGATGATCTTAGGCCGAGTACATGGATACCAAACATGACATGCTTTAAAATTGCGCACAAACGTGCAGTGGCGACAAACTAAATACATTTTTAAAAGCTTTTAAAAGCATTTACAGGTTACCACTTTAGATTTACAGAGGAGGTCTACTGCTAAAATTACTGCCCTCAATCTGATCTTCGCGGTGATACCTCACATGCATGGTGCAATTGCTGTTTACATTTGACGCCAGACCGACGCTTGTGTTCGTCTTTGCGCGAGAGCAGGGGGGGGGGCCGGGGTGCTTTTTTTTTTTCTTTATTATTTTTTTTCTTTTTTATCTTATTTTTAAACTGTTCCTTTCATTTTTCTTAATCATTTTCATTGTTATCTCAGGGAATGTAAATATCTCCTATGATAGCAATAGGTAGTGACAGGTACTCTTTTTTGAAAAAATTGGGGTCTATTAGACCCCAGATCTCTCCTCTGCCCTCAAAGCATCTGACTACACCAAGATCGGTGTGATAAAATGCCTTCCCAATTTCCCAATGGCGCTGTTTACATCCAGCGAAAGTCATGAAATGCTCGTAGCTTCTGGTTTCTTAGGCCATAGAGATGTTTGGAGCCGCTCTGATCAGCTCTATGGTCAGCTGGCTGAAATACCGGCTACATTCTCAGGTTCCCGGTTGGGACAGGAGAGCCAGAGAAAAACATGGAAGGCGGTGGGGGGGCATTCCCTCCCACTGCTTTTAAAAGCAGTCTAGAGGCTAATTAGTCACTAGGATTGCTTTTACATGAAAGCTGGCTGAAAAGAATTATACCAAGATGATACCTAAACCTGCAGGCATCATTCTGGTATAACCACTCAAAGTCCAGCAACATACCAGTACGTTGCTGGTCCTTGTTGGGCATATATTGTAATCCTTTTTCGTTCAGCCTGTGGGCTGAACGAAAAAAAGAGATTGATCGGTGGGTATGCCCACCATTAGAATACCTCCCTTCATCCACCCACTTCTAATGATGGGCATACATGCACCATTTGTATATGCCGAAGCATGGGGGCATCCTCCCGCAAAAGTTAGGAGCAAATCGCTCCTCCCCCCTGCTGCCCCCATGCTTCGGCATATATCACCTCTGCTGGAGTCACGGCTTTATATATCGTGGGCGCAAACGCTGTTGCTGTCAAGATAAATAAATCCGCGCTGCAGCTGAATGGCGTACCTAAAGACAAAAAAATGGTTAACAATAAAACACAGTAAACAGTAAAGTATAAAAAATTGCATACCTGAAAAGCAAACATGATAAAACATAGCAACAATAAAACATTGCAGAATAGAATACAGTAAAAAAGAGCAGAACAATAGAGAGAGAGAATAGAGAGAGAGAGAACAATAAAATGACAACTATTTTTTTTTTTATATATTTTTGTGTTTTTTTTTTTTTTTTTACACTTTTTTTTGTAACTGTAACTTTTGTAACTGTAACCGGTTCCAGGTTCGGGTCTCTCAAAATGCGATGGCATCTTGGGAGACCCTGTGAAAGTGTGCCTAGTCTGTGTAATGCTGTACACTACGCTAATACTCAACTAGTGTATGGTAGCGTTCAAAACATTCACCAATGCAAAGACCAGGATTGTCAGGACAGGGGGGACAATAATAGCGGGTGTCACGCCTATATCCGTGCTTGCTGCAAACACAAAATCTTTTTTGGCGGGGTTCGTTGGGTAGGGGTACTCGGGAGGACATAAAGAAAATGCCTCTCATGCAGCCGACTGCATTTGGTTGGGGATGTGAATGGGGGAATTACGGGTGCTGCAGAAGTGGTGGGTTCCCAATTAGGAATGGCAAATGCAGCAGGAAGGGCATTATGGGCACGACAGGCCTGTGTTTGTCTTCTTGGTGGCAGCGGGACACTACTTGTGCTTGCCACCTCACCAGCTTGGACTGCACTTATGGGACTCGCCACGCCACCAAGTGTTACTGCAGGGCTGGTTTGACTACGACCGGGGTGTACTAGGCCGCTGGAGCTTGCCAGTTCACCAAAACACTACCAAAAAACTGTTAGCGATCGCAGGGATCAGGCCTGACTCTGCGAACACTGCAGTTATGCGTTTAGTGTTTTGTAAGTGACAGTGGTCGATTGATACTGCACTTGGGTGGGCTGGGCTTGGCTGGGCGAAGGGGCAAAACGCAGGTGCTAGCAGGTATCTGGGCTGATCCCGCTAACACTGTGTTTTTGGGAACCCTAAACTGCTGGGGATGCTAGTATAGATCTGATCGGATCAGATATTGATCCGTTCAGATACTATACCACTAAGGGAGGTGTATGGTGCGTGCGTGGGTGTTAGCGGTATTGGCGCTAACCTGACGCTGCCTGGGGCGACGCAGACCCTATCTGACCCTAAAACCTACCTTATATCACCGCTGGGCGATCAGGGGGCTAAACCTTTATTAGGTAATAAACGGCGGGTGCCCTGGCATTATAAAAAATAAGCTAACTAACCAGCATCACCCCTATAAGTTATAAGGTGATCACTGGTGAAAGGGTTAACTAGGGGGCAATCAAGGGGTTAAAACCTTTATTAGGTAGTATATGGGGGTCCCTGATGCTATAAAACGCTGACGGTGAACCTATATATTTACCTCCCTAACTAGCATCACCAGTGACACTAATACAGCAATAGGAAAAATGATCACTTAGTGACACTGGCGACGAGGGGTGATCAAGGGGTTAAAACTTTATTAGGGGGGGTTAGGGGGGTATCTTAGACCTAAAGGGGGCTAACACTAACTGCCCTACCACACTAACTGTCACAAACTGACACCAATGCAGTAATCAGAAAAAAAAAACCTGCTTGGTGTCACTGTGACAGGGGAGGTGATTGGGGGGTGATCAGGGGGTGATCGGGGGGTGATGAGGGGTGAAAAGTATGCCTGGTGTGTTCTACTGTGTGTGTTGTGTTGTGCAACTCACACAGATGTCTTCTCTCCTCGGCGCCGGAACGGAAAATACCGAGCCGAGGAGAGATGACATCACTTCCTCTGCCGCTGTTTACTGTACAGCAGCAGAGGAAGGATTTTATTGGCTGGGAGCGATCGCGAGGGGGGCCACGAATGGATGGCCTCCCCCTCACATCTGATCGCTCCCGGACAGAAGCATCGGACCCCCCGCCCGCAGGAGGCAGATCACATACCAGGTACGTGATTTTGCCTGCCCGTGCCATTCTGCCACAGTATATCTGCGTGAGGCGGTCGGCAAGTGGTTAAAGTATGAATATTAGGTAATTAGATTAAAGAAAACTTTCTAACATTTTCCTCTCAAAATGATTGATTAAACAATCTTAATCATTTTCTTATGTAAATCCATTTACAACCGTTTCTCATTGGTATCCATACATACTTTTTGATCTTAAGATAATTGATTTGAATATATTTGTAAATTTTGATTCTATGTAAGGAAAAAATGAAATGAATAAATCTTTTGCTATTTTCACCCTTTTTATTTTCTTTTACCAAATAATTAATCACCTTAATATTCATAAATTCATAAATGTAACATTGTTGTGCAATACTTTGAAATACGGATGTCACTTCAGAACTATATGTTTCATACTTTCCCTCCAAATTGTATTTAGCATAAATCTATAATCCATACAACCTTTCAAATAATCTTTGTCAAAATTTGAACTTAAAATATGTTTCTTAACTTCAATTCATTCATATATGTGAGATGATTTAAAAAATAATTACATTTTACATTGTAAAGTTAATCCTAACTTGTCTATATGACTTTAGAAAAAAATTACTGTTATCTTAATTAACACCAGATTCCTCCTAACTAAAGTGACTCTATAGTAAGGATGTTTAACCCTTTCAACTCTGAAAATACACTATATACTGATGTGTAAAAAATATCTCATCTTGATATGATAAACATATCACATCACAAAAATGTATATATATAAAAAACTGCAATGTATCTGATGGATAAATTATTTCATCAGTAGTCAAAAGCCAATTGTTTTTAGAAGTTTCTCTCTTATTAGAGGTCTTATGGTTTTTTCTTCATATTCTTCTTCCTGCACTCTGTAAAGTTGTAAAAACTCTATTGAACATTAAAAAAGACAACAATAATTATAATGAATGAATCTCTTATGTCAAATCTTCTCCCAGAACTGATATTCTTAACCACTTGCCAATCACCTAACGACGATATATGTCGGCAGAATGGCACGGGCAGGCAGAATCACGTATATATACGTGATCTGCCTCCCACGGGCGGGGGGTCCGATCGGACCCCCCCCGGTGCCCGAGGCGGTCGGCTTGTGACTGGGAGCGATGAGAGGTGAGGGGGAGACCATCCGTTTGTGGCCCCCCCTCGCGATCGCTCCCAGCCAATGAGAATCTTCCTTTGCTGTTGTATGCTAAACAGCAGCAAAGGAAATGATGTCATCTCTCCTCGGCTCGGTATTTTCCGTTCCGGCACCGAGGAGAGAAGACATCACTTTGAGTCTAAAACACACACACACTCAGTAGAACATGCCAGGCACACATTACACCCCCGATCCCCCCCAATCGCCCCCCGACCCCCCCCCCAATCACCCCTCCCCCCCGTCACACTGACACCAAGCAGTTTTTTGGGTTTTTTTTATTACTGCATGGTGTCAGTTTGTGTGTTAGAGCTGTTAGGGTTAGCCCCCTTTAGGTCTAGGATACCCTCCTAACTCCCCCTAATAAAGTTTTAACCCCTTGATCACCCCCCCGTCACCAGTGTCACTAAGTGTTCGTTTTTCTGATCGCTGTATTAGTGTCGCTGGTGATGCTAGTTAGGGAGGTAAATATTTAGGTTCGACGTCAGCGTTTTATAGCGTCAGGGACCCCCATATACTACCTAATAAATGTTTTAACCCCTTGATTGCCCCCTAGTTAACCCTTTCACCACTGATCACCGTATAACTGTTACGGGTGACGCTGGTTAGTTCGTTTATTTTTTATAGTGTCAGGGCACCCGCCGTTTATTACCGAATAAAGGTTTAGCCCCCTGGTCACCCGGCGGTGATATGCATCACCCCAGGCAGTGTCAGATTAGCGCCAGTACCTCAAACACCCACGCACGCACCGTACACCTCCCTTAGTGGTATAGTATCTGAACAGATCAACATCTGATCCGATCAGATCTATACTAGCGTCCCCAGCAGTTTAGGTTTCCCAAAAAACGCAGTGTTAGCGGCATCAGCCCAGATACCTGCTAGCACCTGCGTTTTGCCCCTCTGCCTGGCCCAGCCCAGCCAAGTGCAGTATCGATCGATCACTGTCACTTAAACACTAAATGCATAACTGCAGCATTCGCAGAGTCAGGCCTGATCCCTGCGATCGCTAACAGTTTTTTTGGTAGCGTTTTGGTGAACTGGCAAACACTAGCCCCAGGCAGCGTCAGGTTAGCGCCAGTACCGCTAACACCCACGCACACACCGTACACCTCCCTTAGTGGTATAGTATCTGAATGGAACAATATCTTATCCGATCAGATCTATACTATCATCCCCAGCAGTTTAGGGTTCCCAAAATTGCAGCGTTAGCGGGATCAGCCCAGATACCTGCTAGCACCTGCGTTTTGCCCCTCCGCCCGGCCCAGCCCAGCCCAGCCCACCCAAGTGCAGTATCGATCGATCACTGTCACTTACAAAACACTAAACACATAACTGCAGCGTTCGCAGAGTCAGGCCTGATCCCTGCGATCGCTAACAGTTTTTTTGGTAGCGTTTTGGTGAACTGGCAAGCACCAGCGGCCTAGTACACCCCGGTCGTAGTCAAACCAGCACTGCAGTAACACTTGGTGACGTGGCGAGTCCCATAAGTGCAGTTCAAGCTGGTGAGGTGGCAAGCACAAGTAGTGTCCCGCTGCCACCAAGAAGAAGACAAACAGGCCCGTCGTGCCCATAATGTCCTTCCTGCTGCATTCGCCAATCCTAATTGGGAACCCACCACTTCTGCAGCGCCCGTACTTCCCCCATTCACATCCCCAACCAAATGCAGTCGGCTGCATGAGAGGCATTTTCTTTATGTCCTCCCGAGTACCCCTACCCAGCGAACCCCCCCAAAAAAGATGTCGTGTCTGCAGCAAGCATGGATATAGACATGACAACCGCTATTATTGTCCCTCCTGTCCTGACAATCCTGGTCTTTGCATTGGTGAATGTTTTGAACGCTACCATTCACTAGTTGAGTATTAGCGTAGGGTACAGCATTGCACAGACTAGGCACACTTTCACAGGGTCTCCCAAAATGCCATCGCATTTTGAGAGACCCGAACTTGGAACCGGTTACAGTTATAAAAGTTAGTTACAAAAAAAAGTGTAAAAAAAAAAAAAAAAACACAAACAAAAATATAAAATAAAAAAAAAATAGTTGTCGTTTTATTGTTCTCGCTCTCTCTATTCTCTCTCTATTGTTCTGCTCTTTTTTACTGTATTCTATTCTGCAATGTTTTATTGTTATTATGTTTTATCATGTTTGCTTTTCAGGTATGCAATTTTTTATACTTTACCGTTTACTGTACTTTATTGTTAACCATTTTTTTGTCTTCAGGTACGCCATTCACGACTTTGAGTGGTTATACCAGAATGATGCCTGCAGGTTTAGGTATCATCTTGGTATCATTCTTTTCAGCCAGTGGTTGTCTTTCATGTAAAAGCAATCCTAGCGGCTAATTAGCCTCTAGACTGCTTTTACAAGCAGTGGGAGGGAATGCCCCCCCTCCCCCACCGTCTTCCGTGTTTTTCTCTGGCTCTCTTGTCTCAACAGGGAACCTGAGAATGCAGCCGGTGATTTGGCCAGCTGACCATAGAGCTGATCAGAGACCAGCGTGGCTCCAAACATCTCTATGGCCTAAGAAACCGGAAGCTAGGAGCATTTTATGACTTAGATTTCGCCGGATGTAAACAGCGCCATTGGGAAATTGGGGAAGCATTTTATCACACCTATCTTGGTGTGGTCAGATGCTTTGAGGGCAGAGGAGAAATCTAGGGTCTAATAGACCCCAATTTTTTCAAAAAAGAGTACCTGTCACTACCTATTGCTATCATAGGGGATATTTACATTCCCTGAGATAACAATAAAAATGATTTAAAAAAAATGAAAGGAACAGTTTAAAAATAAGATAAAAAAGCAAAAAAATAATAAAGAAAAAAAAAAAAAAGCACCCCTTTCCCTCCCTGCTCTCGCGCTAAGGTGAACGCAAGTGTCGGTCTGGCGTCAAATGTAAACAGCAATTGCACCATGCATGTGAGGTATCACCGCGAAGATCAGATTGAGGGCAGTAATTTTAGCAGTAGACCTCCTCTGTAAATCTAAAGTGGTAACCTGTAAATGCTTTTAAAAGCTTTTAAAAATGTATTTAGTTTGTCGCCACTGCACGTTTGTGCGCAATTTTAAAGCATGTCATGTTTGGTATCCATGTACTCGGCCTAAGATCATCTTTTTTATTTCATCAAACATTTGGGCAATATAGTGTGTTTTAGTGCATTAAAATTTAAAAAAGTGTGTTTTTTCCCCAAAAAATGCGTTTGAAAAATCGCTGCGGAAATACTGTGTGGAAAAAAAAAGTGAAACACCCACCATTTTAATCTGTAGGGCATTTGCTTTAAAAAAATATATAATGTTTTGGGGGTTCAAAGAAATTTTCTTGCAAAAAAAATAATTTTTTCATGTAAACAAAAAGTGTCAGAAAGGGCTTTGTCTTCAAGTGGTTAGAAGAGTGGGTGATGTGTGACATAAGCTTCTAAATGTTGTGCATAAAATGCCAGGACAGTTCAAAACCCCTCCAAATGACCCCATTTTGGAAAGTAGACACCCCAAGCTATTTGCTGAGAGGCATGTCGAGTCCATGGAATATTTTATATTGTGACACAAGTTGCAGGAAAGAGAGAATTTTTTTTTTTGCACAAAGTTGTCACTAAATGATAAATTGCTCAAACATGCCATGGGAATATGTGAAATTACACCCCAAAATACATTTTGTTGCTTCTCCTGAGTATGGGGATAGCATGTGTGTGAGACTTTTTTGGAGTCTAGCCTCGTACGGGACCCCGAAAACCAAGCACCGCCTTCAGGCTTTCTAAGGGCGTAAAATTTTGATTTCACTCTTCACTGCCTATCACAGTTTCAGAGGCCACGGAATGCCCAGGTGGCACAAACCCCCCCCCCAAATGACCCAATTTTGGAAAGTAGACACTCCAAGCTATTTGCTGAGAGGTATAGTGAGTATTTTGCAGACCTCACTTTTTGTCACAAAGTTTTGAAAATTGAAAAAAGAAAAAAACATTTTTTTCTTGTCTTTCTTCATTTTCAAAAACAAATGAGAGCTACAAAATACTCACCATGCCTCTCAGCAAATAGCTTGGGGTGTCTACTTTCCAAAATGGGGTCATTTGGGGGGAGGTTTATGCCATCTGGGCATTTTATGGCCTTCAAAACTGTGATAGGTAGTGAGGAGTAAAATCAAAAATGTACGCCCTTAGAAATCCTGAAGGCAGTGATTGGTTTTCGGGGCCCTGTACGGGGCTAGGCTCCCAAAAAGTCCCACACATGTGGTATCCCCGTACTCAGGAGAGGCAGCTGAATATATTTTGGGGTGCAATTCCACATATGCCCATGGCCTGTTTGAGCAATATATCATTTAGTGACAACTTTTTGTAATTTTTTTTTGTCATTATTCAATCATTTGGGACAAAAAAATTAATATTCAATGGGCTCAACATGCCTCTCAGCAATTTCCTTGGGGTGTTTACTTTCCAAAATGGGGTCATTTGTGGGGGTTTTGTACTGCCCTGCCATTTTAGCACCTCAAGAAATGACATAGGCAGTCATAAATTAAAGGCTGTGTAAATTCCAGAAAATGTACCCTAGTTTGTAGGCGCTATAACTTTTGCGCAAACCAATAAATATACACTTATTGACATTTTTTTTACCAAAGACATGTGGCCGAATACATTTTGGCCTAAATGTATGACTAAAATTGAGTTTATTGGATTTTTTTTAGAACAAAAAGTAGAAAATATCATTTTTTTTCAAAATTTTCTGTCTTTTTCCATTTATAGCCCAAAAAATAAAAACGGCAGAGGTGATCAAATACCATCAAAAGAAAGCTCTATTTGTGGGAAGAAAAAGACGCAAATTTCGTTTGGGTACAGCATTGCATGACCGCGCAATTAGCAGTTAAAGCGACACAGTGCCAAATTGTAAAAAGTGCTCTGGTCATTAAGGGGGTAAATCCTTCCGGGGCTGAAGTGGTTAAGCTTCAAGTAGTTGTTTTCATCTGGAAGGTCTAGAAATTTTAAATTTCTCTTCTTTTGGTGACTTACAAGTCAGATCCTGAAACAGAATGCAGTATCATTATTTTGAATTTACTAATACAAAATATACCTTCATTTACTTATTCATTTTACATATCACCAAATTGTAATGTAACTGTAATATCTGTCTTCATTTTGTTAAGAGCTGCGCAAACTGTTGGCTCTATATATAACCTGTATAAAAATAATAATAATAATATCACAATCCTAATATTTTATCATGCCATGAAAGACATATTTTAGTAATAACATTTCTATTTACCTTACTTTGTTCAATTTTTCTTAAACTGGCTTCTACTCCTTATGCTATTATTCTGTGTATTTTAACTACAAGAGGATGCAATTTCTCCATTTTGTCATGATTTGAAACCTTGTTTTCACAAACAAAGAAAGGTTTCAAAACAACCCAGAAGACTGAAGCAAACTGTATCCATTCACTTCTCCTCTTTAAGATTTAGAGTAATGCATGCTGTACTGTCATTTTTTGGCATATTACAATCCAGAATTTTCTATACAGTTTTTGCTGAATAGCATAACCATTTAACCATTCTTTGGGTAACACATAAAAAATACCTGCTGAACATCTCTAAATAACATTAACAAACACTGGCTCAAAGCCTCTCTCTGCACTTGTTCTAAAAATAGCATTTACAGGTTTTCTGAAAACATTTGTACAAACATAATTTGTGAATATAGCTGAGAATGTTCTGTTACCAAATCTACCTGTATAGATTTAAATTGTAAAGTTTTAAAAAATGGGCAATATTTGTCATATAATTTTCCTGAATTAATTCTCTCTAAAAGACATTTTAGTGAAAGATCAGATGTCTGTAATATGATCTTACTAGATCTCACAATATTTTCTGTTACCTTGACTGCAAAATAAACACTTAACAATTGATTCATAAGTGTGTCAAAGGTCTTTTCCATATTTGTCAAACCTCTGGAGAAAAATCTATTATTTTCTGATCACCTTCTTTTAATTGAGACAAAATTACTGAAATTGAATTCTCAGATACATCAGTATGCAAAACAACAGGCATTGACAAACCAACTTCAATTGTATTCAATGAAGGAGCAATATGTGGGTCCCTTTACAACATTTCAAAGGCATCTGTCTGGGGTTGACCCTACTGATCAAACACAACATTTTTTGTATCAAAAAATAAAATAATGGTTTAACTTTATCATCATATTTCTGTAAAAACTCTTTGCAACAATTTACGTCACTCAAAAATTGATATAGTGCCTTGTAAGATGTTGGAATTGGAATAGCAGAAAGGTTTCTAACTTTTTCCTGTGATTACTGTCTCTGTCCATGACTAATTTGCTTAAAAGGAATTCTACTTGACATCAACTGGATTGACTCTGTGTTTAGTTTCAGCCCTGCTGTTTGTAACAGAGTAAATAACTCAGACAAAAGAGTGACATGTCCCTCTATACTCTGTGTAGACAACAAAAACTTGTACACATGCTGAAAAATACATTCTGGTCTAGGAAATTTTGATAATACTTTCTTTAAACACTTGTGTACTAAACCATCACTAATATCCAATCCTGGAATTGTTCTCGTGAATGCATATGTTTCTTTATAAAAGGTGAAGGCAAAGTTATATTGACAATTTTTAGTTAATGGTACTGAAAAAATGACTATTGGCGATTTCCAGTACTGAAAACACTTTGGCCTTGGAATCCATGTGTGACATTAAATTTAAATTAGGAACAATAGGTTTGGTATTTGTAATGCATTTATTCAGTGATTTTAAATCAACTGATAAATATAACAAATCATCAGCATTCTTGATAAGCCATATAAAATTATTTACCACTGATTGTGCCTTCTAATATTCCTTGTTGTAAAAATTATTGTACAATGTCAGATTCTTGTGGCAACTTATACTGAACTTGGGGTTTAGGCTGTCTTCCCTCAATTTCTATTTTAATATCTTTAAACAAACCTGTATCAATTTTGGTCTGACTCCAAAGGCTTTTATGTGATCGAACCAATTGTTCCAATACAAGATTGGTTCCTGTATGTGGCCAATTATAATCTGAAGACATGTCAACTGCTGTACAAACATTTCCAACATTACTGTACATTAAAGGGTCTATTAAAATTGGAGCAACATAATTTGGAGTTGGAGAAGTCAATACTTTTTTTAATCCCGATTTTGGCAATGGAAGTAATCCATCTCTCTCATTGACAGCATTGCTTGCCATATTGATTGAACTGTCATTAACAGTCAGTGTACTGATCTGTTTGACTTCTGTGGCATAAGGCAAATCAATCGACCTTTTGTTTGGAGAAGGATGAATAAATTACTCATACATGTCCTCATTTTCTAATTCCAAATTTTTCTTTGTGAATCTAATTTATATTTTAAACATTCTTTCTGTACATGGCCACATTTCTTACAATGTAAGCAAGTAACATTTCCTGCCTGCTCTGAAACTTTGGTTCTGCCTGTGACGTGTATCTCACCACATCTTGGTCTGGCCTTACACGTGGCCACTCTCTGATTGCCATTTTGCTTTTGTCTGTCTAGACTTGTGCATACTGCATCTTTATTCATTCATTTTGGTTTAAGCAAACCTTCATAATCCTGGTCATCAATCTCTATAGATCGCATATCTGGTACAAAAGACTTCTGTTTAGAGTCTGCACTATCATTACGCTCTAAACTCTTACTTGACTGTGCTTTAGAATTTACACATATCCTTTTTACTTTATTCTGTAATTCAGAAAACTGAATATCTTTTATTTGAATTGCACTTTGCAAATCATCTATTCGCTCAGTCAAAATCGGACAATTGTTATCCTGCTGAGTCTTTGTTTTCCCTTTTGTACCAACAACATTCCTTTTAGGAACTCCTAATATCATTGTGTCATAAACTTTAATTAACTTTATCAAATTCCTAATCTGTTTGCTGAATTTCTTAAAAGTAAATTTTGATTTTTGTATCTTAATATTAGCCTGTAAGCATTCATTGAACATGTAACACCATAATTCATCATCTTTAACAAATTTTGACAGATTTTTGAATTCTAATTTACTCTCACTAGATAATTCATCAATAAAATTCATTACTTACCAATTTAGAACAAACTTCCTTCATGTAACACGCGTTCCCTCTCTTGGCGGGAAATTACATAGAAACCAAACTATTGAGAGAGAGCCTAGGCTATCTCAATGAAGATGGGATTTTTGAAGGAGAACATCAAATCTGTATAATAAGGTAAGCACAAATTTATTGGAATTGAATTAAAAAAACATTTAATTTAATCAGTAATCAATACAAAAATACAATATCTATTGCATATAAAATCACAAAATTCATGAAATCATTATTGGTGGTTGATATTGGGATATACTTTTACACAAGATGCTTGAATATGCAGAAAGCCAACATGTTTCTCAGTGTCCTGCTTCTTTGGGGGCGTCGCATGCATCTGTGGATTTATCTAGATTATATAAAATAACATTAAAACCACAATTTTCCTTAAACCCATCACCAATATTCATTAAAATATGTAGGTGCTTACTCACTTGAAGGTTGTCGGTGTTTAACATGAATCATGTATGGCAAAAGCTCACATCCAGGACTCAGTTTGTGGTATCAGCCAGCCAAGATTAATACCCCATGGAGGCCAGATCCATAAGGGTTGGATAATGTACTGTCGGACCACGCAATAGCCACAGTGTCATTCAAGTGCAGACTAAGTTATTGATCTAAAAATATACAATGTATTATATTCTAATGTTATGTATTATAACTGTTTGTTATGGTTAAATTGAACTAGATATTACATAAACGTATCCTAGTTCCTAGAACAGCCATACCCCTTGGCATAGCATATTACTAGATAGTTCTTAATGTGGAACCAAGTATTAACCCCATCTATACCATCAGTAGTGTTAGATGAGGTATATTAATAAGGTGTAATTGGTTAATCCATAGTCATAACAAAAAAGTACTTATATATTAATAAATAAACCGACATAATATGTCATAACATGCTCCATATGTAGTACTGGTATATAACTAAAGATATAACCAAGATAAGGGGGCACTGAGGTAATTAACTGCATGTCAGTATATGATGGAAATATATATAGTATGTTTAACACAGTCAGCTATAATTACCAGATAACTCATTGATAATACATTACAATCCATGCTATTATAGATGGAGAGTCTTACTAGCCTTAGGTAATATGTCATATTGAGCCAGCAACACGGCTGGGCAAAAATATTTCTCATCATGCCTAGTGACCATGTAATGAAGAGTTCAAAGTTTAAAATAAAATGTAAACTCCCGGTTACCTCTTCAATGTATTAGTCTGGCGCGGCTCAATAGTGGGACACCGTCCGCCCGCTAGTCTGGTGTATTTGCTGTCCCAGGGGAGTCACAGTGAGAGCGATCACTGTGCCTCCTTATATTTGCGTGGTCCCTGCCGGAAGTAACGGTCACATTGACCCCTGACAGTTCTTCCGGAGCGGGAGCCCCTGCATTGCGCATGCGCGAGAAGGCAATACAGCTGTCAACGCGCTACGCCTACGAACTTTTAGATGAGAATGAGGGTTCAATGGACCCAGATGAGTCATCTAGTGAGGAAGAAGATACTGATGTACCTAAATGTCCTGAGCCCCAGAAGTTCAGGCCTAAGTCTCAAAAGTTTCCTAATTTACAGACTTGCCCAGCAATCTGGGCTTTTTTGAAACAGACTAAAAAACAGATCGAAAGGTTATCAATCCCAAGTCAGGTAGATAATGATTTATCACAAGCTCAACGTTTGGCCCTTGATGGCATTATCCATAATGACCAGATTATAATCAAATCATCTGATAAGGGTGGGAATGTGGTTGTTATGGATAAGGCTACATACATTGAAATGTGTAATAAAATTCTAAGGAACCAAGAATAGTATCAATTGATCTCGGCGGATAAACTCGTTGAGGCCAGAGCCCAGTATAAAACCATTATCACTCAGGCACATCAGCAGGCCCTCATTGATAAGGACCTGCTGGAGTACCTTGACATTAAATGGCCTACAACGCCTACCTTCTATTCAATTCCAAAGATCCACGAAAGCTTGCAAAATCCACCTGGATGGCCAATAGTGTCTGTGATTGGCAGTCACACAGAAACGGCCAGCAGATATGTCGATAGCCATCTACGCCCGCACGTGATGGCATTACCTTCATATCTGAAAGACACTCTAGACCTTTTGAAAGTGATTGAAGGACTCATGGTGCCCCCAGGAACTATCTTGGCCGCAATAGATATTGAAGCATTGTATTCCAGTATCCCACATGAAAAAGGCGTCCAAACAATAGCAGCGTTCCTCAGAGAACAGGATAGGAATTATTGGAAACTCTGTCAATTTATCATGACACTTCTTGAACATATTCTTACCAACAATAAGTTCTTGTTCAATGGCTCCACTTACCTCCAGGTACAGGGGGTAGCGATGGGGACCTCATGTGCCCCATCATATGCCAACCTGTACCTGGGGGGTGGGAGCGAGAACTGTTTTCGGATGACGGCGCCGTGATACACCTTCACCACATTTTATTGTGGCGAAGGTTTATCGACGATGTACTGCTCATCTGGACAGGTTCTGCTCCAGAACTCTCGGAGTTTATGACATATATATCAAATAATAATTATAATTAGGGATGAGCCGAACACCCCCCGGTTCGGTTCGCACCAGAACCTGCGAACGGACCGAAAGTTCGCACGAACGTTAGAACCCCATTGACGTCTATGGGACTCGAACGTTCGAAATCAAAAGTGCTCATTTTAAAGGCTAATTTGCATGGTATTGTCCTAAAAAGGGTTTGGGGACCCAGGTCCTACCCCAGGGGACATGTATCAATGCAAAAACTTTTAAAAACGGCCGTTTTTTCGGGAGCAGTGATTTTAATGATGCTTAAAGTAAAAAAAAAAAAGTGAAATATTCCTTTAAATATCGTACCTGAGGGGTGTCTATAGTATGCCTGTAAAGTGACGCGTGTTTCCCGTGTTTAGAACAGTCCCTGCACCAAATGTCATTTTTAAAGGAAAAAATCTCATTTAAAACTGCTTGCGGGTTTAATGTAATGTCGGGTCCTGGCAATATGGATGAAAATCAGTGAGACAAGCGGCATGGGTACCCCCCAGTCCATTACCAGGCCCTTTGGGTCTTGTATGGATATTAAGGGGAACCCCGCACCCAAATTAAAATAAGGAAAGGTGTGGGGCCACCAGGCCCTATATACTCTGAACAGCAGTATACAGGCTGTAGGTTTGTTGTTAAGTAGAATCTGTTTGTAATTTTTAACGGGTACATTTTTAACGTGTTTAGCTCCAGCCAAAAAATCTTTTTTAAGCTTTTTGGAAAACATAGGAAAGGGTTATCACCCCTGTGACATTTGTTTTGCTGTCTTTCCTCCTCTTCAGAAGATTTCACCTCACTTTTTGTCCCAATGGATTGGAAAGCATCAGTGGAAAGGAGAAATGTTTTCCCCATATTAACTCTTACAGGAGAGAATTTCCCTTCCTAGGGGTAGATTTCACTTCCTGTTGTCTCCTTCCATTTGCAAGTAGGAGTTGTTTGTAAGTTAGTTGTTTGAAAGTAGGGTCCTGCCCTATATACTCAGCAGAAATTTGGGCCTTAGGTGTTGCTGTGGCCACAACACTGTAAGCCCTCACAGGGCTCTGCTGTGAAATATTAGATCAAGAATTGTAATTACATGCCCCTGTTGAACAGGAGCTGAAAAATTGGGCCTTAGGCACTGGTGCTGGTGCCACAACACTGCAACCCCTCACAGACACTCTAGTTGGAATGCAGGAACGAGCCCTGCTGCAAAGTATTACGTCAAAAATCGTAATTACACGCCCCTGTTAAACAGGGGCTGAAAAATTGTGCCTTAGGCACTGGTGGTGGCACCCAGAACCAAAAATGTTCTTACAAGCTATCAGCGTGATGATTGAGGAGGAAGAGGATAATTACTCAGGGATAGTCACTCAGCATCAGCATAGGCAGTCTTTGAAGGGATCTGAGATTTCAAAAAAAATTATTCGGTTACATCAGCATCAGGTGCTTGGTAGCTGGTGGTGATCCAAGACTCATTCATTTTTATGAAGGTCAGTCGATCGACCGAGTCAGTGGACAGACGCACCCTGTGATCGGTTACCACGCCTCCAGCAGCATTGAATGTGCGTTCCGAAAGAACGCTGGATGCAGGACAGGCCAGTAGCTCAATTGCATACTGTGCAAGCTCTGGCCAGTGATCCATCCTCAAGACCCAGTAACCCAGAGGATTTTCGGTGGGAAAGGTGTCCAAGTCTGATCTTGCCCCTAGGTATTCCTGCACCATGTAAAACAGACGCTGGCGATGGTTGCTGGAACCGATCATACCTTGGGGCTGCGGACCAAAAAATTGTCTGAACGCATCGGTCAGACGGCCACCTTCTCCACCGCTCCTTCTTTGACTGACCGAAGCCTCAGCAACACGTTGTCCAGAAACAGGAGTTTGTAACCTCCCAGTCTCTGGGAACGTGTTGCACAGACCTTTCTGCAAGGCCTCCCGAAGATGTTTCATCCTCTGCTCCCTCTGCGATGGCAAGATAAGGTCCGCAACCTTACCCTTGTAACGTGGATCAAGGAGGGTTGCCAGCCAGTATTGGTCCTTCTCCTTGATACCACGAATACGAGGATCCTTACGCAGGCTTTGCAGGATCAGGGAGGCCATGCAGCGTAGGTTTGCTGAGGCATTCGGTCCGGAGTCCTCTGGGTCACTAAGGACGACATGGTCCGCAGCCACCTCCTCCCAGCCACGTACAAGTCCATGTGTTTCTTGGGACTGATCCCTTAAAGACTGCTGCTGATGCTGAGTGCCAGGCTCCACCTCCATACTGACACAATCTTCCTCCTCCTCCTCCTCCTCTTCCTCCTCGTCCTCTTCCTGTGTGATCGGCCGGCACGCAGGAACACTGTCTGGATAAAGGGGGCCTTGAGAGCTAAGGAAGTCCTCCTCTTCCTGCCTCTGTTCTGCCTCAAGTGCCCTGTCCATTATTGCACGCAGCGTGTGCTCCAACAGGTGGACAAGGGGGACAGTGTCACTGATGCATGCACTGTCACTGCTCACCATCCTCGTGGCCTCCTCAAATGGTGACAGGACAGTGCATGCATCCCTGATCATGGCCCACTGGCATGGGGAAAAAAAAACAAGCTCCCCTGACCCTGTCCTGGTGCCATAGTCGCACAGGTACTCATTGATGGCCCTCTGCTGCGTGTGCAGCCGCTGCAGCATGGCCAACGTTGAGTTCCACCTGGTGGGCATGTCACAGATTAGGCGGTTCTTGGGCAGGTTAAACTCCTTTTGGAGGTCCGTCAGCCGAGCACTGGCATTATATGACCGGCAGAAATGCACACAGACTTTCCTGGCCTGCCTCAGGACATCCTGTAAGCCCGGGTACCTGCCCAAGAACCGCTGCACCACCAAGTTAAGGACGTGAGCCAAACAGGGCACATGGGTCATTTGTCCCTGTCGGAGGGCAGAGAGGAGGTTGGTGCCATTGTCGCAAACCACCATTCCTGCCTTAAGTTGGCGTGGCGTCAACCACCTCTGAACCTGCCCCTGCAGAGCTGACAGAACCTCTGCCCCAGTGTGGCTCCTGTCCCCCAAGCACACCAGCTCAAGCACCGCATGGCATCTTTTGGCCTGCGTACTTGCGTAGCCCCTTGAACGACTACGGAGCACCGCTGGTTCCGAGGAAGAGGCCATGGAGGAAGAAGAAGAGGAGGGGGTGGAGGAGAGAGGTGTGTCACAATCATTAGCATTTTGGAGGCGTGGTGGCGGAACAACCTCCAACACTACTGCACCTTGTCCTGCATCCTTCCCAGCTGCCAGCAGAGTCACCCAATGCGCCGTGAAACTTAGGTAACGTCCCTGTCCATGCCTGCTGGACCATGAGTCAGCGGTAATATGCACCTTACCGCTGACCGCCCTGTCCAGCGAGGCATGGACATTGCCTTCCACATGCTGGTAGAGAGCCGGAATCGCCTTCCGTGAGAAAAAGTGGCGTTTGGGTACCTGCCACTGAGGAACCGCACATTCCACAAACTCACGGAAGGGGGCAGAGTCTACCAACTGAAAAGGCAGCAGTTGAAGTGCTAGCAATTTTGCCAAGCTAGCATTCAACCGTTGGGCATGTGGATGGCTGGAAGCAAACTTCTTTCGGCGGTGCAGCAGCTGGGGCAGGGAAATTTGCCTGGTACAATCTGACGTCGGTGTACCAAAATCAGATTGCCCACAAGTACGTGGCTGTGACACACCTAATTCTACACCTTCATTCCTCTCAGTGCAGGTCTCAGAGAGGACTGAAGGTCTAGTGGGTTTGGAAATCTCAGCTGATGAGGAGCAAGCAGAGGTCCTCTTTGTTCTTTGGTGTGGGTCTTTTAGATACGCTTGCCAACGAACTGCATGGCAGGTCAACATATGTCTGGTCAAGTATGTGGTACCCAAGCGGGAGATGTTTTGGCCACGCGAGATACGCTTGAGACATATGTTGCAAATAGCAGCGGTGCGATCTGATGCACTCGTCTCAAAAAAGGCCCACACCAAAGAACTTTTTGAATAACGCGCAGAGACTGCAGCGCCCTGCACATGTGAAGCTTTGGGGTGTGATGCAGTCAATGTGCTGCCCTTAGGCTGGCCCCTGGAGGGCATCCTGCCTCGTTGGTGATGTGCCACCTCCTCCTCCTCCTCCTCTCTCCTATCAGGCACCCACGTTGAGTCAGTGACCTCATCATCCCCTCCCTCCTCATCACTGGAGCAAACCTGGCAGTATGCTGCAGCAGGGGGAGCATGACTGCCAGATTGCTGTCCTTCTTGGGCACCCCCTCTGTCCGTGCTCGTGTTACTGCCTTCATCGAGCTCAGTATCATCATCAGAGCCTTCCAAACGCTGGGCATCCTCCTGGAGCATGTACCCAACACTGTGGTCAAACAGTTCGAGGGACTCCTCAGGAGGACATGGTGGGGCTAGGGAAGGAGTCACTGATGACATTGAGCCAAGGGAAGAGGCCGCTGCTTTGCCAGACAAAGTACCCTGGGCATGGGTGAGAGAGGATGAGGAGGATGAGGACGGCTTGGTCATCCACTCGACCAAGTCTTCCGCATGTTGCAGCTCAACATGGCCAGCTGCCGAAAAAAAGGCCAAGCGTGTCCCATGGCCACGTGCTGATGAGGATGCACCGTCTCCACGACCAGCACTAGACACAGAGCCTGCTTGCCCTCTCTTATTGGCTTGTGACTGTCTGCCTCTCCTTCTTTGCCTTCCAGACATACTAATGGCCTGTAGCTGCACTAAGCTGGGATATATATATATATATATATATATATATATATATATATATATATATATATATATGTACTGATACTGCAGCTAGCAAAATCAACTGCCTGCCTGTAGTATGAGAACACCACCAACCTTCTACAGGTAGCTTTAGCTGAACACTGTGAGGTGGACGCACCCCACTAACTTGTAGGTTTAGCTGAACACTGTGAGCAGGGCGCACCCCACTAACTTGTAGGTTTAGCAGAACACTGTGAACAGGACGCACTGCACTAACTGTAAATAGTCTAGCTGCCTGACTGTGGTACTAATAGGATCAAAAGAACACCAGCAATTTTCTTTAAAATACTGTAACAAGACAAGCCTGCCTGTCAGTAAGAAGATAACAGGAACGGATCTAGCTGAACACTGTGAGCAGGACGCACCCCACTAGCTTGTAGGTTTAGCTGAACACTGTGAGGTGGACGCACCCCACTAACTTGTAGGTTTAGCTGAACACTGTGAGCAGGACGCACCCCACTAACTTGTAGGTTTAGCAGAACACTGTGAGCAGGACGCACTGCACTAACTGTAAATAGTCTAGCTGCCTGACTGTGGTACTAATAGGATCAAAAGAACACCAGCAATTTTCTTCAGGTAGCTGTATTTACTGTAACAAGACAAGCCTGCCTGTTAGTAAGAAGATAACAGAAACGGATCTAGCTGAACACTGTGAGCAGGACGCACCCCACTAGCTTGTAGGTTTAGCTGAACACTGTGAGGTGGACGCACCCCACTAACTTGTAGGTTTAGCTGAACACTGTGAGCAGGACGCACCCCACTTACTTGTAGGTTTAGCAGAACACTGTGGGCAGGACGCACTGCACTAACTGTAAATAGTCTAGCTGCCTGACTGTGGTACTAATAGGATCAAAAGAACACCAGTAATTTTCTTTAAAATACTGTAACAAGACAAGCCTGCCTGTCAGTAAGAAGATAACAGGAACGGATCTAGCTGAACACTGTGAGCAGGACGCACTGCACTAAATGTAAATAGTCTAGCTGCCTGACTGTGGTACTAATAGGATCAAAAGAACACCAGTAATTTTCTTCAAAATACTGTAACAAGACAAGCCTGCCTGTCAGTAGGAATATAACAGGAACGGATCTAGCTGAACACTGTGAGCAGGACGCACTGCACTAAATGTAAATAGTCTAGAAGATAACAGGAACGGATCTAGCTAAACTGAATACAGTGTATATATATATATATATATATATATATATATGCAACACCTGGGATGCATATATATACACAATACACTTTAAGTGCAGCTAACTGACTGACTGTCCTGCCTAATCTAGCTAACTCAAATGAAATGACACTGTCTCTCTCTCTCTCTAAGCACACCGGAACACACTGCACAGGGCCACCGTGCAGGCGGCCTTATATAGTGTGGGGAGTGTACTAAATCCCCTGAGCCATAATTGGCCAAAGCCTCCTTGGCTTTGGCCAATTATGACTCTCTGTTAAGGCGGCGCTGTGATTGGCCAAGCATGCGGGTCATAGTGCATGCTTGGCCAATCATCAGCAAGCAATGCCGCAGTGAATTATGGGCCGTGACGCGCCACACGAATTTGGCGCGAACGGCCCATATCGTTCGCAATTCGGCAAACGATCGAACAGCTGATGCTCGAGTCGAACATGGGTTCGACTTGAACACGAAGCTCATCCCTAATTATAATCTCAAGTTCACAATTCAATCAGATACTACGAGTATTGCATTCCTGGATTTACGTCTTTTCCTCAGTAGTGATGGATCAATATACAGTAATCTCTTTAGGAAAGAGACAGCAGGTAACACTATCCTGCACTATTCTAGTGCACATTCCCGCCCGCTAGTACAGAGTATACCATGCAGCCAGTATTTAAGACTGCGCAGAAACTGTGCCAGGGACGAGGACTTCAATCAGGAAGCCAAAGCACTATATGAAAGACTGATTATTAGAGGGTATAGTAAGAAGGTCCTTAAAAGAGCATTTCAAAGGGCGAAGGCACAAACATGAGAGTCATTAATTTTTAGAACAAAGAGACCAGAAAATAAACCTACAACTAAATTTGTCACTACATTTAGTGCACACCAAAATATCTTTCGACAATTAATGGAGAATAATTGGCATTTTCTATCAGAGGATCCAATTATATCTAAATACGTAGCAAGTAAACCAGAAGTCACCTATAGGAGATCACGATCCATCAGAGACAGTCTGGTTCATAGCCACTGTGCACCCACCGCCCCTCTCACTGGAGCGACAGGGGGTAATGGGACATTCAAATGCGGTAATTGTGATCAATGTCCATGGGTAAGAGAAGGCACTGGCTGCCCCTTACCGAGAGGAGGGTATTATAAATCAAAAGTATATGCTGATTGTAATACTATCGGGATCATCTACCTTGCAATGTGCCTATGTGGCGCATTTTATATTGGAAAGACGAAATGCTCCTTTGCGAAACAGATTCAGGATCACCTCTATTATCTGGATGTGGGTCTACTCTATACCCCAATCTGTAAGCATGTTGGATTAAATCATAGCTATGATCCCACATATGTGTCATTTTTTGCATTGGAGGTGATACCTGAATCTGAGAGAGGTGGTGACTTTGACAGAAGAATCCTACAACAAGAGGCTAGATGGATCTTTGGTCAAAGAGCCACCTGCCCACCGGGTTTAAATACTGCACAATTATTTAAACCATTTTCATAAGCATATGGGAATATACACCCAGATCAGGAATTGATACACAATATCACATTTGGCTGTGCCACATGGATAGGAACACATCAGTCTGTCTAATAGCCTCCTCTTCTCCCTTTATGTCAATTTAGTGCTTGGAAATAGTTTGACTAACATAATCTCAGTATTTATTCATGTATCGGGAGGATGATTGGCTATGTTTACCTGCATATGTCAATTATTTTTCCTGCTTATTGATATACGAGTATGTGCCTATGTTAATATAAGCTCCTCCAATAGATAATAGAGTGGGTGACAATGCAAGAGGTTACCCTAGTTCTATTTGCCTTTTTTTTTTTTTTTACATGGTGCCTCTCGCTCTTCACCTCTTTTTCCCATCCTAACAGTAAATCCCCCCTTCCCCTTCCCCTCTTTTCTTGTTTAGCCTAAAATATTTTTGTATCTGTGCAATAATACTTATGGACATTTATTTGTTCTGGTTTAATTAATTATTGCTTAACTATTTGGATATTTTCCTTGCAATAAGCTTTGGTATGATAAAATTGTTTTGTATAATAAATACTAATTTGTCCGTTCTAATAATTGCCGGTGTTCAGGAGCCTGTCTGGCACTTTCCACATGGGATTCAGTGGTTCAGCCATCTGTGATTTGGACATTAATGTTGTTGTTCGGGTGCCCCTGGAGGAGGGTAGGATAAATTTATCCTTTTCCCTCACTCCCTTCGCACAATACCGTGTGCGTCGTAGGCGTAGCGCGTTGACAGCTGTATTGCCTTCTCGCGCATGTGCAATGCAGGGGCTCCAGCTCCGGAAGAACTGTCAGGGGTCAATGTGATCCGTTACTTCCGGCAGGGGCCACGCAAATATAAGGAGGCACAGTGATCGCTCTCACTGTGACTCACCAGGGACAGTAAATACACCAGACTAGCGGGCGGACGGTGTCCCGCTATTGAGCCGCGCCAGACTAATACATTGAACAGGTAACCGGGAGTTAACATTTTATTTTAAAGTTTGAACTCTTCATTACATGGTCACTAGGCATGATGAGAAATATTTTTGCCCAGCCGTGTTGCTGGCTCAATATGACATATTACCTAAGGCTAGTAAGACTCTCCATTTATAATAGCATGGATTGTAATGTATTATCAATGAGTTATCTGGTAATTATAGCTGACTGTGTTAAACATACTATATATATTTCCATCATATACTGACATGCAGTTAATTACCTCAGTGCCCCCTTATCTTGGTTATATCTTTAGTTATATACCAGTACTACATATGGTGCATGTTATGACATATTATGTCGGTTTATTTATTAATATATAAGTACTTTTTTGTTATGACTATGGATTGACCAATTACACCTTATTAATATACCTCATCTAACACTACTGATAGTATAGATGGGGTTAATACTTGGTTCCACACTATGAACTATCTAGTAATATGCTATACCAAGGGGTATGGCTGTTCTAGGAACTAGGATATGTTTATGTATTATCTAGTTCAATTTAACCATAACAAACAGTTATAATACATAACATTAGAATATAATACATTGTATGTTTTTAGATCAATAACTTAGTCTGCACTTGAATGACACTGTGGCTATTGCGTGGTCCGACAGAACATTATCAAATCCTTATGGATCTGGCCTCCACGGGGTATTAATCTTGGCTGGCTGATACCACAAACTGAGTCCTGGATGTGAGCTTTTGCCATACATGATTCATGTTAAACACCGACAACCTTGAAGTGGTTAAGCACCTACATATTTTAATGAATATTGGTGATGGGTTTAAGGAAAATTGTGGTTCTAATGTTATTCTATATAATCTAGATAAATCCACAGATGCATGCAACGCCCCCGAAGAAGCAGGACACTGCGAAACATGTTGGCTTTCTGCATATTCAAGCATTTTGGGTAAAAGTATATCCCAATATCAACCACCAATAATGATTTCATGAATTTTGTGATTTTATATGCAATAGATATTGTATTTTTGTATTGATTACTGATTAAATTAAATGTTTTTTTAATTCAATTCCAATGAATTTGTGCTTACCTTATTATACAGATTTGATGTTCCCCTTCAAAAATCCCATCTTCATTGAGATAGCCTAGGCTCTCTCTCAATAGTTTGGTTTCTACATATTACTAGGGATTGGGGACAATCATCTGTATCTGGAAATAACCCACTAATACTTTTTTTATTTCTCTACATGGCGGGAAATTACGTCAACAGTTTTTTTTGCACGTGTGCAATTGTCTCACCAATTTTGAGGATTCTATGATTCCAGGTTCATTCAATGATGCTGAAAGTTAATTTGCTGTTTCTATTTCTCCTGGAAGATTGACTGCATAATCAATGCTTGTGCCTGTATTCCCTCTCAGAAGGAGAATTAATTCAAAAATGTTCGATATTCAGACAAAATGAAGATGGCTAAGGCTCGCCACTGTTAAACTCTCATTTTCACTGTATTAATATTGATATTTCAATAATTCATATTGATGAGGAAAGTTCCAAGAAAGTCTATTCAGTTCTTGTGTAAAAACTCAAAAACTGATTTAATAATAAATATCGCGAAATATTACAAGAACAATATCAAAATATAGAATGTAAAAATATCATTAATAATGTATTATATTCTCAAGATGAAGATTACACCAGATGTGTTTTCTTTGTATGTGTGTAAATGTGGCAGCTTTCTTCAATGTCTCGTGGTGTGTGTCTGTAGCAGATCTGCCTTTCTGACTTCTGTTACTACCCTTTTACTCCTAAAAACTGAAAGGGCTGGTTTAACCCCTTCCCAACAGCCGCACTCCAATGTACATCGGCAGAATGGCATGGGTGGGCAAATGGGTGTACCTGTATGTCCCGCCCTCCTTGTGGGCGGGGGGCGCAATCCCCATTCCTGTGGCAGTTGGGTTCTTTAGAGGAGCGATCAGTCTCCAGGGCAATACCAATGATTTATGGTCTGGCCCTGGTGATCGCTCCCAATGAATGAAAACCTTCCCCTGCCTGTGTAAGTGTAAACACGGGCAGGATGAAGTGATGTCACCTCTCCTCATGGGGTCTTTTGGATTCCAGTGAGAGAGAGGAGACATCTAAATGTGAGTTACACCAATAGCACACTGACATTAGCACACATGAGTACACTTTCCATCCCCCTGATCACCCCCAGATCGTCCCCCAGTTAACCCCTTCACTCCCTGTCACTGTGTCACCAATTGCAGATTCACTGATCACTGCATTGGTGTCATTTGTAACTTCAATAAGTGTTAGGGCAGTTAGTAGTAGCCCCTATTAGGTCTAGGTTACCCCCCTAAACCCCTAATAAAGTTTTAACCCCTTGATCACCCCCAGTTAACCCTTTCACCCCCTGTCACCAGTGTCACTAATCGATCGCCATATTTGTGTCACTGGTGACACTAGTTAGCCAGTTAGGTGATTAGTTTCACCGTCAGGTTTTTATAGCCTCAGGTACCCCCATATATACTACCTAATAAAGGTTTTAACCCCCTGGTTAACCCTTTCACACCCTGTCCCCAGTGTCACTAATCGATCGCCGTATTTGTGTCACTGGTGACGCTAGTTAACCAGTTAGGTGATTCGTTTTACCGTCAGGTTTTTATAGCCTCAGGTACCCCCATATATATTACCTAATAAAGGTTTTAACCCCCTGGTTAACCCTTTCACCCCCTGTTGCCAGTGTCACTAATCGATCGCCGTATTTGTGTCACTGGTGACGCTAGTTAGTCAGTTAGGTGATTCGTTTCACCGTCAGGTTTTTATAGCCTCAAGTACCCCCATATATTACCTAATAAAGGTTTTAACCCCCTGATTGCCTCCTAGTTATTAGGGATGGGCCGAACACCCCCCCCCCAGTTTGGTTCGCATCAGAACATACCGAACGGGCAAAAAATTTGGCAGAACACACGAACACCGTTAAAGTCTATGGGACACGAACATGAATAATCAAAAGTGATAATTTTAAAGGCTTATATGCAAGTTATTGTCATAAAAAGTGTTTGGGGACCCGGGTCCTGCCCCAGGGGACATGTATCAATGCAAAACAAGTTTTAAAAATGTCCGCTTTTTCGGGAGCAGTGATTTTAATAATGCTTAAAGTGAAACAATAATAGTGAAATATTCCTTTAAATTTCATACCTGGGGGGTTTCTATAATATGCCTGTAAAGTGGCGCATTTTTCCCATGGTTAGAACAGTCCCTGCACAAAATGACATTTCTAAAGGAAAAAAGTCATTTAAAAGTACTCGCCGCTATAATGAATTGTCTATGGCAGAAATCAAAAATGCTAATTTGAAAGGCTAATATGCATGGTATTGTCATAAAAAGTGTTTGGGGACCTGGGTCCTGCCCCAGGAGACATGTATCAATGCAAAACAAGTTTTAAAAACTGCTGCTTTTTCGGGAGCAGTGATTTTAATAATGCTTAAAGTGAAACAATAAAAGTGAAATATTCCTTTAAATTTCGTACCTGGGGGGGGTGTCTATAGTATGCCTGTAAAGTGGCACATGTTTCCCGTGTTTACCACAGTCCCTGCACAAAATGACATTTCTAAAGGAAAAAAGTCATTTAAAAGTACTAGCGGTTATAATGAATTGTCGGGTCCTGGCAATACAGATAAAAGTCATTGAAAAAACGGCATGGGATCCCCCCTTTGGGTCTGGTATGAATATTAAGGGGAACCCCAAACCAAATTTTTTTTTAAAAATTGCGTGGGGGTCCCCCCAAATTCCATACCAGGCCCATCAGGTCTGGTATGGATATTAAGGGGAACCCCGCACCATTTTTTTTTTTAACCACTTGCCTACCAGGCCAATTCTGACATTTCTCTCCTACATGTAAAAATCAAATTTTTTTTGCTAGAAAATTACATAGAACCACCAAACATTATATATGTTTTTTTAGCAAAGACCTTAGAGAATACAATAGCGGTCATTGCAACTTTTTATCTCACACAGTATTTGCGCAGCAATTTTTCGAATGCGTTTTTTTTGGAAAAAAAAACAGTTTTGTGCTTTAAAAAAAACAAAACAGTAAAGTTAGCCCAATGTTTTTGCATAATGTGAAAGATGAAGTTACGCTGAGTAAATAGATACCCAACATGTCACGCTTCAAAATTGCACACGCTCGTGGAATGGCGCCAAACTTCGCTACCTAAAAATCCCCTTAGGCGACGCTTTAAACATTTTTACTGGTTACATATTTTGAGTTACAGAGATGGTCTAGGGCCAAAATTATTGCTCTTGCTCTAACGTTCGTGGCAATACCTCACATGTGTGGTTTGAACACCGTTTTCATATGTGGGCGGGACTTACGAATGCGTTCGCTTCTGCGTGCGAGCTCACGGGGACAGGGGCGCTTTAAAAATTTTTTTTTTTATTGTTAATTTTACTTTATTTATTTTAGCTTGACACTTTTTTCCCCCAAAATTTTTTTTGATCCCTTTTATTTCTATTACAAGGAATGTAAACATCCCTTGTAATAGGAATAAGCATGACAGATGCTCTTTACAGTGAGATGTGGGGTCAATAAGACCCCACATCTCACCTCTAGGATCAGAAGCCTGAAATAAAAAAAAAAAAACGATCACCTAAATGAGGAGGGTGCAGATCAGCTGGGAATGAAGATGGCCAAAAAGTTAGACGGGTTTTTAAACTAGGCAATGGGGGGAGGGTCCAGAGGTAGAGATAGTCAGCGTTGAACATATTCCAGTAGGTAGTATTGGGGCATTAGTGGTAGGTTAGTGGTAGGTTGACCAAAGCACATAAACCCAAGGTAGGTATAGTAGCAAGTCATAGTTGCAATCTCGGAACACCCAATAAGAGGATAATATTTGACCGGTCTAAACTATGTGGCATGTTCACTGTAACGAGCCCCTTGCTCGCTCGGTTCCACTCTCCCAACACTCCTCTGCAGCTATTGAATCAGATTGCAACGTCTGATGGTTCGGTCATCCAATGCTCTGGGATTAGAACTTCAGCTATGTGCCGTTCTAACCCAGTTGTGATAGCGCAGAACAAACACCAGGCAGGCTGTATGTAAGTTTAAACAGGAATCTCTTTTATTGCAATATACAGGCTCTTTTATACACTAAAAGTGGAGGTGCATACCTCCGACTCATATTACTTTAACAATACAGCTGTAACCTAATTAACCTAATTAACATTAGCTAATTAACTAATCCCTTTAGATAGCCTAGATGACTCAGACATGACCTTTAGGTCAGACTGGCCGTCTTGTAGTTCAGAAAATCCAATCAACATTATCACAATAGCAGAGTTAATTAAACACAAACAACAATGGGATCTAATGACTCTTAGATCCCATACTAGAGACTTATTTACAATACACATTTTAGCAGACAACAGACAGGTAGCTGGAATTGATGACATTAACATTTAACAGTAGGAGTCCCAACGGTATGAATCAGTCACTATTCCAATATGGCAAATTCAGGGTCCCCAGAGTCTGTGTGTCCTGGGGGACCAGGACCCGAATCCACAGTAACACCACCTCAAGGGTCCAAAGGCATACAGCTCACAAAGAGCACCGTTCCCCCAAATGCCAGGGCCCACGATCGATCGGCAAGAGGCTAGCATACAGTCCCCTCCAAAAGTCTCTTTCCCGGATAGGTCTGTCACATTTCTCCCCTTTCGGCAGGAGACTAACACAGGAGGAGACCTCAGACGGGTTGACTCCGAAGTTAGTAGTTCCAGTCCTCTAATGCCTGTACCCACACAGTACCCCAAACAAATTGTTCCAAACAGAGTATTACTCACCCAGCCAACCTCTGCCTCTCTCAGAGAACATATCTGCCGCTGGGGAGAGGCCTGGACTGGCCCTTCTCCCTGGAGTCCTTTCTGCCGCTGGAGAGAAGACAGGGTGTCTGGGCTCACTCCGTCATGCTGTTGGGGATCTGGGCCGACTGCCCAGCATCCCTGGGGTATATAGGTGAAGATTAAAGTCCCATCCACCTTCACAGGAAATCCATCCTCTGTAAGTTGAGGGCAAAGGCCAGCAGTACTTGGCCCTGTTGCCAGCCCTTCTGCTGGAAACCCCACACCATCTGCTCCGGCTAACTGTTGGGGAGGGATGACGAACACCTCCTCTCCCTTCTCCCCCTGTATCCTGATCTGCTGCTGGGAAGTGACCACCTCCTTCTCACCCTGAGCCTCCGGAACCGACGCAGGTGTAGGGCAGAGATCTTGGACCCTCTGTCTGGTTGCCAGCGCTTCAGCTGGGGAAGTTCCTTGTAACTTCACAGATACTTCTGTTGGTGCTGGGCAGAGCACAGTGAAGTTTGGCCCTAATAACAGTTCTTCTTCTGCTGGAGGCTCATCAGGTTGTTCTTCCTCAGCAGAAAAGTCTATCAAATCCCCTGTCTCTGCAACTGGTGTCTGGGGATAAAGGTTCACCATCTCCTCTCCGTGGAACCCAGAAGATGCTATCAGTGCTGGGCAGAGCACAGTGAAGTTTGGCCCTAATAACAGCTCTTCTGCTGGAGGCTCACCAGGTTGTTCTTCCTCAGCAGAAAAGTCTATCAAATCCCCTGTCTCTGCAACTGGTGTCTGGGGATAACGGTTCACCATCTCCTCTCCGTGGAACCCAGAAGATGCTATCAGTGCTGGGCAGAGGTTAGCAGAGCTCTGCCCTGTTGTCAGCACTTCACGTTTGGGGACGGCAATCTTCAGATTTTCCACTGCCGATTCTCTGGCATTCTGCTGGACAGGCACATTCCTCCATCCAAGATCATCCAATGCAGAAACAGGTTCATCAAGGTCAGTCAGCACTTGCTGCATCTGCCATAAGACCTCTGCCTCCATAGCTGCGGGGGCAGGTTGGCAAAGCACACTGTTACTCTGCCACATTGTCAACTCTTCAGCCAGGATTTCAGAGTTGTCAACTGGTATTTCCTGATAGTCCCAGGCAAAGGGAGCCCCACCCTGCTGCTGAGCAGAGTCTAACAGCTGTCTGTAGGCAATCTCAAGCTCCCATTCCCGAACGGCCAGAAACTCCAAATCTTCCTGTGCCCAGTGCACTTCTGAGACATTCAGTCTTCACTCTCTGTGCTCCATTATTTCCTCCACACGTCACTCCCAATCACTCCCAAAGTCAGGGTCCCTGGACAGCCTCCAGTATGACAATCCCAGGCCATCGTTATCAAAGCCTTCCATGGGGCTGTCATCCGCTGTCCACGGGCACACTTGGGCTACATACCACTGGAGGGCTCTGTAGCTCTCGTCCAACCGCATTTCTGCCCGGATCAGCCTGCTTAACTCAGCTGTCCACTCCTGGTTCGGCTGTTCCCCCAAAAACAGCATTCGCACTTCAGACAAGATGGGTGAACTAGAGATACTCTTGTATGAGGAGGATTTGGATTTTGTGGGAATTTCAGAGACCTGGTGCCTATATATCAAGAATAATGTACAAGTGAATATGAGAGATGACATCACTAAGGGAGCTAGGGAGGAGGTGGAATCCTTATGGGTAGAGCTCCAAAGGGATGAAGCTAAGGGGAAAATAATACTGGGAGTATGCTATAGGCCCCCTAACCTGAGGGAGGAAGAGGAGACAGATCTCCTATCACAATTTGGATTAGCAGCAAGGATGAGAAGTGTTATCATAATGGGGGATTTTAACTATCCAGACATAGACTGGGCGGAGGGAACCGCGCATTCATCTAAGGCTCGCCAGCTCCTAAATGTCTGGCAGGACAATTTTATGGGCCAGATGGTAGATGCACCAACTAGAAATAAAGTGTTACTGGATCTACTGATTACCAACAATACAGACCTGATCACGGATGTCGAAATACGGGGCAATTTAGGTAACAGCGATCACAGGTCAATTGGTTTCAGTATAAATCACACAAATAGAAAACATAAGGGGAATACAAAGACACTGAATTTCAAAAGAGCCAACTTCCCTAAACTACGAGCCTTGCTAGAAGGCATAAATTGGGATAAAATCTTAGGAACAAAGAACATGGAGGAGAGATGAGTTTGCTTTAAGACCATATTAAATAAGGGCATTAGCCAATGTATCCCATTGGGTAATAAATTTAAAAGTGCGAACAAAAGTCCTGGATGGCTTAACTCCAATGTAAAAATGCATATAAAAGCAAAGGAGAAGGCCTTCAAAAAATACAAGGTTGAGGGATCATCATCAGCATTCAGACTTTATAAAGAATGCAAAAAGAAATGTAAGGGTGCAATAAGGACGGCTAAGATCCCAAGAAATTGTGAAAGTATGTAAACAGTAAAAAAGGAGGACAGACCATATTGGCCCCATAAAGAATGAGGAAGGACATCTGGTTACAAAAGATGGGGAGATGGTGAAGGTATTGAATGTATTCTTCTCCTCAGTCTTCACGAGGGAATTGGGGGGCTTCAGTAAACAAAACTGCAGTGTTTATCCTCATGACACATTCCAGGAAGCACCTCCATGGTTAACCACTTCCGGACCGCCGGACGCTGATGTACATCCAAAGTTTGTCGGTGGATATCGTTGTTATGGCAGCAGCTAGCTGCCATAACCCCGGTATCCCCATTTTCATGCGGCGGCCGGCTTTCTGATAAAAGTGGTCCCTGCAGCGGGTTCGCCACAAGATCACTTTTATCTGTGGCGGGAGAGGGGCCCCCCTCCTGCTGCAATCCGGTGCCCTCCACCACTTACTGGAGCCGTCGGTAGCGGCGGAGGCGATCGCGTCCATCTCCTGTCTGTGCCTGGTGACGAGTGAGGCTAAGATGGCGCCCACTCATCTCCATGACACTGCTGTGAGGAAGCGACGTCAAAACGTCACTTCCGCCCACGCCTCTTAAAGGCATATTTTTTTCAATGTCATTTTTTTTAAATTACTTTTTTTTTTTTTTACTGCATTTTAGTGTAAATATGAGATCTGAGGTCTTTTTGACCCCAGATCTCATATTTAAGAGGTCCTGTCATGCTTTTTTCTATTACAAGGGATGTTTACATCCCTTGTAATAGGAATAAAAGTGATACAATTTTTTTTAAAACATTGTAAAAATAAATAAAATAATGTAAAATAAATAATAAAATTAAAAAAAAATTTAAAAACCCCCCGTCCTGATGAGCTTGCGTGAAGAAGCGAACACATACGTGAGTAGGGCCCGCGTATGAAAACAGTGCTCAAACCACACATGTGAGGTATTGCTGCGACCGGTAGAGGGAGAACAATAATTCTAGCCCTAGACCTCCTCTGTAACGCAAAACATGCAACCTGTAGAATTTTTTAAACGTCGCCTATGGAGATTTTGAGGGTAAAAGTTTGACGCCAGTCCACGAGCGGGCGCAATTTTGAAGCGTGACATGTTGGGTATCAATTTACTTGGCATAACATTATATTTCACAATATAAAAAAAATTGGGCTAACTTTACTGTTGTCTAAAACTGTTTTAAACATGTAAACACCTAAAATCCAAAACGACGCTGGTCCTTAAGTGGTTAACAGAGAACAGAATTAAAATTAGACTTGGGAAACTTAACATTAATAAATCACTGGGACCAGATGGCTTGCATCCGAGGGTACTTAGGGAACTCTGTCAAGTAATGGCCAGACCATTGTTCCTAATTTTTACTGACAGTCTACTGACTGGAATGGTACCAGCTGATTGAAGAAAAGCCGATGTAGCACCAATATTTAAAAAGGGCCCAAAATACATCCCTGGGAATTACAGACCAGTTAGCCTAACATCAATAGTATGTAAACTCTTGGAGGGGATAATAAGGGACTATATACAAGATTTTAGTAATGAGAACAGCATCATTAGCGGTAATCAGCATGGATTCATGAAGAATCGTTCTTGCCAAACAAATCTATTAACTTTCTATGAGGAGGTGAGTTGCCATCTAGATAAAGGAAGGCCCATAGACGTGGTATATCTGGATTTTGCAAAAGCATTTGACACAGTTCCCCATAAATGTTTACTGTTCAAAATAAGGTCATGGACCATTGGGTGAGTACATGGATGGAAAACTGGCTACAAGGGTGAGTTCAGAGGGTGGTGATAAATGGGGAGTAATCGGAATGGTCAGGGGTGGGTAGTGGGGTCCCCCAGGGTTCTATGCAGGGACCAATCCTATTTAATTTGTTCATAAACGACCTGGAAGATGGGGTAAACAGTTAAATCTCTGTATTTGCGGGTGATACTAAGCTAAGCAGGGCAATAATGTCTCTGCAGGATGTGGAAACCTTGCAAAAAGATCTGAACAAAGTTATGGGGTGGGCAACTACATGGCAAATGAGGTTCAATGTAGAAAAATGTAAAATAATGCATTTGGGTGGCAAAAATATGAATGCAATCTATACACTGGGGGGAGTACCTCTGGGAGAATCTAGGATGGAAAAGGACCTGGGGGTCCTAATAGATGATAGGCTCAGCAATGGCATGCAATGCCAAGCTGCTGCTAACAAAGCAAACAGAATATTGGCATGCATTAAAAAGGGGATCAACTCCAGAGATAAAACGATAATTCTACCACTCTACAAGACTCTGGTCCGCCCTCACCTAGAGTATGTTGTCCAGTTCTGGGCACCAGTCCTCAGGAAGGATGTACTGGAAATGGAGCGAGTACTAAGAAGGGCAACAAAGCTAATAAAGGGTCTGAAGGATATTAGTTATGAGGAAAGGTTGCGAGCACTGAACTTATTCTCTCTGAAGAAGAGACGCTTGAGAGGGGATATGATTTCAATATACAAATACCATACTGGTGACCCAACAATAGGGATAAAACTTTTTAGCAGAAGGGAGTTTAATAAGACTCGTGGCCACTCATTAAAATTAGAAGAAAAGAGATTTAACCTTAAACTACGCAGAGGGTTCTTTACTGCAAGAGCGGCAAGGATGTGGAATTCCCTTCCACAGGCGGTGGTCTCAGCGGAGAGCATCGATAGTTTCCTTGTCAAAAGAAGTTTATTGAGTATACAATATTATAAAGATACATAAAGTAAGTTTACAAGGATCTATAAAGTAAGCTCATTGTTTTACAGTAGGGTTTATATAGGTAAATATCATGAAATTTCAAATATTAAACATTGGGTTCACGTAAACCTAAATTAAAGATATATATCATTTCCTTAGTTACTTTTGTAGGTATTTAAATGATTTATACCTACTATACATATTGTTTACAAGTAGATTGTATATAGGTCAAATAAATTCTGATAATGAGCTTTAATCGTAAGGTGGAGAAAAGGAAAGAGAAAGAAGAAAAAGGGTTGAAAGGTAGAGGTATGGTCCACAAGGTTGTCCCGCTCGTCAGTTTATTATTCTTTTTAGTTCTCTTTGAAGCCTTATGCCCCGTACACACGGTCGGATTTTCCGATGGAAAATGTCCGATCGGAGCGTGTTGTCGGAAATTCCGACCGTGTGTGGGCGCCTTCGGACATTTTCCATCGGATTTTCCGACACACAAAGTTGGACAGCAGGAGATAAAATTTTCCGACAACAAAATCCGATCGCGTCAATTCCGACCGTGTGTGGCCTGTTCCGACGCACAAAGTGCCACACATGCTCAGAAGAAATTCCGACACGGGACAGCTCGTTCTGGTAAACTTAGCGTTCGTAATGGATAAAGCACTTTCGTCACGCTGCAATGTAAAAAATGGTTTAATACAGCGCACTCTCTTCTTCTTTATAATGTGACAAGAATTAAGTCGTTTTGATGCTCATATTCACACACACTTCTCACAAACTTTTTTCGTTACTATTTATCGGGATTCCCTCAATATATTTTGATTTCTCACATCTGACAACATATTTTTTTTTTTTTTTACTTTAATGTAGAATCTTTTTTTGTGTTTCTCTTTTTATTTTTTTTTGGTGATTTTGATTTGTACTCCCGAAAATGTTTGTGTGTTTTTTGTGACAAGTTCCCACAACACCATTGATATGTTGTTCTATTTAATCTGTAGGAGGAGATTGTTTGGTGTTGTTGTCCCTTGTTAATTTCACATTGTACTTTAGAAATGTACCTGAATCTTCACCAACAAACTGTCCTTTTTGGATGAAAACACACACAGGAGAGTAGAATTTCCCTAAAAATATTTTATTAAGGGGTCACAACTATAAACAAAGAGGGATGCAATGCTGGAGAAACTGCAGAAGTGGGTGAAGCCTTGGACCCCCAGGGCAGACATCAATTATTTAAAAGCAAAATTGGTGGCCTGAGGAGTCCTTATCTAAGGGAGGGCAGTGTGGTCCAGAAGTCCCAGAGATCCAGAAAGCAGCAGATGACATCTGTGTCCCCAGGCTGTGGTCATACGAGAGACTGCAGCTTTTGTCAGACCAGACTGAACCCAGGTCATCACTCTCAGGTCTTCTTTCCACGCTTCCTTACAGGCTTTGGCTGTGGTGGTGGAGTTGTGGCAGCAGGAGGAGGAGGAGGAGGAGGAGGATGATGGTCCCTCTCCATGACATCCGTCTTGTGTGTCAGTTCCCCACTCTCCCCCTTCCGAAGGACTTTATAAATCAGGTCCTCAGAAATCTTGCGTTGGCCCTCCTGCATGCCCAGCAATTTGGTGGCAGCCATGCAGGCAAAGGCCTCTTCAGGACTGGGGAAGGCTCTGAGGGACGCTGAAGCCTCCTGGATCAGCCTGTACACTGAATCCTGCACAGGACTGGGAGTGGCCTTCCTGGCCCTTTTATATGGCAGGCGGAGGGGAGGAACCTGAGACTCAGTCAGGCTGCGACTTGTCCCAGGCTTCTCTTGGCTGACACTTAGCCCCGCCTCCTCCTGGCTGCCACTAATCCCCGCCTCCTCCTGACTGCCACATTCCACAGCCTCCTCCTGGCTGAGGTCTTCCTGTGTATGAAAAAGGGACATAGTTTTAGTATTGTTTTCATCAATCACACACAATTTTCACCTCCTGACTGCTGCAAATTGAATGTTAACAAATATAACAGACTATCCTTCTGAGCCCAGCAGTTTTCATTCTTGTCCCAATTTTGGGTGCCCACTACTGTCTATTGATATGTAAAACACTTTATGAAATCAGCAATTAGTGATCAATAATAACATCTAGTAAACATCATTTATTTATTGCTCAGAAATCTGTAGAAGAATGCTATACCTGACTCCAGCTGGGCTCCTCCACTTCTTCCTGGCTGGAAGGCCCAGGTTGGACATCGGAAGCCTCAGCTGGTATGGAAGGAAGTGTGGAAGGAAGAGTAGAGAGGGATTCCCTGACTTCAGTGTGGTCTGACAGAAATCGCAGTCTCTCATAGTACCACAGCCTGGGGACATAAACGTCATCTGCTGCAGCTCCGGACCTCTGGGAATCTGTGACCTTCTTGCGCTCCCTAAGATAAGTGCTCCTCAGGCCACCAATTTTAGCTTTTAAATAAGGGATGGTTGCTGTGGGGACCACCGGCTTCACCAACTCCAGCAGTTTCTCCAGCGCTGCCTGCCTCTTCTGTTTGTGATTATAGTGGGGGTGTCTCACCTGCCACAGACAGGGCAGCTCCCTGTACTTGTCTATGAACAGGGGCAGGAAATTGTGGTCGTTGAACCCATCCATTTTCTCTGCAAGACACAACACAAGACAAACCCTAATGTCAGGCCAAACTCCCCTAATCTTGTTACAATATAGGCTTCCATTTCAAAGCAGTATAGGCCCAAGTTTAGATCCTACCTTCGTTAGCACGATCGGCGTCTCCGATGCTCCTTCCTCCGCTCACAGATCGTACGTAAGACGCGCGCGTTACGCTTTATACACACTGCGCATGCGTATAACTCCGCCCGCCCCTGACGTTCTTTCTATTCTATTCCCCGCCCCTTTTCGTTCGGCGCAGTGGAGGAAGAGCACATGGCGGAGAGACAGCAGGATAGTGCTAAGTACAGCAACGAGGAGGAGGGGGAGGAAAGGCCGGAGCCTGAAACGTCCCGATCCAGAAGGAGATTAAAGGACTCAAATATGTCCTTTGGGGAGATGTTGGAGATGGTGGACATCCTGAAGAAGGCCGACTATGATGGAAAGTATGGGCCTTACCCCAACCCCAATGTCCGAAAGGCCAAGATCATGGCGAAAGTGGTCAGGAGTCTGCACCGGAAATTCGGGGTACGACGATCGAAAGATCAGCTCAGGAAGCGGTGGTCGGACCTGAAATTACGAGAACATGAGCAGTACAGAAAGATCCGGAGAGTGCTGCAAAAAAGTAAGTAGTTGTGCTGTGTTCCTATTGTTCTTGTGTTTATTACGTTCGTGCTGCTCCATGTGCTTTTAGGAACTGTTGTACAGTTTAAAATGGCAACTTTCATGTTCATGGGCACATTATTCGTTCGGATCACACATTTTTATTTCGGACGATAAAATACCATTGTTTAGGCCATATGCATTTGGCCACCATTTTGATGCCCTATACTTGTCTTCAAAGAATTGGGTTGTGTAGATGGGTTTGTTACTAGAATGAAATGCAAACTAGATTCTGTGTAAGGAGAGGACACTGAGCAGCTGTTTTCACATCTAGACACTGGAGCACTAGTGTGGGACCCCAGAACACCCTTTTTATTAGGGGGGGCACACAGGTGCTCCAGTGTATACTATAGGGGGGGCTACATCTGTGAAGCTTGTGCCAAACAGGTAAAGTATTGCAGCTTGACAAAGGACACTAAAAAAGCTACATCTTGGAACTCTGCTAAAATAGATCATTGTACCCCACTTCCAAGCAATGTTTCCTATTTCTATAGTTCTGCCATCAAATATCTGTGTGCTAAGTATACCATTTTTGTTTTACATAGGGGAGAAAAGACTCGGAGGACACCCCTCATCCGAGGAGACCAGAGCCCCCCCCCCTGGAAGAAGGGGAAATCCCCCCAACACAAGCTGAGCAGGAGGAAGAAGACGTGGTGGAAGTAGTCACCACAACAGGTGAGTGTCTGCGACCACAGGCTCAGATAAGAGATGGATGGCGGCATATTTTGGCAAACCTAATTTATTTTGGGTTTCCTTTCTTTTTAGGTGATCGTGATGTTGTGGATGAAGATCCTTTCACATCAGAAAGTGCCCAGATTGTGATCGGGGAGATCATGGGGTGTAATTTACAATTGGAAAACATCAAGCAAAACATCAATGATGTTATTCCAAAATATAAAAACATCATTGATGTTTTGGGGCGAGTTTAAAGCCCCTCCAAATCACTTTCTTCTTTTGTCTGCTACAATGTGCGAAATGTTTTTGTGATTTTTCCCAAAGCCAAATTTGGAGGATGCACACAGTGTGTCAACATGTGCTATCTGCCATCACGGGAGATCAATGGACGTGTTTTGGGGGTGCAACCCCTTCCTCAATAATAAAGTAGCGGTGAGGAAGGGCTTTCTCCCCCAAAACACGTCCCTTGATCCCCCGTGATGGCAGATAGCACATGTTGACATTGGGCAATTTGTGTGCATCTTCCAAATTTGGCTTTTCCAGGGGTGATTTCCCCCCATCTGAACGCAATATCAAACACAGTTCCTAAATACTCATGTCTGATATTGCCTTCCAGTTCTACCAAATGTGAACTTTGTAAGATCAAGATTTGTGTATTTCTTGTGGGTTTTACACAGGCCTGTTTTCTATAAAATGCACATTTTGATTTTGGATAATGACACCACAAAAATTGTTATACAACAAACATGTCAGTTTGTCAGAAAAACCTTTGATAAATGCACATGTGATTGTGCAGGTATTAAAAAGATTGTTCATCAAGAATGTGTGAATTATTGTCTCAACACTACAACACTTTTGGGGTGATGTAATTGTTGTTTGATGAGAAAATGGGGGTAATTTCCTAAGGGGAAATCCACTTTGCACTACAAGTGCAGTTTCAGTGCAGTTGCAAGTGCACTTGTAGTGAAAAGTGTCTTTGCATTTAGTAAATAACAGCCAACAGTGCTTTGTATAAGGTTACACAATCACGACATTTTCTGGACTCCACACATTTCTGTCAGGGTCAGCTCAAACAAACACAAGCAGTAAATGTCCACAAAAAAGAGCCTGGGGGGAGATGCCTGTCGAGAACTTGAGGTCCTGCAGACTTCTCCCTGTGGCCAAATACCGCAAGGTAGCAACCAACCTCTGCTCCGGAGTGATGGCTTGCCTCATGCAGGTATCCTGCCTGCTGATATAGGGGGTCAGTGAAGCCAACAAACAGTGAAATACGGGGTCCGTCATCCTGAGAAAGTTCCTGAAATCATCAGGATTATTCTCACGGATCTCACGGAGCAAAGGCATATGACAGAACTGGTCACGCTGAAGCAACCAATTCTTGGTCCATGAACTCCTCCCCACCCTGTTCATGGACTGGACTTGTGTCAAGGTCAGGACCCCAACACCAAGCCCCCGCACAGCACGAACTCTACGAGGAGTACGCATACGAAACATGGCTAGAAAACGGTCGGCTGCTCAGAACGAAGTAACAGAACGCACTGAAGAACAGCAAGGCCTGTGAAGAGCGACCTGAAAAACAGCAACGAGCGGACAAGATCGCACAGAAAACTCCGATACGAACTGACTGCACGCACTGAAGAGCAGATACAAACCCACAAGCACAAACTGAACGTCAGAAAACGATCTGAAAGCCACGAGTCTGAAAAAGCGCGAATCGTCTCTCACCAAACTTTTACTAACACGAGATTAGCAAAAGGAGCCCAAAGGGTGCCGTGCTTGGTTCTGAACCGGCCTTTTCTAGTCTCGTCGTACGTGCTTGACGTCACCGCGTTCTTGGCGATCGGAAATTCCGACAACTTTGTGCGACCGTGTGTAGGCAAAACAAGTTTGAGCCAACATCCGTAGGAAAAAATCCGAGGATTTTGTTGTCGGAATGTCCGATCAATGTCCGACCGTGTGTACGGGGCATTAGAATGGGTGTCTCTGTAAGTCATTTAATCTGTTACCATGGCAACAGGACAGAGTCATTGAAGTTTGACAGGAACTGTTGCTTTATCCAAGGATGCCAAAGTTTTTCAAATTTTGGAATTTGATTTTGATCGATGGCTACCATCTTAGCATGGGACATTGTATTATTCATTCTGTGAATTGTTTCTGCTAGTACCAATGTAGGAGATTTCCATGCCTTGGCCACTGTTTGTTTTGCAGCCGTTATTAGTTGGATCATAAGTTTGAATTGAGAGAGTGTTAACCATTCCGGTTTTAGATTAAGTAAAGTTAAATATGGATCTGGTTGTATTATTTTTTTAAATATTTTAGATGCAATCACAAAGACTTCCTTCCAGAAGGTTTGGATTACTGGGCACGTCCACCATATGTGTAAATATGTGCCTATTTCTGGGCATCCTCGAAAACAAAGAGCTGAGGTATTAGGTGAATATTTTGCCACTCTAGCGGGTACAAGGTACCAGCGAGTTAGGACTTTATAATTTGTCTCCAGTGCTAAGATGTTGGGTGAAGATGACTTAGATGTGAGCCATATGTTAGACCAGTCCGTGTCTTCTAAAGTTCGTCCCAGGTCCTCCTCCCACCTCTGAACGTAAGAGGGTCTATTAAGATTTGCTACTCCATATAATTGATTATAAAGTGATGAAATTGTACCTTTAGCAAATGGATCTTTTGTACAGATTGATTCAAAAATGGATAATTGGGATAATGGTGTATCCCCCTTTAGGAATGGTGTATAGAAATTTTTGATTTGGAGATATCTAAATATCTCAGAGTTTGGTAGATCATATTTTTCTCTAAGCGATGGGAATGAAAGGAATGATTTAGATGCTATGAAGTCATTTAGTGTCTGAATGCCTGATGTTGTCCAAGCTTTAAAAGAATTTGGGTAGATTCATGCTGGATAAAAGGCCGGATTTCTGATAAAAGAAAGGAGAGGATTGTGTGGAGATTGTAACTGATATTTGGTTTTTAGTTTATCCCAGAGAGATAAGAAGTGTTTAGTTATGGGATTATGAATTTTAAAGCTGTCTTTAGGATCAAGCCATAATAAATTTAATATTAATAGAGGGTCATTTTCTGAAGCCTCTATAAATACCCATAATGGGATTTCCTGTTTTGCATGGTATTGGACAGACTGGCCAAATGTGCTGCTCTGTAGTAGTTAGTAAAATTAGGGTATCCCAGGCCTCCTTTATTTTTGGGAAGATGTAGTGTGTGTATAGGTATACGTGGTTTAGAAGAGCCCCATATAAACGAAGTTGCTCTTTTTTGTACTATTCTCAAAAAATAGGAAGGAATTGGAATAGGGAGGACTCTGAATAGATAAAGCAATTTGGGTAGAATAGTCATTTTGATTGCATTAATCTTCCCTATCCAGGATAAAGGAAGTTGCGACCATTGTTTTATTAGATTTGTGATCTGTCTTAATACAGGAGGATAATTGGTTGAGAATAAGTCAGAATGAGATGCTGTTAAATGAATTCCAAGATATGGGATTGATTTTTCTGCCCATGTGAATGGGAGTGCAGCCCTAGCCGGGATCAATTCCATGTTTGTGAGTGAAATATTAAGCACTAGGCATTTCTTAGGATTAATCATAAGGCCGGATAGGGCTGCAAATCCATCAAGAGCTGGTATTAAATTAGGACCAGAGACCTGTGGTGATGATAGAAAAAGTAATATATCGTCTGCAAATATACATAATTTGTGTGTAATACCTCCTACTTCAATGCCAGTTATAGTTTGGTTTGTTCTGATATATTGGGCCATGGGTTCGAGTATAAGGGCAAATAATAAAGGAGATAATGGGCAACCCTGTCGGGTACCTCTTTCGATATTAAAGGCATCAGATTTGTATCCAGCATATTTTATATAGGCTTTGGGTTTATTATATAATGCTTTGATCCATGTTAAAAAGTGGGGTCCAAAACCCCATTTTTGTAATGAATATTGCATATATTGCCAGGATACTGTGTCAAATGCCCTCTTAATATCGAGAGATAGAAAACATAAAGGGATTTTCCGTTTTTTAGCAATATGTGCCAATAACACTGCCCTGCGTATATTATCGCCTGCCTGTCTATTTGGCATGAAGCCTACTTGATCTCTATGTATTAATTTTCCTATAATGCTATTGAGGCGTTTTGCTATTATTTTTGCTAATAATTTAATATCGAGGTTTAGCAGAGAGATAGGAAGTATCATCAGAAAGGGGTTTTGGGATCATACAAACAATTGCCATTAGTGTTTCTTGCTGAAAAGAATGTCCATCTAGAAGTTTGTTAAAAGTTTAAGTGAGAATGGGAGAGAGTATTTCTGAGAATGTTTTATAGTATAAAGCCGAGTAGCCGTCTGGGCCTGGTCTTTTGTTAAGTTTTAGGTCTTTTATGGCGTTAGCAACTTCATCTATAGTTATAGGCTCATCCCAACTGCTTTTTTGATTGAGATAACTCAGGTAAGGTTATTTTTGAGAAGAAGGATTCAGCCTCTGTAGGATTAAATTCATTGTTTGTCTTGTATAAAGTTGCGAGATGTGAGTGAAATTTATGGACTATTTTAACTGGATTACAAGTGTAAACATTTTTTGATAATTTCAAATGTATTGGTTTGAAAGATTTGTTAGTTGAATGTAATGCCCGAGCCAAATATGTACCTGGTTTGTTTGTATTCATGTAGAAATTGTGTTTGGAGCGTTTGAGGGATTTATCAACTGACTCAGTGAGGAATAGATCGTATTCCAATCTAGATTTTTCCAGATGAGATTTTGTACTCTGAGATGGATTATCTTGAAATGATATGTAGGCTGCATTAAAATTGAGTTCTAGTTTTTTTGCTAGATTTTTGCGTTCCCGTTTAACCACTTGAGCCCCGGACCATTATGCTGCCTAAGGACCAGAGGTCTTTTTCCAATTTGGCACTGCGTCGCTTTAACTGCTAATTGCGCGGTCATGCAATGCTGTACCCAAAGAAATTTGCGTCCTTTTCTTCCCACAAATAGAGCTTTCTTTTGATGGTATTTGATCACCTCTGCAGTTTTTATTTTTTGCGCTATAAACAGAAAAAGACTGAAAATTTTGCAAAAAAATGATATTTTCTACTTTTTGTTATAAAAAAAATCCAATAAACTAAATTTTAGTCATACATTTAGGCCAAAATGTATTCGGCCACATGTCTTTGGTAAAAAAAATGTCAATAAGCGTATATTTATTGGTTTGCGCAAAAGTTATAGCGTCTACAAACTAGGGTACATTTTCTGTAATTTACACAGCTTTTAGTTTATGACTGCCTATGTCATTTCTTGAGGTGCTAAAATGGCAGGGCAGTACAAACCCCCCCAAATGACCCCATTTTGGAAAGTAGACACCCCAAGGAAATTGCTGAGAGGCATGTTGAACCCATTGAATATTTATTTTTTTTGTCCCAAGTGATTGAATAATGACAAAAAAAAAAAAAAATATTTACAAAAAGTTGTCACTAAATGATATATTGCTCACACAGGCCATGGGCCTATGTGGAATTGCACCCCAAAATACATTCAGCTGCTTCTCCTGAGTATGGGGATACCACATGTGTGGGACTTTTTGGGAGCTTAGCCGCGTACGGGGCCCCGAAAACCAAGCACCGCCTTCAGGATTTCTAAGGGTGTAAATTTTTGATTTCACTCTTCACTGCCTATCACAGTTTCGGAGGCCATGGAATGCCCAGGTGGCACAAAACCCCCCCAAATGACCCCATTTTGGAACGTAGACACCCCAAGCTATTTGCTGAGAGGCATAATGAGTCCATGGAATATTTTATATTTTGACACAAGTTGCGGGAAAGTGACACTTTTTTTTTTTTTTTGCACAAAGTTGTCACTAAATGATATATTGCTCACACAGGCCATGGGCATATGTGGAATTGCACCCCAAAATACATTTAGCTGCTTCTCCTGAGTATGGGGATACCACATGTGTGGGACTTTTTGGGAGCCTAGCCGCATACGGGGCCCCGAAATCCAATCACCGCCTTCAGGATTTCTAAGGGTGAAAATTTTTGATTTCACTCTTCACTGCCTATCACAGTTTCGGAGGCCATGGAATGCCCAGGTGGCACAAAACCCCCCCAAATGACCCCATTTTGGAAAGTAGACACCCAAAGCTATTTGCTGAGAGGCATGGTGAGTATTTTGCAGCTCTCATTTGTTTTTGAAAATGAAGAAAGACAAGAAAAAACTTTTTTTTTTTTCTTTTTTCAATTTTCAAAACTTTGTGGCAAAATACTCACTATACCTCTCAGCAAATAGCTTTGGGTGTCTACTTTCCAAAATGGGGTCATTTGGGGGGGGTTTGTGCCACCTGGGCTTTCCATGGCCTCCGAAACTGTGATAGGCAGTGAAGAGTGAAATCAAAAATTCACGCCCTTAGAAAGCCTGAAGGCGGTACTTGGTTTTCGGGGTCCCGTACGCGGCTAGGCTCCCAAAAAGTCTCACACATGTGGTATCCCCGTACTCAGGAGAAGCAGCAGAATGTATTTTGGGGTGTAATTTCACATATTCCCATGGCATGTTTGAGCAATATATCATTTAGTGACAACTTTGTGCAAAAAAAAATTTGTCTCTTTCCCGCAACTTGTGTCGCAATATAAAATATTCCATTGACTCGACATGCCTCTCAGCAAATAGCTTGGGGTGTCTACTTTCCAAAATGGGGTCATTTGGAGGGGTTTTGAACTGTCCTGGCATTTTATGCACAACATTTAGAAGCTTATATCACACATCACTCACTCTTCTAACCACTTGAAGACAAAGCCCTTTCTGACACTCATTGTTTACATGAAAAAGTTATTTTTTTTTGCAAAAAAATTACTTTGAACCCCCAAACATTATATATTTTTTAAACCAAATGCCCTACAGATTAAAATGGTGGGTGTTTCATTTTTTTTTTCACACAGTATTTGCGCAGCGATTTTTCAAACGCATTTTTTGGGGAAAAAACACACTTTTTTAAATTTTAATGCACTAAAACACACTATATTGCCCAAATGTTTGATGAAATAAAAAAGATGATCTTAGGCCGAGTACATGGATACCAAACATGACATGCTTTAAAATTGCGCACAAACGTGCAGTGGCAACAAAATAAATACATTTTTAAAAGCCTTTAAAAGCCTTTACAGGTTCCCACTTTAGATTTACAGAGGAGGTCTACTGCAAAAATTACTGCCCTCGATCTGACCTTCGCAGCGATACCTCACATGCATGGTGCAATTGCTGTTTACGTTTGACGACAGACCGCCGCTTGCGTTCGCCTTAGCGCGAGAGCAGGGGGCGACAGGGGTGCTTTTTTTTTTTTTTTTTTTTTTTAATTTTTTTTTGCTTTTTTATCTTATTTTTAAACTGTTCCTTTCATTTTTTTTTTTTTAATCATTTTTATTGTTATCTCGGGGAATGTAAATATCCCCTATGATAGCAATAGGTAGTGACAGGTACTCTTTTTTGAAAAAATTGGGGTCTATTAGACCCTAGATCTCTCCTCTGCCCTCAAAGCATCTGACGACACCAAAAAAAATTGCATACCTGAAAAGCAAACATGATAAAACATAATAACAATAAAACATTGCAGAATAGAATACAGTAAAAAAGAGCAGAACAATAGAGAGAGAGAATAGAGAGAGAGAGAACAATGAAACGACAACTATTTTTTTTTATTTTATATATATTTTTTTTTTTTTACACTTTTTTTGTAACTAACTTTTATAACGGTAACCGGTTCCAGGTTCGGGTCTCTCAAAATGCGATGGCATCTTGGGAGACCCTGTGAAAGTGTGCCTAGTCTGGGCAATGCTGTACCCTACGCTAATACTCAACTAGTGAATGGTAGCGTTCAAAACATTCACCAATGCAAAGACCAGGATTGTCAGGACAGGAGGGACAATAATAGCGGGTGTCACGCCTATATCCGCGCTTGCTGCAGACACAACATCTTTTTTGGGGGGGTTCGTTGGGTAGGGGTACTCGGGAGGACACTCTCATGCAGCCGACTGCATTTGGTTGGGGATGTGAATGGGGGAAGTACGGGCGCTGCAGAAGCGGTGGGTTCCCAATTAGGATTGGCGAATGCAGCAGGAAGGGCATTATGGGCATGATGAGCCTGTGTTTGTCTTCTTGGTGGCAGCGCGACACTACTTGTGCTTGCCACCTCACCAGCTTGAACTGCACTTATGGGACTCGCCACGTCACCAAGTGTTACTGCAGTGCTGGTTTGACTACGACCGGGGTGTACTAGGCCGCTGTTAGCGATCGCAGGGATCAGGCCTGACTCTGCGAACGCTGCAGTTATGTGTTAAGTGTTTTGTAAGTGACAGTGATCGATCGATACTGCACTTGGGTGGGCTGGGCTGGGCCGGGCGGAGGGGCAAAATGCAGGTGCTAGCAGGTATCTGGGCTGATACCGCTAACACTGCGTTTTTGGGAACCCTAAACTGCTGGGGACGCCAGTATAGATCTGATCGGATCAGATATTGATCCGTTCAGATACTATACCACTAAGGGAGGCGTATGCTGCGTGCGTGGGTGTTAGCGCTACTGGCGCTAACCTGACACTGCCTGGGGCTGGTGCTTGCCAGTTCACCAAAATGCTACCAAAAAAACTGTTAGCGATTGCAGGGATCAGGCCTGACTCTGCGAACGCTGCAGTTATGCGTTTAGTGTTTTGTAAGTGACAGTGATCGATCGATACTGCACTTGGGTGGGCTGGACGGAGGGGCAAAACGCAGGTGCTAGCAGGTATCTGGGCTGATCCCGCTAACACTGCGTTTTTGGGAACCCTAAACTGCTGGGGACGCTAGTATAGATCTGATCGGATCAGATATTGATCCGATCAGATACTATACCACTACGGGAGGCGTATGCTGCGTGCGTGGGTGTTAGCAGTACTGGCGCTAATCTGACGCTGCCTGGGGCGACGCATATCACCGCCGGGCGATCAGGGGGCTAAAAAATGTGTTAAAAAATGTTTTATTTTTACTATGTTTTATTGTATTTGCTTTGCAGGTGTGGTAAGTCTTACTGTTATACTGTTATGTTACTTTGTTTTATTGTTATCCATCATTTGCTTAACAGGTACGCCATTCAGCTGCAGCACTGATTTATTTATCTTGACAGCATCAGCGTTTGCTCCCACGATACGTAAATCAGCGACTCCAGTGCTGTAGGAGGTGATTTCACCACCACAGTTAAAAGAAAATGGTGCAGGTATGCCCATCATTAGAAGTGAGTGGATGAAGGGTGGTATTCTAATGGTGGGCATACCCACCAATCAGTCTCTTTTTTTTGTTCAACCCACAGGGCGCATGAAAAAAAGAACATTACAATGTATGCCCAACAAGGACCAGCAACATACTGGTATGTTGCTGGACTTTGAGTGGTTATACCAGGATAATGCCTGCAGGTTTAGGTATCATCTCGGTATCATTCTTTTCAGCCAGCAGTCGGCTTTCATGTAAAAGCAATCTTAGTGGCTAATTAGCCTCTAGATGGCTTTTTCAAGCAGTGGGAGGGAACGTTCCCCCCACCATCTTCCATGGTTTTCTCAGGCTCTCCTGTCCCAACAGGGAACCCGAGAATGCAGCCGGTGGTTTCGCCAGCTGACCATAGAGTTGATCAGAGACCAGAATGGCTCCAATCATCTCTATAGCCTAGAATACCGGAAGATACGAGCATTTCATGACTTAGGTTTCGCCAGATATAAACAGCGCCATTGGGAAATTGGGAAAGCATTTTATCACACTGATCTTGGTGTGGTCAGACGCTTTGAGGGCAGAGGAGAAATCTAGGGTCTAATAGACCCCAATTTTATTCAAAGAAGAGTACCTGTCACTAACTATTGCTATCATAGGGGATATTTACATTCCCTGAGATAACAATAAAAATGATAAAAAAATGAAAGGAACAGTTAAAAAATATAATAAAAAAAGCAAAATAAATAATTTAAAAAATGTCCCCTCCGTGCTTACGCACAAAGGCAAACGCAAGCGTCGGTCTGGTGTCATATGTAAACAGCAATTGCACCATGCATGTGAGGTATCGCAGTGAAGATCAGATCTAGGGCAGTAATTTTAGCAGTAGACCTCCTCTGTAAATCTAAAATGGTAACCTGTAAAGGCTTTTAAAGGCTTTTAAAAATGTATGCAGTTTGTCACCGCTGACCGTTTGTGTGCAATTTTAAAGCATTAAAGCATGTCATGTTTGGTATCCATGTTCTTGGCATAAGATCATCTTTTTTATTTCATCAAACATTTGGGCAATATAGTGTGTTTTAGTGCATTCAAATTTTAAAAAGTGTGTTTTTTTCTAAAAAATTGCGTTTGAAAAATCACTGCGCAAATACTATGTGAAAAAAAATTGCAACACCCACCATTTTAACCTGTAGGGCCTTTGATTTAAAAAAATATATAATGTTTGAAGGTTCGAAGTAATTTTCTTGCAAAAAAATAATATTTTTTCATGTAAACAAAAAGTGTCAGAAAGAGCTTTGTCTTCAAGTGGTTAGAAGAGTGGGTGATGTGTGACATAAGCTTCTAAATGTTGTGCATAAAATGCCAGGATAGTTCAACCCCCCCCCCCATGACCCCTTTTTGGAAAGTAGACACCCCAAGCTATTTGCTGATAGGCATGTTGAGTCCATAGAATATTTTATATTTTGCCACGAGTTTCGGGAAAATTACACTTTTTTTGCACAAAGTTGTCACTAAATGATATATTGCTCACACATGCCATGGTTATATGTGGAAATACACCCCAAAATACACTCTGCTGCTTTTCCTGAGTACGGGGATACCTCATGTGTGAGACTTTGTGAGCCTAGCTGTTTACAGGACCGTAAACCAAGCACCGCCTTCAGGATTTCTAAGGGTGTAAATTTTTGATTTCACTTCTCACTACCTACCACAGTTTTGAAGGCCATAAAATGCCAAGATAGCACAAACCCCCCAAATGACCCCATTTTGTAAAGTAGACACCCCAAGCTATTTGATGAGTGATGAGTGATGTTGAGTCCATGGAATATTTTATATTTTGCCACAAGTTACAGGAATATGAAAAATTTTTTTTGCACAAAGTTGTCACTAAATGATCTATTACTCAGACATGCCATGGGAATATGTGAATACATTTTACCACTTCTCCTGAGTACGGGGATGCCACATGAGACTTTTTTGGAGCCTAGCCATGTACAGGACCCCAAAAACCAATCACCGTCTTCAGGCTTTCTAAGGGCGTAAAATGGTGATTTCACTTCCTCACTACCCATCACAGTTTCGGAGGCCATAAAATGTCAGGATAGCACAACCCCCCCAAATGACCCCATTTTGGAAAGAAGAAACTTCAAGCTTTTTGCTTAAAGGCATGTTGTGTCCATGGAATATTTGATATTTTGCCACAAGTTTCGGGAAAATTACAATTTTTTTTACACAAAGTTGTCACTAAATGATATATTGTTCGAACATGGCATGATTATATGTGGAATTACACCCCAAAATACATTCTGCTGCTTCTTCTGAGTATGAGGATACCACACGTGTGATACTTTTTGGGAGCCTAGCCGCGTACAGGACCCCAAAAACCAAGCACCACATTCAGGCTTTCTAAAGGTGTAAAATTGTGATTTTACTCCTCACTACCTATCACAGTTACAGAGGCCCTGAAATGTCCAGATAGCACAATTCCCCCCCCCCCCCCAAATGACCCAATTTTGGAAAGTAGACACCCCAAGGTATTTGCTAAGAGGCATGGTGAGTATTTTGCAGATCTCATTTATTTTTGAAAATGAAGAATGAAATGGATTTTTTTTTCTTTTTTTCAATTTTCAAAACTTTGTGACAAAAAGCGAGATCTGCAAAATACTCAACATGCCTCTCAGCAGATAGCTTGGGGTGTCTACTTTCCAAAATCGGTTCATTTGGAGTGGGGTTTGTGCTATATGGGCATTTCATGGCCTCCAAAACTGTGATAGGCAGTGAGGAGTGAAATCACCATTTTACGCCCTTAAAAAGCCTGAAGGCGTTGACTATGGCACTTCCATTTTAGTGCCTCTGTACTGCTTATGTACCCCATATAGATAGCGAGAGTATTTACCATTGCAACCAAACCATACATATAAAAATCACTTTTCCTTTTTACTTAGTTGGCTTTTTCACTATCTAGGTGATTACATTAGCTTTTACATTTCACCCCAACTATGTATATATTTCAATGACAATGTATATTTACATCACCTGTAATTGAATGTGCTAATTACATGTTATTTTGTATTATATGTAAAACCTGTTAAATAAACAATTAAAAAAAAAAAAAGAAAGCCTGAAGGCGGTGATTGGTTTTCAGGGTCCTGTACGCAGTTAGACTGCCAAAAAGTTCCACACATGTGGTATCCCCATACTCAGGAGAAGCAGTAGAATGTATTTTGGGGTGTAATTTCACATATAATCATGCCATGTTTGAACAATATATCATTTAGTGACAATGTTGTGTAAAAAAAAATGTAATTTTCCTGAAACATGTGGCAAAACTTGAGGCAAAATATAAAATATTCCATGGACTCAATATGCCTACCAGCAAATAGCTTGGGGTGTCTACTTTCCAAAATGGGGTCATTTGGGGGGGTTGTGCTATCTTGGCATATTATGGCCTTCAAAACTGATAGGTAGTGAGGAGTGAAACCAAAAATTTACACCCTTAGAAATCCTGAAGGCGTTGATTGGTTTCGGGGTCCTGTACACGGCTAGGCTCCCAAAAAGTCTCACACATGAGGTATCCCTGTACTCAGTGGAAGCAGCAGAATGCATTTTGGGGTGTAATTCCACATATAACCATGGCATGTGTGAGCAATATATCATTTAGTGACAACTTTGTGTAATTTTTTTTTGTCATTTTTTTAATCACTTGTGACAAAAAAATAAAATATTCAATGGGCTCAACATACCTCTCAGAAATTTCCTTGGGGTGTCTACTTTCCAAAATGGGGTAATTTGGGGGAGCCTTGTACTGCCCTGTCATTTTAGCACCTCAAGAAATGAGATAGGTAGTCATAAACTAAAAGCTGCGTAAATTCCAGAAAATGTACCCTAGTTTGTAGGCCCTATAACTTTTGCACAAACCAATAAATATACGCTTATTGACATTTTTTTTACCAAAGATGTGTGGCTGAATACATTTTGGCCTAAATGTATGATTAAAATTGAGTGTATTCATTTTTTTAAAACAAAAAGTAGAAAATATAATTTTTTTCAAAATTTTCGGTCTTTTTCCATTTATATCTCAAAAAATAAAAATGGCAGAGGCAATCAAATACCATCAAAAGAATGCTCTATTTGTGGGGAAAAAAAGGACGCAAATTTCGTTTGGGTACAGCATTGTATGACTGCGCAATTACCAGTTAAAGCGATGCAGTGCCAAATTGTAAAAAGTGCTCTGGTCAGGAAGGGGGTAAATTCTTCCAGGGCTGAAGTGGGTAAAGTTTCTCTGAGCTTTCTTGTAGTTCTACAGCAAATAGCTGGCTTTCCTCCTCATGTAATGGTGGGTGTTCCTGAGGGGTGAGGAAAAAACTGTCTGTGAAACCATTTACTGTATACAATATAAATTTCCTAACTTTCTAAATCTAATACTACATAAATCAGTATGTATATTATTATATTCATTGAAAACCCAATGTATTCATTTTCTAATCAAGAAATATTATAGTATAACAAACTTATAATCTTAACTAAAACATGAACTTATACATCTTATGAAATGTGAAATGTGAATCCTACCTTCTCACAGATGGGGGAAGGTGAAGGAAACCAACACACGATTCCTAATTATTGCCATATGTGAACTCTCCAAAGAAATGTTTATGAGCTTATAACAATATGTATACTTCTACAGGTATAGAAATCTACATAATTTCACCTTTTCCATAACTAACGGATATAATTATCTATATATATGAATTTAACTTGATTATTCTAAGATCTAATCCATTTATTAATTTGTTAATATTTGTTAATTGATGAATATTAGATAATTAGATTAAAGAAAACTTTCTAACAAGTAGAAAGCAGCCATCCTTTTCCGGAGCTGTTACTCCTGGCCCTCTTCCCACAGCTTAGCTGTCTGGTCCTTTTTTTCGCACTGTTGCAAATTGCAAACTCTGTCTCAAGCAGATCAAGCATGGTAAAAACACCAGCCATTTGGGTACTACATGCTTGACAAAGCATTTAACCTTCCACCACTCAACCCCTTGGCAAGAGCACCTGAAAGCCACACAAAAAGGACACAATTCTTCTCCTCCTCACTTCTCACCTTTCAGGTTTACCCCAATCTATCTCATGACTAGGGATGAGCCGAACACCCCCCGTTCGGTTCGCACCAGAACTTGCGATCAGGCAAAAAATTTGTTCGAACACGCGAACACCGTTAAAGTCTATGGGACACGAACATGAATAATTAAAAGTGCTAATTTTAAAGGCTTATATGCAAGTTATTGTCATAAAAAGTGTTTGGGGACCTGGGTCCTGCCCCAGGGGACATGGATCAATGCAAAAAAAAGTTTTAAAAACGGCCGTTTTTTCGGGAGCAGTGATTTTAATAATGCTTAAAATGAAACAATAAAAGTGTAATATCCCTTTAAATTTCATACCTGGGGGGTGTCTATAGTATGCCTGTAAAGGGGCGCATGTTTCCCGTGTTTAGAACAGTCTGACAGCAAAATGATATTTCAAAGGAAAAAAAGTCATTTAAAACTACTTGCGGCTATTAATGAATTGCCGGTCCGACAATACACATAAAAGTTCATTGATAAAAACGGCATGGGAATTCCCCACAGGGGAACCCCGAACCAAAATTTAAAAAAAAATTACGTGGGGGTCCCCCTAAATTCCATACCAGGCCCCTCAGGAGCCTGGTATGGAGAGAGCGCCCCCCCTCCCGAACCGTACCAGGCCACATGCCCTCAACATTGGGAAGGTGCTATGGGGTAGCCCCCCAAAACACCTTGTCCCCATGTTGATGGGGACAAGGGCCTCATCCCCACAACCTTTGCCCTGTGGTTGTGGGGGTCTGCGGGCGGGGGCTTATCAGAATCTGGAAGCCCCCTTTAACAAGGGGACCCCCAGATCCCAGCCCTCCCCAGATCCCGGTCCTCCCTCTGTGTGAAATGGTAAGGGGGTACAAAAGTACAGCTACCATTTCACAAAAAAACTGTCAAAAATGTTAAAAATGACAAGAGACAGTTTTTGACAATTCCTTTATTTAAATGCTTCTTCTTTCTTCTATCTTCTATCTTTCTTCGGTTTCTTCCTCCATCTTCTTCTTCTTCTGGTTCTTCTGGTTCTTCCTCCGATGTTCTCATCTGGCATCTTCCTCCGCGGCGTCTTCTTATCTTCTTCTCCTCGGGCCGCTCAGCATCCATGATGGCATGGAGGGAGGCTCCCACTGTGTGACGCTTCTCTCTTCATCTTTTTCTCTTCATCATCTTCTCTTCATCTTCTTGTCTTCATCTTCTTTTTGGGCCGCTCCGCATCCATGATCGCATGGAGGGAGGCTCCCGCTGTGTGACGCTTCTCCTCTTCTGACGGTTCTTAAATAACGGGGGCCATCCGGTGACTCCGCCCCCCTCTGATGCATGGGGACTTGATGTGGACTTCCCTGTGGCATTCCCCGTGATGTCAGAAGGGGGCGGGGTTACGTAACGGGTGACCCCACCCCCTCTGACGTCACAGGAATGCCACAGGGCGGACCTGAAGGGTCTGGTATAGATTTTGAGGGGGACACCACGCCATTTTTTTTTTTGGCCGGGGTTCCCCTTAATATCCATACCAGACCTGAAGGGCCTGGTATGGAATTTAGGGGGACCCCCACGTCATTTTTTTTTTAAATTTTGGTTCGGGGTTCCCCTGTGGGAAATTCCCATGCCGTTTTTATCAATGAACTTTTATGAGTATTGTCAGACCGGCCGCGAGTAGTTTAAATGACTTTTTTTTCCTTTGAAATGTCATTTTGCTGTCAGACTGTTCTAAACACGGGAAATATGCACCCCTTTACAGGCATACTATAGACACCCCCCATGTACGAAATTTAAAGGGATATTACACTTTTATTTTTTCACTTTAGGCATTATTAAAATCACTGCTCCCGAAAAAACGGCCGTTTTTAAAACTTTTTTTTGCATTGATCCATGTCCCCTGGGGCAGGACCCAGGTCCCCAAACACTTTTTATGACAATACCATGCATATAAGCCTTTAAAATTAGCACTTTTGATTTCTCCCATAGACTTTTAAAGGATGAGTTCGACTCGAACTCGAAGCTCATCCCTACTCATGGCCTCTCAGCAGCCTCCACTGACAGGGATTATGGTATAGCAAAGGGTGTCACAGGTCCTTGCAGGTATGTCTGTCAGCAGCACACCGCCAGCTGTAAAGTATAGCAGGCAAATTTCTCTGCCCCAGCTGCTGCAGCGCAAAAAAAATTCACTCCATGCCTCCCACATGCCCAGTGTCTAAATTCCAGCTTTTCCAAGCTGCTGGCTTTACAACTCCTGACTTTCTGTCTGGTGCATTCTTCCCCCTTCCATGAATTTGCAGAATTTGCTGTACTGCAATGGCAGGTTCCCAGTCGCTATTTCTTTGTGTGCAAAGCCATTCCAGCTCTGTACCATCATGTGGAAGGCAATGTTGTGACATCATTGGGCAAGGCAGTCAGCAGCAAGGTCTTCGTTACTGCTGACACATGGTCCAGCAAGCATGGTCAGGGATGCTATATTTGTTCAGAGCACACTGGGTAACTCTGCTTGTAATTAAGAAGGATGCAGGACAGGGCTTTGCTGGAGCTTGTTTTACCGCCACGTCTCCATACAGGTGATGATGTGAGATTTGTCAGCTCCACCCCTTCTTCTCCTCCTCTCTGCCCTCCTCTAAGAGGCTATTCAATGAGTCAGGCTAAAAAATGCATGCAGTGCTTCAGCTGGTCTGTCTAGGGGACAGGAGCTACACCGGAGCAGAGGTTCTTTCGGCTTTGCATGGGCAGGCCCAGAGGTGGCTTACGTCATGCCAGCTTGAGCCAGAAATAGTGGTGTGCAATAATGGCACTAATCTCCTGTCTGTCCTTCGACAGGGAAAGTTTAAACATGTGCCATGCCTGGCACATGTCCCCCATTTGGTGGTGCAGTGTTTCTTAAACAGGTACACAGGCCAGAAGAGTCTGTAGCCATTTGAGGCGGTCATACACAGCTAGTGTTCAGTTGGCTGAAATTCATCAGGAATTTCACCTGCGCATAAACCACCTGATTTGTGACATGCCCACCAGGTGGAATACTGTTCAATTATTTTTTATTAAAGTATGCCTGTACATAGAGCCATGACTTGACTTTTTAAAAATGTATTTTACCTATTGGCCTTCATCAGACAGAGATGGTAAGAGTCTATGATAATATATTTTTCTGCAGCATAAAAGAGAAAGCACTACCATGATAAAAATGACCTGTTTTTTTTAAGGACAAATGTCATTACTAAATCGTAACATACTGTATATAAAGTCTATGCTGCATGCACAAATATAAATAAAGCAAAGAAACCCGATTCCAGTTTATGCTAATAAGACTGGTTTACCACTTGTCTACAAGATACGTTTATAAACGTCATGGTAGACAAGTGGTTAAATCAAGCTCACAGCTTTTTCTGCAGCTGTGAGTTTGATACCAGCTTCCAGAGTCGGCAAAGGGCTTTCTTATAAATGTGATCATTTTTATGAGGCTTTCAAAGGGGCGATGCTTCTGCCAGCAATACCTGCGGTGGTTCCTTGGCTCTTCTGTTCCACCAGGAAGCCTGGGACCATAGGAAACTGCTTCCCTGGTAAAAGCAGAAGGGACTTGGGGAACATTCATTCCCTGATTCCTCATGCGACTAATGACCCCAGAAGTAATATGTATTACAACACTGCAGCGGTCACTGATATCATTCTTCATTTAGCATATCCAAGCATGGAGCTATTCCAGCACAATCTCTGCTGGAGTAGCTGCATTGAAAGGCAGGGGAGACCTTGAGGGTCTAACAGTGGTTCTTAAAGTGTAGGTGTACTATCAAAAAACAACTTGAATCCATCATTATTTTCCCTTCTGAACTAAGCTATCCTAAAAGCCCTTACACCAGTAGCTTTGTTCTGATGCTCTATGGCCAAAAATCTCTTCACCATTGACCAAACCTGATAGATTTTTTACATTTCCAAAAGCTAGAAGACATAATAAAAAGAACCTTACCAACACCTCTTAAAATGTGTTGGTAAGTACATGGAAAGACATAAAATTATACAGAATATCACGAAAGAGACTATGACATAATTGTATCCAAGCAAAATGAGTTTATTAAACAGATATTTTTGATAAATTCTCTAAGCAATAGTCAAAGCCATCATTCTTGTGTTGCCATATCATTTAATTCTCTGTGTTTGAATAGTAATCACATGAACTACAAAAAAATAGCTTGATGTGTTTATAGTAATAAAACTACAGAGGCTAACTCAACCATTTATATAGGAAAATTGTTGTAATTATTCCTACTGTGTTCCAAGGCTCCCTTTAACACAAATAACAGGAAACTAATTAGTAAATACTTTCTGTAAAGGTGTCATGGTGAACTCTATCACATCTAGATCACATTATAGGCAATTTCTTTTGAGATAATTACATGATTTTCTGAAATAGTATCAACCTGGTGTCTCACAGTGAAACCACAGCAAAATATCTAGACATTATTTTTACAGCTCTATACAGGAGAAAAGCTAAGTTTTTAGGAGAACTGTGATACCATAAAGGAACAGTGGAGAGAGAAAAGATGTAGGGTTCTGTGACCTAGAGCAGTCTGGCACAGAGACACAAAGAAGCACCCACCTTAGGTGCTGCTGCAGGGGTAGATTGCATCTTGAGCCACTGCAGACTGTTCTACCCATCCAGTTTTGGACTGTCTAATTTTATTATTCATGCCTGTTGTACTGTATGGTATTAGCTATAGTTCCCATTATTTATGATTTTGATAAATTGAGTCTATATGCAGTCTTTAGAGTTTCTGCAGAGATCTGCAAGTAGATACCTAATCAATATCATCTTACATTTAAGCTTTAGGAAGTGTTACTAATGTTTGTAAGTGACTTTATTCAAGAAAATTGAAAAGGTGGAGGGGCCAGGCCTAGCCACGTGTAAGCAAAGCTCCCGTATCCCTCTCCTATACCTAGCAGCCTTTTAAATATTTGATTTTTCACCTAAGTGATGCCAGAAAGCTGAAGGCTCTCTCTTTCCCACATTGCCAAAAATTACTTGGTGTGTGGACAAAGCTGCCGAAAAGGTTTACATCTTTTTATTTAGTACTTACTTATCCTATTCTAGAATCAACTTGATGCGGGTGGATCAAAGATTCTTTTAGGGATTATCCAAAGTGATAAATAAGAGAAAGCACACAAAAGCAGGGCTACTGCCTCCAAGACCCAGATAAATACCTGAGAAAGAACCACCTGTTTTTACTGTTATCTGTAATTGTTATTTTATTGTTATTGTTTTCATTAAACCTCCTGCTTTATTGGAAATGTATTGTCTAGTCATTCGTTACTTTTCCACATCAATTTGGAGGCCCCAGCGAGATCAGCATACCCCAGTTGCTGTCTAACTTAACTCCATGCTGGTGAGACAATGGATTAAACCCCTGTATTGCAAGTTTTGCATTGTGTTGTCCATGTGTTCTCAGCAGTAGGGGGAAAGAATTATTGTTGCTGGGTATCGCTGTACCAGGCAGTATTTCCATCAAAGCAGGTTAGGTCTTCTGAACTGTAAGTGCATTAGATGCATTGTTTGACAATGAGCTACCCTGGGTGCTAGGTCTTATAAAATATTAAAGGGTAACCCTGCAGAGGTTTAGCTACCCTCTATGTAACCTGAGATTTATATGCATGTTGGTTCCCTAGACTGACAAGCAGTCTGGAAGAGATTCTTGGGGTTTGACTCCTGGAAGAACCTGAATTGGTTCTCTAGACACATAATGAATCTGGATGAGGTTTTGGGGTAATTTGTGACCCCTGGAGAACCTTTATTGGTTCCCTAAACTGGCAAGTCCAGTTTGGAAGAGATTTTTGGGTTGCCTAAATTTTACATGCATATTGGTTTCCTGGATTGGCATTCAATCTGGAAGAGGCTTTGGGGTTATTAGACCCCTGGAAAGTTAATTATTTTTAGGATGAGTACCGATATGTAGTTACTAGTAGAAAAAGGTACCATTTTTATTGTATGTGAAAAGATAACATAGAACATAAAAGTTGTGATATAAAACAATACTCATGAGTTTAGAAATGTCAGGAAAGGTAAGTCCTGACAGGTAAAAAAAATATAAAGGTTTTGGAGCTACATTTGTTAACAAAGTTAAAAATAGACTTGTGCACAATGGGAAATTTCATTTAGTTTTGGTTCGTTGTCATTCGTAAAATACATAATTTTGTTCTGTTATATTCATTATGTTACATTAATTCGTTTTCGGATAATTCATTATTATTCGTAGAGTGTTGATATTCGTTATACTGAATTTCAAATCATGTCAAATTCATTCGTTATATCCGCTATAATTTCTTTTGTATGCGTTGAAATTCGATATTTATGTATGTATATATATTTGTGATAATGATTCGTAGTTTGGAAAGTCGTTTGTTTATTGAATCTATTAACACATACAATGACAATTTCTCTTCTCCTCTGCTCAAATACAATACAAAACCCTTCTCACTCAGTTCTAAGGAATGCACTTTGCCAGTAATGCAACCTCCAGCACAAAATTAATCAGCTGATTGGACTGTAAGATTTACTTTGAGTTGACCTTTTGTTTCATTAGATCTTTAATGAACTACCAAATCATGTTGAATTCATTCGTTATATACACTACAATTTCTTTCATATTAGTTAAAATTTGATATTTATGTAGGTATATTGATTCGTGATAATGATTTGTAGTTTGGAAAGTCGTTTGTTTATTGAATCTTTTAACACACACAATGACAATATCTCTTCTCCTCTGCTCAAATACTACACCCTTCTCACTGAGTTCTTAGGAATGCACTTTGCCAGTAATCCAACCTCCAGCACAAAATTAATCAGCTGCTTGGACTGTAAGATTTACTTTGAGTTGATCTTTTGTTTCATTAGATCTTTAACGAATTACCGAACGATGTTGAATTCATTCGTTATATTCGCTATAATTTCCTTCATATTAGTTGAAATTCGTTTTTTTTTTTTGGACATTCGGATGCATCCGAATGTCCCAAAGATGCAAAATTTGGCCGAATTTCAATTTGTTACAAAATGAATTGCACATGTCTAGTTAAAAGGTATGTATCAACTTTGCAATATAGGTGTATATATGTTTATATGTATCTGTTAAGGGCCGTACACACGATCAGACTTTTTGACAACAAACATGCAAATTAGCTGTTTTGGAGCAACATCCGACCGTGTGTACGCTCCATCGGACAAACTTTTTCAGTTTCCATCGGACTTTTGTTGGCTGTGCGAACGGACAAACTTTCCGGCAACAAAAGTCCAATGGAGCAAAGTCCGATCGTGTGTACACAAAGCCATCGGAAGAAGACCCCCGAAGTCGGAAGAAGACCCCGGAGCTGCCTAATAAATTACTTTAAAAACCTGTGTACTGTGTTTTTTATTGACACTTTTTTCCCTAGGTGAATGGGTAGGGGTACGATGTACCCCATACTCATTCACACAGGGTGGGGGGCCGGGATCAGGGGGCCCCCTTATTAAAGGTGGCTCCCGGATTCCGATAAGCGCACCGCCCACAGACTCCGACAACCAACGGCCAGGGTTGTCGGGAAGAGGCCCTTGTCCTCATCAACATGGGGACAAGGTGCTTTGGGGTGGGGGGCCCGCAGGGCGCCCCCTTCCCCCAAAGCACCCACCCCCCATGTTGAGGGCATGCGGCCTGGTATGGCTCAGGGGGGGCGCTTGCTCGTCCCCACCCCCTTTCCTGACCGGCCGGGCTGCGTGCTCGGATAAGGGTCTGGTATGGACTTGGGGGACCCCCACGCAATTTTTTCGGCGTAGGGGGTTCCTCTTAATATCCATACCAGACCTAAGGGCCTGGTATGCCCCAGGAGGGGAACCCATGCCGGTTTTTTATTTAAAATTTGGCGTGGAGTTCCCCCTCAAGATTCATACCAAACAAAGTGCCTGGCATTGGCGGGGATCCAAGTTGGATCCTCGCACCAGTGTCAACCCGGCTCGCAAGGTGTCAATCTCGCCAAAAAAAAAGTGGCGAGATTGACACAATATCAGACAACAATACACAAGTTGACCAAAGGGTGGTGGTAAAGAGCTGAAAAACCACGTGATATGGTGAAAGTTGGCTGGAAAAGTCCTGTCGTCTGTATGCAAGACAAACTGTTGGGCAACGCTCTTTGTACAAAAATCCAAGGGAAAGTTTGTACAAAGTCCTATCGTGTGTATGGGGCTTTATAATGGTCTGTGTTGTCTGTGTACTAACTGAGTTAAGATCAGGTTGAGACATTTCTGATCGCTGTGGCAAGCAGGGCTTGGCGGTTTTTCATGTCTTGAGACAAGCGTTTTTGTAAGGAGACGTATGCTTGTACGGTGCCTACTGACTTTACGCTGAGCACTGCTGTCCATAAGTAATTACTAACCTGTCAGTTTTAATCATTCTGTGAATATTTGTATATTTATGTATATAGTCAGAAATTTGTGTTCATATTTATGAATACTTTGCTAGGTGGAATGACTGTGTATTACTATATAGAAACCAGAAGATGATGACATTTTGTTAATGAATGTTCACAAATGTAAGTTCATTTCTTTGTAATCTCTGTAGACTGTTAGGGAGTATTGTATGTGTGATTAATGGAGGCAGACTGATCATCTTCCAAATGAGGTTAGAATAAGTTTGTAGTGGTTGTAAAGACTCTGGTTTTGAAGGACCCTGTGTGTTAGCTCTATGAGTGAATTGTAACAAGTATGCAACTGATGCTGAATTCTGCATAGTGTATGATGAATATGGAAATGGTATGTATCTGCCATACAAATACAATTAGAACGGTTTCATATATTTGATTTTGTGATGCTTGTTATTAGTATTTGATAGGAGGATTTATATTTCTATGAGTTAGTTAAATGTATTATTGTTGTGTGTGTGTGTGTGTGTGTGTGTGTGTGTGTGTGTCTGTGTTTTTTGTATGAGGTGTAAAATGATCTCTATGTGAATGATTGTATGTGACTTTCAAGAGATTGAGATGATATGATGGACTTTGACGGTACCAGTAAGGGACATATAAACAAAATAATACTTAATGTCTTTATTACAAAGGGTTAAAAATATTTTTTACAAATATAAAACCATTAGAAAACTACTTGGGTATCAACCAATAGATATAATCTCAAATTTACTAAATAATTGTATGTGATACTCTGTATGTAGAGAATTACCTTTGTTTTTGATTGTTATATATATGCCATAAGAATTATTATTGTGAACACCTTAAAGCGGAACTTTGGTCAGAAAATTAAGTCCTGCTGGATCATTTGAGGCTGACCCCTTTTGCAGGTATAGCTATGAAACACAGTAAAAATAAATGCCCATACTGTTTAAAATCCACTGTCTCACCCTGCTCTGCACATGCTCAGTTGTGCTCTATTTTTTTTGCACTGATTAAAATCTAGAGGCCAGTCTGCTGACAGCCTGAAATTCTACTGCTGCTCAGAGGTTCTGGGCTTCAGTAAAATGGTAGCATAATAATTAATCTGGAATGTATTTTTCTTGCTAATGAACATTATTTTTATCACATTTTTATGAGTTCCACTTTGAGAAAATGTTCAATCTTTATAAACAAATAGTTTTATAGTTTTTTGAGGAAAAAAAGTGGGGTATAATGTAATGAGTATTTCGCTAAGAATGTATGGTATTGATGCTTTATAAGATAAGTTATGTTATTTATATCTTGATATTTGCATGATGTGGGCCAAGAACTCTCATTTATATGTTGGCGGTACTTATAAAAAAAGCAAGATGTATGTGTGTAGACATATGTATACATAAAATCCGACCATGCGTGGGCTTCATTGGACCTTCAGCTGACTTTTTCCGTCGAAAATCAGACGGACTTTAGATTTGGAACATGTTTCAAATCTTTCTGACGGACTCGAGTCCGGTCGAAAAATCCGTTCATCTGTATGCTACTCCGATGGACAAAAACGGATGCAAGGGCAGCTATTGGCTACTGGCTATGAACTTCCCTATTCTAGTCCTTTCGTACGTCATCATGTTCAAACCAACGGACTTTTGAACAGGCTTTAGTCCGTTCGTGTGTGGGCAGGTCCGGTCGTCCGAAAGTCCATCGTAACACCGTCGAAAGTCCATCTGAAAGACCGTCGGACCTTTGATGCTGAAAAGTCCACTCATGTGTACGTGGCATAAGAGTATTGTATTATGATAAAACTATATAGATACATGTATACTATGTTAGTGGATGTTGTAGAAGTAAAAGGAACACACTTAATTACATTTTTTAATAAAATGATAGTGTAGGAGCCATTGCTTTGTAGGTTGCCCTGAAATGCTTGCCAGAGGCCTATTATATCATGACACTGACTATTTTTAATTTTTTTCTACTATAATTTTGAAGTGTATTTTATATCCAGACAAATATCGGATGATCGCAGAAGACATGATACAATTTGTTACAAATGTTAATTACTACAAAGGAAGGATTTCATGCAATAAAGGAGGAACTTGAAAATCAGACTTGTATCTTTGCAGAACAGGTATGCACTGAACTTGTGTCTTACAGCATCCAAAGCAGGTTGTGCTATGATACTGAACCAGCAAATGATGATGAAGAAGGAGATCTCTCCAGAAACATCAAGCACCTGGCTAAGCTGAAAAGACCTATGCAGGAAAAGGCAGAGCCTTATGGGACTGAGTCTGCTGAATGGCCACTGGAACCACATACTTGGCTTTTATTTACTAGCTAAATTGATTGTTCCTCTTCCCTGATGTTGCTGAGCAACTGTTGTTTGTTGCAAGAAGTTTGTGGCAAGGATGATCACGATCCACTGAGACTGACAACTATGTCTTCCATGCCACATATGGAGAAGACTTTGCAGCTACAGAAGAAGATACAGTGTGTTTTTGATTGGACTGATTTGTTTTTTGTCTATTTGTGTGATAAGTGTCGGGTACATAGGGTCTCTGAAGAGCATGGTGGGTGGTCTGTATTGTAATTGCTGTGAGGCTTGTGGCAGGGGGGAAATATGTTATAGAATTCCATATTAATCTATGTATTTCATATTATTCATATTAATTTGTATATGTTAATTTGTATAATAATCATCATTAATTATTATGATATTCATGAATTTATTGGCCAATATTTTTTGACAGGATCTAATTAACCTACCAGCATGTCTTTGGAGTGTGGGAGGAAACTGGAGTAAACCCACGCAGGCACAGGGAGAACATGCAAACTCCAGGCAGATGGTGTCGTGGTCAGGATTTGAACCAGCAACCCTATTGCTGCTATGTGAAAGTGCTAACCACTACACCACTGTGCTGCCACATTCAGATTATTATTATTATAGAGTAGTGATCCTGTCATTGATAATATTATTCAATAATACTGCAAAAGTTATTAGTCTTTATTCATGTATATTATATTATTCCATAAATATAGAAACCTTCATTTGTAAATGTTGAACTCTAGATGACCTCCCTGCTTCATGCTGGTATTTTTTGTAAGACAGTCACAAGTTTACTGGTTAAAAGTTTATTAGAATAGTTCATTTTAAGATTTTAAGTCCACTACTTAGAAAAAAAAACACTTTTGCAGCAGTTGAACTATAGTCTCATAAGATAACATTCCTTAAATGTAATAAAACAACCATTGTCAAGAAAAATTAATAAAACTTCTAATAGTGTTGGTTTAAAAGTAATTATGTGGGGGGGGCGCATGCGTGGCGCGATGCGGAACAGACGTGGGTGATCACAGCTCCGTCGGTCCCGGTTATCACGGGCCTAAAACACCGGGGCTACATCGCTCATACCCAGGTGAAAGTGACACCATCTGCTAGAGTACACAGCGGTCCATACCTGGAAGAGAATCGGGACATTTTAATCGCTCCAAACACCACTTAACTAACTTTCTGCTGGATGCTGCAAACAGAAAGCACAGGAGAATGTCTCAAGATGGCGCCGGCGGCCTCAAGGAAATCTGCATCCATCCCATCCAGTCTCTTATCTAACACTGGGATCAGTGAGTACACATCTCCCCTCTCCAAAGCTGACTTAGATGCTAGTCTGACTACCATTTTTGAGAATTTAGTGGACAAGATTGAAAGTGAGGTCCATAAATCCACTACAGCCCTGTCACAAGAGATTGCTAGTATTGGCACTCGTACTGACATACTAGAAACAAAACATGATGAACTGTCGCTTGCCCATAATGATCTAAGGAAGGATTATGAAACATTAGCGGACAGCTTTGCATTTATGCAAGCCCAGGTTGAGGATCTTGATAACCGAAATAGGCGCCATAACATCAGATTACGCGGCATTCCAGAATCGGTCACAGACCTTATGCCTACAGTTTCTAAAATATTTCATAACCTTCTACCAGATAAACCTTTATTTGTCTGTGATAGGATCCACAGGGCACTACGCCCCAAACCCACCCTGACAAGCCACCCAGAGATGTTATCATGTGCATGAAGGACTTCCTGGTTAAAGAGGACATCATGCATGCTGCAAGAAACTCTCCTGACATTTCTCTTGATGGTAAAAAGCTGCAGATATACCCAGATATCTCCCTGTTACACTAGATAGAAGATGCAGGATGAAAGATGTCACTAGCGTCTTACAAGCAGCAAGAATAAAATATAGATGGGGCTTGCCCCCATACAACGGATCCACGTACACAGTCTACAATATAATTGAAGGCAAAGAACTGCTTGTAAAGTTGGGCCTTCTAGACCCAGAACCACCCAACAGATTCCCATCATCTCCTAGACCTTCCCCAATCTGGTCCACTCCTTCCTCCAGACGAATTGCAAACAACCAAAGAAGATGGCGTCAACCATTCCAAGAGGACCCCTCATGACCACATACAACACATTTTCAACTTTCTGTTGTATAGGAATTTTTTTTTCCTCTCGTAATGTAGACAGGGGGAAGTGACTTATTTTTTCTTTATTTCCTTTTTCCATTTTGAAGATGGATTTTCATGCTCACACAACATGATCCAATTGACTGCCACCAAGTTTGTCCTTGTCCAATTGGCATCTTGAATTGCTCTTCCTTTTCAATCGGAATTTTTTTTTCCTTTTTTTTTCCTCCCGGATGAAGTCGAGAAGTCCCCAGCAACACATATCCCCCTCAGAATTTGGGATAGAGGAAAGAAGAGGAAAAGGGAAGAAGAGAGAGGGATTTTCTTTATTTTTTCTTTTTATTTGTCTAAACAGACTTTCACTTTAAACCTCCTCCCTCTTTTAGAGTTATAAGTTATTTGATATCTCTCATACACATCATTGAGACGGGAGGTGACAACATCGCCTCCCATCTGGTACCTTACCCCCCCTCCCCCCTCCCTTCCCCCTTCCCCTCCCCCCCTTCCTCCTCCCCCTTCCCCCCCCCCCCATTCTTTGCAATCTTCATTTCCCCCCTGGTTACTTTATATGGTATTGTATTTGAAACTTTAAATTATCTCAGTATTAAGGCCTGTGACATCCGCCGCCGCTGGATTGTCCTCCATCCTGCCTGTGTTATCAGTTGCGACGCCACTGATTTTTGTTGTCGCACCTGGTGGCACTCGCAGGACTAGGACTGTATTGTCCTCTTGAAGTTAATTCATTTATTAGTGACAGGATGTTTCTTGTCCCTTTGTTACTATTTTATATTTAGTTTTTTCACAATTTTATTGCCCTTAAGGCAAAAAACATAATTTTGTTAAAAAATGGAAGTTTTCATGACTTCTTATGACCACAAAGATCTGAATGTTGGTATAATTGCTCTTATTATGGCACATTACTCTCATGATATGTTTTACTATACATAGTATTCCTTGTATATTCCAATTACTTTTCTCCCCTCTATTCCAGAAACATTAATATTTCACTTACCAAACACACACCAAAAATATTTTGGTATATAGCACATCTCATGCTCAAGTTGGATTCTATTCATAAGCTTATTACCCCACTCACATATAATGGTCCTTAGAGTAATATCACATAACGTCCACGGCTTTAACTCACCCCACAAATGTAAAAAAGCCTTTCAACACTATAAAAGATTGGGAGTAGATATTATCCTTATGCAGGAAACCCACTTTTCATCCAATAACCATCCCAATTATTTTGACAAGACATACAATCAATTTTATTACACCACCTTGCACAATAAAACTCGAGGTGTAGCCATATTTATACGCAACACCATTATCCTAGACATACAAAACATATATAAAGATGTCGATAGTAGATATATTATCATCAAAGGTCTTGTTGATAATAAAGCAATAACATTAGCTTCAGTCTATGCTCCAAACGAATCTCAATCTACCTATTTCACAAATTTCTTTGATAAGCTTGACCAATACAGCTCACCTCATAAAATTTTAGGTGGCGATTTTAACCTAACTGCACACCCAACCCTAGACAGAAGTAAAACTTCCCCCCTCTTCTAAAGCATTCTCCAAGTCTATAAACCGTTATTTAAATAATTTTCAACTTATAGACTCATGGAGATCCCACAATGTAGGGCTTAAGGCCTATACACACTATTCTTACCCCCACGACGTCTATGCTAGACTGGATTATATCTTTTGTACCCCCATATTATTGGCTAATTCTTCCAATGCCCTAATCCATCCCTGCCCCTGGTCTGACCATGATATTACCTACTTTGAAACATCTCACATAGGTCTCTCTCCTTCACCCTACAACTGGCGACTAAATGATTCTATTCTAACTGACCCTTTAATAACACAAACTATCTCTTCACACATTGAAAACTATTTCACTGAAAACGCTATTGATGATATCTCTCCCACAACTCTCTGGACAGCTCACAAAGCAGTTCTACGCGGCCATCTAATCAGCATAGCTGCTAAAAGAAACAGAGAAAAACTCACAAACATAAAAAGTCTTACCAGAGATCTAAACCTTCTCTACAATAAGTTACAACAAAACTCCACCCAAGAAATCACAAAACAAATTCAAGATAAACGCAAAGCTCTAGATCAAATATTATCAGCAAACACAGAAAAATCCTTGCGATTCTCAAAAGCTAAATTCTTACTACACAGTAACTCCCCTTCTGCCATGTTCGCCAAAAAACTTAACCATGATCATAAACCCCCTCATACATATAAGCTTAGAGATCATTCTGGAAATATGATCACTCATCCGCTAGGTGTGCTGGAAATTTTTTCCTCTTTCTATAAAGACTTGCTTTGTAGCCCACAACCATCTCTTGACCAACATTCTAAATCATGGCTAGACAACATTCAACTACCTACTCTTAATGCTCTTCAAATAGAATCCCTTAACGCACCATGCACAGAAGCAGAAATAAGCAAAATTATTAAATCTCTTAAAACATCTACTGCCCCTGGCCCAGATGGCTTCTCATCTTCATACTATAAAAAATATTCCTCCCTCCTAACCCCATATCTATCCAAACTCTTTAACCATATTCTCAACGGTAATCATTTCCCAGATGAAATGCTTCTAGCAAACCTTTCCCTTATCCCCAAACCATTTAAAGACCATTCTCTACCCCAAAACTACCGACCTATATCAGTCCTTAACAATGACCTAAAAATTTTTGGTAGATTGCTTTCAGACAGACTAGCAGCAGTCATTACTAATCTAATACATATAGACCAAACCGGTTTTATCCCCGGTCGACAGATAGTCGATAATACTAGACTAGTCACCAATATTATCCAAGATGCCAACCTCCCACAAATTATGCCTTCTCAGTTTAGATATTCATAAGGCGTGTGACAGCGTTAGCTGGTCATATCTAAATTATCTATTACCCAAATACAGAATTTCAGAAAAATTCTTACAAGGTTTTAATGCACTCTACCACAACCCTCAAACTAGAATTAGACTCCCAGGACACAATTCTGATTTTTTTCCCCCTCAGTAGAGGCACCAGACAGGGATGCCCCCTTTCACCTCTAGTGTTCGCTTTGGCAATTGAACCCTTAGCCCAAAAGATTAGGAATAGCATTGATATAAAAGGTTACACTAAGGGTGATAGAGAATTCAAATTCAGCCTATACGCAGATGATGCTCTTCTATTCCTCACAGACCCCCTCACTTCTATTCCATCCCTCCTAAAAGAACTTAAATCTTTCCAATCCATCTCAGGCCTCAAAATCAATTCCAATAAATGTTCTGCTTTACCAATTAATTATTCCCAAAATCTCCAATCCCTATTAATAAAAAATTTCCCATTTGATTGGTGTTCCAACTCATTCAAATACCTAGGTGTCACAATCTCCTCATCTCACAACCTTCTGTATAAATCTAATTATATCCCATTGTTCTCGCACATCACATCCCTCCTAAAATCATGGTCTTCCTTTCATATTTCCTTCCTTGGTAGAATATGTGCTATCAAGATGACGATTCTTCCTAAACTTCTGTACTATTTTCGTGCCCTACCTATCAATGTTCCCAAATCTAAACTGACTTCCTTTCAAAGAGAAATCAACAAATTCATATGGGCAGATAAAAAACCGAGATGCAGTTATGCTTTAATGCATAGACCACATACTATGGGTTGCTTAGGCCTTCCAAATTTGTGGCTTTATTATCTAGCCACAAGACTTACACAACTTACCCAATGGTTCACTCCCTCAATAAACACCCCATGGAAGTTGTTTGAATCCATCTCAATCCTCCCATTCCATTTACAGGGAATTCTATGGTCCAACTCTATCTCATATAGCAAACTTATGAAACAAAACATTATAATAGCTCAATTTTATCAACTATGGACTAAATATAAAGACATTTATAAACTCTCCTCAGACACACCACCTTTAGCCTCCTTTTTAGGTGACCCTAGATTCATATGTGCCTATAATAACAGACAATCTTTCTCTACCTGGATTGACAAAAATTTAATTACACTGAGATCTCTTCAGCAAAAATGGGAATTTATCTCATTCCCCGAACTTCAAGCCACACACAATCTACCTGCTGATGAACTCCCGAGATACCAGCAAATCAAATCCTTCTATGCTAAATATTTTGCACTTAAAACACACCCTTCATATACAACCTTTGAACATATATGTATTTTATCCTCTAGAGACAGAGGCCTTATCTCCAGGTTGTATAATTATATTAATTGTGTTGGTGTACCAGATAAATCTACTCAAATGCTCAAATGGGAAGAAGATATGGATGTCTCGATTAATGTTGAGGATTGGCACTCCATGTCAGAAAATTTACGCAAATGTAATAGAGCTATCACTTTTAGAGAAACTCCAATTAAGATCTTTTCTAGATGGTACCTTACCCCTTCAAAATTACACACTTTCTACCCATCCATCTCCCCCAATTGTTTTAGGGGATGCTCGGATTCCGGTACCCTCTTACACATTTTTTGGAGCTGCAGCCATATAAACAATATATGGCACAAAGCATCAGATTTAATAGAACAATCCTCAAAACAAAAAATCACCCTTTCCCCTCAGATATTCTTGCTATATGCTAATATACCGGGCATACCTACCCCCTGTCTGGGACTGTTCCACTCCCTGTGCAGTTCCATACACTGGATGACGGCCTATAATTGGAAATCCACTAATTTGTCATGGCAACAATAATAAATAGAATGGAACTCCTTAGACTATCTGAGTGGATTTGTCACACCCTTGATGATACTATCCATATTCACAAAAAGAAATGGGCCTATTGGAACCCAACCTAACTGTCTTAACATAATATTATCATCTTCTCTCACTACCTTATGAGAATGCTATGTTATGTCTTACTTTTTTTTTCTCTTTATTTATATATATAAACATTCTTTCATTGTATATGACCACTTCTGTTATACGATGTTAAATAACCTCCTTCATTGTATACAACCAATCACGTTAATGCAATATTTTGATGTCATTTTATACCTAATGTCTGTTCATCCAAACTTCCAAATAAAACTTTTGTAAACAAAAGTAATTATGTGGAATATGGGAAAGCTGTGTACAGTACATTAATTAAATTTGACAGGGCCAAAAAGGTGTTAGCTTTATGTATATGTGTGTATGTGTATATATATATATATATATATATATATATATATATATATATATATATATATATATATATATATATATATATATATATATATATACAGTGGGGATGGAAAGTATTCAGACCCCCTTAAATTTTTCACTCTTTGTTATATCGCAGCCATTTGCTAAAATCATTTAAGTTCATTTTTTTCGTCATTATTGACAGAAAAACACAGAATTGTTGACATTTTTGCAGATTTATTAAAAAAGAAAAACTGAAATATCACATGGTCCTAAGTATTCAGACCCTTTGCAAGTATTTAGTAGAAGCACCCTTTTGATCTAATACAGCCATGAGTCTTTTTGGGAAAGATGCAACAAGTTATTCACACCTGGATTTGGGGATCCTCTGCCATTCCTCCTTGCAGATCCTCTCCAGTTCTGTCAGGTTGGATGGTAAACGTTGGTGGACAGCCATTTTTAGGTCTTTCCAGAGATGCTGAATTGGGTTTAAGTCAGGGCTCTGCTGGGCCATTCAAGAACAGTCACGGAGTTGTTGTGAAGCCACTCCTTCCTTATTTGAGCTGTGTGCCTAGGGTCATTGTCTTGTTGGAAGGTAATCCTTCGGCCCAGGCTGAGGTCCTGAGCACTTTGGAGAAGGTTTTCGTCCAGGATATCCCTGTACTTGGCTGCATTTATCTTTCCCTCAATTGAAACCAGTTGTCCTGTCCCTGCAGCTGAAAAACACCCCCACAGCATGATGCTGCCACCACCATGCTTTACTGTTGGGGCTGTATTGTACAGGTGATGAGCAGTGCCTGGTTTTCTCCACACATACCGCTTAGAATTAAGGCCAAAAAGTTCTATCTTGGTCTCATCAGACCAAAGAATCTTATTTCTCACCATCTTGGAGTCCTTCGGGTGTTTTTTAGCAAACTCCATGCGGGCTTTCATGTGTCTTGCACTGAGGAGAGGCTTCCGTCGGGCAACTCTGCCATATAGCCCCAGCTGGTGGAGGGCTGCAGTGATGGTTGACTTTCTACAACTTTCTCCCATCTCCCGACTGCATCTCTGGAGCTCAGCCACAGTGATCTTTGAGTTCTTCTTTACCTCTCTCACCAAGGCTCTTCTCCCCCGACAGCTCAGTTTGGCCGGACGGCCAGCTCTAGGAAGGGTTCTGGTCATCCCAAACATCTTCCATTTAAGAATTATGGAGGCCATTGTGCTCTTAGGAACCGTAAGTGCAACAGAAATTTTTTGTAACCTTGGCTAGATCTGTGCCTTGCCACAATTCTGTCTCTGAGCTCTTCAGGCAGTTCCTTTGACCTCATGATTCTCATTTGCTCTGACATGCACTGTGAGCTGTAAGGTCTTATATAGACAGGTGTGTGGCTTTCCTAATGAAGTCCAATCAGTATAATCAAACACAGCTGGACTCAAATGAAGGTGGAGAACCATCTCAAGGATGATCAGAAGAAATGGACAGCACCTGAGTTAAATATATGAGTGTCACAGCAAAGGGTCTAAATACTTAGGACCATGTGATATTTCAGTTTTTCTTTTGTAATAAATCTGCAAAAATGTCAACAATTCTGTGTTTTTCTGTCAATATGGGGTATATAATATAGTAACTTTTTGTGAAACCAATATATGAATACATACATAAAGAATTGTACAGTTAAAAATGATAAGACATACTGTATAACACATAAGGTGGGGTTATTGTAAGTTCATTTTCCCAAAGTCGTAAATCTGTTATCCTTGAGTTGGTGAAGTCTTATGCCCCGTACACACGATCAAACTTTCCGACAACAAAACCGTGGATTTTTATTCGAAGGATGTTGGCTCCAACTTGTCTTGCATACACACGGTCACACAAATGTTGGCCAACAATTACGAACGTGGGAACGTGGTGATGTACAATATGTATGACAAGCCAAGAAAAAGGAAGTTCAATAGCCAGTGCGGCTCCTTCTGCTTGATTCCGAGCATGCGTGAACTTTTGTGCGTCGGACTTGTGTACATACGATCGGAAATTCCCACAACAAATTTTGTTGGCTGAAAACTTGAGAACCTGCTAGCAAACATTTATAGCGGAAAGTCCGACAGCAAATGTTCGATGGGGCATACACATGGTTGGACTTTCAGCCAACAAGCTCACATCCAACATTTGTTGTCGGAAAATCTGATCGTGTGTATGGGACTTTATCAGGACAAGGAGGGTTTGATTTAACATGGCTGGGTGATATTGTCTCGTAAAACCATAGACAAAAAACAGTTATAAATCATTTTAATAAACATATAGGAATTCTGGAAATGAATAAGTTTGTCTGATTGTATGACAGGTGTTAGATTTATGGTTAGTTACAATGACGTAGATCTAAGCAACCAATCATATTGTACCACATGTACCATGTAATTCTATAGTCAAGAAATTGTATCAGAAGGCTGCTTGCCGTTCTCTCTTTGAGCAAGTAATGAACTCTTAGCTGCAGCTGTTTGTTATTTTTACTGTTATTTGTAATTGTTATTTTTATTGTTATTGTTTTCATTAAACCTCCTGCTTTTTTGGAAATGTATTGCCTGGTCATACATTACTTTTCCACATCAGCACCCATCAATGATCAACACATTTGATTGTAATAAACATCATCAAGCAAAAAGAAATTTGTAGATGCATATTGACCCACTCCCCCATATGCTTGGGGGGATACCAGCCACAATCAGGCGACCTTGTACTTGGTTGGTTGACTTGTGGATCTTGGGAAGATGGTGAAACACTGGTGCAACTGGATTGTCCACCATCAAATATTCCACATATAAAGTACACTGCTGCTAACACCACATATGGTGTTTCTATAATCATTGGCCCTTGTCTCCTGCTTCAGAAAATCCTCATCCGGAAAATGCTTTCTCAAAATTAGATTTCTGATAAACCTGCCAGCATCAAACAATGTGGAATACGTATTGAAATGAAACGTAGGAGAAAAGGGCAATACAAACCAGAGACACCTCATCATCAATTAAAACAACACCAGATAAATTGGCCACATTCTGGACAGAAGAAACATTTCTGCATTGGGGATATCTCTTGTTGGGGCTTACCATGTCTTCTACCCCTGTGGCTTCTCCATCTTTGACCTTCTTCTTTTTGGAGTAATCTCTAGTAATTTAATGGGGTTTATTTTTTTGCCCCCCCCCCCACCATCCTCCCTATTATGAGAGAAAACAAAGTTAGCAGACCCCCTAGAGTCAGAAAGTCCCCAGTATCTGAGGTCTCTGATTGAGAGTCAGAGACCTCAGGTGAGCTAAAATTCACCTGTTTCCTTATCTATTCTCCTTTGATTTTTTTTTTCAATGGAACACATCCCAGAGATACTTGGAACTCTTTGTATGCATAATTTGTTTCTTCAAATCAGCAAGTGTGGTATGCAGCTTTGTGCACATAATACACAAATAAATTATGACACTTGGGAAAAGATTAATTGTATTATTTAATATTGTTACACAAAGTTTCAAGACAATGTTCCTTGTGTGTAACAATTAACTGCATAAGTTCAAATGAACACTTGCTCAAAATTATAGTGTTACTAAGTCCATTACAGTAAAATCAGTCTGTATATGCAGTAAAGCATGATTGTAATACACACTGTGGAACCTAAGGGTTTAATCCTCCACATTGTGTAAAAAGCATGTTTGATCCTGTCTTCGCTGATTCTTCCCATTCTATTACTGTTTACTGTTCCAATCCATCTGCTGATAAAGACAGAGCCTTTGGAATCAGATTGCACATGCTCAGTTTGGTGTGTATTGCTAGAGAGTTTTTTTTTTCTTGGGCGGGTGCACGTGATCAGCACAGGGCCAATCAGCACTGTCCAGACAGAGGGGTCATGCAGCTTCACTGGACAGTCAGAGGATAATGAAAACTCCTCCTCCAAACTTTAACCAGACATTGATAGAAGACTGTTATATACAGCTGATTTAGCAGTTTATATTTACTAAAACTATTGCATATCAATGTTCTGTGTACTGCGGGAGATCAGTTATAGGGAATGCAGGGTTCTTGGTTTAATAATACTATTCCAATCTTGCAGGAAAGTCTCAGAATATATAGTAGATGGATTATTTCAATCTATGTCTCAATGTACAAGGGATCGTGTACTCCTTAAGATATTGCTTAAGCCTTGCCAAATTCCACCACAATATGACTTCGCTTTTTATAGCTTCAAGCTATTTTTTATAGTCCATGTGGCAGGCAAACTTGGTTGAAATCATACTCGCATCCCTTGTGAACACTCTAGACATTTTGTCTTGACAATTCTCTGCATGAGTAACTGCAAGTTGTTAATCCATGTGGAATTGTTCCACTGTGTCTGGAATCACCCCAGTTGCCATTATTCCACAATCCTTTGTGAGAAAACAGGAGAGTTGCCTGAACAGACAGTACCCAGAGAAAACACACAGAAGCAGGGCTACTACATCCAAGACAAAAATAAATACTGTATATGAGGAAAGACCATTGATGCTAAGGCTCAAGAGCGCTGCAAGTCCACTATACATAGCAATCCAAAAAGAGAGAGCCGGAAACACAGATAAACACTGCTATTAAAGCGGTTGTATACCCCGCTTTCACATTTCACATCACTCTCTGGCAAAGTAGTTGAACTAAACCACACATAACTACTATAAAAACATGGGTTCCAGGGGACATGCCCCAGGGGACATGTATCAATGCAAATTTTTTTTTTTAAACGGCCGTTTTTTGGGAGCAGTGATTTTTTTTTTTTATGCTTAAAGTGAAACAATAACATGAAATATCCCTTTAAATATCATGCCTGGAGGGGTGTCTATAGTATGCCTGTAAAGTGGCGCATTTTTCCAGTGTTTAGAACAGTACCACAGCAAAATGACATTTCTAAAGGAAAAATTGTCATCTAAAACTGCTCATGGCTGTAACGAATTGTCGCGTCTCAGCAATATAGATAAAACTCATTGAAAAAAAGAGCATGGGATCCCCCCAGTTTATTACCAGGCCGTTTGGGTCTGGTATGAATATTCAGGGGAACACCAAACCTAAATTAAAAGAAAAAATTACGTGGGGGTCCCCCTAAAATCTATACCAGGCCCTTCGGGTCTGATATGGAAATTAAGGGGAAACCTGCACCAAATTTTTTTTTAAAATTGCGTAGGGGTCCCCACCAAAATCCATACCAGACCCTTTAGGTCTGGTATGGGTTTTAAGGGAAACCCTGCGCCAAAATTAAAAAAATTGGCTTGGGGTCCCCCCAAAATCCATACCAGAACCTTATGCGAGTATGCAACCTGGCAAGCCACAGGAAAAGAGGGGGGAAGAGAGAGCGCCCCCCCGAACCGTAACAGGCCACATGCCCTCAACATGGGGAGGGTGCTTTTGGGTAGCCAAAGGGCCTCATCCCCACAACCCTTGCCTGGTGGTTGTGGGGGTCTGCGGAAGGGGCGCTTAACAGAATCTGGAAGCCCCCTTTAACAAGGGGACCCCCAGATCCCAGCCTCCCCCTGTGTGAATTGGTAACGGGGTACAAGTACCCCTACCATTTCACAAAAAAAGCGTCAAAATGGTAAAAAAGACAGGAGACAGCTTGGGACAAGTCCTTTATTAAAAAATAAAAATGTCCCACGATGTAAGTTCACGCTTGCCTGGCGGACCGAAAAAGAAAAAAAAAGCCGCAACTGATCCGCCTCCATGGGAGGCTCCCGCCGACTGACACGTCTTCGCTGTGACAGTTCTTTTATAAATGAGGGCGGGGCCACCTGGTGATGTAACTGGGTGACCCTGCCCCCTCTGACACCACGGGGAAGCCATGGGGAAGCTTTTTTTTTCCTTTTTCTTTTTCGGTCCGTTGGGCAGTGTGAACTTACATTGTGAAACATTTTTATTTTTGTATTTTTAAATTTCAATAAAAACTTGTCCCAAGCTGTCTCTTGTCTTTTTTACCATTTTGACACTTTTTTTGTGAAATGGTAGGGGTACCTGTACCCCGTTACCAATTCACGCAGGGGGGGAGTCCGGGACCTGGGGGTCCCCTTGTTAAAGGGGGCTTCCAGATTTTGATAAACCCTCTGCCTGCAGACCCCCACAACCACTGAACAAGGGTTGTGGGGATGAGGCCCTTGTCCCCATCAACATGGTGACAAGGTACTTTGGGGGGCTACCCCAAATCACCCTCCCCATGTTGAGGGCATGTGATCTGGTACGGTTCAGGAGGGGGGGCACTATCTCATCCCCCTCTTTTCCTGCGGCCTGCCAGGTTGCGTGCTCGGATAAGGTCTGGTATGGATTTTGGGGGGGACCCCTATGTCATTTTTTTTTAAATTTGGCAGAGGGTTCCCCTTAATTTCCATATCAGACCCGAAGGGCCTGGTATGGATTTTAGGGGGACCCTCACGCAATTTTTTTTTAAATTTTGGTTCAGGGTTCCCCTTAATATTCATATCAGACCCAAAGGGCCTGGTAATGGACTGGGGGGGAACCCATGCTCTTTTTTTCAATGAGTTTTATCTATATTGCCGAGATCCAACAATTCATTACAGCCGCGATCAGTTTTAAATGACAATTTTTGCTTTAGAAATGTCATTTTGCTGTGGTACTGTTCTAAACACAGGAATGCGCCACTTTACAGGCATACTATAGACACCCCCCAGGCACAATATTTAAAGGAATATTTAATTTTTATTGTTTCACTTTAAGCATTAAAAAAAATCACATTGCATTGATACATGTCCCCTGGGGCAGGACCCAGGTCCCCAAACACTTTTTATGACAATAACTTGCATATAAACCTTTAAAATTAGCACTTTTGATTTTTCATGTTAGTGTCCCATAGACTTTAACGGTGTTCCGGCAGCTTTAGAATTTGCCGCGAACACTGCATATTGTTTGCTGTTCGGCGAACAGGCGAACACCGGGCTCATCCCTAATCTTAACTTTGCATCTATCTTTTATTTCACCTTTTATGTGTGAGTATTTTTCTCTGCATAAGGGAGAATCCATTCCTCTTTGTGCCCTTCTTGCACATATCACACTATCACCAAAAGAGAGTAAGGCGCAGGACCCAGCATTTTGTTCACGTTTCCCTCCGCCCCATGTCTTTACTTAATTTTGAGAGCTAGCCAACATTTTATGGGGGTTTAGATACACTTTATTAAATTTGAAGAAGGACATTAATTAGAAAGTTGGTCTTTTTTTCTAAAATACAGGGGTTGATTTACTAAAACTGCAGAGTGCCACATCTGGTGCAGCTCTGCATAGAAACCATTCAGCTTCCATTTTTTTTGTCAAAAGCTTAATAGAACAAGCTGAAGTTAGAAGCTGATTGACTACCATGCACAGCTGCACCAAACTTGAGTGCACTAGTTTTAGTAAATACCCCCCACAGTGTAACTGGACTAAAACCAAACACTTATCAAGGTTTTCCCTAACCTTTTTATTAAATTAATTGGTGCCTACAATGTCTGTCATTACATGGAGTGACAGTTGCCTTTTTTGCTCTGAATGGTTGATTGCGTCCTACAGGAACACGGCCTTCTTCTATGACACTATAAGGTTCTTTCTAACAGCTAGGCTACTCCAATTTTTGGAAAGCTTTGTGAGAACCAGGAGCACTCTCTGGCATTATTGAAAGCAAAATGACAAATAAAGAGTAATTATCTAAATAATGCCTGATTATTTTTGCTCACACTGTTGCTTTGACATGTGGTAAAGTGCTTAAAACATATTGTACCCAATATAAGTATAGCTGTAGATGAAAAAAAATCTTGCATTTTGTGAGACACTTGCATGAAAGAGTGTATCCATTATCACTGAATTATATTACTAATTACATTGTTTAACGTTGCAGGTACATGGCTCTTGTACAGCCATTTCGCCTAACAAGCTTGAGGACAATATCAAAGACTATACGTGTAAACATCCTTCTATGGGCAGCATCTTTCGTTGTTGTGTTCCCTGTCTGGGTCTATTCAAAGGTCATCCAGTTCAAGGATGGATTAGAAAGTTGCGCATTTGATCTAACAACACCTAATGATGTTCTCTGGTGAGTATTATAAAATGTAAACTAATTTTGACTCGTTTTAATGAATCAATAAAAGTTATGTAAACTGTTTATAGGCTCTAACATGTACAGTGAGGGCAAAAAGCATTTGATCCCCTGCTGATTTTGTACGTTTGCACACCGACAAAGAAATGATCAGTCTATAATTTTAACTGTAGGTTTATTTTAACAGTGAGAGACAGAATAACAACAAAAATATTCTGAAAAACGCACTTAAAAAAATTGATTTGAATTTTAATGAGTGAAATAAATATTTGATCCCCTATCAACAAGATTTCTGGCTCCCACATGTCTTCTATACAGGTAAGGAGCTAAGATTAGGAGCACTCCCTTAAAGGAAGTGCTCCTAATCTCAGCTTGTTACCTGTATAAAAGACACCTGTCCACAGAAGCAATCAATCAATCTATCAGCTTCCAATCTCTCCACCATGGCCAAGACCAAGGAGCTGTCCAAGGATGTCAGGGATAAGATTGTAGACCTACACAAGGCTGGAATGGGCTACAAAAGCATCGCCAAGCAGCTTGGTGAGAGGGTGACAACAGTTGGTGCGGGTATTCGCAAATGGAAGAAACACAAAATAGCTGTCAATCTCCCTCAGTCTGGGGCTCCATGCAAGATCCCACCTCGTGGAGTTTCAATGATCATGAGAAGGGTGAAGAATCAGCCCAGAACTGCACAAGAACATCATGTCAATGATCTCAAGGCAGCTGGGACCATAATCACCAAAAAAACAATTGGTAACATACTACGTCGTGAAGGACTAAAATCCTGCAGTGCCCGCAAGGTCCCCCTGCTCAAGAAAGCACATGTACAGGCCTATCTGAAGTTTGCTAATGAACATCTGAATGATTCAGAGAAGAACTGAGTGAAAGTGTTGTAGTCAGATGAGACCAGTTTTGAGCTCTTTGAAATTAACTCAACTCGCCGTGTTTGGAGGAGGAGGAATGCTGCCTATGACCCCAAGAACACCATACCCACCGTCAAACACGGAGGTGGAAACATTATGCTTTGGGGGTGTTTTTCTGCTAAGGGGACAGGACAACTTCACCGAATCAAAGGGATCATGGACGGGGCTGTGTACCATCAAATCTTGGGTGAGAACCTTCTTCCCTCAGCTGAAGGCATTGAAAATGGGTCATGGATGGGTATTCCAGCATGACAATGACCCAAAAAACACAGCCGTGGAAACAAAGGAGTGGCTCAAGAAGAAGCACATTAAGGTCATGGAGTGGCCTAGACCTTAATCCCATAGAAAATATGTGGAGGGAGCTGAAGGTTCGAGTTACCAAACATCAGCCTCAAAACCTTAATGACTTGGAGAGGATCTGCAAACAGGAATGGGACAAAATCCCTCCTGAGATGTGTGCAAACCTAGTGGTCAACTACAAGAAATGTCTGACCTCTGTGATTGCTATCAAGGGTTTTTCCACCAAGTACTAAGTCATGTTTTGCGAAGGGGTCAAATATTTTTTTTACTTATTAAAATGCAAATCAATTTATAACTGTTTTGAAATGCATTTTTTTTTATTTTTTTGTTGTTATTCTGTCTGAATGAATGAATGAGTGACTTGTATAGCACTACCTATGCGAACTGAATCACCTCAGGGCACTTTGCTGCTGGTATCCATCTGTGGTATAGTGCGGTCCTTAGGCCCGTAGGGTCCCGACGCGCTTACACACACATACACATAGAACATATTTTGGCCAGGTTTTTTTTTTTTAGACAGGGTCTAATTAACCTACCAGCATGTCTTTGGAGTTAAAATAAACTGTTAAAATAAACCTACTATAAAAAATTATAGACTGATTACGTCTTTCTCAGTGGCCAAAATCAGCAGGGGATCAAATACTTTTTTCCCTCACTGTACAAGGTGCTTACAGAAAGTCTGTTTATTACTCTCAGCAAATGTACAATTTATATTTAGTAGTTATCATATTAAAATATAAAATGTTTGTCTAAGGCTAAATTAAATAGCCTAGCACAAACTGTATAGCAACTATAATTAATTAACCTAATGCACAAGCTGTCATTTTTTTAATGAATTTTTAATAAGTATTTTGCATATTGTAAATTCCAAAGTGATGTAAAATACAGAAACTTTTTTTTACCAGCCATTTCTGTATTTCAAATAATAATACCAGAACTAAATTAAAGTATATCTAAAGCAGAACATTTTATTTGTTTTGCTCCCAGTCCAGGGATATTTTCCTTCACTTCCTGTCTGTAGAAAGACATACTGTAACAGTAGGTTGGAGAACATCTCTCCAAATTAAGGGAAATTCCAGAGGTGTAACTAGAACCTTCAGGGCCCTGGTACAAGAAACCATGAAGGGCCCCCTGAACCCCTCTTCCCTCTGAGCCCGGAGCCCTTTACTTCCATCACAGGCCATTTATGAAGTCTCTCAGTGGGACCCTTTCACATGTTCTGCAGCGGGCCCCCTTCTTGCTGTCTTGGGTAGGGTTGCCACCTTTTCTTCAAGCCAAACCCAAAAACTTTAGCGGCACACCACAATTTTTTTGTAGTATATACTATACATTTACAGTGCCTTGAAAAAGTATTCATACCCCTCCAGATTTTCCACATTTTGTCATACTACAACCAAAAACATAAATGTATTTTATTGGGATTTTATGTGACAGTCCAGCACAAAGTGCACATATTTAAAAAGTGCAAGGAAAATAATAAATGGTTTTCACATTTTTTTACAAATAAATATCTGAAAAGTGTGGTGTGCGTTTGTATTTAGCCCCCTTTACTCTGATACCCCCTCTGATATGCCTTCAGAAGTTACCTAATTAGTAAATAGAGTCCACCTGTGTGTAATTTAATCTCATTATAAATACAGCTGTTCTATGAAGCCCTCAGGGGTGTGTTAGAGAACCTTAGTGAACAAACCACATCATGAGGGCCAAGAACACACCAGACAGGTCAGGGATAAAGTTGTGGAGAAGTTTAAAGCAGGGATAGGTTATAAAAAAATATCCCAAGCTTTGAACATCTCACGGAGCACTGTTCAATCCATCATCACAAAATGGAAAGAGTATGGCACAACTGCAAACCTACCAAGACATGGCCACCCACCTAAACTGACAGGCCGGGCAAGGAGAGCATTAATCAGAGAAGCATCCAGGGGCCTATGGTAGCTCTGGAGGAGCTGTAGAGATCCACAGCTCAGGTGGGATAATCTGTCCACAGGACAACTATCGTGCACCCCACAAATCTGGCCTTTATGGAGGAGTGGCAAGAAGAAAGCCATCATTGAAAGAAAGTCTTAAGAAGTCTCATTTTCAGTTTGCGAGAAGCCATGTGGGGGACACAGCATGCGGAAGAAGGTGCTTTTGTCAGATAAGACCATAATTGAATTTTTTGGCTTAAAAGCAAAACGCTCTGTGTGGTGGAAAACTAACTCTGCACTTCACCCTGAACACACCATGCCCCCTGTGAAATATGGTGGTGCAGCATCATGATGTGGGGATGCTTTTCTTCAGCAGGGACATGGAAACTGGTCAGAGTTGATGGGAAGATGGATGGAGCCAAATACAGGGAAATATTAGAAGTTATCTAATACAGGGCAATCTTAGAGGTTCACCTTCCAGCAGGACAACAACCCTAAACATACAGCCAGAGCTACTATGGAATGGTTTAGATCAAAGCATATTCATGTGTTAGAATGGTCCAGTCAAAGTCCAGACCTAAATCCAATTGAGAATCTGTGGCAAGACTTGAAAATTGCTGTTCACAGACTCTCTCCATCCAATCTGACAGAGCTTGAGCTATTTTGCAAAGAAAAATGGGCAAACATTTCACTCTCTAGATGTGCAAAGCAGGTAGAGACATATCCAAAAAGACTCGCAGCTGTAATTGCAGTGAAAGGTGGTTTTACAAAGTATTGACTCAGGGAGCTGAATACAAATACACGCCACACTTTTCAGATATTTATTTGTAAAAAAATTTTAAAACCATTTATCATTTTCCTTCCACTTCACAATTATGTCCACTTTGTGTTGGTCTATCACATAAAATCCCAATAAAATACATTTATGTTTTTTGGTTGTAACATGGCAAAATGTGGAAAATTTCAAGAAGTATGAATACTTTTTTAAGGCACTGTATTTTGTGTATAAATAACATTTCTAATCATATGGTTTTCATCTCACGAGTCCCTCCCTTTTACATCATAGTCCACAGAGTTCCCCCTTTACATCCAAATCTACAAAGTTCTCTTTTACATCTGGGCATGCAAAGTTCCCCTTTAGGTCTGAACTTGCTGAGTTCCCTTTCACTGTAAGGGGGGACTATGCAGACTCTGATGTAAAGGGAGAACTCTGGAGACTCTAATTTAAGCGGAACACTGAGAACTCTGATGTACAGAAGGAACTCTGATGTAAGGGGAAAGGCTACAGACTCTGGTTACCAGGGCCCACACTTACATCAGAGTTCCCAGCATTCCCCTTTAATCAGGATCCACAGAGCCCCCTTGCAAAAGAGTCCACAAAATTTCCACTTACACTGTAAGAGAACACTGTAAGGATCTCAGTGGACTCTGAAATGTAAAGGGGAGCTCTGATGTAAGGAGTGCTCTCGGAACCATGATTTAACTTCTTCCCTCCCATGCTATAGCCAAAAGATGGCTACAGCTCAAACTTTCAGTTTTGGGAGGAGCCCATGAATGTTCTCAAAGAACCTGACCTCCCACGTGCCCCCTGGGATACACATCCAGGGCACTCTATGACCGCTGTGTCCTTTGGACACAGCTGATCACAGATCACAGTACAGGGCCAATAACTGTGGCCCTTTACCATGTGATCAGCTGTGTCCAATCATAGCTGACCACATGTAAACAGACTTTCCAGTTGTTGGCAGTCTTTTCCTCCCACGCTGTGTCTGTGTGAGGAAAGGAGAGCCATTAACTGGCAAGACAGTGCAGTCCCATCAATGCCAATTAGTGCCCATCAGTGCTGCCTATCAGTGCACATCAGTGCCACCTATTATTGCTGCCTATCAGTGCCTCAACAGTGCCCATCAGTGCCACCTATCAGTGCTGCCTATCAATGCCCATCAGTGCTGCCTATCAGTGCCTCAACAGTGCCCATTAATACTACCTCATCAGTGCCCATCAGTGCCTCCTCATCAGTGCCCATCAGTGCGGCCTCATCAATGCACATCAGTGAAGAAGCAAAATTATTTTTTTGCCAAATTTTAAAACAGAAAGTTCAAATGATTGGGTCTTTTTTCTTTTTTTAGCAAAAAATAAAAACCCAGTGGTGAATGAATAACTACCACCAAAAGAAAACTCTATTTGTGTGAAAAAAATGATAAAAATGTTATATGGGTACAGTTTTGCATGATCGCGCAATTGTCATTCAAAATGTGACAGCACTGAAAGTTGCAAATTGGCCTAGGCAGGAAGGGAGTGAAAGTGCCCTGTATTGAAGTGGTTAAGGGGGGCTCTGATGTAAAGGGGAAAGCTGTAGACTCTGGTGTAAAGGGGAACTCTGATTTAAGGGGATCGCTGCTCACCAAAGGCCCCTTACATCACAGCACACAGAGTACCCCTTACAGCTGTGTCCCCTTTACCTTAGTTTACTGAGAGGCAGGAGGGAGAAGGGTGGGATGGAGACATTTTACTCACAGATAGAGGATAGAGGATGAGCTCACTCACCCATGATGGAGGCTCAGCCATTGGCTGTCTGCACCTTTGATCATTCAGCTGCTGGGCTTTAGTCTTTCCGTAGTGCACACACAGGAGGAGACAGTGATGGAACACCAGAGCCCGGTCACAAGTGCGACCTTTGCAACCCTGGTTGTTCTGCCACTGGGAAATCCTCTCCGAATCAGAGAGATTTCCTCTCTATTTCTGACCCAGTACAAAAGTCACCAGAACAAACAGAGAGAGTTAATCTCCCCAGCAGAGACAGAGACAGCAATTAAAACCTGATGGGGGGCTCATGTGCAGGAGTTTCCAAGATGGCCGCTTAAGCCAGGAGCTCTGCACTGCCACGGCCGAATGGCGCACCTAGCGGGGGACACAGGGTCCCGTGACTCACCACACCGGCACCATCCAACGGCGAAAAGCCCCTAGAACAGACACATGTCAGTGGGCTTGGCCCGGAGAGACCTGGGGCCACAATTCAATACTGCAGCCACTCGGGCAAAATCCAAGATGGTGGGCTCCATGCAGCCACACACTCCAGGCACAGAGGAGTTCTCCAGATTCAGGCAGACCTTGGCTCCAGCTACTTTAATCATCACCCACGTGAGCAACCGGGCACCCACGTGAGCAACCACCAGCCCGTGGCCCCCTCCCAGCCTCCACAGAATCCCTCATTGAACACACTATGGGGGATCTCCTGGTCTCCCCCCTGGGCCCCCCCATCTGACCAGCAGATGTGCCATCTCCAGCTGACCTGACCCCCCATCTCCATCCTCACAGCTCCTGACCGTTTCATGAAATTGTCAGACCTGCTGGACAGGGGACTAGCACAAACAGCATCCAAAATCTGGTGATATCCGGGAGGACTTCCAGAACCTAGGAACCAGGATGGAAGCTATAGAAATTAAGCTGGACATAACTGTTTATAAAACTAAACAAAACTCTGACCATGTTCAGGTTCTCCAGAATCAATTGAATACGGCACTTTCCAGGATTGACGACCTGGAAAATAGATCCAGTAGACAGAATTTCCGAATCAGAGGCCTCCTGGAATCAATCGCTGACACCATGACTGTCATGCAGGATTTCATCAAACAATTGATTCCCAACCTCCCACTTCACACAAATTGGAGATAAACCGGGCTCACAGAGCCCTAGGCCCTCCAAGTAAGGATGGCTCCCCCAGAGACATAATAGTGAAACCTCACTTTTTCTCCATCAAAGAAGAAGTGATGAAGCTGTGTCGCTTCCAATCTACCCTAACCTGCCAGGGGCATGCCATACAGGTCTTTGCTGACATCTCGCCAACCATGATCCAAAAAAGGAGAACCTTGAAACCCCTCCTAACAGTGTTATCTCAACATGACAACAAGTACAGATGAGCTTTCCCCTTTGCTTTAAAGTTCGACTTTAAAGGCAAGACGCATTCCTTTCCACAGCTTCTAGGATGGTGAACGTCTCCTCCTGGACCTGAGACTAATCTCACAAGAAGCAGCAATGGACTTTGCTAATTCCAGCTCTGGATCTGCCAAGCACCCCTCCCCTAGGATCACCCTGACGACCATCTGGAACAAACCTAAACCTATACGCTCTAAGGACACTATGCCCCCTTGATATTCCAGGCCCCAAACCCTGATACCAATGTCACTTTTTCTCAAGACCTGGAGGTCGCAGGGCGGGTAGCCCTAAGTTCTCTAACTTACTACTTCTTAGTTCAGAGTTTATCTCATGTTATTTGTTTATGACTTTCCAGAGGTTTGAACTTTGTTGCCTGAACATTTCATTTTCGTCACTTTGATTGTGTCAACCTGTTGATCCACACTGTGCTGCAATCCTGAATCTCTGGGATGTCTCCCCTGGGGCACAGGTCCTTCCCCCACAGGGGGGAGCCAAGCCCCCGTGGGACCACATGCCTAGGAACAAAAGGTCCCGCATACTTTAGCAATATTTAGTAGTTGTTAAACTAGTGCACTGAGGCAGAGGCAGTTTTGTCGTGCCTCCCCGTACCCCATGGATTTGGTTTCACCTTCTCTCTGAGGTTAGGTTACCACCCCTCCCAGAGGGAGTGGACATTTTTTGTTGTTTCCCAGACAGCAGGACTCTCTCCGCCTGCTGTCTTCTCAGGCCTGAGTACCTTATCTTATCTTCTCCACCTGTTCTTCTTTCTTACCTCTCTCTTTTTCAGCTAACCACCAGAGACTGTGCGGATCACCTATCTTCCAGGAGGTCAAAGCTTTCGAGCACTCCAGCCACCGAGACCAGATCCACGGCTCTCCACAGTGACGGTAAATTGGGTATAGGTCTGCCCCTCCAGCTCCAAGACGAGTAAGGCACCACAAGCTGCTCCCTTAAGAGTAGCAACTCATAACGCCCAAGGGCTAAATTCCCCCACTAAATGCAGAAGGGTCCTTGAATACATGAGATCCCACAGAATTGACGTTGTTTTCTTACAAGAAACACATTTCCCGATCCGGTACAAACCATCCGTTATCCACACTCATTTCCCCCTATTTTTCCTGTCTAAAGCAGAGGATAAAAGCAGAGGGGTAGCTATTCTCATCTCGAAGAGCTGTAGATTCTCTTTGAGATCAGAACACAGAGATCCTGAGGGCAGATTCCTCCTGATTAAAGGGACGCTAGATGATCATCTTTACTCCTCTATATCCTACTAATAACGGCCAATCTAAATTTTTCTGCACACTCTATAAGACCCTAGGCCCCCATTTAGAAGGCTTGATCATCTTCGGGGGGGGGACTTTAATACAGCCTTCGACTAAGGCCTAGACAAAGTTAAACCTCCCCATGCTCAAATTATTCGCCCAACCAGGAGCAGTTCCAAGATTTCCAAAATTATTTTTCAGCTGGACCTCACTGATATCTGGAGAGACTTAAACCCTACACAAAAAGATTATACACACTTCTCCCATTCACACCAATCCTACACCAGGATTGATCATCTCTTGGTCTCCAACGCTTTAATCCCCTCACCGTCTGGTCAGACCACTTATGATTCGTAACCGACATCCCCAAGCAAATTTTTCCCATTGGAGACTTAATGAAGCCATCCTAAATGACCCTATCAGGAAAACTGAGATAGAGAAGGCCCTCACAGAATACTTCACCCTAAACGATGTGAACAGTGTTTCAGCGGAAACTTTATGGGCAGCACACAAAGCCACTATTAGGGGTAAAATCATACAAATTGCTACCCAACTGAAAAGAGCAAAATGTGCAGACATTGAGAAATTGGAGAAGAATTTCTCCTTTCTCCAGGTAGAACACAAGAAAGACTCATCTCGTGTCCCCACCTCCCTTCTAGACGCTGCCTGACTGGAACTGAACCTAGCACTGACAGCCAATGCAGAGAAAAGCATTAGATGAAGTGGGGCAAGATATTATCATCAAAGAGACAAGATAGGCTCCCTACTGGCATCTAGACTTACAACTCGTGCCCCCACTTACTCCTTCCCTAAACTTAAAATTGCAGGTAGACGGCCATCCCCTTGAGTATAATGCAGGCCTTTCATAAATTCTATGAGAACCTATACAGTGCGCAGCAAGCCAAAAGTTCATCGGATATCTCTAGCTTTCTTGATAACCTCCCCATCCCCACTTTGGCGAAAGAACATAGAGACAGACTCGAAGCCCCCTTCTCTACAGAGGAGGTGCTAGAGGTGATTAACAAATTAAATAAAAACTCAGCTCCAGGCCAGATGGGTTCTCAGTCCCCTACTACAAAGCCTATGCGACCATTGTAGCGCCCTACATGGCAACATTTTTTAACGCCAAAACCAAAGGTGATCCTCTTGACACACAGTTAAACTCTGCGTTTATAACCGTCATCACAAAACCAGATAAAGGCCCGGGTGAGGTTAGAAATTACAGACCAATATTCCTGATCAATAACGATTTAAAGATCATGACTAAAGTCATGGCCGATCACCTTGCTTCCTTTATAGGAGCATACATTCATAAGGATCAAGTTGGGTTTATCCCAGGAAGACAAGGCCCAGACCAAATTAGGAGAGCAGAAGACATAGCTTCCCTCTTACAATCCAGTTGGGATGGCGGTACTAAACAAGACGGTATGTTAGTGTTGGATCTTCAAAAGGCATTCGATTCTGTCTCTTGGCCCTATCTGTTTGCCCTAATGGATCATTGGGGATTTGGCCCTCGTTTTACAGGCCTTCTCAGGGCATTATAGTCTACACTAGAAGCTAGGATTCGCCTACAGGGCCTCTACTCAGATCCCATTAAAATAGCGCACTCACCAAGGCTGCCCATTATCTCCATTTATCTTTGCCATAGCAATAGAATCCATGGCAATAGCCATCCGTACAAACCCAAACATAGCGGAGGTCACATGCGGCCCTAACACACATAAATGTGGTATATTTGCGGATGACATACTCCTCTTTAGGGATGAGCCGAACACCCCCCAGTTTGGTTTGCACCAGAACATACCGAACAGGCCAAAAATTCGGAAGAACACACGAACACCATTAAAGTCTAGGGGACCAGAACATGAAAACTCAAAAGTACTCATTTGAAAGGCTTATATGCAAGTTATTGCCATAAAAAGTATTTGGGGACCTGGGTCCTGCCCCAGGAGACATGTATCAATGCAATTTTTTTTTTTAAACGGCCGTTTTTTTGGGAACAGTGATTTTTTAATGCTTAAAGTGAAATAATAAAAATGAAATATTCCTTTAAATATCATGCCTGGGGGGTGTCTATAGTATGCCTGTAAAGTGGCACATTTTTCCCATGTGTAGGGGTCCCCCAAAATCCATACCAGGCCCTTCGGGTCTGATATGGAAATTAAGGTGAACTTTTTTTTAAAATGGAGTAAGGGTCCCCACCAAAATTCATAGCAGACACTTCAGGTGTGGTATGGATTTTAAGGGGAACCCTGCAATCATTTTTTTTTTAAATGGCATAGGGGTCCCCCCCAAAATCCACACCAGACCCTTATCCAAGCACGCAACCTGGCAGGCCACAGGAAAAGAGGGGGGACAAGAGCACCCCCCCTCCTGAACCGTACTAGGCCACAAGCCCTCAACATAGGGATGGTGCTTTAGGGTAGTCCCCCAAAGCACCTTGTCCCCATGTTGATGGGGACAAGGGCCTCATCCCCACAACCCTTGCCCGGTGATTGTGGGGTTTGCAGGCGGGGGAATTTTCTAGAATCTGGAAGCCCCCTTTAACAAGGGGACCCCCAAATCCCACCCACATCCCTATGTGAATTGGTAACGGGGTACATTGTACCTCTCCCATTTCACAAAAAAAGTGTGAAAAATGGTAAAAAGACAAGACAGCTTGGGATAAGGCCTTTATTAAAAAATAAAAACATAAAAATGCCCCGCAATGTAAATCCATGCCGCCCTACGGACCGAAAATGAAAAAAAAGCCGAAACCGTTACGCCTCCACGGGAGGCTCCCGCCGACTGACGCTTCTTCTGGGTGACAGTTCTTATATAGTTAAGGGTGGGGCCACTCGGTGACGTAAACGGGTGACCTTGCAACCCTCTGACACCATGGGGGCTTCCCCGTGGTGTCAGGCGGAACAGTTGAGGCTTGAGGCTTTTTTCTTTTTTGGTCCATTTGTGCGGCATGGATTTACATCCTGGGACATTTCTATTTTTTAATAAAGGACTTATCCCAAGCTGTCTCTTGTCTTTTTTACCATTTTTGATATTGACTTTAAAGGTGTTCCAGCGGCTTTTGAATTTGCCCCGAACACCGCATATTGTTCGTTGTTCACAGAACATCCAAACAACCAAAGTTCGGCCCGAACTTATGCTCGGGCCAAGCTGTTCGCCCACCCCTACTCGTCTTAATCACCTCCCCGGTCACCTCTTAGAAGAATTTTACAAGGTCTCAGGACGCCAAATCACAAGCACTTAATGTCTCTCTCCAGCCGTCACCGGTGGCACAGCCAAAGGAATCCTTTAAATTCGAATGGAGCAAATCCACCATTAGGTACCTGGGGATAAACCTCACTCCCAAGTTTGAACAGTTGTATTCTGCTAACTATCTATGAACTCTTGGTTAGGAAAATTAATTCCGTCAAAATGAGTCTCCTCCCAAGATATTTATATCTTTTTCGCTCTCTCCCAATTCTAATCAGGAAGGACCACTTGAGCTTGTTCCAAAGCAAAATCATTAAATTTGTTGGGACACCGATTCTCGCGACACACGCTTTTCAGACTAAGGGCTAGAGGTGGACTGGGTCTGCCAAACATGCTCTGGTATTAACAAGCCGCAAGACTAGCTCAGCTATCCACAGCATACTCTAAGATGGTCAAACAGGACTTGGTAGACATTGAGAGACAGGCGGTTCCCTTGCAGACCCTAGACTATCCCCTATGGTGTCCACTCTCAAATCGCCCCCCCCCCATTCTATCCCCCTCCCTTTCCCATGCTGTAGCCCTTTGGGATAAGCTCAAGCGGTTCCCATCTCTGGTATCAGATAGCACGCCCTTGGCTCACATATTCCATAATCCGGACTTTAGCCCGGGAATGGAAATTAAAGCCTTCAAGTGGTGGCTGGATAAGGGGATGTATCAGATCGTACACTTTTTCACCTCTGTGGGCCCCATCTTGCTCGCCTACTGTGTTAGCAAACTGGATCTACCTGACTCAGAACAGTTCAGGTTGCGGCAAATGTCTCATCACCTTCACTCTATTTGGTTGGTGAAACCTAACCCTCCTCAACTATCACCCTACGAACAATGGTGTGGTCAAGTCGTGGAGCAGAGGGAAGGCATTTCCATAATTTACTCATCACTTGCTCAAACCATGTCGAAACCCCCTTACATGCTAGCTTGGGAAGCTGACCTTCAGGAACAATGGGATCTGGACACATGGCATAGGGCCTTCTCAAGATCCTATAAGGCTGCATTCACACCTGAGCGTTTCAAAGTCGCAAGTTTTTACCACCTTTTTGCCACAATTTTTTACCGCATTTTACCACTATTTTGCCATGTTTTTGCTGCAATTTTGTACAGGTCACCAATGTAAAAAGCTGAAAAACGCCTATAATCTGCCCCAAAGAAGCTTATATTCTTTTTTGTGCTTAAGGCGTTTTTCAGGCATTTTGCTTCAGGTGACAAAACGCTCAGATGTGAACAGATGCCATTGAAATGAATGGGATTTTTCTTGTTGGGCGTTTTGTCTGGCTTTTGTTCGGGCATTTTATGAGCATTTTATGAGCTGAAAATGCTCAGGTGTGAATGCAGCCTAAGGGTATCCTCAACACCTACGGAAGCCAGTCTGAAACTCATCACCAGATGGTACATGACCTTGTTAAAACTCTCCAATATCTTCCCTTCAGTGTCCCCTCTCTGTTTCTGACGGTGTCAGATGAAGGAATCCATGTTACACGTATGGTGGGACTGTCCCAAAATCAGAAGCTTTTGGAACAAAATCTTCCAAATAATATCCAGGGTAACGAGGTTCTCAAATTCCCAAGTCTCCTACAACAGCCCTCTTGAACTTCCATATCCCTAAGGTTCTGAATTATTCTTAAAAATGTATCTTCTTTATCCTCCTAGGTACCAAACTTTCCATAGCCAAAGCCTGGAAACTACCCAAGGTCTCCATTCAGGTGGCCAGGTGTGAGATCTCCTGGATCATGCCACAGGAGAAACTGGTGGGCTTCTTACTGGACACATCTCACCAATTCTAGGAGACTTGGAAACCCTGGGCCAACTACGTTGGAATCCTCAAATCCCCTAGTTTCTCCCAATCCTAAGTGCTATCAATGGAGTTCTGGTGGCTGAGCCTCTTTCTTCCTGACATCTTTTCCTTCTTTCCTCTTTCGAACCTTGTCATTTTTTCCTCCCTATCTTCACCCTACTGGGTCCTCTTCCCTGTGTTGCAGTTCTGTCCTCGACACACGATGATATTACTTTCTCCATGAGACGTTTTCACTACTATGTTCCTCAAATCCTAGAACAGACTAGGGGCATAGGACAATCTCTTTTTTCTCATTTTGCTAGTTTTGCTTGTTCTTTAGGCTGGCTGGTCTTCAGGGGATAGGCCCAAAGGGGGAGCCCCTGCCACACCCCTCCTGCACAGCTGGCTCCCTCTTGGGGTGCAGTTGGTGGACGGGTCGCAATCACCCCCTTTGGTCACCCTCATCCTAAGCCAATACTATGTTCCACATACCTGCTCCTCAATACCATCATCACAATCCTATCGCTCCAGTTATTCTCTTTAGGTCAGTCTCTATGGATGTTCTTCTTATGTTCTTTATGTCATTGCATCAATATGCTATTTTACTTTTATTAAAATCAATAATAGTCTTTGAAAGTAAAAAACCTGATAGGAGGACTAACCCTACCATGAGCCGAACACCCCCCTGTTCTGTTCGCACCAGAACTTGCGAACAGGCAAAAAATTAGTTTGAACACGCGAACAACGTTAAAGTCTATGGGACACGAACATGAATCATCAAAAGTGCTCATTTTAAAGGCTTATATGCAAGTTATTGTCATAAAAAAGTGTTTGGGGACCTGGGTCCTGCCCCAGGGGACATGGATCAATGCAAAAAAAAGGCAGTTTTTTTCGGGAGCAGTGATTTTAATAATGCCTAAAGTGAAACAATAAAAGTGTAATATCCCTTTAAATTTTGAACCTGGGGGGTGTCTATAGTATGCCTGTAAAGGGGCACATGTTTCCCGTGTTTAGAACAGTCTGACAGCAAAATTACATTTCAAAGGAAAAAAAGTCATTTAAAACTACTCGCAGCTTTTAATGAATTGCCGGTCCGACAATACACATAAAAGTTCATTGATAAAAACGGCATGGGAATTCCCCACAGGGGAACCCCGAACCAAAATTTAAAAAAAAAATGACGTGGGGGTTCCCCTAAATTCCATACCAGGCCCTTCAGGTCTGGTATGGATATTAAGGGGAACCCCGGCCACAATTAAAAAAAACAAAATGGCGTGGGGTCCCCCTCAAAATCTATACAGGACCCTCCAGGTCTGGTATGGATTTTAAGGGGAACCCCGCACCAAAAGTAAAAAAAAAAACGGCGTGGGGTCCCCCCAAAAATCCATACCAGACCCTTATCCGAGCACGCAACCTGGCAGGCCGCAGGAAAAGAGAGGGGGACGAGAGAGCGCCCCCCCTCCTGAACCATACCAGGCCACATGCCCTCAACATTGGGAGGGTGCTTTGGGGTAGCCCCCCAAAACACCTTGTCCCCGTGTTGATGGGGACAAGGGCCTCATCCCCACAACCCTTGCCCGGTGGTTGTGGGGGTCTGCGGGCACCCATTACGTAACCCTGCCCCCTTCTGACATCACGGGGTATGCCACTGGGAAGTCCCCATCAAGTCCCTGTGTGTCAGAGGGGGGGTGGGGTCAGTGGGTGGCCCCGCCCCCCCTTATTTAAGAACCATCAGAAGAGGAGAAGCGTCACACAGCGAGAGCCTCCCTCCATGCCATCATGGATGCGGAGCAGCCCGAAAAGAAGATGAAGACAAGAAGATGAAGCGAAGAAGATGAAGAGAAAAATATGAAGACAAAAAGATGAAGAGAGAAGCATCACACAGCAGGAGCCTCCCTTCATGCCATCATGGATGCGGAGTGGCCCGAGGAGAAGAAGATAAGAAGACGCCGCGGAGAAAGATGCCGGACGAGAACACCAGAAGAAGAACCAGAAGAACCAGAAGAAGAAGAAGATGGAGGAAGAAACCGAAGGAAGATAGAAGATAGAAGAAAGAAGATAGAAGATAGAAAAAAGAAGAAGCATTTAAATAAAGGAATTGTCAAAAACTGTCTCTTGTCATTTTTAACATTTTTGACGTTTTTTTGTGAAATGGTAGGGGTACTTTTGTACCCCCTTACCATTTCACACTGGGGGGAGGGCCAGGATCTGGGGGTCCCCTTGTTAAAGGGGGCTTCCAGATTCCGATAAGCCCCCTGCCCACAGCCCCCCCCACAACCACCGGGCAAGGGTCGTGGGGATGAGGCCCTTGTCCCCATCAACATGGGGACAAGGTGTTTTGGGGGGCTACCCCAAAGCACCCTCCCAATGTTGAGGGCATGTGGCCTGGTATGGTTCAGGGGGGGGCGCTCTCTCATCCCCACTCTTTTCCTACAGCCTGCCAGGTTGCGTGCTCGGATAAGGGTCCGGTATGGATTTTTGGGGGGACCCCACGTCGTTTTTTTTTTTAACTTTTGGTGCGGGGTTCCCCTTAAAATCCATTCAGGTCTGGTATATATTTTGAAGGGGACCCCACGCCATTTTTTTTTTATTTTGGCCAGGGTTCCCCTTAATATCCATACCAGACCTTAAGGGCCTGGTATGGAATTTAGGGGGACCCCCCCCTCGTCATTTTTTTTTTAAATTTTGGTTCGGGGTTCCCCTGTTGGAAATTCCCATGCTGTTTTTATCAATGAACTTTTATGTGTATTGTCAGACCGGCAATTCATTAATAGCCGCAAGTAGTTTTAAATGACTTTTTTTCCTTTGAAATGTCATTTTGCTGTCAGACTGTTCTAAACACGGGAAACATGCGCCCCTTTACAGGCATACTATAGACACCCCCCAGGTACGAAATTTAAAGGGATATTACACTTTTATTGTTTCACTTTAAGAATTATTAATAAAATCACTGCTCCCGAAAAAAACGGATGTTTTTAAAACTTTTTTTGCATTGATCCATGTCCCCTGGGGCAGGACTCAGGTCTCCAAACACTTTTTATGACAATACCATGCATATAAGCCTTTAAAATTAGCACTTTTGATTTCTCCCATAGACTTTTAAAGGGTGTTCCGCGGCATTCGAATTTGCCGCGAACACCCAAAATTGTTCGCTGTTCGGCGAACTGGCGAACAGCCGATGTTCAAGTCCATCGAGTTCGAGACATCCCTAAATACTATGTGCCTTATTACAAAACTATACACAAAAAATATACACAAAAAATCAGATAAACAAGATTAACATAGTTGATTTATTAAGTGAATGGTGATTCCAAAAAGGGAGAGATTAGTGCAAATAGCTTATACAATGACTGGTGCTCCAGTGCTATGAAAGCTTTATGTGATTAAAAATACATCTAAAGTGACAATAGTTAAAAAGTCCTTCTTTCTCCACAAATCAGTCAGGAAATCATGTGTCCATAGTATAAATCCTTATTAAAGTACTGCTGTGAAAACACTGTTCCTGTTGTTGCAACAGGAAGAAATTCCACAGATAACATGTGGCGTGCCCGGTGTCTCCACTTCTGCTACCCCTCTTATTGCCTCACCCACCAGAAATCTCTCCCCTCAAGGGGGTAACCAGCCTTCACAGCACCACCTGGCTATATATGGATCAGCCCAGACGTGTCTCTTATTATCCTTACTTCCACTGCCGCAGCAGTCCCATACATATATGGAGATATCAAAGAAGAATCTCCATAATTCCGTAATCCTAAATTTATTAGAAAAAATGGTAATGCACTTACATATGTTTAAAAGTCAATCAGCATTTAAAAGCAGGAAGTTCAGGGCACTCCAAAGACACAAAACCGGAAGTGATGCAATGACACTGTAGCTCCTCCCTACACGTTTCATCACAACAATGTCATCAGGAGCGGCCTGATGTCTCTGTGACGCTCCTGATGACATTGTTGTGATGAAGCGCGTAGGGTGGAGCTACAGCATCATTACATCACAACGAGTTTCGGGTCCGTGGAGCGCATCGTGCCCCGGACTTCCTGCTTTTAAATGCTGATTGACTTTTATACAAATGTAAGTGCAATACAATTGTTTTCTAATAAATTTTAGTTTATGGAATTACACTATGGAGATTGTTCTTTGATATTTCCACATATGTTTGAGACTGCTGGGGCAGTGGAAGTACGAATACGGAGTGACACATGTGGGCTGATCCAGGACATCCATATACAGCCAGGTGGTGCTGTGAATGCTGGTATATCCTTGAGGGGAGAGATTTCTGGTGGGTGAGGCAATAAGAGGGGGAGCACGAGTGGAGACACTGGGCACGCTGCATGTTATCTGTGGAATTTCTTCCTGTTGCAACAACAGGAACAGTGTTTTCACAGCAGCACTTTAATAAGGATTTATACTATGGACACATCATTTCCTGACTGAATTGTGGCGAAAGAAGGATGTTTTTACCACTGTCACTTTATATGTATTTTTAATCAAATAAAGCTTTCATAGCATTGGCGCACCACTCACTTTATAAGCTATTTGCACTAATCACTCCCTTTTCGGAATCACCATTCATTTAATTTTTTGTGTAGTTTTTTTGTGTATAGTTTTGTAATGAGGCACGCAGTATTTAAATCAGTGCCCACTCTCTAAACACCCTGCTCATTTTTGACCCTACTTCAGTAGCCAGTCATAGTGGATGCAGCAGCTACACACACACCTATAAACATCCCACCATAGCATGGAATCACCCCACACTTTACCATACTTTTACACTAGAGCAGCCTTTTTGAACCAGGGTGCTCAGGCACCATGGGGTGCCTTGAGGCTTCTTCAGTGGTGCCTTGGCAAAATGCCTAAAAATTGCTCAAAAATTTTATACAACCTGGCGTGTGGATGAAGGTTGCCTTTTAGTTACACTAAGTCACTGCCAGAAACCATGAAATCAGACCGAGACAGAAGTACAGTTAAATCACACTTGTTTAATAATAAAAGTAAAAAGAACAAACTTAGTCAAAACATAACCAAAGTTCAGTAACCGGAACGGATAGTCAGCCAAGCCAGAAGTCAGGGATAGTGGAAGGTAGTGGAACAGCAAGCAGGATCTGGAGACAGAAGGGATGTCAGCAAAGCCAGTCTTTAAACAGGAAAGCAGGAGAAAGTTTCTTGTGATGTGACCAAGGCGAAGGCAGAGCTCCTCTGGACTGGATGGCTTAAGTAGGCAGGACTGACTAGCAGGATCATCAACAGCTAAGTAACTGTGGAGAGAGATGGGAGTTGGCAATTAGCCGACAGCTGAGTAGCCAGCTCAGAGAAGGAAGGGCTGAGCCCAGCCCTGACAGTACCCCCTCCTCAATGACCTCTCCCTCTCGGAGGACCACCAAGCTTGAGGAGAAAACATCTATGGAAATCATGGAGGAGGACAGGGGCATGTACGTCCAAGGATGAGACCCAAGAGCGTTCCTCCGAACCGTACCCTTTCCAATGCACCAGGTACTGTATGCACCCACGGAACCAAGGAAGTCAACAATGGACTGTACTTCATACTCCTCATGATTCTCAACCTGTACAGGGTGAGGACATGGCACCGAGGTGGTAAAGCAGTTGCAGACCAAAGGTTTTAATAAGGAGACATGAAATACATTCGAAATATGCATATTAGAAGGAAGGTCTAATGCGTAAGCCACTGAGTTAATCCTGCAAAGAATACGGAAAGGCCCAATAAACCGAGGTGCAAACTTCAGTGAGGGAACACGAAGTTGGAGTTTGCGAGATGACAGCCAGACCCTGTCCCCAACCTGGTAGGAAGGCGCAGGCAGGCGTCTGCGGTCAGCATGGAGTCTGTACCTATCATTAGCATGATGCAAAGCCTCCTGGACTTGTGCTCAAGGTGAACGAAGACCACGGAGATGCTCCTCTAATGCAGGAATACTCTGCAGAACAAATGAGTCAGGCAACATGGAAGGTTGAAAACCATAATTAGCCATAAATGGGGACAATCGGGAAGCAGAACAGGCACTGTTGTGAGCAAACTCTGTCCACGGTAATAGGTTTGACCAGTTATTATGATGGTCAGAAATATAGCAACGTGGGAATTGCTCCAAGGACTGATTGTCTCGTTCTGCTTCCCCATTAGACTGCGGGTAATATGCAGAGTAGAAAGCTGAATTCTCAATTGTGCACAAAAGGCACGCCAGAACCGGGACACAAACTGACTACCCCTGTCCAAGACAATCACCTTGGTTAGCCCATGTAAGTGAAAGATTTCCCGAGCAAAAATGGAAGCCAGTTACTTAGAAGTGGGCAACTTCTTAAGTGGAATACAATGGCACATCTTTGAGAACCGGTCAACCACCATGAGGATAATAGTGTTGCTTTGGGAGTTGGGTAACTCCACAATGAAATCCATAGACAGGTGGGTCCAGGGCCTCTCCCCATTGGGTATGGGTTGTAGGAGGCCCACTGGAAGGTTTTGTGGAGTCTTAATCTGAGCACACACGGAACAGCAGCTACGAAGGCAGTTACATCAGCACGTAGACTAGGCCACCAGAATTGTTGGGAAATGGCCCAAATGAGCTGATTCTTCCCAGGGTGGCCAGCTGCCTTGAGAGAATGGAGCATGGCAGTACGGAGACACTCTGGGACAAAGCAGTGGTCACAAGGTTTCTCAGGAGGAGCATGGACCTGAGCAGAAAGAATTTTAACACCCAAAGGAGAAGCGAGACTGATGCCAACCGTAGCCAGAATACGATCAGGAGGAATCACAGGAACCGGAACCGACTCCAACTTGGAAGTGGAGGAAAATCATCATGACAAGGCATCAGCCCTTACATTCTTAGTACTGGGTATGAACGAGACAATGTAATTGAAACTTGACAAGAAAAGAGCCCATAATGCCCTTCTGGGAGAGAGGCATTTAGCCTCAGACAAGAATGTGAGACTCTTATTGTCAGTAAGAAAGAGAACCGGCACAGTGGTACCTTCGAGGAGATGTCTCCATTCTTTCAAGGCTAAAATGGTCGTCAACAGCTCTCTGTCACCAATCTGGTAATTGCACTCCGCAGGTGACAATTTCTTGGAAAAGTAGCCACAAGGATGCATAGCGCTCTCAGAGGTAGGACGTTGAGGCAGAAGGGAGCCAACACCAGTCTCAGGAGCATCAACCTTAAGGATAAAAGGTAACATAGGATCAGGATGTGCCAATAAAGGAGCAGAAACAAAGGCAGTCTTGAGACTCTCAAAGGCTTTAATGGACTCCGGAGACCAACTATGTGGGTTACCGGCCTTTCTGGTCATATCAGTCAGGAGCTTGACCAGAGACAAGAAGTTACGAATAAACTCCAGATAATAGTTGGCAAAGCCCAGGAAACGCTGAAGAGGCCGTAAACCCATGGGTCGGGGCCACTGTAGGACTGCCGAAAGTTTCTCTGGGTCCATCGAAAAACCAGCAGTGGAAATGACATTGCCCAGGAATTTAACCTGTTACATAGTTACATAGTAGGTGAGGTTGAAAAAAGACACAAGTCCATCGAGTCCAACCTATGTGTGTGATTATGTGTCAGTATTACATTGTATATCCCTGTATGTTGCGGTCATTCAGGTGATTATCTAATAGTTTCTTAAAGCTATCAATGCTCTCCGCTGAGACCACCGCCTGTGGAAGGGAATTCCACATCCTTGCCGCTCTTACAGTAAAGAACCCTCTACGTAGTTTAAGGTTAAACCTCTTTTCTTCTAATTGTAATGAGTGGCCACGAGTCTTATTAAACTCTCTTCTGCGAAAAAGTTTTATCCCTATTGTGGAGTCACCAGTACAGTATTTGTAAATTGAAATCATATCCCCTCTCAAGCGTCTCTTCTCCAGAGAGAATAAGTTCAGTGCTCGCAACCTTTCCTCATAACTAAGATCCTCCAGACCCTTTATTAGCTTTGTTGCCCTTCTTTGTACTCGCTCCATTTCCAGTACATCCTTCCTGAGGACTGGTGCCCAGAACTGGACAGCATACTCCAGGTGTGGCCGGACCAAAGCCTTGTAGAGTGGGAGAATTATCGTTTTATCTCTGGAGTTGATCCCCTTTTAATGCATGCCAATATTCTGTTTGCTTTGTTAGCAGCAGCTTGGCATTGCATGCCATTGCTGAGCCTATCATCTACTAGGACCCCCAGGTCCTTTTCCATCCTAGTTTCCCCCAGAGGTTCTCCCCCCCAGTGTATAGATTGCATTCATATTTTTGCCACCCAAATGCATTATTTTACATTTTTCTACATTGAACCTCATTTACCATGTAGTCGCCAACTCCATTAATTTGTTCAGGTCTTTTTGCAAGGTTTCCCCATCCTGCGGAGAAGTTATTGCCCTGATTAGCTTAGTATCATCTGCAAATACAGAGATTGAACTGTTTATCCTATCCTCCAGGTCGTTTATGAACAAATTAAATTGGACTGGTCCCAGCACAGAACCCTGGGGAACCCCACTACCCAACCCTGACCATTCTGAGTACTCCCCATTTATCACCACCCTCTGAACTCGCCCTTGTAGCCAGTTTTCAATCCATGTACTCACCCTATGGTCCATGGCAATTTTGCCAATGGACCTTATTTTGTACAGTAAACGTTTATGGGGAACTGTGTCAAACGCTTTTGCAAAATCCAGATACACCACATCTACGGGCCTTCCTTTATCTAGATGGCAACTCACCTCCTCATAGAAGGTTAATAGATTGGTTTGGCAAGAACGATTCTTCATGAATCCATGCTGATTACTGCTAATGATACCGTTCTTATTACTAAAATCTTGTATATAGTTCCTTATCATCCCCTCCAAGAGTTTACATACTATTGATGTTAGGCTAACTGGTCTGTAATTCCCAGGGATGTATTTTGGGCCCTTTTTAAATATTGGTGCTACATTGGCTTTTCTCCAATCAGCTGGTACCATTCCAGTCAGTAGACTATCTGTAAAAATTAGGAACAACGGTCTGGCAATCACTTGACTGAGTTCCCCAAGTACCCTCGGATGCAAGTTTCTCAAGTCCAATTTTAATTCTGTCCTCTGTTAACCATGGAGGTGCTTCCTGTGTTGTGTCATGAGGATAAACACTGCAGTTTTGGTTACTGAAGCCCCCCAATTCACTCGTGAAGACTGAGGAGAAGAATAAATTCAATACCTTCGCCATCTCCCCATCCTTTGTAACCAGATGTCCTTCCTCATTCTTTATGGGGTCAATATGGTCTGTCCTCTTTTTTTTACTGTTTATATACTTAAAGAATTTCTTGGGACTTTTTTTGCTCTCCTCCGCTATGTGTCTTTCATGTTCTATCTTAGCCGTCCTAACATTGCACCCTTACATTTCTTGTTGCATTCTTTATAACGTCTGAATGCTGAGGATGATCCTTCAACCTTGTATTTTTTGAAGGCCTTCTCCTTTGCTTTTATATGCATTTTTACATTGGAGTTAAGCCATCCAGGATTTTTGTTCACTCTTTTAAATTTATTACCCAATGGGATACATTGGCTAATGCCCTTATTTAATATGCTCTTAAAGCAAACCCATCTCTCCTCCGTATTCTTTGTTCCTAATATTTTATCCCAATTTATGCCTTTTAGCAAGGTTTGTAGTTTAGGGAAGTTGGCTCTTTTGAAATTCAGTGTCTTTGTATTCCCTTTATGTTTCCTATTTGTGTGATTTATACTGAAACGAATTGACCTGTGATCGCTGTTACCTAAATTGCCCCGTATTTACACATCCGTGATCAGGTCTGTATTGTTGGTAATCAGTAGATCCAGTAATGTTTTATTTCTAGTTGGTGTGTCTACCATCTGACCCATAAAATTGTCCTGCAAGACATTAAGGAACTGGCGAGCCTTAAATCAATGCGCGGTTCCCTCCGCCCAGTCTATGCCTGGATAATTAAAATCCCCCATTATGATAACACTTCCCATCCTTGCTGCTAATCCAATTTGTGATAGGAGATCCGTCTCCACTTCCTCCCTCAGGTTAGGGGGCCTATAGCATACTCCCAGTATTATTTTCCCCTTAGCTTCATCCCTTTGGAGCTCTACCCATAAGGATTCCACCTCCTCTCTAGCTCCCTCAGTGATGTCATCTCTCACATTCACTTGTACATTATTCTTGATATATAGGCATACCCACACGCCACACCTGCGCTGTGTTTTCTCATTTGTGAAGCCTAGATTAGGATGGTGCACTCACGCACCCACACAGTGTGAGTACCCCTAGTAGGGGAGTGTTTTTATTTGGAATAAATATTTGCTTGCAATGTTACACTATGGAGCTTCTTTTTTTCTCATTTATATGATGGAATGCTGATAATTGAGCAAGTTGGAGGACAACATCACCATATCTATTAGAGCCCAGGAGTGGCTCCCAAGCGTGATTTGACATAGTTTAGGTACTGTGTCACATGCTTTGAGGTGAGCGTATATGCCTGTGGGGGTCACCGGGAGAGCACTGGAGCATGTTGTCTATTCACATTTTTTGGATGAGCATGATGAATATCACAGGATATGAACACTATATTTGAACACTTTGGGAGTTTATCTATGAACTTTTATTATCACATATTCAAAGAGTGAGCACTCTTTTCAATCAGAGTTTGCACTTGGACTTTTAGCATTTTTATGTACATTGCACTTTGCTGATTATATCATTAATTTATCACAGATTGCAATTTATAATTTGTTGTTTAAGTACATGGTGATAGATTGTTAATAATTTTTTTTTGCACATATATATATATTTTTTATACACTGATTTTTATATTTATCATAATTTTTCTAGCGCAAACACATGTACTTTATTACATTGTTTATATCCATATTTGCACGGATATGGAACGTGATTAGCGTTTGCAGCTGTTAGCACCGAGGGTTTTATTTAGAGGCATTTACCCATCTGTGGCTCGCAAGATCTCCCTATATTCCTGAGAATACTACCTTGGAGGTCCTTTTCCTCAATTTAGCTCCTAAGTCCCTAAAATCATTCTTTAGGACACTCCATCTGCCTCTGACTTTGTCATTGGTGCCAACGTGCACCATGACAGCCGGGTCTTCCCCAGCCCCTCCCAGTAATCTGTCCACAAGATCCATGATGTGCCGAACCTGAGCGCCCGGTAGACAACATACTGTTCGTTGCTTCAGGTCTTGGTTACAGATTGCCCTCTCTGTCCTTCTAAGAATTGAGTCCCCTACCACCAGAATCTGTCTTTCCTTTCCCTTTGCTGCCCCCCCATTCTCACTGGAGGAGTTCTTCCCCCGGCAGCTAGGAGAGTCCCTCAGCTCCAGCAGTGCTGGTCCCTGACTGGTTTCACCAATGTCACTCAATGGAGCGTACTTATTGGGATGCTCCAGTCCTGGATCGGCCTCCCTGGCACTTCCCCCTCTACCCCTCCTAACTGTCACCCATCTACTCTTTGCTAGTGCCTGCACCTCTTTGTCTCCACCCGCCTCTGTGTTGGCCCCTGCCGGCACCTGCCGTGTACGTTCCTGGCTCTCCTTTAGTATGGAGGGACTTCTCAGTGCTGACAGTTGCTTCCCCAGATTCAGAACCTGGGCTTCCAGGGAAACAATGTGCTTACATTTTGCACAGCAGTATTCGCCCTCGATCGGATGATCAAGGAACGCATACATGCAGCAAGATGTACAGAGTCGCCTCTCCACACCCGCCGGGCATCGTACCTATTAAATTTAGTGAGGATTTGGGGATTTTACCCTGTCCAAATTACCTAACAGCTAGCTTCCTGGCACTAATACTCAAGACAATACACAGGTACACAACAAGACAATACACAGGTACTCACAGACCTACGTGCAATCGAAGAACAGTCGCAGACCTACGTGCACTCTCAATACTCAAGTATACAGTACACAATACACAAGTACTAACGATCCACAAACACTACTCAGAAAACACTCAGGTACTCACACTACACAGGTACTATGACCTCAGTTATAACCTCCTGTTTTAAACTCTGGTTTTTAACTCACCACTTAGACTAAGTTCCACAGCCTCACACTGAGCAGGCTCAGGATGAGTCCTACACACAGTTATATAGGCACCTGTGAGCAATTAACCACTCCCCTTAATTGATAGCCTGAAGGAACCAGAAAAAAAAAGCTATTTAAAAAGTGACAGAAAAAGGTGATTGAAAAACTAAAAGGAAAAGCCCCAAAAATGCAACCCAGCAAACAAAAAGCAAGACTTGTTCACTCTAACTCTGGTTTTTAACTCACCACTTAGACCAGTTCCACTTGGACTAAGTTCCACAGCCTCACACTGAGCAGGCTCAGGATGAGTCCTACACACAGTTATATAGGCACCTGTGAGCAATTAACCACTCCCCTTAATTGATAGCCTGAAGGAACCAGAGAAAAAAAAGCTATTTAAAAAGTGACAGAAAAAGGTGATTGAAAAACTAAAAGGAAAAGCCCCAAAAATGCAACCCAGCAAACAAAAAGCAAGACTTGTTCACTCTAACTCTGGTTTTTAACTCACCACTTAGACCAGTTCTACTTGGACTAAGTTCCACAGCCTCACACTGAGCAGGCTCAGGATGAGTCCTACACACAGTTATATAGGTACCTGTGAGCAATTAACCACTCCCCTTAACTGATAGCCTGAAGGAACCGAAGAAAAAAAAAAAAAAAAAAGCTATTTAAAAAGTGACAGAAAAAGGTGATTGAAAAACTAAAAGGAAAAGCCCCAAAAATGCAACCCAGCAAACAAAAAGCAAGACTTGTTCACTCTAACTCTGGTTTTTAACTCACCACTTAGACCAGTTCCACTTGGACTAAGTTTCACAGCCTCACATTGAGCAGGCTCAGGATGAGTCCTACACACAGTTATATAGGCACCTGTGAGCAATTAACCACTCCCCTTAATTGATAGCCTGAAGGAACCAGAGAAAAAAAAAAGCTATTTAAAAAGTGACAGAAAAAGGTGATTGAAAAACTAAAAGGAAAAGCCCCAAAAATGCAACCCAGCAAACAAAAAGCAAGACTTGTTCACTCTAACTCTGGTTTTTAACTCACCACTTAGACTAGTTCTTCTTGGACTAAGTTCCACAGCCTCACAGTGAGCAGGCTCAGGATGAGTCCTACACACAGTTATATAGGCACCTGTGAGCAATTAACCACTCCCCTTAATTGATAGCCTGAAGGAACCAGAAAAAAAAAAGCTATTTAAAAAGTGACAGAAAAAGGTGATTGAAAAACTAAAAGGAAAAGCCCCAAAAATGCAACCCAGCAAACAAAAAGCAAGACTTGTTCACTCTAACTCTGGTTTTTAACTCACCACTTAGACCAGTTCCACTTGGATTAAGTTCCACAGCCTCACACTGAGCAGGCTCAGGATGAGTACTATACACAGTTATATAGGCACCTGTGAGCAATTAACCACTCCCCTTAATTGATAGTCTGAAGGAACCAGAGAAAAAAAAAAAAAGCTATTTAAAAAGTGACAGAAAAAGGTGATTGAACAATTGAAAAACTAAAAGGAAAAGCCCCAAAAATGCAACCCTGCAAACAAAAAGCAAGACTTGTTCACTTTAACTCTGGTTTTTAACTCACCACTTAAGCAGGCCATACACGGTCGAATTTCGAACAAATTTTCTTTCAAAATCAGAAAGTTTGTTTTTTTGTGATCCGATGACGCCACCATTGATTTTCTAAATTCAGCCGACCAAGCCTTCAATTTCACGGCATGTTGCTACAGAAAAGAATTTTCTTGGCCGGGAATCTTCTTTTCTCTCCGTAAATTTTCTTTTCTTATTACATTTCTCGCACGATTCTCCCATCATTGGATTAGAAAATCGTTTGTTTTTCTAAAAATTTCCAATATGTCCGATTCCTCAAATTTGATTGCCGCATGAAAATCGGTCGTTGTTGCAGCCCACTAATGGTGCGAAATTCATACGAAAATTCTTTCAAACGATTTTTGAAAGAAAATTCTTACGAAATTCGAACCGTGTATGGCCGGCATTAGACCAGTTCCACTTGGACTAAGTTCCACAGCCTCACACTGAGCAGGCTCAGGATGAGTCCTACACACAGTTATATAGGCACCTGTGAGCAATTAACCACTCTCCTTAATTGATAGCCTGAAGGAACCAGAGAAAAACAAAAAGCTATTTAAAAAGTGACAGAAAAAGGTGATTGAAAAACTAAAAGGAAAAGCCCCAAAAATGCAACCCAGCAAACAAAAAGCAAGACTTGTTCACTCTAACTCTGGTTTTTAACTCACCACTTAGACCAGTTCTACTTGGACTAAGTTCTACAGCCTCACACTGAGCAGGCTCAGGATGAGTCCTACACACAGTTATATAGGTACCTGTGAGCAATTAACCACTCCCCTTAACTGATAGCCTGAAGGAACCGAAGAAAAAAAAAAAAAAAAAAGCTATTTAAAAAGTGACAGAAAAAGGTGATTGAAAAACTAAAAGGAAAAGCCCCAAAAATGCAACCCAGCAAACAAAAAGCAAGACTTGTTCACTCTAACTCTGGTTTTTAACTCATCACTTAGACCAGTTCCACTTGGACTAAGTTCCACAGCCTTACACTGAGCAGGCTCGGGATGAGTCCTACACACAGTTATATAGGCACCTGTGAGCAATTAACCACTCCCCTTAATTGATAGCCTGAAGGAACCAGAGAAAAAAAAAAGCTATTTAAAAAGTGACAGAAAAAGGTGATTGAAAAACTAAAAGGAAAAGCCCCAAAAATGCAACCCAGCAAACAAAAAGCAAGACTTGTTCACTTTAACTCTTGTTTTTAACTCACCACTTAAGCAGGCCATACACGGTCGAATTTCGAACAAATTTTCTTTCAAAATCAGAAAGTTCGGGTTTTTTTGTAATCCGATGACCCCACCATTGATTTTCGAAATTCGGCCAACCAAGCCTTCAATTTCACCGCATGTTGCTACAGAAAATAATTTTCTTGGCCGGGAATCTTCTTTTCTCTCCGTAAATTTTCTTTTCTTATTACATTTCTCGCACGATTCTCCCATCATTGATTAGAAAATCGTTTGTTTTTCTAAAAATTTCCAACATGTCCGATTCCTCAAATTTGATTGCCACACAAAAATCGGTCGTTGTTGTAGCCCACTAATGTTGCGAAATTCATACGAAAATTCTTTCATACGATTTTCGAAAGAAAATTCTTATGAAATTCGAACCGTGTATGGCCGGCATTAGACCAGTTCTACTTAGACTAAGTTCCACAGCCTCACACTGAGCAGGCTCAGGATGAGTCCTACACACAGTTATATAGGCACCTGTGAGCAATTAACCACTCGCCTTAATTGATAGCCTGAAGGAACCAGAGAAAAAAAAGCTATTTAAAAAGTGACAGAAAAAGGTGATTGAAAAACTAAAAGGAAAAGCCCCAAAAATGCAACCCAGCAAACAAAAAGCAAGACTTGTTCATTTTAACTCTGTTTTTTTAACTCACCACTTAGACCAGTTTCACTTGGACTAAGTTCCACAGCCTCACACTGAGCAGGCTCAGGATGAGTCCCACACACAGTTATATAGGCACCTGTGAGCAATTAACCACTCCCCTTAATTGATAGCCTGAAGGAACCAGAGAAAAAAAAGCTATTTAAAAAGTGACAGAAAAAGGTGATTGAAAAACTAAAAGGAAAAGCCTCAAAAATGCAACCCAGCAAACAAAATGCAAGACTTGTTCACTCTAACTCTGCTTTTTAACTCACCACTTAGACCAGTTCCACTTGGACTAAGTTCCACAGCCTCACACTGAGCAGGCTCAGGATGAGTCCTACACACAGTTATATAGGCACCTGTGAGCAATTAACCACTCCCCTTAATTGATAGCCTGAAGGAACCAGAAAAAAAAAAAGCTATTTAAAGAGTGACAGAAAAAGGTGATTGAAAAACTAAAAGGAAAAGCCCCAAAAATGCAACCCAGCAAACAAAAAGCAAGACTTGTCCACTCTAACTCTGGTTTTTAACTCACCACTTAGACCAGTTCCACTTGGACTAAGTTCCACAGCCTCACACTGAGCAGGCTCAGGATGAATCCTACACACAGTTATATAGGCAGCTGTGAGCAATTAACCACTCCCCTTAATTGAAAGCCTGAAGGAACCAGAGAAAAAAAAAAAGCTATTTAAAAAGTGACAGAAAAAGGTGATTGAAAAACTAAAAGGAAAAGCCCCAAAAATGCAACCCAGCAAACAAAAAGCAAGACTTGTTCACTCTAACTCTGGTTTTTAACTCATCACTTAGACCAGTTCCACTTGGACTAAGTTCCACAGCCTCACACTGAGCAGGCTCGGGATGAGTCCTACACACAGTTATATAGGCACCTGTGAGCAATTAACCACTCCCCTTAATTGATAGCCTGAAGGAACCAGAGAAAAAAAAGCTATTTAAAAAGTGACAGAAAAAGGTGATTGAAAAACTAAAAGGAAAAGCCTCAAAAATGCAACCCAGCAAACAAAAAGCAAGACTTGTTCACTTTAACTCTTGTTTTTAACTCACCACTTAGACCAGTTCCACTTGGACTAAGTTCCACAGCCTCACACTGAGCAGGCTCAGGATGAGTCCTACACACAGTTATATAGGCACCTGTGAGCAATTAACCACTCCCCTTAATTGATAGCCTGAAGGAACCAGAAAAAAAAAAGCTATTTAAAGAGTGACAGAAAAAGGTGATTGAAAAACTAAAAGGAAAAGCCCCAAAAATGCAACCCAGCAAACAAAAAGCAAGACTTGTCCACTCTAACTCTGGTTTTTAACTCACCACTTAGACCAGTTCCACTTGGACTAAGTTCCACAGCCTCACACTGAGCAGGCTCAGGATGAATCCTACACACAGTTATATAGGCAGCTGTGAGCAATTAACCACTCCCCTTAATTGAAAGCCTGAAGGAACCAGAGAAAAAAAAAAAGCTATTTAAAAAGTGACAGAAAAAGGTGATTGAAAAACTAAAAGGAAAAGCCCCAAAAATGCAACCCAGCAAACAAAAAGCAAGACTTGTTCACTCTAACTCTGGTTTTTAACTCATCACTTAGAACAGTTCCACTTGGACTAAGTTCCACAGCCTCACACTGAGCAGGCTCGGGATGAGTCCTACACACAGTTATATAGGCACCTGTGAGCAATTAACCACTCCCCTTAATTGATTGCCTGAAGGAACCAGAGAAAAAAAAAAGCTATTTAAAAAGTGACAGAAAAAGGTGATTGAAAAACTAAAAGGAAAAGCCCCAAAAATGCAACCCAGCAAACAAAAAGCAAGACTTGTTCACTTTAACTCTTGTTTTTAACTCACCACTTAAGCAGGCCATACACGGTCGAATTTCGAACAAATTTTCTTTCAAAATCAGAAAGTTCGGGTTTTTTTGTAATCCGATGACCCCACCATTGATTTTCGAAATTCGGCCAACCAAGCCTTCAATTTCACCGCATGTTGCTACAGAAAAGAATTTTCTTGGCCGGGAATCTTCTTTTCTCTCCGTAAATTTTCTTTTCTTATTACATTTCTCACACGATTCTCCCATCATTGATTAGAAAATCGTTTGTTTTTCTAAAAATTTCCAACATGTCCGATTCCTCAAATTTGATTGCCACACAAAAATCGGTCGTTGTTGTAGCCCACTAATGTTGCGAAATTCATACGAAAATTCTTTCATACGATTTTCGAAAGAAAATTCTTATGAAATTCGAACTGTGTATGGCCGGCATTAGACCAGTTCCACTTAGACTAAGTTCCACAGCCTCACACTGAGCAGGCTCAGGATGAGTCCTACACACAGTTATATAGGCACCTGTGAGCAATTAACCACTCCCCTTAATTGATAGCCTGAAGGAACCAGAGAAAAAAAGCTATTTAAAAAGTGACAGAAAAAGGTGATTGAAAAACTAAAAGGAAAAGCCCCAAAAATGCAACCCAGCAAACAAAAAGCAAGACTTGTTCACTCTAACTCTGGTTTTTAACTCACCACTTAGACCAGTTCTACTTGGACTAAATTCCACAGCCTCACACTGAGCAGGCTCAGGATGAGTCCCACACACAGTTATATAGGCACCTGTGAGCAATTAGCCACTCCCCTTAATTGATTGCCTGAAGGAACCAGAGAAAAAAAAAAGCTATTTAAAAAGTGACAGAAAAAGGTGATTGGTAAACTAAAAGGAAAAGCCCCAAAAATGCAACCCAGCAAACAAAAAGCAAGACTTGTTCACTCTAACTCTGGTTTTTAACTCACCACTTAGACCAGTTCCACTTGGACTAAGTTCCACAGCCTCACACTGAGCAGGCTCAGGATGAGTCCTACACACAGTTATATAGGCACCTGTGAGCAATTAACCACTCCCCTTAATTGATAGCCTGAAGGAACCAGAGAAAAAAAAGCTATTTAAAAAGTGACAGAAAAAGGTGATTGAAAAACTAAAAGGAAAAGCCCCAAAAATGTAACCCAGCAAACAAAAAGCAAGACTTGTTCACTCTAACTCTGGTTTTTAACTCACCACTTAGACCAGTTCTACTTGGACTAAGTTCCACAGCCTCACACTGAGCAGGCTCAGGATGAGTCCCACACACAGTTATATAGGCACCTGTGAGCAATTAACCACTCCCCTTAATTGATTGCCTGAAGGAACCAGAGAAAAAAAAAAGCTATTTAAAAAGTGACAGAAAAAGGTGATTGGTAAACTAAAAGGAAAAGCCCCAAAAATGCAACCCAGCAAACAAAAAGCAAGACTTGTTCATTTTAATTCTGTTTTTTAACTCACCACTTAGACCAGTTTCACTTGGACTAAGTTCCACAGCCTCACACTGAGCAGGCTCAGGATGAGTCCCACACACAATTATATAGGCACCTGTGAGCAATTAACCACTCCCCTTAATTGATAGCCTGAAGGAACCAGAGAAAAAAAAGCTATTTAAAAAGTGACAGAAAAAGGTGATTGAAAAACTAAAAGGAAAAGCCTCAAAAATGCAACCCAGCAAACAAAATGCAAGACTTGTTCACTCTAACTCTGGTTTTTAACTCACCACTTAGACCAGTTCCACTTGGACTAAGTTCCACAGCCTCACACTGAGCAGGCTCAGGATGAGTCCTACACACAGTTATATAGGCACCTGTGAGCAATTAACCACTCCCCTTAATTGATAGCCTGAAGGAACCAGAAAAAAAAAAACCTATTTAAAGAGTGACAGAAAAAGGTGATTGAAAAACTAAAAGGAAAAGCCCCAAAAATGCAAACCAGCAAACAAAAAGATAGACTTGTTCACTCTAACTCTGTTTTTTAACTCACCCTTTAGACCAGTCCCACTTGGACTAAGTTTCACAGCCTCACACTGAGCAGGCTCAGGATGAGTCCTACACACAGTTATATAGGCACCTGTGAGCAATTAACCACTCCCCTTAATTGATAGCCTGAAGGAACCAGAGAAAAAAAAGCTATTTAAAAAGTGACAGAAAAAGGTGATTGAAAAACTAAAAGGAAAAGCCCCAAAAATGCAACCCAGCAAACAAAAAGCAAGACTTGTTCACTCTAACTCTGGTTTTTAACTCACCACCTAGACCAGTTCTACTTGGACTAAGTTCTACAGCCTCACACTGAGCAGGCTCAGGATGAGTCCCACACACAGTTATATAGGCACCTGTGAGCAATTAACCACTCCCTTTAATTGATTGCCTGAAAGAACCAGAGAAAAAAAAAAGCTATTTAAAAAGTGACAGAAAAAGGTGATTGGTAAACTAAAAGGAAAAGCCCCAAAAATGCAACCCAGCAAACAAAAAGCAAGACTTGTTCATTTTAACTCTGTTTTTTAACTCACCACTTAGACCAGTTTCACTTGGACTAAGTTCCACAGCCTCACACTGAGCAGGCTCAGGATGAGTCCCACACACAGTTATATAGGCACCTGTGAGCAATTAACCACTCCCCTTAATTGATAGCCTGAAGGAACCAGAGAAAAAAAAGCTATTTAAAAAGTGACAGAAAAAGGTGATTGAAAAACTAAAAGGAAAAGCCTCAAAAATGCAACCCAGCAAACAAAATGCAAGACTTGTTCACTCTAACTCTGGTTTTTAACTCACCACTTAGACCAGTTCCACTTGGACTAAGTTCCACGGCCTCACACTGAGCAGGCTCAGGATGAGTCCTACACACAGTTATATAGGCACCTGTGAGCAATTAACCACTCCCCTTAATTGATAGCCTGAAGGAACCAGAAAAAAAAAAAAGCTATTTAAAGAGTGACAGAAAAAGGTGATTGAAAAACTAAAAGGAAAAGCCCCAAAAATGCAACCCAGCAAACAAAAAGCAAGACTTGTTCACTCTAGCCAGGGCTGGACTGGGACAAAAATTTGGCACTGGACTTCATAAAGACCGGGCCACTTTAATTTTGCAAACACGCACAAAAAAAGTATATACTGTTGGTGGGGTGGGGTGGAGGACACAGAGGGACAGTGTGGGTGGTGGAGGACACAGGGGGACACCGTGGGGGGTGGAGGACACAGTTGGACACCATGGGGGGTGGAGGACATTGTTGGACACTGTGGGGGGGTGGAGGACACAGTTGGACACAGTGGGGGGTGGAGGACTCAGGGGGGGTGGAGGACACAGTGGGAGGTGGAGGACAGAGGGGGACAGCGTGGGGGGGAAGAGTAGAGTATTATGGGCCTCCTGTGATACTGTTGGAGCCATTACTTTGACAGGCTGTCACTCAAACTGGCCCACTGAGCCATCGGCCCACCGGGAAACTCCCGGTAGTTCTGATGGCCAGTACATGCCTGACTCTAGCTCTGGTTTTTAACTCACCACTTAGACCAGTTCCACTTGGACTAAGTTCCACAGACCTGTTCACGATGTAAATTGCACTTCTCCAGTTTACAATAGAGATTGTTCTCTATTGTATCGCGTTACAAAGGCCAAAAGGCATTACGAGGTACTCATAATGGCCTGTTCTGGTATTGAACGCAGTTTTCCACTCATCGCCCTCCTTAATCCTCACGAGATTGTATGTCTCTCTCAAATCAAGCTTTGTGAAAACCGTTGCTTCCTTGAGGCAGTCAAATAATTCTGTAATCAACGGAATCGGATAGGCATTCTTAATTGTGAGACGACTGAGACCCCTATAATCAATACAAGGTCTCAGTTCACCACTCTTCTTCTTCACAAAGAAGAAACCAGCACCAGCAGGAGATGAGGATTTGCGGATGAAACCTCGAGAAAGTGCATCTGCAACATACTCCTCCATGGCCTTATCCTCCAAGACCGTCAAAGGGTAAACCCGGCCACGAGGGGGTATGGCACCAGGATGAAGGTCAATTGCACAATCATACGGCTGGTGTGGAGGCAAACTACCAGCTTGACCTTTGTTAAAGACATCTAAAATTGCGGTACTCCTCTGGCAGGGAGGAAAGTGAAGAGGTACACAGGACCTTGGCTACCTTCTGGAAGCATGTCTCGCTGCATTGTGGTGACCAGGAGAGAACCTCAGCATAGAGCCAATCAAAAGAGAGGTTGTGCCTTTGTAACCTAGGATAACCAATAACCAGAGGAAACTTAGGTGAGGAAATAACTTGGAATTGGATTATCTCATGGAGAAGAGCCCCTGCAGCCATGGACAACGGAACCGTCTCATGAGTCACATGCGCAGGGTGTAGAGGTCTCCCGTCAAGAGCCTCAATAGCAAGTGGAGTGTCACACGGCTGCAGCGGAATCGACTGCTTCAATACAAAGGCAGCATCGATGAACAGGCCTTCAGCCCCAGAGTCGATTAGAGCCTGTATCTTGATGGACGACTCAGCCCAAGAAAGGGTGATCGAAACCAGGGGCTTATCCTTCTGGATAACTGGGAACGAAACAACACTACCTAAGGTCTGTCCATGACAGGACCTCAAGGTTCAGGCATTCTCTGGACGGGTAGGACAAGACTTCAAAAAGTGACCTGCCTGGCCACAATAAAGGCACAATCTCTCCCTCCTCCTAAAGTTTCTCTCATCCTAAGAGGGACACGTGAAGCCCAAGTGCATGGGTTCACCTTCACTGACAGACTCTGTACCAGGACTCAGAGGCATGGGAGGTGAGGGAGTCATAGGTGGGACTGCAAAGCTCGGAGGCAAACGTACAAGAGGCTTCTGCAAGTGTTCCTTAAAAGAGTCTTTTTCTGAGTCTGGAGTCAATGAGGATGGCAAACGTGATCAACCTCTCCAGCTCAGTGGGTATATCTTGGGCTGCTATTTCATCCTTGATGGAATCCGAGAAACCATGAGAAAAAGCAGCCACAAGGGGCCTCATTGTTCCAAGCGACCTCTGCTGCCAGAGTACGGAATTTAATGGCGTAGTCGGCAACAGTTCACATACTCTGTTTGATGGACATGAGGCACTTGGCAGCAGAAGCGGAGCATGCCGGAACAACACATACCCTTTTAAAGGAGGCCACAAACTCAGGGTAACTCAAGACAACAGGTTTTTGCTTCTCCCATAGAAGGTTTGCCCAGGCCAAGGCTCTCTCAGAAAGCAAAGCTATCACAAAACCTACTTTGCTTCTGTCCGTGGGAAACGCTTGGGGCAGCATCTCAAAGTATATCTGAACCTTGTTGAGAAACCCTCTGCATTGGACTGGATCACCCCCAAATTACTGGGGAAGCGGAGCGGAAACAGACATACCTCTTATAGAGGTAATACTCGAGGTCTATGCCTGCACAGAGACTGGTGCAGCAGCAAGGATGGCTGCAACTCTGGCTGTACCGGAGCAGCCACAGTAGGAGATTCCAGTTGAGCCGTGTGACTCAGGCGCATTTGTAATGCTATGGCAAACTGATCTTGCTCATCCAATCTGGAAAAAATATTACCAGCAAGTGGATTGACTGTATCTTCTGAATTCATGGCCTTCGTCTACTGTCAGAAACCTTGAAATCAGACTGAGACAGACGTACAGTTAAATCACACTTGTTTAATAATAAAAGTAAAAAGAACAAATGTAGTCAAAACATAACCAAAGTTCAGTAACCGGAACAGATAGTCAGCCAAGCAAGAAGTCAGGGATCAAAGTAGTGGAAGAGCAAGCAGGATCTGGAGACAGAATGGATGTCAGTAAAGCCAGTCTTTAAACAGGAACGCAAGAGAAAGTTTCTTGCGATGTGACCAAGGCGAAGACAGAGCTCCTCTGGACTGGATGGCTTAAGAAGGCAGGACTGATGAGCAGGATCATCAACAGCTGAGTAACTGTGGAGAGAGATGGGAGCTGGCAATTAGCCGACAGCTGAGCGGCCAGCTCAGAGAAGGAAGGCCTGAGCCCAGCCCTGACAGTCACAGATTATTATTGTGCACCATTACAACCTTCTGGCTGCTGGCATTCAAATGACCAATAGCATCATCAGTTGATAAAGAGGAGGTCAGTCACCTGCATAGCATCCTTGTTTGACCTTCCCCTGTCCCTCTCCATCAGGGGTGGGGTAACATTAGCTGAGTGATGGAGAAACATTGGAATGCTAGTTAGTACCAATTTACAAAAGTGTATTTGCTTTGGAAGAATAAATCACCTCTAACGTTGGGTGTCCTACTTGGACTTGTGGATGCTGCAGCATTATGTAAAACTATTAGAATAGTTCTTACATTTTAGAATGACTGGCCATAATTTTTAAAAATTTTTTTCAAATTTGTCCATAATTTTGACTGCCTTGACTGAAAAGAGGTTGAATCTAGAATAACAAAATCAAACCTAAAAATAGCAAAAAAAAAGCCCATACAATTTCCATATAATGACATCATGATAACGCATAGTAAATTTTAAGGGCAGTTACTTATGGTCCGATATTGGTCTTTAGCTATCAAACACTGTAAAATACACATTTGTAGCAGTTGAGCTTTCATTTTTATTATTTTTTTTTGTAGAGAGCTATGTTTGATCTCAGTGTGGGTTTACACCTCATCGTGTGCATTATTGCACATGCGTTAACATGCACTGCTAGCTTGTAATGCATTGCAATATTAATATGTTTATGGTAGCTGATTGAGTGCTATGGAGAAAATCGAATTCTGTGAGAAGATTCCTTTCACATGCTGTGAAGATTAATTACAAGCTTTTGGCAAAATCAACTCTTATTGGCATTATAGTTGTTAGCTGCTGGCAATTGCCATTGTAAGGTGGAGAAAGCATCAAAATTGCTGCTTCTGGGTTCATCCTTTGTTGACTGAATGGGAAATCAAAGTACAGTTTGGGACATAATGTAAGGAATCCGACATTCTGCTGTAGTTTCGCCTGTCAGCACAATCCCAGCCTGGGTGCCAATTCCAAAAGTGGTTGATTGTCCACCAAAAGTACAGTAGTTAAAAGGAGTAAAATATTTGCACTCCAGGATAAAAAACACCACCAAAGTTAATTGAACAATCCAGTGCAATACAGGCTACCTAAACGCAAAGCCAGACAAGTTAGAGGGAGGCCTCTCGTACAGCCCTGGCTCTGGCACCACTGATGTTGTGACAGTGGCCATGAGAGCGTGGCGAGGTATGAGTTCCTGTAAGATGTCCCATCATCCATGGCAGTGGGTAGCAGGGAGATGGGTCAGATCGAAAAGGTAAATAATGCAGCACTAACCAAGCAAATACATAAATGAAAGGGGTGGTGGAGAAAAATAATGCAACAAATCAGATATACAAAGTGTCCAATAAATGTACATAAACTCAGTGAATGAGTAACCAAACACCAGGGGGCCCTGGAAAATGTGAGAAAATATACATACAGGTGTGTGGGTTATAGTCCAATCAAGGCTGATCTTCTAGGGAAGAGTGGTGAAGATCTGAACACTGTAGGTATGGTGGACATCAAAGATATTGCATCATCAATAATAAAGAAGTGCGTGTGCCCTTACCGGAATGGGTGGACTCCTATGTCAGTGATATGGAGTCGTACAGACATGGTGCCACAAATGGCCAAAGTATGGAGCTCAGCAGGGTCCAGGACTTCCAGGGTGGGATCCAGAAAAGAGATGGAAAACCTCCAAATGGACCTCCAATCCTTGGTGCATCAAACTGGATCTTGATGGTAGGATCAACAGGAATGCGGAGCCACTCTCAGCAAAGCATTATGTGGAAAAAGAAAATGCTTCCACATGGTGTAGATCAAAAAAGATGGTATTTTATTTCTAAAAACCAGCACATAAGTATAAAAGTGATCACAAAAATAAAACCTGGGCAATGTGGAGAGCGATAAGCCTAAAAAACCCTATGCGTTTCGACCAATAGGTCTTCAACAGGGGCACAGAGTTAAGAGCCTCTAGCAACTGGTCCACTCTGCTGTCATAGTTCTCGTCTGCAACTGTCTCACAGGCTATGCCAATGTTTCTTTAGCAATTGCACTAAAATAAAAATAAATATATGAATCTATGCATTTTGAATTCCACTTGGGCAAATCCACAATCTATTACACTGTGCAATGAACATGCAAAGCCTTGTGGAAAAACAGTCATGCAAGCTCACACACAAGCAAAATGTAAAGAGATTACTGTGCTTTTTCAGGCACTGTACCAGTTTCTGCAAATGCTTGAGAGCAATTGCATGGAAACATATCAAGATGGTGATGTAACCATGTACTGGAAGCAAATACCTCAACTACAAGAAGTACTTCCTGTTGGTAATACCATCCATGGTAGAAGCAGACTACAAATTTATCTATGTCAATGTAGGATCCTAAAGAACATGAACTTAATAGTCCTCCTGAAAGGCCCTGGCCTGATACAACAGAGTTGGCACACCCATTCATGTTAGTTGGGAGCAAGGCCTTTGCTCTGGGAGAAAAATTTAGGCTATGCCATGCTCAAAGAAGGGTGGAATGCACATTTGGCAATCTGGCTGACAACTGTAGGGTGTTATACTCTGTCTCTGGGAAAACTGACAACAATGTAAAAGATGCTTCTGTTTTTCAAAATGTTGTTAAAGATAAGGATGGAAACAAATTTGAGTACATGTTCCACTACAACCTGGAAAAAGCTCAGTGAACACCTGTTAGGAGACCAATGGGTGCACTAACTGTTTAAGATAAAAGGGACCATTTGCTTAATTTGTTCTATTCCTGTTAATTGTTTTGAGCTTGTACTTATCCAGGCCAAAAATGTACTGTATCTAAAAAACAAATAAAAAAACATTTCTTTTGAGAAAATTGTCTTGGTGATTGCATGGTTCTGTATCATTCATAGGGCCATATAGTACAAAAAAAAACAGAAGGTAGTGTATTAAAGTATATTTCTTGAGCAATGTATACCCTATGATATAGAGAAAAGGAGAGGGTGAGTTTTGCACTTCCGCTGTTCCACTCTATATTCAAAGGAATATACTCATTAAGATGTGAATCTTTCATTCACCAAACATTCACTGCAGTTGAATCTTTCTGGTGCTTGTGGTTTCAGTGACAGTGGTTGATTCCCCAACAATAAAAGTTTGATAAAAGCTGCTTTATTAATTTGCCCCAAAATGTGTGAGTATTGTGAAGTTAGCACATAAAGTTAGTTATCTGCATGATTAGTCTGGATAAAGAAAGCTGCTGATCAGCCGAAATAGATATTTACTACATTTCATTTATAGCTTTATCCATACAGACAGACAGGTTACACAACAACTGAGAGGTGTGTGTGTGGGAGGACAAATTGGGGTATAATGTGTGTTGGAACACATTGCAGCATGTTGTGATGTCCTGCACTGAGATAGAATGATGCAGGCAACACTGTGGTTTGAACAATACATTTTGCCTTGTCTTTGCATTAAGACTGCCTTGGGAAAAGCAGTGAACCAGCCCTCAGGATGAAGACTCAATTTTTAAGAACAATATATTGTCTAATCATTCCTCTTTCTTTGTGCACTTTTGTTTTGTGGTTTGTGAAAGACAATATAAATGCATTTCTTTTTACACAAAGTTATCAATTGATAAGATATTTCTAACACACAGCATAGGCATACTTATACCCTGTACACACGATCGGACTTTGTTCGGACATTCCGACAACAAAATCCTAGGATTTTTTCCGACGGATGTTGGCTCAAACTTGTCTTGCATACACACGGTCACACAAAGTTGTTGGAAAATCTGATCGTTCTAAATGCAGTGACGTAAAACACGTACGTCGGGACTATAAACGGGGCAGTGGCCAATAGCTTTCATCTCTTTATTTATTCTGAGCATGCGTGGCACTTTGTCCGTCGGATTTGTGTACACACGATCGGAATTTCTGACAACGGATTTTGTTGTCGGAAAATTTTATATCCTGCTCTCAAACTTTATGTGTGTCAGAAAATCCGATGGAAAATGTGTGATGGAGCCTACACACGGTCGGAATTTCCGACAACAAGGTCCTATCACACATTTTCCGTCGGAAAATCCGACCGTGTGTACGGGGCATTAGAATCTCAAAACACATTCTGGTACTATTTCTGAATATGATGATGATTATTATTATTATACAGGATTTATATAGCGCAAACAGTTTACGTAGCGCTTTGATACCACGTTTGACTACTTATCATACTTTTAAAGGCACTAGAACACAAGGACAGTGGAAACACACACAACATGATTACATTCTGAAAAGCAAAAACCACAATGTATTTTCTAGAATAAAATGCTTTTGGAAATGCCATCTCTTTGCCACAAGTTTTTGGAAAATGTAGAAAGAAAATAAAAATGTATTTTTTAACAACAAAGTTGTCAATTAATAAGATATTCCTAACACACAGCATGGGCATACTTAGAAATACACCTAAAAACACATTCTGCTACTCCTCCCAAGTAGTATGGGGATACCACATGTGTAAGACCTTTCAATGCTTAATACTGCTTATGAACCCAACATTACCACTTTTGTATCACAAAAATCAACCAACACTGCATAGAAAACAATGTACTGTACCTCAATGGTTGCCACTGTATGAGTGGTCAGGTAATAAAGCGTAGTTTAGCTTCACCTAGGGCAGTCCTTGTTCCAAAAAGCCAAGCAGGCCTAACTTACTGGTACAGTTCTGCTCTATAGCACAATGCTCTGTTCACTGGCCAGGAGGTACAGCAGTCTGAACAACGGGGGGGGGGGGGGGCAAAAGAATGCCTGTGGTTCCAGTTGTCTCACAGGAACGTAGTCAGTGGGATGTGTGATGGGTCAGTACTGGTGGTAGGTAGAGATGTGGTCACCAAACAGCAAAGGATTGGTCCAGGCAGCAGGCAGAAACATGGTTGATAAACAGACCAGGGTCAGTTCAAGTGTCAGACAAAGACATGGTTAGTGTGCACTTTGATATTCTAGAGGTATTGCTCAAGTATAGTGGCCTTCTGGTCTGATAAGACCTGGACACAGGGTTAGAGGGTTCTTCCTAGTCAAATGTATTAAAAATGCCCTTCAGAGCCCAGACCCTGACCTGGGGATTACAAATCCTGTAGAAAAACAAAAGCTTAATTTTCTCCTCTCTAAAACAATACCATGGAGCCCCTCAAATACGTGAGAACCCTGTGTAGGCATCAATCCCATTACTACAGTGGCAAGGCCTTGCACTGTCAGAGCAAAGGGTCAGTCCAAGCGCCTGGCAAAAAACATGGTTGATTAATAAGCCAAGGTCAGTCCAGGCAGCAGGCTGAGTCATGGTCAGTATGCAGGCAAATGTTCGGTCCAGGCAGCAGGAGGATATATGGTAGAGAGAACAGGCAAATAGTCAGTACACAGGACATCAGATACAAGAAAAATGCAGGTAGGCAAACATAAGAGAAACACCTTCACCATACCTTCACTAATAATGTAATGAGGCATGATAGCAACAGAAGCAGTATTTTATACAGATGCTAGGTTGTGGGGGACAGTTAGGACAATAATAACACATGTCACAACTTATTCATTTACTGGAGCATACACAGCATATTTGGGGATGCCCAGCCTGTTTCAGTAGGAAGGAGCATATCAGGGAAATGTCTCTCATGTAGCCTGCTGACTGCATCAGAACAAATGTTTTCAGATGCAGGGTCTTGCTAGTAAATAAGGACTGTTACATCTTTTTATTTTTAGTTTAGGAAGAATATAGGTTTTCCTGTGGCCCTATTGATGATGTTGGAGTTGTACATGGCCAATTGGAATAGTTAGATACACACTTTCTGTACCAGTGAATGAATCTTCTTGTTCAACCTATGTCCAACCTATGTGTGTGATTATAGGTCAGTATTACATTGCATATCCCTGTATGTTGTGGTCGTTCAGGTGTTTATCTAATAGTTTTTTTAAACTATCGATGCCCCCCGCTGAAACCACCGCCTGTGGAAGGGAATTCCATATCCTTGTCGCTCTTACAGTAAAGAACTCTCTACGCAGTTTAAGGTTAAACCTCTTTTCTTTCAATTCTAGTGAGTGGCCACTTGTCTTACTAAACTCCCTTCCGCGAAAAAGTTTTATCCCTATTGTGGGGTCACCAGTATGGTATTTGTAAATTGAAATGATATCCCCTCTCAAGTGTCTCTTCTCCAGAGAGAAAAATTTCAGTGCTCACAACCTTTCTTCATAACTAATATCCTTCGGACCCTTTATTAGCTTTGTTGCCCTTCTTTGTTCTCACTCCATTTCTAGTACATCCTTCCTAAGGACTGGTGCCCAGAACTGGACAGTATACTCCAGGTGAGGCCAGACCAGAGTCTTGTAGAGTGATAGAATTATCTCTTTATCCCTGGAGTTAATTCCCTTTTTAATGCATGCCAATATTATGTTTGCTTTGTTAGTAGCAGCTTGGCATTGTATGCTATTGCTGAGCCTATCATCTACTAGGACTCCCAGGTCCATTTCCATCCTATGGATTCCCCCAGAGGTTCACCCCTAGTGAGTAGATTGCATTCATATTTTTGCCACCCAAATGCATTATTTTATATTTTTCTACATTAAACCTCATTTGCCATGTAGTTGCCCACCCCATTAATTTGTTCAGATCTTCTTGCAAGGTTTACACATCCTACAGAGAAGTTATTGCTCTGCTTAGCTTAGTGTCTTCCACAAATACAGACATTGAGCTGTTTAACCCATCCTCCAGGTCGTTTATGAACAAATTAAACAGGATTGGTCCCAGCACAGAACCCTGGGGGACCTCACTTCCTATGCCTGACCATTCTGAGTATTCCCCATTTATCACCACCCTCTGAACTCGCCCTTGTAGCCAGTTTTCAATCCATGTACTCACCCTATGGTCCATGCCAACGGACCTTACTTTGTACAGTAAACATTTATGGGGAACTTAGTCAAATGCTTTTGCAAAATCCAGATACACCACGTCTACGGGCCTTCCGTTATCTAGATGGCAGCTCACCTCCTCATAGAAGGCTAATAGATTGGTTTGGCTAGAACGATACTTCATGAATCCATGCTGATTACTGCTAATGATACCATTTTCATTACTAAAATCGTGTATATAGTCCCTTTTAATCCCCTCCAAGAGCTTGTTTACTATTGATGTTAGGCTAACTGGTCTGTAATTCCCAGAGATGTATTTTGGCCCTTTTTAAAATATTCTTGATATGTAGGGTGTCATTATTTGGTCGTTTAAATCCAGACCTCCCATTAATAGATTGTGATCGTGCATGCAAGGTTTTTGTACCAGACCAGGCCTTCCTTGGATTTCCACTGAGGTGTCTTTGTAAATGGAATATAGGACTTACAAATCCCACATATTTTTCCATTTAAGGGCCAAGGTTTGTTAACTCTACAAGCTTGCTGACTCCCCCCCCCCCCTTTTTAGCTTTGTGGTCACCAGTCTTTGTGGAAATGCCTTGCTATTTGCTTGTACTGTACTGCAAGCTACAGTTTACTTTGGATAAAGATGTCAGAAAAGTGGCAGGTTGGTATAGAAATTGTCAACTTAGAGGTGGTATCCCTGAAGGAATAGGGGTGACATAGGTCCCACACAATTTTTCAGTTGCTATATAAGATAGGTATCCAGGGGGTTCCAGATGGCCATCTTTCCCTTCATAAAAGCGGAAGTCATGTGTACCCTGCGGCCCTCTCACAAAGTTTATATAACTTCATCCAGTATCTGGCATGTTTATTTGGATATATTGTTTGATGCCAAGCCTACCTGTAGAATGGATGAGGGACTCATCCTTGCAGATATGTTTGTCAGGTGTATACATTTTGGAAAATGTGGCTAATTTAATGAAGTTAGTAGAATATGGCGTGACAAAACAGGGAGTCCCATATTTAGTGTAAGGCCAAGAAGGTTTTTATATTTTTCAACTGTGACAGGCTTTCACTCATTGGGCAAGCATAAAGGGAAATGGGATTATTGGTGATGTACTGTTGGGCATACATATTGCATTGGTCCACAATAAATAAGAAAAACTGAATGGGCATAATGTTTTTTGTGTCTGCCTGGATGCCTGGTTGCACTGTAAATAGGGGATGGTAGGTTCTGCTGAATTAGAAGGCAGAAAAAGAAAAAAGTACCCGGTGCTAGTGTCCGGGTAAGGGGTTACTTTAGCAGCACTAATTGAATATTATTGTCGATAATTACCAACTGAATTGCCAAAAAATTAATTAAATAAATCACTTTATTAAATAATAATTAGAATTAGAAGGCAGCCATAAAGGATCTAAAGGCTCCTCTGGAACATTGTTATGAGTCCTAATCTTTTGTGGCTGATGTAACACTCCTCTATTATTAATTGACCTTTCAACTTTACTGCACTGCTGGTTCTTGCCACTTCACTGGGATGTACTGAGCTGCTTGTGGTTGCCAGCTGCTGTTCAGAACACCTGGTTCTTTTTCTCTGGACATTTCCTCCTCTATATTGGTTACTAAACCACTATTCTCCATGGTTTCATATTGATAATCCAAATCTGACAGTGAGAATTTCCCGCTACATTCATCTGTCATGCTCAGAATCTGAAGGGCCTCCTCACTTGTGTACATTTTTTTTTTACATGGAACTAAGGTTCTGGTGAGACTGTACTGGTGTGGCTGTGATCAGAACACTGTTGCTGGCTTAAATGACTCTGCTGACCCTGGCATGACTAGGGCTTAGAGCAGTATCGCTGGCTTCACTGACTATTGAAACTGGTGCTGGTGGGGCAGTGATTAGGACACTGGTGGTGGTGTGTACATTGCTGGTGGCATATACTGGTCTAACGTCAATCCAATCAGGGACACTGGCTCGGTTGACATTGGCACTGGTGTGGCAGAGATCTGGAAAATAATGCTGGTGTTCAGTATACTGCAATCAGGAACACTGGTTCTTTTAATACTGGCACTGGTGTGGCAATAATCAGGACATGGGTTCTAATGTATACTGGTCTGGCGTCACTGCAATCTGAAACACTGGCTCTTTTGACACTGGCATTGGTGTGGCTGTGATCAGGACACTGGTGCTGGCATATACTGGTCTGTCATGATTGTAATCAGGGAAATTGGCTGGTGGCACTGGTCTGGTGACACTGACTGGTGTCGCTAGCAATAAGGTACACTGTTCTCGGCAGCACTCATGACATTGGGACAGGTGTGACAGGTAAAAGGTGGCTGGCTGTAGTTTATTCACACTACACTGTTTGGGTAGCAATCAGAGACACTGTAAGCTGGCTTCGCTGTAATTTGTGTATAAAAAACTGTATGACAGGCTGCTAACACTCACAGCACTACTGCAACAGCTCTCTGTCCTCTTACAGATGATCTTTGTGTGAGGAGAGACAACTGATGGCTGCACCATGCAACCTTTGTTTACATTTTGTTATCATTGTGATTGGACACAGCAATCATATGTATAGCAACAATCTAATTGAGGACCTGCATCCTGTCATGTGTTCCACTATGTCCAAAGGACACAGCAATTACCAGGCTCACTGGTGCATACTCTAGTCTAGGAAATGCACACAAGCTGCTGATGCAAGGGACATATGGGTACGTCCAACCACATCGACATAGTTCCCATGCGGCTATTTATGTACATGGATTGGACGTCAGGCGCTTAATAATATTCCATTTTTTGTTGTTGGCTATTATTTCCATGACAGTGGAGTTACCCTTTAAATCTAAACTGATGAGCTGTAAAGACTTTTAAAGAGTCGCCCATGGACAATTTTGGGTACCATAGGTTTTCCTTGCAGGCACATACAATTTTGAGGCCTAATACATTTTTTCTCTTTATTTGAAAAAAACGGAAAATTCCTATCATAATACTTACCGTAATTTTCCTTTCCTGATGGACTCCATGGCAACAACGTGTGGGTTAAGTCCCGCCTCTACTACCCTATAGGACACTACTCCCATAAATCTTTGCTCCCTGCCCCCGGCCGTGTTCGGTAACTAGCCTACTTCAGCCATTCGGGGAGGGAACTCCTGCTGCCATGGAGTCCATCAGGAAAGGAAAATTACGGTAAGTATTATGATAGGAATTTTCAGTTTTCCTGACAGACTCCATGGCAGCAACGTGTGGGAAATAACTCGCCATACACACCCGGGTGGGCTAAATGCTGAACAAAAGATTTATTTAACACTGTCAGCCGACAGCACTTTTAAACCAAATTTAACAGAAGATAAGGTTGCTGGCTCAACACAATAATGGGTCATGAAGGTATGAATCGAAGACCAAGAAGCTGCTCTGCAGATCACATCAGGAGCAACATGACGTGAGGCCGCCCAGGACGTCGAAAGACTTCTCGTAGAGTGAGCTGTAACCGCCTCAGGAGGAGCCAAGCCTTTCTCTCTGTAAGCCCATTGAATGGCTTGAACCACCCAAGCCGCGATGGATCTGACAGAAGCCCTAGAGCCCCTGTTTTTCCCATGGAATAGAACAAAAAGAAATTCAGATTGACGGAAAGATGCCGTAACTTCCAGGTATTGATTGAGAGTAGCTCCTACATCGAGAGGGTGTGGATCTGGACCTCCAGTGGATTTGAAGGTAGGGAGTGTGATATCCTGGTTCTCGTGAAAGACCGAGGTAACTCTGGGATTTGTCCCAAGCATTGGTATTAGGACCACTCTGTCCGGAAAAAAGGTGATGAATGGTTCCTTGGACCCCAGGGATTGAATTTCCGAGACCCTCTTCGCCGAAGTTATAGCTATCAGGAACGAAGTCTTGAGGGTTAATTCTCTGACTGAGAGAGATCTGTTAAGTTGAGCAAAGAAATCCAGGACTAACGGAAGATCCCATTTGGGGAATCTAGGTTTCCTCTGTGGCCTAAGCCTGACTGCTCCTTTGAAAAATTGCTGGACCAGAGGGTGCTTGGCCCATGCGACTCCGGAGAAAGCTGATATTGCGGAAACCTGGACACGCAGAGAACTGACGGACAGTGAGATGTCCAGACCCGTCTGCAGAAAACTTAGAACGTCCTGAATCGCCAGATTATCACAGGAGTTGGACCTGGAAGACATATGGCTGCTAAATTTCGCCCAGATCCTCTCATACACTCGGTTAGTACTATTCCTTCTTGAACTAAGGAGAGTGGGAATTACTTCATCCGGGCAGCCTAGCGCCTCCAACCTTCCCCTTTCAAAAGCCAAGCCCTTAGGCGCAGGTGATCCGGGCAAGGGTGTAGCCTCGACCCCTGAGACAGGAGGTCTGGTCTGGATGGAAGAGGGATCGGATCTCGGACACTGAGGAGTGTTAGGAGAGGGAACCAGGGCCTGTTGGGCCAATAAGGAATTATCGCTAACACCTCTGCTGTCTCTGCCCTGAGCCTCTTCAGGAATTGGAGGATGATCGGAGTTGGCGGAAAGGCATAGGCTCTGTTGAACCACCATTTCTCCGTCAGGGCGTCCACCCCATACGCTTGAGGGTCCCTGTACCTTGAATAGTATCTTGCCATCTTTTTGTTGCAGGGGGAGGCGAACAGGTCGACTTCCGGAAGGAACCCCAACGAAAGAATCCACTTGAATACTTCTTCGTGGAGAGACCACTCGTTGTTGTCTAGGAGCCTCCGAGAAAGAAAGTCTGCCTGAACATTCTGAACCCCTGGAACATATGTCGCTGTCAGATCCTTCAGGTTTTTCTGGGCCCAGGACATAATTGGCTCTACCTCTTGTAGTAAGGAGAGACTTCGAGTCCCCCCTTGCCTTCTTATGTATGCCACTGCTGTGGTATTGTCCAGTCTGAGTAGGACCGAGGAGCCTTGAATGAGATGCCGAAACGCCAGAAGTGCTTGGAAGGCTGCTCTCAGCTCCAGGATGTTTGACACTATCCTTCTGGAGGGGAATTCCCAAGTGCCCTGAGCCACTTCCGCCAGACAGTGGGCACCCCAGCCCCTGTTGCTGGCGTCTGTTGTTATAGTCACCCAAGCAATGGGAAGGATGGAATGGCAGTTGGAGAGGTTTTCCCGTTGGAGCCACCATAGGAGAGAGTGCCTCATGGATGCAGTAATCCGAATCAGCTGGGTCTTGCTGCCCTTCCACTGGTGAAGGAAGCCCTTCTGAAAAGGCCTCATTCTCCATTGGGCCCACCTCACCATCGGAATCGCCGCCACCATAGTGCCAATGATCCTCAGGCATTGGAGAGCGTGAAGATGAGGAGTAGAAAGAGCTGGGTGGATCCTGTCTCTGAATGTCGAGATCTTCTCTTCCGGTAACAAAATGGTGCCTCTGACCGTGTCGAAGAGGGCACCCAAAAACACCAGAGACTGCGATGGGTCTAACTGGCTCTTCTCCTGGTTCAGAATCCATCCGAATTCCTGTAGTGTGGAAATCACTTGCCCTCTGTGTGCTATGAGTTGCACCCTGTCCTGTGCCAAGAGAAGCAGGTCGTCCAGGTAGTGATGTAGATGAATCCCCCTGGTTCTCAGGAGAGCTACTATTGCCAACAGCACCTTTGAGAAAACCCGAGGAGAAGTTGATAACCCGAAGGGAAGGCATGTAAATTGTAAGTGAAGGTTGCCCACGGAGAAGCGGAGAAATTGTTGAAAGTTTTCCGCGATGGGAACGTGAAAATAGGCGTCCTTGAGGTCTATGGACACCATCCAGTCCCCTGGTTGAACTGGCTGTTGAATTGTGGAGAGTGTTTCCATCTTGAACCTCTCCTTTTTGATGAAGCGATTTAGATGGGTTAGGTCTATGACCGGCCTCCAGGCCCCACTCTTCTTCTGAACCAGAAAGAGGGGAGAATACATTCCCATGCCTTGCTGGCTGACTGGGACTGGGATGACAGCGCCTTGGGCCAACAAAGATTCTATGTAGGCTAAAAGTATTGTCCTTTTTTCTTCTGATGCCGGAAGAGTAGTGGGTACCCACCTGAGTCTGGGAGGGTCGGTAAAGGTCCAGGCATGACCAGAGGAGACTGTCTTGATTGTCCAGAAGTCGTGAATCGAAGCCGCCCAGACATGCCGAAAGTGGAAGAGACGGGCCCCCACACGGTCTGCCTGAGCGGGCCCACTTTCAAAAAGATTTGGAAGGTTGCCTCTCCCCTTTCGACTCACTACCTGCAGCCTTCTTAAAGGACGATTGCCTTGATTTCCAGGATCTGGAGAATTCCCGGCCTGGCTTGTAAGTACGAGCCTCTCTGGATCGATCTTGATATTGCCTCTTCGGGAAGGATCTTCTTTGGCCTTGCAGGCGCCTATCCTGAGGTAGGAACCCCGACTTCCCGCCAGTAGCCCGTGTAATGGCCTCATCCAGCTTGTTGCCAAAAAGAGAAGAGCCCCCGTAGGGAATTCGGCACCATACCTGCTTAGAGGCTGGGTCAGCCAGCCAAGGGCGGAGCCAAAGAGCCCGCTTGGTGGTGACCGACGAGAGCATTACTCGGGCCGCCAGGCGAATGATGTCAATCGAGGCCTCACCCAGAAAAGCCGATGCTAGCCTTAATTCTTGAATAGGCGAGTTCTTCGCTGTGTCATCTGAAATATTCCTTAGCGTATCTTGAACACTATCCGTCCACACCTCCATAGCTTTGGACAGGGCTGCCAGGGCTAAGGCTGGTTTGCAAGCCATGCCTGCTGTAAGGTACACTCTCCTCAAATCAGCATCAATCCGTCTGTCCAGAACGTCTTTAAAGGACACTGTGTCCTCCAAGGGGAGTGTCACGTGTTTCACCAGCCTCATCACAGCTGCGTCCACCAAAGGAGCTGATTCCAGATGCTTCACTTCTTCCTCCATAAAGGGATAAAGCTTTGAAATTTTAGTAAGCATGGAGTTTTTCTTCTCCACCTTGCTCCATTCATCTGTGATGATCTCGCCCAACTCAGAAAAGAAAGGAAAGTTAACTCGCTCCTTCTTTAGCTGTTTAAAGAACTTTCTCTGTTTGGGAGGGACAGCCGTCGGATCCTCCCAATTTAAAGTTTCTCTAATCGCCTTGACCAAGGGAGGTAGCAGAGCGAAGTCAAAACCCACACAGGTATTATCTTCATCCGAGTCACTGTCAGAGTTGACCACTGAAGGGTGGCTAGGTACAGAGGACTCCCAGGTGTCCTGCAACTGAGTTTCCCTCACTGGGGAACCTGGTGGCTCTGCCTGAGGGGTAACAGGCCGGACTGCCTCAATACCCTTAAGTGATTCCTTCACAACCCTCTCAACTAGGGCTTTAAGTTGTTGGTCCGAATCACCTCTTTCCCTGGAAGCGTTGGCGAAGCAGGAATCGCACAGCGATTTACCGACAGGTACTTGTGATCTGCATCCCCAGCAGACACTTGATGAGTGGCTGGAGTGGGCCACTGAGGAGTGCGAGCGCTCCTCACTACGGTGTCCTGATTTTGAGGAGGAGCCGTAATGCTTAGATTTGGAAGAGGATTGCCGGTGATGCGACTTTGACGAATCACTTCCTTTGTGCGAGCTGCGACGCTGTTCTGACCTGGAAGGGCTAAAGCAAAAGACAGAGAACCACAGAAACAAAACAGAGCAGTTAGAAAGAACGATCATCTGCGGAAATACACCCCCCCCACCCGCCTAAGGACCCTCGGCAATGGGACCTGCCCTTGTACCTTGTGAGAGGAGGCTGGCCAGAGGCAGGCGGTGGAGAGCTCATGTCTTCAGAAATATCCATCTGACTGCAAAGTTAACGTAAAGCATACAAATTAACTTGGCTATGAGCCAGGGAGCGACAGCCCTCCTGTATGTAAAGCTACTTACCAGTAGCTGATTCACTGGAGCGTGGGGAAGAGCCAAAAACAGCCTGCAGGCATTCCCAGGGTCTGCAGGCTATTTTCCCAGTTTAAATAGGGCGCCCCAGTGACGTCACCGCCCGTGACGAGCGAACGCCAGTGAGCATGCGCGATTAGCGTCGATTTGCCGCTATCGCGCATGCGCGAAAACCAAGCCTTGGTTTCGTGCCATCCGCGCATGCGCAGTACGGCCGGACACAAAGTGAAAGTAAAAACGGCGGCTGGAACGCAGGAAGAACCAGCCGCCATGCCTGCAACCACATGAACAGTAAGACGAGGGGGAAAGACACACAAGGGAGAGGAACAACAAGGAATTCCAACAGAAACTGCTGCCATGATAGCAAGGAAACATCTCACCAATCCCACCACGATCATCAGGCCGAAGGTAAACACCGGACTTTCCAGGGGCAACAAGGGGTCACCTGCTAATAGCTGGCTATCCAACCCATGCGCGGCCTCGCCTGCCAGTGGCCAGGGAAAATGGCTTCTTCCTGCGCCTCTTCCAACGCCCCACTCCATACCCTGCTAATAGCTAGGGCTTAGCGGAGTAATGCGACTTATCCTGATCCAAGTCGCAGCTCGGCCAACCTTGATCGTGGGGATAAACATCTTCAGGTAGGAAGACCAACACTAGGTCTTGCGAGGAGGACAAAAAAAGAACACGGCCGGGGGCAGGGAGCAAAGATTTATGGGAGTAGTGTCCTATAGGGTAGTAGAGGCGGGACTTAACCCACACGTTGCTGCCATGGAGTCTGTCAGGAAATATTTTTTTTTTGTTTGTGTGTGGTAAAAAAAATTTGTGTGTGTTTTTTTCAGAAAATTTAGATTTTACAAACACAATTATCACATGACATAAAGAATTTCAATTGCCACAATTTTATTCTACAGAGTCTTTACACTAAGAACATACTGTATGTAGCATTTTGAGGTTTTAAGTACATTTCTAAGTACAAAACTTTATTTTTTTGTATGTGTGTGCAAAATGAAAAAAATAAAAGGCCCAGGCACCGAAAAGGTTAAAATGTATAAAAAGCAAAACAAATGTTTAATTCTTATAGAGTAGGTAAGGGTTAGACCCTATGTCAAGTTTTTATTGCTGCTTGAAATTCATCTTTCTTTTACTGAAGCAAAGTGAGAGGAAATCTAAAAATTCTGAGTTGTCAACAGAGCCAGAATGAAGGAAAATCCTTCACTGAGGACACCAGTTCCTATAACAAATCTCTAAGATAAGAGATCTCTTCATTTTGGAGACATTTTCCTCTCATTTCGTGTTGTTTCTCCAGGGCAGGAAGTGAATGGAAATCTCCCTAATGGGACACAGCAAAAAATAATTTGATACGGATATTGACCCTTCCCTACTATATGTAAAACAAAAGAAATATTTGCTTTACATACTGTATATCAGTTTTACTGGTACCAGAGAGGAACCACCACAAAGATAATAAAATATATTGTTTATTACAAATTCTTAATATTATACATAAAAACATAGAACAACAGTCTATTATGCAATGTTAGCCATCATATTACTGTAACCAATAAACTTTGCTGTATTGTGCCAGAGGCCGACGTGTTTCACATATATCAGCTTCCTCAGGGCCTCATTCTCATCAGAGATGGTGGTGGAATGTACGGCGTGGGCACATTTACGTGGCCTAGTGGTGCCACAGATTAACCACTTGACCACTGGGCACTCCCTTCCTAACCAGACCAATTTTCAGCTTTCGGTGCCCTCACATTTGAATGACAATTACTCAGTCATGCAACACTGTACCTATATGAAATTTTTGTCCTTTTTTCACACGAATAGAGCTTTCTTTTGGTGGTATTTAATCACTGCTGTGTTTTTTATTTCTTTGCACTATAAACGAAAAAAGACTGAAAATTCTGTAAAAAAATGCATTTTCTTCATTTCTGTTATAAAATTTTGCAAATTTGTAATTTTTCTTCATAAATTTTGGCCAAAATTTATACTGCTACATATCTTTGGTAAAAATAACCCAAATCAGTGTATAATATTTGGTCTTTGTGAAAGTTATAGAGTCCACAAGCTATGGTGCCAATCTCTGAAAATTGATCACACCTGACATACTGATGGCCTATCTCATTTCTTGAAACCTTAACAAGCCAGGAAAGTACAAATAACCCCAAATGACCCCTTTTTGGAAAGTAGACATTCCAAGGTATTTAGTAAGAGGCATGGTGAGTTTTTTGAACTTGTATTTTTTTCCCATAATTCTTTGCAAAATCAAGATTTTTTTTTCTTTTTTTTCACAAAATGTATTATATTAGCAGGTTATTTCTCACACACAGCATATGCATAGCACAAATTGCACCCCAAAACACATTTTACTACTCCTCCTGAGTATGGCGATACCACATGTGTGAGACTTTTACACAGTGTGGCCACATACAGAGGCCCAACATGCAGGGAGCACCATCAGGCGTTCTTGGAGCATAAATCATACATATAATTTCTTGACTACCTCTTACACTTTTGAAGGCCCTGGAGCACCAGGACAATGGAAACGCCCCAAAATGACCCCATTTTGGAAAGAAAACAACCCAAAGTATATTCTATGAGGCATAATGAGTCTTTTGAACATGTCATTTTTTTCTACAAGTTTTTGGAAAATGTGTAAAGAAAATGAAAACGCATTTTTTTTTTACACAAAGTTGTCTATTTATACAATATTTCTAACACATGGCATGTGCATACCAAAAATTACACCCCAAAATAGATTCTCCTATGCCTCCTGAGTACAGCAATACCACATGTGGGAGACTTTTCCACAGCCTGGCCACATACAGAGGCCCAACATGCAGAGAGCACCATCAGGTGTTCTAGGGGCATATATTTGACTACCTATTACACTTTTGTGAGGCACTCTAGTGGCATGGATGTGGCTTAGATGAGAACTGATGTGGCATGGATGAGCATGAATGGGGATGGATGAGCCATGGATGGGGATGGCTGAGTATGGATGGGATGACTGAGCATAAATATGTATGGCTGAGTACGACTGAGTTTGGCTGGGTACAGCTGAGTATGGCTAAGTGTGGCTGAGGATGGATGGGATGGCTGGGTACAGCTGAGTATGGCTGGGTACGGCTGAGTACAGCTGGGTATGGCTGGGTATAGCTGGGTATTGCTAGGTATGACTGAGTATGGCTGGGTATGGCTGAATATGGCTGGGTATGGCTGAATATGGCTGGGTATGGCTGGGTATGGCTGAGTATGACTGGGTATGGCTGGGTATTGCTGAGTATGGCTGGATATGGCTGAGTATGGATGGGGTGGATGGGATGGCTGAGCATAGATGGATGGATGAATATTGCTGAGTATGGATGGAATGATGATTATTGCGGAGTAAGGATGGATGAGTATTGCTGAGTATGGATGGATGGATGAGCATGGATGAGTATTGCTGATTAGGGATGGATGGCTGAGCATGGATGAGTACTGCTGATTAGGGATGGATGGCTGAGCATGAATGAGTATTGCTGATTAGGGATGGATGGATGAGCATGGATGAGTATTGCTGATTAGGGATGGATAGCTAAGCATGGATGAGTATTGCTGATTAGGGATGGATGGCTGAGCATGGATGAGTACTGCTGATTAGGCATGGAAGGCTGAGCATGGATGAATATTGCTGATTAGGAATGGATGGCTGAGCATTGATAGATGGATGAGGCTGCAATGGGCACAGATTGGTGCTGTAGGGCACTACAGATCCATCCCAGAGCGCTGCTGCACCCGATCTCTCCCCTCTCCACTCACACTGTACTGATGGGTTCAGAGAGGGGAGAGAGCAACCGGACATGACGCCGCTTTGTTTACAAGTGATCGCTCCATCATTTGATGAAGCAATCACATGGTAAACGCCCAGTGTCAGTGGCCATTTACCGTGATCTGGTCACGGATATTCCCGGGTGCACGCCCCAGGGAGCGTGCAGGAGCATGATTCTGGGAGGACGTCAATGTACGCCCCTCCCAGAGTTATTGAGCCGCGCTGTAGCCATCATTCGGCTATGGCACGATTGTTAAGTGATTAAACAATTGGTATGAGGGAGATCAAATCACCACTCAAGTGCAAGCAGTCAAATCTCTATCCAATATAAAGGATGTATTATACCAGTCATGATCCTCTAGCCGTAGCCCAAATTAATCATATGTGGCTGAAAACAACGTTAGGAGATGACCTGTAAGTACAGCCTATACCCAGTGTTTTCTCCAGGGAGTAAAGCTTCCCAATGTGGGGGCATTAAATCTTTCCTCCAATAGGTATGTCACAGCCAGCCAATATAGGCTATCTTACACCAAGCCTTGACTGCATTTCACCATCTCAGTTGAAGTTTTGTGTAAGATAGCCCTATATTCGCTGGCTGTGACATACCTATTGGAGAAAAGATTTTTTAGCCGCATATGGTTTATTTGGGCTAAGGCTAGAGGAACATGACTGGTATAACACACCCCCTTATTGGATAACGATAGCGTTGACTGTGGGTACTTGCACTTGAGTGGTGATGTGATCTCCCTCATACCAATGGTTTAATCTGCCGCACAACTAGGCTACGTCGTAAATGTTGTGCCCACCACCATCTGTAAGCCACACTCTTTAAGCGATGTGCCAACTCTTTGCTGTCAAGAGACTGATGCCCTGAGGAAGCTGATATATGTGAAACACATCGGCCTCTGGCACCATACAGCAAAGTTTATTGGTTACAGTAATGTGATGGTTAACATTGAATAATAGACTGTTGTTCTATGTTTTTATGTATAATTTTAAGAATTTGTAATAAACAATATATTTTAGTATCTTTGTGGTCGTTCCTCTCTGGTACCAGTAAAGTCTGATTCAAATGGGGATTTTTTGTAAATGATGGTTTAGAGGGATGCGGTACCATTTTTTTAGCAGATATTTCTATGCTTGGTATTTGCTACATATACGTTAACTATTTTTCACTCTCTTCAGCAGGCAAGAGACTTAATATCCCATAAAAACCGAGGCATGACACACACACACATAAACACATGTTTTCTAAGCCTAGGATCACAGTGTTGATTAAACCTTTTTGCTGCTTAGAGATTTACATGTGTTGATGTTGTTCATCATCATTGTAGCAGCACATTGATTTTTAGTGAGGTTACTACCAACAAGCAGTTAAACCTTTTAGTAGAAAACCTGTAATTGCCAGTGTAGCCCTAAACTTAATTATAGCTTAAAGTTGGAATGTGGAAGATGAAAAAATAAATAGTTAAAGTTTGAACTGTTACATTTTTTTGCAGATGCTGGAGAAGTTAAGTGAAATAAACAAACCTATTTTAGCTTTTATTATGTTCATAAATGTAGGTGTTATGTATAACATACATATAGCAAATTCATTTTATAAGTTATGTGTTAGTAAACAGTCAACACGTTTGGTCCAGTAAAACCTGAACAGATGAATAAACATAATGCATGCCAACATGTTCTTTTCTAAATAAATATATGACATAATATTATATCATAGATTCATGGAATTCATGGAATTCAGTAATCTATATTATTTATAAACAATAGCTACAGATACAGATTGTGGACTACAGTATACTGTTATCTCAGTATAATACATAAATATATTATGCACCATATTTAAAAATGCATGTGACTTATTCTTTTTTTTTTTTTTTCAGGTATACATTGTATTTAACGATCACAACATTCTTCTTTCCTTTACCTTTAATAGTGGCTTGCTACATTTTAATTCTGTGTTACACATGGGAGATGTACCATCAAAATAAAACTGCTGGATGGTAAGAAAAATATATGTCTGTTTGCTAGTCAAAAAAAAAAAAAAAACACCCTTTATACAATAGAACTGCATATATTGTATACATAGTGTATATATATATATATATATATATATTGTAGTGTTTGTGCTACTTGTAAGAAACTCTGGTCATCATGTTTTACAAGTATCTGAAAGGGGAATCTTTGTATCACATGTATCAAAAGAATAACTTTCTGTGTTGCTTAAAAAAAAAATGTCACAAAATTAAAACATTTCTGGTAAAAGCTCATAGGCAGCAAGTATTTTAAGTACTGCAAATGTGAACACTTCCTGAGGAGTCAATTCCCTAGCACAACTCCATACCTCCAGCACATTATAGCTGTTTCCTCTTATGAGAGTGTCTGTAATTCCCTACCCTTGCTCCACAACATAAACTTTTATGTAGCAGCTAGGGAAGGAGCAAAGGAAAATATTACAGACTGTTGCCTGAATGAGTCTACTGAGGCTGCTGACATCAAGTCCAAGATGGTGGCACCCAACAGCAGTCTCTGGACTTTTTGGATACCTATACAGGGAAGACATTTACAATTAAATAACATGTAGAAAATACTTTCAATTCACATGTAATCTTATGGGAAGTTTTTGTTGAAATTATTGGTCTGGCAACAGGGTCTTTTTATAGAAACCTTTCTTCTTTCTTCCAGCCCAGGAGATTAAATTAGGGAACAATATAATTGTTTTCTATGGATATAAACTGTACATAGTTCAGGCATTTTAAAGCCTTAGTTCACCTTTTGTAGCAGAATGTAAGATTTATTATTGAAATTGAAGTATTTTATATGCACATCTGTGCCCCAGCCATTTCTATATAGCTCTCACTCCCCCCCCCCCCCCCCCCACTAACCACTGTGAATCTGCCTCTTCACTGATGTGAATTTCAAAAAAATTGCATAATTACATTTTTAATAACGCAATTTCTCTTGCAGTGGGAAGGAGGAACTTGAAGTGTTGGATGAATGATGTGGGTATGATAGGTGATGCAAATTCAATTGCATTGGGAAGGAAGGAGAGAATGGTGGCTGAGATATGTCAGTGTGAGTGGTTGGAAGTCTAGCCACATGATGTCAGCACACACAGGAGACAAAGATCTTCCAGACTCTGCCAATGATCAGGAAATCTTCCATTGTGCACAGAATGCCTGACTTAATACCAGTAGAAACTTTTTGTGCAAAGGGATGGCTGCAATGGGCCTCTTCAAGCATTTAGATATGGCTTTCAAATTCTGGGTAAAGAGGTATTACAGTATTACGTTATTGTCATTGCATGTAATTAAGCTGAAATTCAACAAAAAATGAACTAAGCTTTCAATTAGTTGATGCAGTTCTCTTAGTTTCTTATAGTAATTCCTTTACTTACTACTTCTCTGACCCACTGTTTTACTTCATCCGCTCTTTGAATAGTTGTTTCTTTCTGAATTTCTTTAGAATCTTTAAAACTTGCTGCTCTCCTTTTCATTGCTCCTTTAAGCCTTTCAGCTCTTTCACCCATATTGCCAAGGGCCTCAGAAATTGGTATACCTACTACAGCAATTGCCAGGCCATAAACTCCTACTTTTACCCTCACAGATGCATCACCAACTGCCAAAAAAGCTTTATCCACTCCATATACTCCCTCCAGTCAATCAGCCAGAATTTAAAGTGCATATGGTGATGGCTGTGCAAACAAAGTCTTTTCCTTGTAAAAAAGTGCTGTAGTGCTCTGTGTCCCATCGGTGTCAATGCATCCACCTCATGGGGGCTGTAAAAGATCCACACTCACCAGATATGTTGGACTCCCTTGCCTTATAGCAGGAGGAGTCTACTATGCTTGTAGGTCATTAATGGGGACCAATCCCAATACGATATCCTCTGGTTGCTCCCTCTATGTTGGGTTACCTCCAATGATGGCTCCGGGGGATCCAGGGAAAATAAATTTGCAATGTGCGGTATATGAAAAAGAAACTTCATAAAGTAAAATCCTCTAATGATTTATTGGAAAACAGCAACATACATAATAAATATTCCATAAAGGGTATTGCTAAAACTGTTAATATGACAAAACTAGACGCCACAATAAACAAAACATCAGGCCTGCTCTTGCATGACGTGGTCGCTACTTATTTCATAGCATGCATTCCACTCTCTGGCCTGGTAGTGACCTTTGGGGAGTCAGAATGACACGTTTCATCATCTATGTGCAATGTTATCAAAAGCAGCTTTTGATAACTTTGCACATAGATGACGAAACGTGTGGTGCCAGTGAGGGAACACAGAGTCAGAAATTGGGAGATGACAACCAAACTCTCTCCCCAATTTGGTAGGAAGGCGCAGGTAGGTGTTTGGGGTCAGCATGGAGTCTGTACCTATCATTGGCACATCGCAAGGACTTTTGAACCTGCACCCAAGTGGAACAAAGACCACTATGATTCTAACACAGAAATTCTCTGAGGAACAAATGAGTGAGGCAACATGGATGGTTGGAAACCATAACTTGCCATAAACGGAGACAATCGGGAAGCAGTATTAATGGCACTATTATGAGCAAACTCCGCCCAAGGTAAGAGGTCTAATCAGTTGTTATGGTGGTCAGAAATGTAGCAACGTAGAAACTGTTCCAATGACTGGTTGGATTTTCTGCGGCCCCATTGGACTGCGGGTGATACACAGAGGAGAAGGAAAGCTGAATTCCCAAGTGTGCACAAAAGGCCCACCAAAACCTGGACAAATTGGCTACCCCTGTCCGAGATGATAACCTTGGGCAACCCATGTAAGCGAAAGATCTCCCAAGCAAAAATGGATGCCAGTTCTTTGGACGTGGGCAACTTCTTAAGTGGAATACAATGTGACTAGGGATGAGCCGAACACCCCCCTGTTCGGTTCGCAGCAGAACATGCGAACAGGCAAAAAATTCCTTCAAACACGTGAACATCGTTAAATGGGACACGAACATGAATAATATGCATGGTATTGTCGTAAAAAGTGTTTGGGGACCTGGGTCCTGCCCCAGGGGACATGTATCAATGCTAAAAAAGTTTTAAAAACGGTCGTTTTTTTGGGAGCAGTGATTTTAATAATGCTTAAAGTGAAACAATAAAAGTGAAATATTCCTTTAAATTTTGTACCTTGGGGAGCCTATAGTATGCCTGTAAAGTGGCGCATGTTTCCTGTGTTTAGAACAGTCCGAGAGCAAAATGTCATTTCTAAAGGAAAAAAGTCATTTAAAAGTACTGGCGGTTATAATTAATTGTTGGTCCGGCAATACACATAAAAGTCATTGAAAAAAATGGCATTGGATTCCCCCACAGTCCATTACCAGGCCCTTTGGGTCTGGTATGAATATTAAGGGGAACCCCGTACCAAAATTTTTTAAAAAATTGTGTGGGGGTCCCCCTCAAAATCCATACCAGACCTGAAGGGTCTGGTATGGATTTTAAGGGAAACCCCACGGCAAAATTTAAAAAAAAAATGCGTGGGGGTCCCCCCAAAAATCCATACCAAACCCTTATCCGAGCACGCAACCTAGCAGATTGCAGGAAAAGAGGGGGGACGAGAGAGCGTCCCCCCTCCTGAACCGTACCAGGCCACATGCCCTCAACATGGGGAGGGTGCTTTGGGGTAACAGCCCCCCAAAGCACCTTGTCCCCATGTTGATGGGGACAAGGGCCTCATCCCCACAACCCTTGCTGGTGGTTGTGGGGGTCTGTGGGCGGGGGGCTTATCAGAATCTAGAAGCCCCCTTTAACAAGGGGACCCCCAGATCCTGCCCCCCCTCTGTGAAATGGTAACAGGGTACAAATGTACCCCTACCATTTCACAAAAAAAGTGTGAAAATGGTAAAAACGACAATACACGCCTTGGGACAAGTCCTGTATTAAAAAATAAAAAATAAAAGTGTCCCACGAAGTCCATTCATCTTCTTCTTTTCTCGCTCCGACGGACCCAAAAAAAAAGAGAAAAGAAAAAGCTGTACGCCGCCACCGATCTGCCTCCATGGGAGGCACCTGCTGTAATGACCGGCCTCTCAGGTGACAGTTCTTTTGTGACAGTTCTTTTATAACTGAGGGCGGTACCACACAGTGATGTCGCCGGGTGACCCCACCCCCTCTGACGCACACATCCTTATGGCTTCCCTGTAGCATCAGAGGGGGTGGGGTCACTCGTTTTTTTTTTTAATTTTGGCGCGGAGTTCCCCTAAAATCCATACCAGACCTAAAGGGTCTGGTATAGATTTTGAGGAGGACCCCCACACCATTTTTTTTTTTCATTTTGGTTTGGTGTTCCCCTTAATATTCATACCAGACCCTTTTTTCAATTACTTTTATCTGTATTGTCGGGACAGATTCATTATAGCCATCGACTGGGAGATGCCTCATACGGAGAAACGCAGCATCGGGTGGAGCTTTAGGATGTGACGTCACCACGTACCAGCTGGCTGGCCTCTGCTGCGGCTGTGTTGTTCTTTTGAAATTTTCTGCTTTGCTATATGCTTTTACGATGTCAGCCATCCATCACTTGAAGCACCTTCTTTCCTCTTTTTAATGTCTCATCATACACTACGAGTGATCTCATTGGAATAAAGTTTGTAAGGAGAACACCGCAGCTTGTTGCACCAGCATTACAGCACTCAGAACGGCTTGAAGAGGAAGGAATCCTGTTGGAAGTCCAAATCAGCTGTTCCTGTCTGAAAGATCTGACACACATGAGCCCTAAAGATCTCTGTAATAGGGGTCCTACATATCTGGTAAGCAGCCTTTTTTACTATTGCTTGGCTTATGAAATTACATGATGAAGACAATATCCCCCACTTGACTGAAAGGCTTGGTCTTAGTGAAGTTTTATACCTTTGGGTGTCATCTAATAAGGACCCTAACTAGCCCCCTGATGGACTTTGCACTCAATTGTTTTTCATTCATTTTCATTTTTTCACCCTTCACTTATTTTCAGCCTGTAGTTAAGGTTGATATTCACATATTGACTTTTTTATAAGTGTGTTTGTCACAGGTAGCACACCTGATTTCATTTATACATTTCCGTATATTCAGTTTTTTTTAGGTTGCAGCATCTTTATTTATGTTATTATAAATTTCAAATTTGTTCACATCTTATTGATACTTCAATTGTCTGGAGGGGCCACCCACTGGCGTAAACAGGTAACCCCGCCCCCTTTTGACGTTACGTCACATAACGTCAGAGAGGGGTGGGATCACCCATTTACATAACCGGGTGGTCTGCCCTCAGCTGTCATCACAAAGAGGCTTCAGTCAGAGGGAGCCTCCCATGAAGGCAGAGTTTTTTCATTTTCTTCTTTTTTTTTATCGGGTCGTCAGACGCTGTGATCGAAGATGAATGGACATTGCGGGACATTTTTATTTTTTAATAAAGGACTTGTCCCAAATTGTCTACTGTCATTTTTAACATTTTGACACTTTTTTGGTGAATGTGTAGGGGTACAATGTACCCGATACCCATTAACATAGGAGGGGCCCAGACCCGGGGGTCCCCTTGTTAAAGGGGGCTTCCAGATTCTGATAAGCTCCCTGCCCGCAGACCCCCACAACCACCGAGCAAGGGTTGTGGGGATAAGGCCCTTGTTCCCATCAACATGGGGACAAGGTGTTTTGGGGGGGCTGTTACCCCAAAGCACCCTCCCCATGTTGAGGGCATGTGGCCTGGTATGGTTCAGGAGGGGGGGCTGCTCTGCATCCACATCGCCAAACGGACCGAAAAAGAAAAAAAAGCCTCAACCGTTCTACCTGACGCCACTGGGAAGCCCCCGTGGCTCAGAGGGGGGCAAGGTCACTCGTTTACATCACCGGATGGCCCTACCCTTAGCTATATAACAACTGTCACCCAGAAGAAGCGTCAGTCGGCAGGAGCCTCCCATGGAGGCGAAACGGTTGCAGCTTTTTTTTCTTTTTTGGTCTGTCGGGCAGTGTAGATTTACATTGACGGGACATTTTCATGTTTGTATTTTTTAACCACTTAAGGACTAGCCTCGTTTTGGAATTTAGGTGTTTACATGTTTAAAACAGTTTTTTTTGCGAGAAAATTACTTAGAACCCCCAAACATTACATATTGTTTTTTTTCTAACACTCTAGAGAATAAAATGGCAGTCATTGCAATACTTTTTTTCACACCATATTTGCACAGCGGTCTTACAAGCGTGCTTTTTTTGGAAAAAAATTCACTTTTTTGAATAAAAAAATAAGACAACGGTAAAGTTAGCCCAATTTTTTTTATATTGTGAAAGATAATGTTACGCCAAGTAAATTGATACCCAACATGTCACACTTCAAAATTGCGCCCGCTCGTGGAATGTCGTCAAACTTATACCCTCAAAAATCTCCATAGGCGACGTTTAAAAAATTCTACAGGTCGCATGTTTTGCGTTACAGAGGAGATCTAGGGCTAGAATTTTTGCTCTCACTCTAACAATTGCAGCAATACCTCACATGTGTGGTTTGACCACCGTTTTCATATGCGGGCGCTACTCACATATGCGTTCGCTTCTGCGTGCGAGCTCGTCGGGAGGGGGGGTTTTAAAATTTTTTTTTTGATTTTTATTATTTATTTTACATGATTTTATTTATTTTTACACTGTTTAAAAAAAAATTGTGTCACCTTTATTCCTATTACAAGGAATGTAAACATCCCTTGTAGTAGAAAAAAGCATGACAGGACCTCTTAAATATGAGATCTGGGGTCAAAAAGACCTCAGATCTCATATTTACACTAAAATGCAATTTAAAAAAAAAAGTTGTTTAAAAAAATGACATTGAAAAAAATGTGCCTGGGCAGAAGTGACATGGAGACGAGTGGGTGCCATCTTAGCCTCACTCGTCTCCAGGCACAGCAGGGAAACAGAGTCGATTGCCTCCGCCACTACCGACGGCTCCAGTAAGCAGCGGAGGGCACCGGATCGCGGCGGGGGGCCCTCTCCCGCCAGCGATAAAAGTGATCTCGCAGCGAATCCGCCACAGAGACCACTTTTATCTGAAAGCCGACCGCCACACGAAAACGGGGATACCGGGGTTATGGCAGCTAGCTGCTGCCATAACAATGATACGCCAAACTTTAGACGTACATCAGTCCAAGTGTTCGGCAAGTGGTTAATAAAAGACTTGTCCCAAGCTGTCTCTTGTCTTTTTTACCATGTTTGACACTTTTTTGTGAAATGGTAGGGGTACAATGTACCCCATTACCAATTCACATAGGGATGGGGGTGGGATCTGGGGGTCCCCTTGTTAAAGGGGGCTTCCAGATTCCAATAAGTCCCCTGCCTGCATATCCCCACAACCACTGGGCAAGGGTTGTGGGGATGAGGCCCTTTTCCCCATCAACATGGGGACAAGGTGTTTTGGGGGGAACTCCAAAGCATCCTCCTCATGTTGAGGGCATGTGGCCTGGTACAGTTCAGGAGGGGGGCTGCTCCCCGCCTTTTCCTGCGGCCTGCCAGGTTGCGTGCTCGGATAAGGGATCATTTTTTTTGCTCGTTGTTCCCCTTAAAATTCATACCAGACCAGAAGGGCCTGGTATGGATTTTGGGGGGACCCCCACACTATTTTTTTTTTTATTTGGGTGCGGGGTTCCCCTTAGTATCCATACCAGACCCAAAGGGCCTGGTAATGGACTGGGGGGAACCCATGCCATTTTTTTCAATGATTTTTATCTATATTGCCGAGACCCAACAATACATTATAGCCGCGAGTAGTTTTAAATGACATTTTTTCCTTTAGAAATGTCATTTTGCTGCGGTACTGTTCTAAACAAGGAAAAATGTGCTACTTTACAGGAATACTAAGGACACCCCCCAGGCACGATATTTAAAGGAATATTTCATTTTTATTGTTTCACTTTAAGCATTATAAAAATCAATGCTCCTGAAAAAAATGGGCATTTTTAAGACTTTTGTTTGCATAGATACATGTCCCCTGGGGCAGGACCCGGGTCCCCAAATACTTTTTATGGCAATAACTTGCATAAAAGCCTTTAAAATGAGCACCTTTGATTTTTCATGTTCATGTCCCATAGACTTTAATGGTGTTTGTGTGTTTGTACAGATTTTTTGCCTGTTCACAAGTTCTGGTGTGAACCGAACTGGGGGGTGTTCGGCTCATCCCTAACCACCACACATGACTGCAACAAATCTTGAAGGACATCGTTGATAAATTCCTGAAAAACTGGTGGAGCATTGCAAAGATGAAATCGCATTACGAGGTATTCGTAATGGCCTGTCCTGCTATTAAACAAAGTTTTCCGTTCATCACCCTCCTTGACCCTCACGTGATTGTATGCCCCTCTCAGATCAAGCTTCGTGAAAACCGTTGCTCCCTTGATGCAGTCAAATAACTCTGTAATCAATGGAATTGGATAAGCATTCTTAACTGTGAAGCGATTGAGACCCCTATAATCGATACAAGGTCTCAGTTTGTCACTCTTCTTTTGCTCAAATAAAGAACCAGCACTATTAGGAGACAAGGATTTGTGGATGAAGCCTCGAGAAAGTGCATTGGCAACATACTCCTCCATGGCTTTATCTTTCGAGACAGACAAAGGGTACACCTTGCCAAGAGGGGGTATGGCACCAGGTTGGAGGTCAATTGCGCAATCATAAGACCGGTGTGGAGGCAAACTACCGGCTTGACCTTTATCAAAGACATCGCTAAATTTGCGGTACTCCTCCAGCAGGGAGGAGAGAGAAGAGGTGCACAAGACCTTAGCCACTTTCTGAAAACATGTCTTACTGCATTGTGGCAACCAGGAAAGAACCTTAGCATGAAGTCAATCAAAAGAGGGGTTGTGCCTCTGTAACCAAGGACAACCAATAACCACCAGGAAATGAGGTTGGGAAATGACTTGGAATTTGATTATCTCATGATGAAGAGCCCCTATGGCCATGGTCAACGGAGCAGTTTCATGAGTCATATGGGCAGGCTGTAGAGGTCTCCCATTAATAGCCTCAATGGCAAGTGGAGTGGCATGAAACTGCATTGGAATAGACTTCTTAGACACAAAGGGACCATCTAAGAACAGGCCTGCAGCCCAAGAGTCGATTAGAGCCTGTATCTCAATGGCCGGAAAAGATAAGAAAAGGTAACTGGAACCAAGGGCTTATCCTTCAGAATAACTGGGGACAAAACAATGCCACCTAAGGTCTGTCCCCTACAAGACCTCAATGTGTGGGCATTTCCTGGATGGGTAGGACAAGACTTCAAAAAGTGACCTGCCTGGCCACAATAAAGGCACAATCTCTCCCTCCTCCTAAAGACCCTCTCATTCTCAGAGACATGTGAAGCCCAACTGCATGGGTTCTACTTCACCTGCCGATTTGGTACCAGGAGGCATGGGAGGCGAGGGAGGCAAGGGTGAGACTGCAAAGCTCAGTGCCAAATGTACAGAAGGCTTCCGCAAGCGCTCCTTAAAGGAAGGTCTCTCTCGGAGTCTGGAGTCAATGAGAATGGCAAACGTGATCAACTACTCCAGCTCAGTAGGTATGTTTCGGGTTGCCATCTCATCTTTGAAGTTATCTGAGAGACCATGAGAAAAAGCAGCCACAAGTGCCTCATTGTTCCAAGCAACCTCTGCTGCCAGAGTATAGAATTCAGTGGTGTAATCGGCAACAGTTCTCGTACTCTGTTTGATGGACAAGAGGCTATTGGCAGCAAAAGTGGAGCATGTGGGAACGTCAAATACCCTTTTAAAGGAAACCACAAACTCTGGGTAACTCAGGACGATGGGTTTTTGCATTTCCCATAGAGGGTTTGTCCAGGCCAAAGCTCTTTCAGAAAGCAAGGAACTTACAAAGCCTACTTTGCTTCTGTCCATGGGAAACGCCTGGGGCAGCATTTCAAAGTATATCCTAACCTGATTGAGAAACCCTCTGCATTGTACTGGATTGCCCCCAAATCGCTGGGGAAGTGGAGCGGAATCAGACATATCTCTTATAGAGGTAATATTCGAGGTGGGTGCCTGCACAGAGACTGGAGCAGCAGCAGGGATGGTCTACAACACAGGTTGTAATGGAACAGCCACAGTGGGAGGATCAAGGTGAGCAGTGCGAATCAAGAGCATCTTTAACGCTATGGCAAACTGATCCAAGTGGTGATCCTGCTCATCCAATCTGGAAAAAAATATTACCAGCAAGTAGGGATGAGCTTCGAGTTCGAGTCAAACTCATGTTCGACTCGAACATTGGCTGTTCGCAAGTTCACCGAACAGCGAACAATTTGGGGTGTTCGCGGCAAATTCGAATGCCGCGGAACACCCTTTAAAAGTCTATGGGAGAAATCAAAAGTGCTAATTTGAAAGGCTTATATGCAAGTTATTGTCATAAAAAGTGTTTGGGGACCTGGGTCCTGCCCCAGGGGACATGGATCAATGCAAAAAAAAGTTTTAAAATGGCCGTTTTTTCAGGAGCAGTGATTTTAATAATACTTAAAGTCAATCAATAAAAGTGTAATATCCCTTTAAATTTCGTACCTGGGGGGTGTCTATAGTATGCCTGTAAAGGGGCGCATGTTTCCTGTGTTTAGAACAGTCTGACAGCAAAATGACATTTTGAAGGAAAAAACTCATTTAAAACTACCCGCGGCTATTGCATTGCCGACAATACACATAGAAGTTCATTGATAAAAACGGCATGGGAATTCCCCAAAGGGGAACCCCGAACCAAAATTAAAAAAAAAAAATGACGTGGGGTTCCCCCTAAATTCCATACCAGACCCTTCAGGTCTGGTATGGATTTTAAGGGGAACCCCGCGCCAAAAAAAAAAAAAAAAAACGGCGTGGGGTCCCCCCAAAAATCCATACCAGACCCTTATCCGAGCACGCAACCTGGCAGGCCGCAGGAAAAGAGGGGGGGACGAGAGTGCGGCCCCCCCTCCCTCCTGAACCGTACCAGGCCACATGCCCTCAACATTGGGAGGGTGCTTTGGGGTAGCCCCCCAAAACACCTTGTCCCCATGTTGATGAGGACAAGGGCCTCATCCCCACAACCCTGGCCGGTGGTTGTGGGGGTCTGCGGGCGGGGGGCTTATCGGAATCTGGAAGCCCCCTTTAACAAGGTGACCCCCAGATCCCGGCCCCCCCCTGTGTGAAATGGTAAGGGGGTACATAAGTACCCCTACCATTTCACGAAAAAAGTGTCAAAAATGTTAAAAATGACAAGAGACAGTTTTTGACAATTCCTTTATTTAAATGCTTCTTCTTTCTTCTATCTTCCTTCATCTTCTGGTTCTTCTGGCTCTTCTGGTTCTTCTGGTTCTTCCTCCGGCGTTCTCGTCCAGCATCTCCTCCGCGGCGTCTTCTGTCTTCTTCTCCTCGGGCCGCTCCGCACCCATGGCATGGGGGGGAGGCTCCCGCTCTTCTCTTCTTCTCTTCTTCTTTTCTTCTTTTCTTCTTTTCTTCTCTTCTTCTCTTCTTCTTCATTTTCTTCTCCGGGCCGCTCCGCAATCCATGCTGGCATGGAGGGAGGCTCCCGCTGTGTGACGGCGCTCCTCGTCTGACAGTTCTTAAATAACGGGGGGGCAGGGCCACCCGGTGACCCCGCCCCCTCTGACGCACGGTGACTTGACGGGACTTCCCTGTGACGTCACGGGGAATGCCACAGGGAAGTCCCGTCAAGTCACCGTGCGTCAGAGGGGGCAGGGTCACCGGGTGGCCCTGCCCCCCCGTTATTTAAGAACTGTCAGACGAGGAGCGCCGTCACACAGCGGGAGCCTCCCTCCATGCCAGCATGGATTGCGGAGCGGCCCGGAGAAGAAAATGAAGAAGAAGAGAAGAAGAGAAGAAAAGAAGAAAAGAAGAAGAGAAGAAGAGAAGAGCGGGAGCCTCCCCCCCATGCCATGGGTGCGGAGCGGCCCGAGGAGAAGAAGACAGAAGACGCCGCGGAGGAGATGCTGGACGAGAACGCCGGAGGAAGAACCAGAAGAACCAGAAGAGCCAGAAGAACCAGAAGATGAAGGAAGATAGAAGAAAGAAGAAGCATTTAAATAAAGGAATTGTCAAAAACTGTCTCTTGTCATTTTTAACATTTTTGACACTTTTTTCGTGAAATGGTAGGGGTACTTATGTACCCCCTTACCATTTCACACAGGGGGGGGGCCGGGATCTGGGGGTCACCTTGTTAAAGGGGGTTTCTAGATTCCGATAAGCCCCCCGCCCGCAGACCCCCACAACCACCGGCCAGGGTTGTGGGGATGAGGCCCTTGTCCTCATCAACATGGGGACAAGGTGTTTTGGGGGGCTACCCCAAAGCACCCTCCCAATGTTGAGGGCATGTGGCCTGGTACGGTTCAGGAGGGAGGGGGGGCCGCACTCTCGTCCCCCCCTCTTTTCCTGCGGCCTGCCAGGTTGCGTGCTCGGATAAGGGTCTGGTATGGATTTTTGGGGGGACCCCACGCCGTTTTTTTTTTTTTTTTTTTTGGCGCGGGGTTCCCCTTAAAATCCATACCAGACCTGAAGGGTCTGGTATGGAATTTAGGGGGAACCCCACGTCATTTTTTTTTTAAAATTTTGGCCGGGGTTCCCCTTAATATCCATACCAGACCTGAAGGGCCTGGTATGGAATTTAGGAGGACTCCCACGTCATTTTTTTTTTTAAATTTTGGTTCGGGGTTCCCCTTTGGGGAATTCCCATGCCGTTTTTATCAATGAACTTCTATGTGTATTGTCGGCAATGCAATAGCCGCGGGTAGTTTTAAATGAGTTTTTTCCTTCAAAATGTCATTTTGCTGTCAGACTGTTCTAAACACAGGAAACATGCGCCCCTTTACAGGCATACTATAGACACCCCCCAGGTACGAAATTTAAAGGGATATTACACTTTTATTGTTTGACTTTAAGCATTATTAAAATCACTGCTCCTGAAAAAACGGCCGTTTTTAAAACTTTTTTTTGCATTGATCCATGTCCCCTGGGGCAGGACCCAGGTCCCCAAACACTTTTTATGACACTAACTTGCATATAAGCCTTGAAAATTAGCACTTTTGATTATTCATGTTCGTGTCCCATAGACTTTAACGGTGTTCGCATGTTCGAACGAACTTTTTTCCTGTTCGCATGTTCTGGTGCAAACCGAACAGGGGGGTGTTCGGCTCATCCCTACCAGCAAGTAGATTGCCTGCATCTTCTGAATTCATGGCCTTCGCCTACTGTCAGGAACTATGGATCAGACTGAGACAGAAGTGCAGTAAAAATCACACTCTAAAGCGGAGGTCAACCCTAAAATTAAAAATGACATTAACATTCTACAAAAAAACATAAAAAAAATACATTTTTTTTTTTACTTATCAGAAATGCCTGTTGCTAGGCAGTCTTCCTAATCTGCCTCTTCCTATTCTGCGGCACTGCTCCTTCACTTCCTCCTCTTCGGTAAGCTGCCCCGTTGTCTTTTGGGACATGTGCATGTCCCAGAAAACCACAGGGCCATTCACAAAGTGCTGCACGACTCGCGCATGTGCAGTAGGAAACGGGCAGTAAAGCCTGTTTCCCTAAGTCAGGATAGCGGCACCAGCACCTGATCCAATGAACGGATCGGCCTCGGGGGGCCGACATCGCGGGCTCACTGGACAGGTAAGTACCCTTATTAAAAGTCAGCAGCTACAGTGTTTGTAGTTGCTGACTTTTTTTTTTTTTTAATGGCCGGACCTCCACTTTAATAATATTATAAAATAGTACAAACAGAATAAGCGTTGTCAAAACATAGCCAGGGTGCGGTAACCAGAGCGGGTAGTCAGAACAAGCCAGTAAAACAGGAATCCAGAGATCAGTATAGTCAGAAGCAGCAAACGGAATCAGGAACCAGAAGGGAAATCAGCCAGGCAAAAGTCTTTAACAGGAAAAATACAGCAGAGTATCTGGATATGTTAACCAAAGCGAAGGCACAGGAGATATGATCAATGCAGTTTAAATAGCCAGCAAGGCTGAGTGATGAACAGGATATGATCATCAGGTGAGTCACTGTGGAATGATGAGTGCTGGCAATTAACTGACAGCTGAGCAGCCTGAGCTCTGAGAAGGGAGGGCTGAGCCCAGCTCTGGCACCATGAGGTGGATGCATTGACACTGATGGGACATGGAGCACTACAGAACTTTTTCACAAGGAAATGACTTTGTTTTCACAGCCATCACTATATGCAATTAAAATTGTCACCATAAAGAATTTATATGTTTCTACTGAATTATTTGATGAAATTATTCACATTGGACTTTGGTTAACACAGTCATCTATGTATGCACTTTATAAATTTCACTGTTGTATTATTCATTTGTTATATCCATTAGAAGTCATTATAGGATACAGCTATCTATATGATATAGATAAGGTATAGTCACTGACACGGAGTATCCCAGGAGCTGTCTATTATTCATTTATTCCCAATTTATCCTCCAGTGGGGACAGTATTGACAGCAGCGGCTCAAACACATTCCCATCTATTACCAAGCTGCGAGTGTTCTATATAACAGCCAGAATTTAAGCCATGCTACTGCCAACCAATCACACAACACTTATAGTAACAAATTAGTTATATAAAATATACAGTATCTCACAAAAGTGAGTACACCCCTCACATTTTTGTAAATATTTTATTATATCATTTCATGTGACAACACTGAAGAAATGACACTTTGCTACAATGTAAAGTAGTGAGTGTACAGCTTGTATAACAGTGTAAATTTGCTGTCCCCTCAATATAACTCAACATACAGCCAATAATGTCTAAACCGCTGGCAACAAAAGTGAGCACACCCCTAAGTGAAGTCACTTTTGTGAGATACTGTATATATTAACAGTATAATGTAAACAGGCATGAATATATGAAACAATATATGCATTGTGACAATGCAAGGCACTACAGAGTGTCAATTTTGAGCAGAGAAAACAGTTTTTACTGCTTTCTCTGGATTTTGGTATTCTCAGATTGGGCTCCAGGGTTTGGAGATTTCAAAGAGCTTTGGGTGGGAAGAAATCTCTAACCCAGTGTCCAGGATGTGGTCAAAGACCAGCAGGGTGTGTTCCTAGGTGCACACAGCCATTATAACGAAGGCTTGGGAATAACTCAGTGGCCCAGCCAAAAGGGAGGTGTGCTCCCATTTGAAGTCAAATGTGCGATCCTGTCTTGAGACAGGTGTTCTACTCAAGAGACTGCACTCCATGTTGGAGGGATTCGATGTCAAACGGACTGAGACAGACCACTAAAGGAGTCTGGAAAACTTGGAAGGCTGGGACAATTAAGAAGGAATCTAAGTCTCAAAAGAGTAGGGGAGCCCGGGGTGCAGCCTGAGCCACAGTGCCATCCACAGTGCCATGTGTGTTTGCCTGCCTCATTTTATTGCAATGCACGCTAACATTTTATCGTAACACAGCACATTACAATGCGTCACAATGCACTGTTATGCATAAGTTGAATGATTGTCATTTTAAAAAGTTTAAAAAGAGAAACACACCACATAACATACATCCACTGGTGTAAATGGGCTTTAGGTGTGTTGGTGCACTGTAGTTTACACACATAACAAGCATTTCTTAAAAAAAAAATTATGCGTGTGTGCTTGTATTGGGTGTTTTCATTTCTGTTTTTGGAAAATGTGAAAAAAAAATGAAAATGGATCTTTTAATTGACAACTTTGTGTTAAAAAATAAATTTCCTTTCCACATTTTCCAAAAACTTTGGGTGAAAAATTACATTTTCAAAAGATTCACTATGCCTCTTAGAAAATACCTTGGGGTGTTTTCTTCACAAAACATGGTCATTTTCTGGGTGTTTCCACTAACCTGTTGCTCCTGGGCATACAAAAATCTGATAGGTTGTGAGGAAATTAGTTGCATCATTTTTGCCCCTAGAAAGCCTGGAGGTGCTCCTTTGATTTTGGGCCTCTCTATGGGGTTAGGCTCTGAAAAAGTCTCACACATGTTACATATAGTTTGTAAGGTTAAATAAAGTCAACATTCCATCCAGTTCAACCTGTGTAGGTGTGTGTGTGTGTGTGTGTGTGTGTGTAGAAAAATAATTTATAAAGAAAAAAGTTCAGTGCGCTACTCAAATGTGAATATAAAGAAATGAAAAAATTATAGTTCATATTGAAAATGATGGTATCATAAACCGGAGGTGTGATTCCTCTTTAAATCTTCAGTAAATCTTCTATAGATCTTCTAAGACAGTGCAGAAATTTCAGAGGCGGCAATCAGGAACGCTCTCCTCCATTAGCTGCTCCAGCAAGAGCACTCGTAGCAGGAAATAGTATATTTTAAAAGAAAAAGAAGCGCTTCATTGTGCAGTAGTTTAAAATGCTTTAATCCATGAATGGACAACTGACATCAAAGAATTGGCAGGGTAAAACACTGTAGCAATTAGAAAACACTGCCGACGCCGAAGCCGCTCAGCTGAGAGTGTGGTGACGTCAGGTCCTCTGGCTCCACCCAACATACGTTTCTCCTAAACAGGCATCGACTGGGAGAGGAGGCTATCCTCCTACACAGCTTAAGTTTAAACCGCTTCTCTTTCAGTTGCATCGTGTGGCCCTGTGTCCTCTTACACTCCCTGGGACTCAAAAGTTTCATACTTACACTAGGATCACCGTTGAGATATATGTATATTGCAGTCACACTGTATCTCCCTCAAGCATCTCTTCTACAGGGAGAATAAATTTAGCATTTGTAATCTTTCTTCATAATTGAGATCCTCCAGCCCCATTATTAATTTAGTTGCCCTTCTCTGGACTCTCTCCAGCTCCAGCACATCCGTTCTGAGGATTTTTTCTCCATCCTGGAACTTATGGATGTGTTATTGCCATATTCAGGAAGAGTAGCAGAATGTGTAATTTTAAGTACAGTAATACCTCGGATTGCAAGTAATGCGATTAACGAGGGTTTTGCAACATGAGCTATTATTTTTTAAAAATCCTGACTCGGTTTGCGAGCGGTGTCTCGCAAAACTAGTAGGATTCAAGCCTCTGCGGTGTGCAGTACCGCATTTGACCAGAAGTGGGGGGGCGCCAGTGACACTCAGAGCAGCTCGGATGCACTCGGAGCCGCTCGGGTGCACTGAGTCTCTCTGAGTGTTTCCGAGTGAATTTGAGCTGCTCTGATCGGTTTCCAAGTGTTTCCGAGTGTCTCCTCTGGCCAAAAGTGGTACTGCATACAATAGAAGTCACAAATTATCTGAGTTTCCATTGACTTCTATGGGAAAACTCTCTTTGATATACAAGTGCTTTTGGATTACAAGCATTCTTCTGGAACGAATTATGCTCGTAATCCAAGGTGCCACTGTATGTCTGTGCTTTGTTAGGAATATCTTATTAACATAAAGTTGTAACTTATTGAGATATTTCTAACACACAGTATTGCCATACTTATAATTACACCACAAAACACATTCTGCTGCTCCTCCCTAGTATGGGGATAGCATATGTGTAAGACCTTTTCATTGTTTGGACTCATTATGTACCATTATGTACCTCTTCTATATCACAGAAATCCACCAACAATGCATAGACATTTTTTTACTACAATGTCACCTCTGTATAAGTGATGAGGGAGCTCTGTATAAGTGATCCGTGTAGCTTTGCCTACAGCAGTCCTCGTTCCAAAAAGCCAAGCAGGCCTAACCTACCTGTATGTGGCTGGCCCCATAGCACAATGCTATGCTCATTGGCCAGGAAGTACAAGAGATTGAACAAAGGGTGAATAAAAAAGGACCTGTTGTTCCATTGCAATTGTCCACAGAGGATGGGTGGGACTGGTGTCTCACAGGAATGTAGTCAGTGAGACATGTAGATGGGTCAGTACTGGTGGCAGGCAGAGATGTGGTCAGCAAACAGGCAAAATATTGGTCCAAGCAGCAGGCAAAAACATTGTTGATAAATAGGTCAGGGTCAATTCAGGCAGCAGGCATAGACAAGGTCAGAATGCAGTGTGATTTTTTTGGGGCATTGCTCAAGGGTAGTTGCTTTCTGGTCATTGGTAAGTTCTGGGCACAGGGATAGAGGCTTCTTTCCACCCAAAGCTATTCGAAGCCTCCAGACTTCTGACCCTGATCTGAGGATTACAAAACCTGGAGAGAACAAAAAGCTTAGTTTCCTCCACTCTGAAACAATACTCTGGAACCCCTCATATACATTAAAACCCTTTTCTTTTCTTTCTTCATTTCCTTCAGTTCCACTACTATAGTGGCAGGTCCTTGCATTGTCACAGCAGGCAAAAGATCAGTCCAGGTTGCAGGCAAAGAACATCAGACACAGTGATACCTCAGTTCACGAACGCTTCTGTTCATGAACAACTTGGCTCGCGAACAGAAGAGTTCACAAAAATTTGCTTCAGTACGTGAACTTCGATTCACAAACAAGAGTCATGCCATCTTCCCTGCTCTGACACATGTTCGCGACTTCCTATAGGAGAGATTGCGGTCACAGAAAGACACTGAAAGTGTACTGTGAGGACACTTACAGTATTGAGAAGCTTTTTGGTGTGCTCTTTAGCACATACTGCACAGTACTGTACTGTACATCCCTGTGCACACTTGCTGTAAAGCTTTTTTGTGTGCTTTTTATCACATACTGTACTGTATCGGACATCCAGTATGGCTCCAAAGAAAATTCAGAGCAAGCATGTGATAAGAAGAATGTGTGCAGCAGCAATGAAGGTGACAAGACTGTTTAGCGCAAGCATGTTGTTGAAAAGTAAGTGCAGATCAGTAATGAAGGTGACAAGAATGTGCAGAGCGGTAATGCAGGTGACAAGAATGAAGATTTCTCTTCATACTGTACTGTACTTTGTTTCATATTTTTGTGGTTCAAAAACAAAAAAAAAAAAAAAGTTCAGAATTAATTAACCTGATTTACATTAAACCCTATGGTAAGATTTGCCTCGGTTCATGACCAGAGTTTGAGAAATTGAGTTCGTGAACTGAGGTATCACTGTACAGGCAAAATGAAGGTAATCAGACATAGGAGAAACACCTTCACTATACCTTCATTAATATCATAGTGAGGTATGGTACCAACGGAAGCATTCTTTTATACAGGGGTCAGGTTGTGAGTGACAGTTGCGGCAATATAAACGTGTGTCAAGCCTTATTCAATCTCTGGAGCATGCACTGCATTTTTAGGAGGTTTTCAGCCTGTTTCGGTAGGAGGGAGCTTATCAAGGAAGTGTCTCGCATGCAGTCTGCTGACTGCGTCAGTACAAACATTTTCAGGTGCAGGGACTTACTGGTAAATAAGGGCTGTTACAATATGTAGTAGTTTAGGAATGAGCTTGGTCTTCCTGCAGTCAGTAAATGATGTAGGAATTGTAAATGGCCAATCAAAACAGGTAGAAGGACATTTTTTTTTTATACCAGTGAATGGATCTTCTTGTTGCCACCTGGGGTGTCATCATTTGGTCATTGAAATTTACACATCCCATGAGCTGTCTTTGTGGATGGAAGAAAGGACATATACATCCCAAGTATCCTTCCATTTAAAGGCCAACATTTCTTACTTCTGCAATTTTGTTGACTCCCCCCTTTTTTGCTGTGTGATTACCAGTCTTTGTGGAAGCCCTTGCTGAAGTTTGCTACTGATAAAGAGTGGCAGGCTGGTATAAATTTGTCCACATAGAGGTAATATCCCTGGTAGAATAGGGGTGACATTTTTCTGCTGCTACCCTTATATGATGGGCATAAAGGGGGTTCCAAGTGGTTGTTTTATCCAATGTTATTGGTCCTGTGCCTGGTCATGTAATCCTCTGTGTCTGTGAGACACCAAGATCACCGGGGTCACTGGTGTGTGTGCTCTAGGAGCTGCACAGGAGCCATTGATGTGGAGGACATACAGGTATGTCCACCCACATCGGCAAAGCTCCCATTCTGCCATTTATGAACATGGGCTGGACAAGAGGCAGGTAATCTAGGCCTACCTTTTCAAGACAACACAGTAAACAATTGTAAAATTACATTGCAGTATTGGTATAAATTCTCTTCCTTGCATATTGTAAGACAATTTCACTGTGCTGTTTGCTATAGCAATCTTGTATTTAACCCCTTCGCACCTAAGGGTAAAACAAATCTAAATAGTTATATACAATTTGGCAACTTTGACATTAGTGTTAGTAAAACCATACGTATAATCACAACTACTTTGTCCATCCAGGTGGATTAAACTTATTTTTTTCAGAATAAATTGGGCTTTCATTTTGTGGTAAATGGTAATGGCTATGTCCTGATCTTGAACTGGTCCAAAAAAAAAAGGTAAAAAAAAAAAAAAAAATCATTCTTTTTTAAATGTATCTGTATATTTTTTACTACTACCATAAGCTTCCACCAAAGAACAACCCAAAATAAATTCTCCTGTTCTTGACGATCACAATGATACCACATATGTGAATGTTAGTTGTTGTTTGTACCCGTAGTACTGCCCAGAAACAATAGTGCACACTTTTTTTATACTACTGTGTGGAGCGATCGCGGGTGCCCGGCAGACATCGCCACTGCCGGGCACGCGCATTGGCTCAGTCATCGCCACACGCCCCCTCGTGGTCTTAAAGTGGCCGATGCACAGCTACGACGGCTCGCCCAGGGGAGCCAAACTGCCACCGTATAACTGCAGCTTCTGGTCGGGAAGCAGTTAAACAGACATAGAGGCAACAACCATTCTTAAAAAATATACTCTGATTTGTAGTTCTGCCACTAGGTGGTAGTGGTAGTATGTTTAATGCTTTCATAATATTCTTACTACTGAAACGACATTGGTATAATGTAATTTTCTGTCTCTGTGTTTCTGTTTTCAAATAAATTAGAAGGGCTCAGCCTTGTGTCCAGTATTTGGTCTGAAAAGATACATATCTACAACAGCTATAGCCAAAGTACTAAATACTGCTGTAGATTAGGGTTGAGCCAACAGTGCGGTCTAAACCTAGGTTAAGACCAAACTTTGTCTGTTAATGCCACTATTCTGCAGGAGCCAAAAATCATACTGTATAAAGAAGCAGTATTTTCACTGTGCCTATATACTGTATATATGACAGCTTCCCACTATCACTTCCCCAGCTATTATACAAAGGGGTGAGGACAGGTAGTGCATCACTGCCTAACTGTGATCACATACCATATTTGGACAGTGACATTGATCAAATATGGCCCTGGCCATATTTGGTGAATGATGTCACCACCATGCCTTTGACTTCCTTTATACTGTATACCTTATAGCGCAGAGCGCTATCATTTGGCTGTAGTACCATCGGGATCGGTCACTTGTACTAGGTCATCAAGGGTTTTTTTTTTTTGGTGAGTCATTGGGTGCCAGGAAGTATGACTGATGATGGATTTACAATGAGAGACTTTTTGGTATTTTTGTTTTTTATTAAATGACTTGTCACATGTTTGGGTATCTTTGTTTCAATGGTACATCTTCTAAATGAGTAGGGGTACTGTGTTTTTTTGCATTGAGTGCCCCTAAAAATTGTACCACATCTAATGGCTTTTTAGACTTTTTTTTTTTTGCATAAGGTACCCCTTTAATTTGTTTTTTTTTAATTGGATGATATGTGAATGTTACTATTCCTTTATTCAATAAACCTCTTTACATACAGAGTTACGCTATGCAAGGTCTCTCTGTCTATTTTTAAACACTTATACTGCAGAGCATTGGGTTACCGAGGTGTGCAATGGCATTGCTTGTGACGGCCCATCACTATTAAGGATGGTTGGATATCATTATACTACATGTCAAAATTGAACTATCTGTAGTGAATGGTCAATTTCATCTGGTACGCCTTGTGTTTGATCACTGGGTGGAGGTTTGGACATGATACATGTGTTTTTGTTGGAAGTTATCACATTTTGGAATTTTTCAATAATCACCGGGTTGTCATCTGATCACTGGAATCATTGTGGATTTTATTTCTTACCACTATCCAGGTGATAGGGGATAACTTTTGCTTTTCCTTTTTTTAGCGCAACATTTTGTATTTAATTTCTGATGCTATATCATTATATCACATTGTATGTTGCAGCTGTTTATTTGCGTTAGAATTGTAGTTTGACTTAGCGCAGTTATTCGTTAACCATTAACACATTACAGGAGTACACTAGTGGAAAGACACAAAATACTCCAATGAAGCATGGGATTATGTTCCAAACTACTGCACCTTACCAACCAGAACAAAATTGTGATGCAGGGAGAATGAATCACACGTTATGTAAAATTGGTAGAAGCATGCTTTTTGATATGGATATGCCAATAACATACTGTGGAGAGACAAACATGGTAGCCTGCTATCTTTAAAACCAGTTGCCTGAAATATAGCAGAGAAAACTTCATAAGAGCTAGGGGATTGAAAGAAGCTTGAAACATCATTTTTTTTTAAAACAAAGCATTCATATGAAGTGGTATCAACAAGCTGCGTATGCTGCTGTGAAACCTAAGCAAGAAGCCCCACCAGTACTGCCAAAAAAAAAAAAACAGAACATAACTGAAACTGAAATTGGGATCAATCATTTATCCTCTGAAAAGAGCAATATAAGCCACATTCAGCCTCATTCAGAAAATCCACAAGATCTGATAAAGACATTCCCAGTTAGCTGCTTAGTTTGCACAATGGCACAGCCTGAGCCAGCATCATGGGAAGAAATGCACATGCCATACTTTTTTCAAAGCAAAAGTGGATTAAATTGGCAGATGAAGCAATAGCATTTCTCAACCAGCTGCAAGCTAGAATGCAAAGTTTTAAACACATCAATGGAAACCGCTTGCCTAAAGTTGAAAAGAGGAAGATCTTCTGCCCAACAATGTACAGTGTCGGCAAGAAGTGGTGGCATTTCTATACATTGTAACTGCTACCAAAGTCAAAGTTTGAAGGACTCCAAAAAAAGCTTGAACTTATATGAGAAGTAATTGTTCAGTGGGCTGTTAGCATGCTGTTTATACAGATATAGTTGCAGCAGCCATTCTCATATATTGAACTGTTATTAGTAGTTCTACTACTGGGTGGTAGTATAGCTAATACTTTCATAATATAATGTTCTTCAGACTGGAGCTACAAAGCTATATTTTAATTTCCCATCTCTGTGTTCCGCTTGTTTTCCAATAAAACAATAATGGCTTGGCCATGTGTCCAGCAAGCTTTTCAACACAGTAAGGGAATTGAATAAAGCATTTTCACCATTTTTCTGTTATGATGGCCTTTTAAAAGTCCTGCAATAGATTAAAATGCCCTGCCACCACTTTTAGAAGCTTTGTCCAAACATGCAGTAGATTCAGATAGTTCCTAATAGTGACACTTTTACAAAGTGGCACTATTGGCTCACCAAATTAAAAAATAATTACCCCCAGGTCATAGATAATGAAACTGGAGGTAATTAAGACCAACTCTAAGTTGGTGTACTGAGACTGGGACAGTGCCTATCGGTGTTTGCCTAAATGTCATGTATTTTACAGTTATTTGATTAGACGTTAACGTATTTACAGCATTTAATGCAATTAGGGTTTATCATTCAAATGCATACTGAGTGGATGTGTGGTCAAAATTTTGCTCACAGAATAGTGTCTTTTTTCATGTTTAACTAGCTCAAGACTTTGGATGTGCTACACACACACCCAAAAAGTAATCATTGTACACAAAGTATTCTTGAAGGGTAGAGATCATGCTGGAGTGTTTGGTTGGTCACTGGTTGAAAGAAAGGTTTTTTTACAGAGTTTGATGCCTGACTGTTTTGTGAAGATGGTAAACCCTGTTACAGGTATGGGCTGCTACCTGAGGGTGTGGCCAGGCGGTTGCTCCCATATTGATCAAAGCAGGTGAATGTAAAGGAGAGCCCGAAATGCAGTAGTTTGTGAAATAAACTGTTTTATTTGGAGTAGAGATGGTAGAATACATCCAATGTGTTTCAGGGGACAAGGGGCTTCCCTTCCTCAGGGCTGCTGTTTGAATATGGATCCTGTTAGGGTCTGTTTGGGACCTGTCTGTCTGTGACATTCCCAGACCTGATTCTCAGGTCCCAGACAGACCCTAACGGGATTCATATTCAAACAGCAGCCCTAAAGAAGGGGGAGTCTCTTGTCCCCCAAAATGCGTTGGCTGTATTCTACCATCTGTACTCCAATTAAAGAGGTTCATCATTGTATACAAGACATGTATAGCACATCCAGTCATTCTGCCCTCCTGCCGGGACCACCCCCCCACTACACAGCAATTCTCAGCTCTGATAAACAAAGCCAAAGTGTACACAGAGCAACTCTCACAGCTGCTGCTAAAAAAAGCTGTCTGTTTATCAACAACACTGTTCAGACTTGAAATAGAAAGATACAAAGTAACATTGTTACTTTTGTATCTACACTGTTTATTCATCTGCAGATCAAAAAAATTAACTTCGATCTGCAGTTAATGTCAGTTAAAGGAACCTGACAAGTAAGAAAAAGTTTTCTTAACCTCCCTGGTGGTATGATTATTTCAGATTTTTGCGTCTCAAAGTGGTACAATTATTTTGCATAGAAACTTGGTGTTTTATATTGTAGGCCTGTAATTCTTAGCAATAACACACTTAGATCTGTCCACCAAGAGTCTAGTAGATATCCCGGGTATGATGAAGTTTGAAACACAAAATCATAATTTATAATATAATAAATAAATATAAATAATTTAAAAAATAATAATATAATAATAATAAAATACATTTCCCCACGATTCACAATGGCTCAATTCTGCAAGTGTTCTAATTTACTATCACCGTTTTCTAGCTGGTCTAAAGCCACTTTTGATGTAAAGGGACACTTTTTGGTTGCTATGGACAATCTCAAGTTTCCAGGCAGAATTAACAGTATATATAATATAAAACTGCATGCAGGGCATGGGCCAAAGCATTGGGGACAAAAGGGATGTGAAATTATCTCATACAGTACTGTAATCTGTAAGATTACAGTACTGTATGTGTTATGATTTTTTAATTTTTTTGAATTTTCCGCCAGGCTCCATCCCCATGAGTCGCGACGCTCGCAGGGAACTGAGACGGGCACAGAGAGGCTTCGGGCAGAGGACAGAGCCCGCAGACACAGCGGGGGAACATCGCAGGATCCTGGGGACAAAGTAAGTACGTCGCACCAGGATCCTGAGATGTAATCCTGAATGTGGCTTGGGGTTACCGTTAATGGTGCTGAAATTTAACCACAAGCCACACTTGGGAATACCGTCAGGGAGGTTAGGAGAATGCTCCTCCGTTTAACTATTAGTTTATTCTAATCACCCTACTTGATTCCGTATTCTCTTTTCAATGATTTTTCTGCTTGTTTTTTTTTTTTAGTTTCTATTTTATTAGCCATTAATATGTAAATATTTTTGTTTTTCATTGCTTTGTTCCTTTACACAGTAAACATACTGTATATTTACACTTTTGTGCTTAGCTTATTTTTTATGTTTTTTTTGTGCAAGAATTGTGAAAAAAAAACATTGTTGCAAGACAATATCATGAAAAGAAAGCCTTGTTTGTTCTTTAACCACTTCAGCCCCGGAAGAATTTATCCCCTTCCTGACCAGGCCATTTTTTTGTGATACGGCACTGCGTTAATTTAATTGACAATTGCACTGCACAACACTGTACCCAAACAAAATTGATGCCCTTTTTTTTCCCCACAAATAGAGCTTTGTTTTGGTGGTATTTGATCACCTCTGTGGTTTTTATTTTTTGTGCTATAAACAAAAGAAGAGCGACTATTTTGAAAAAACACAATCATTTTTACTTTTTGCTATAATAAATATCCCGAATAATAAAAAAAATTCTTCAGTTTAGGCCAATATGTATTCTTCTACATATTTTTGATAAAAAAATCGCAATAAGCATATATTGAGTGGTTTGTGCAAAAGTTATAGCGTCTACAAAATAGGAAATAGATTTATGCCATTTTTATTTTAATTTTTTTTCTAGCAATGGCGGTGATCAGCACTTTTTAGCAGGACTACAACATTGCGGCAGACAGATCGGACACTTTTGACACTTTTTTGGGACCATTGACATTTATACAGCGATCAGAGCTAAAAATAGCCACTGAATACTGTATAAATGTCACTGGCAGGGAAGGGGTTACCACTAGGGGGTGATCAAGGGGTTAAATGTATGTTCTAACTGTGAGGGGATTGGACTGACTGGGGAGGAGACATATCGTTTTTCCTACTTAGTAGGAACAGACAATCTGCTTCTCCTCCCCTGACAGAACAGAGATTTGTGTGTTCACACACACAAATCCCTGTTCCTGCTCTTGTGTCCGTGATCGCGGGTGGCCGGCGGGGATCGCTCCTGCCGGCCACGCACATCGGGTCCCCCGCCGTGCAGCGGGGCCTGCTATGGCTCTTAAAGGGGCCACAGTATATATATGGCGATTTGTGCAGCAGAGCCATTCTTCCACCATATATATACAGGAGACGGACGAGAAGCTGTTAAAAACAACAACGTATGTTCCCTTGCTATCTTAAGTAATGACTAAGTTATTGCCAAATAAACAGGCCCATAGCAGAATTGTAAAAATGTCTCTGGTCCATAAGGAGTGAACAGGTGTGACGGTGGGGTGGTTAATTTAGATTTGTTTAAAACTGAAATGAAACATGAACTGCCAGAAATACAACTAATAAATACATCTAGCCAGTCAACTTATGACCATAACTATGTTCATTGATTAAAAAAAGTTCAAAGAATAAATGTTGGAAGGAAATTAACATTTATACTAAATTTTAACCCTTACTTTCAAGAGAAGGCTGTCAGAATAGCTATGAGAATATTGTATTATCATAAAATTCAGTAAGGATCAGAACCTTTTAAATGGTATGTTTGATTTTAGAACAACAAACAAACAAAAGAGTTTTGCCTATTTGGATTTGTGACATATGTGTTTTGATCCCAATATAAAAATTACAATGTAATTAACATAAGGGAAATTGACATTTGTCAAGTATTTTAGAGGTTCTGGAACAAACCAAAAAAACATTAATTGAGCTTCTTTAAATCTTTACCATTGACAATTTCATACATAATAAAGAGTAAAATTGTTCTTTTTTTTTGTGATCTTTTCATTTGCATTCCTTCCTCATGGGAGAGGTCAGGCAAAGGGAAATTGAAATGTTTGATACTGGAAGGCTATATTATATTGGATTGCAACAAATGTTCAGCTTGAGCTCTCAGAAAATAGTAAAGCACAGAAATAGAAATAGTAACATCATGCCCAAGCCATGTTAAATTATGCTAGATTACAAGATAACAAGCAACAAACTACTATATATTTTTAGAGATTATGAACTTATTGTATCATTGAAGCAGATTCCAAATGTTGATCACGCTTGTTATTATTTGTATGTTTATTAAATGTTTGCTGGTTTGGATGTTACTTTAGAAGTTTATTTGATTTATGGCTGTTGTAATGCTACTTCTTGGTTAATCACAAGTCTTTTATCAGAGGCTCTCTGTCTGTTGATCATCTGCTTTGACTGTATCCTATATTTATTATTTAATATTGTTTGTTGTTTTAGTATCTATGTGCAAACTACCACATTTTCTACAGCATAATGTATAATGAGCCTAGGAAGCTATTGAACTGTATCATTCATTTGTCTTTATAGATAATGGATATCCCAGACCTGATCAGCTTATTCATTGTCTCTTGGATATTATTTTGTTGTTTCCTCTTTCACAATTGCAGAGATTGGGAAGGGGGCCTCTTAGATTGGGGAGGGGGAGGGATGTTAGCTTGGAAGGTGGCTGAAGGAGTTGCCACAATTGCCTATTAGCTGTCCTTGTATTGTGACATTTGTCACATTTTGTCATAATTGCCCAATTGCTGCTCACATATTGTAATGATTGCCCATTTGTTGCCTATGTATTAAAACAGTTGACTGTTTGTTGTCCATGTATTGTGTATGATTGGACATTTTTTGCTTACATATTGTCAAGTAGCTGCTGTTTAGAGAAAAATATTGCTATAAATAAATCCCCTACAGGCAGGAAATGTCAAACCATCCCACTTGTATCCCAATGTTTTGCTGTGGTACGCCATGTGCACCACTCTTGAACCCCCAAATTTTAGATTTAATGTATTTTTTTTCTATTGGCATAATCACATATACTATTTTTAGATTAGATTGGACATGTTTCTTTCCTGCCTGTTATTGATGTTTAATTTAATACTTATTACTGAAAATAATTTTGACACATAGTCTCACTTGAATGTCAAATATACGAGGGACATCACTGTCTTGCTCTTTTCCCTTTTTGGATTTACTTTGTGTAAGGAAATTCCCTTTCATATGAACTTACAGTATATGGAAGATCTTTTAAAATCTCAAATGCTCACTTGAGCATGACGGGCTACTTAAATTAAACAAGCCCAGTACCCAAAGATAACATTCTAAATATAATTTTTCTTCAATAAAAACAGTCTGATAAAGACCATTTGTGTTGCCAACACATTTCAGGAGCCAAAAGAATGCCCCCTTTATCAGGGTTTGGAATACTGATGAAGATGGAGGATAGACTTAGGAGTGAGGAGCAGAGTAAATCTGATGAGAAATTATGATAAGATGGTAGTTACTGCTACAACCAGCTGCTAAGAAACATGCTGATTTTTGTTAGCAGATTTACAATCAGTCATTTCGGGAATCAGTCATTTGCAATGAAAGTAGCTGTGGGGCATCAACTTCATGGTGGCAAGTAAAACCCTTATAGGGGCTCTTACCATTCCCCATTGTACTCAAAGTGGAATAAAATGTTTTGTCTCAAGTTATACCACAAAGTTAATGTCTGCCTAGAATTATGAAATTCATGATAGTTAATGTTGCCTAGTAATCAGTTTCTTGTCATTTTTTTTCAGTTACAGCAACAGCTTACCAAGGCAAAGAGTGCTACGATTGACCAAGATGGTGCTCGTGCTGGTGGGAGTATTCATTGTCAGTGCAGCCCCCTACCACGTCATACAGATTGTAAACCTTCAGATTTCTAAACCAACATTAATTTTTTATGTGAGCTATTACTGCTCTATCTGCCTCAGCTATGCCAGCAGTGGTATTAATCCTTTTCTGTATCTACTTCTTAGTGGAAACTTTCGTAAAAGACTGTCTGAATGCACAAAAACTAGACTGAAAACGTCAGAGCGTGAGCTGAACAATTTTGACAATACTTTGAAATCTAGCTTTTAGTTTGTTCTGATGTTTGAATTATTTTTGAAAAATGTAATATTCTATATATTACAGTATAAATTAAAGTAAAACTGTACTTCCTCCAACAAAAAAATCAGGTATTATATACAGGAAATCATGTATAATCGATATGGGAAAATAAACAAACCTAAAGTGTATCTATCATTCACCATCATTTCTTGCAGTACCATTTTGTATGGTGTCACAGATGTCACATCACCAAACATTCAGAATGACTAGTAAAGTACTATAATAGGAGACTGAAAAGGGAAGGGGGGTGTGGAGGTGCCAACTATGCTGACACTGTTATATGGTGAAGGTGTAATACATACACTTACTGCTAAGTCAGTTCAGATGGGGTGGCGATGTGTATCAGGGGTTGTGTTGTCCTGGGATGTGCTGGTGTGCAGGCTTCACTGGCGGTCCTTGTCCCCTTTTTTTTTAGACATTTCCCACTGGGTTAATTTTCTGTTGCCCTGGGATATGGCATAACTTGGGGGATAAAAATCTTTTCCCCGTCCCCCTCTACTCTTTTATCCCATAATGTGCTCCATTGTCCAACAACAATGCATCCTTATGCATTTTTTAATCCCATTTGTGACACTTCCTTTTTTTTTTTTTTTTGCCTATCTTTTATTAAAGTTTTCTTTTTATATAATAGTTGCTTATTAAATCAATGATCCTTTTTAAATAAAACATTTTTTCTTTTGCACATGAAACTATTGACTCTGAACATATTTTTTCCCACTACCAACCTTTAATTGTTTATTTTTTACATCCTTGTTTTCACAATGCGGGTCCGCTGGCTGTTGTGGTTCCACAGCCGCTGACGTCCCGCCCACATCCCATCAGTCAGATGTCCTGTACTTCCATTTAAGTCGCTCTCCTCCTGAGAGAAAACAGGCCAGTAGAATGAGCTGTGAGCCCTGAGCGCTTAGCCTGTATTATCTCCTATCTGTGTCTGGACACTTCCTGTGCACCGCTGACATCACTTCCACTTCCGGGTTCTAGGGTGGTTAGCGTGGAGCTTCCACATACTGGACACCGCTGTTAAGCCTCTCTCAACCAGGAACCAACATCCCCTGAGGTGAAGGACCACCAGTGAAGCCTGATGGACATCGCCACCCTATCTGAACTGACTTACCAGAAAGTTATGTATTACACCTTCACCATATAACAGTGTCAGCAGAGTTTGCGCCTCCACACCCCCCTTCCCTTTTCAGTACTATGCTCACAGAGGCTATGGACACCCTCTGAGGACGGCTGCCTCCTCCCCCCCCCCTCTTTTTTGTTCTAACATTAATGTTCTATCAGAACCATCATTATACAATTCCATTCCTAAAATCACAAGATCCGAGCGCCGGAAAACCTTTCTTCTTCAAACCTATAATAGTAGACTGTGTAGCTAGACTCCATGACACTTATATAGTATGTAATGCCTTTTTGGCATTTCAGTGACTTGATAAAAACCTTACCAGCATGTCAAAACCGCTGTTGATATAATCACTTTAAAATCTAAGCCTAGTCATTCTTGATCTAACTTTTGAAATTCCTGTACCATTCACTTGTGAATCATCATACAGATAACTTTGCCAGAATTTCTGTAATTTGCCTTAACATCACATACACTTCCTCATCATTTAAAAAGAAATAGCTAATTTCTTTATGGATCCAGAGACTTTTATGAGTGTGGCAGCGAAAGGCTTGTATTTTAAAACAGACAATGATGATCTGCAAAAAGAAGTAAAATAAATTAGATACAACACTTCAACAACTTGAGTATCATACACCTGTATTCTATTAGTTTCTGTAGGTTACTGCAATATTGTTACTTTTTAACACCCTCATTAAAGAAGTCTGATGCTGCAGACAGAGGAGGCGTGCGTATTTTGGGAAAAGAGCATTGTGGGAACTGTTCCCAACATATATATCTGTGTTATGATAATATTCCACCCTAAAAGTTATACCATTGACATTAAAACAGAATTTCACTCATTTCTTTATCATCATTAGGGAGTAGCTTGAGTACAGAGACAGATTGCAGGATCTTCCACTATCCAGATCTGTTGCCTTCTCTGTCTCCCTCCTCCACAATCCAGACTTTTTGCTTCAAGCTCTCTTTTTTTGTTTTTTTATATCATGTTGTTGTCCCTGCCACTCTATACTGATTTCCTTCACCATCCAACCCATGTCCTCTAAAACTGCATTCATCTTCCATCATGTCTAATAACCAATGCAGTGCTGTGACATGCTTTGTGTGGGACATTTTCTTTAGCGTACAGGAAATGGTCCCTACAAACAACAGGTTTAAAATGTGATCAAACTATGGTTTCAACATCTAGATAATATGAAAACGTGAGCAGGGCTACAAATACAAAAGTGAAAGCTATATATTGAAAATAAATAAATAAAGTCAAAGGATCCGTGATGGACCCAAAGAGGTATTACAAAACAAGCAATATTAGTGCCAAAAAAAGCATAAAAGAGTGGTAACATGGTTTGGTTGTGGTTATGGTTTCAACATCCATGGTAAAGAAATGTTCATGTACAATGTGCAACAATCAAAAAGTTAATGATCCATAAAAGTTACTTTGTATTTACCATAGGTTGTATAGCGCTAACCTGTGCCTCGTTGTACTGTCTATACAGTTACTCTGTGAAGAACACTATAGCCTAAAATACGATTTATGGAACTGTGTATAGGTTTATAAGTGACACTGAATAATATGCTGTATAGTGTTTTCTGCTGGCTAGCAACAGGTTGAACAATAAATCTAGTCAGAGTTTACTTTTTGTGTCATGAACATGCAGATTTGTTTAGCATGTTTTTTAAACCATCTAGCATCATGAAAATGGAAAATTGTATACTCACCTTTCCATAATTTTCCTCTCCTGACACATCCCTTGGCAGCACACACATTGGGTTGTGACTCCGCCTCCACAACTTGATAGGACTGGTTAGCTATAAGTTTTGAAGAGGAGTCCACCGCTTCATTCTCTGTAACTATCACCTTAGAAGGGTGGGATTCTGTGTGCTGCCATGGGATGCGTCAGGAAAGGAAAATTACGGAAAGGTGAGAATACAATTTTCCGCTTTCCTGACGCATCATGGCAGCACACACATTGGTAAATAACTCGCTACATGGGTGGGTGCTTTCAGAAGATTTTATTTGCTCAAGTACGGGGTATAGAAGAATTAGTCTGAATGATTGATCTCCCGAACTCAACCATAGTTAATTGAGCCGGATCTATTCTGTAGTGTGATATGAAAGTGTTTCTGCAAGACCAAGTTGCTGCCTTGCAAATGGTTTCTGAGGACACTCTACAGTACGCTGCCCAGGAGTTCGCTACCGCTCTAGTCGAGTGGGCCTTCAATCCGTCTGGTATTGGGAGTAGCCGAATTTGGTATGCTCTTTTGATGGTTTTAACTAGCCAAGAAGCTATTGTTCTTGAGGAGGCCGCCTGGCCTTTTTTTGGCCATGGGCCTGGCCATGCGGTATGACTAGAAGGTTTTCAGTCTTTCTGAACTGTTTGGTAGCTTCTAAGTAGGTGGAGATAACAGATTTGATGTCCAACGGATGTGGTTCCCCCTCACTAGTAAGAAAAACTGGAAGATTGATTTCCGAGTTGAAGTGGAAGGTAGATGTTACCTTAGGTATAAACTGATCTGAGGGTCTGAGGACGACTCTATCCGGGTATAAAAACAGATACGGTTCTTTGATTAGTAGAGCTTGTAACTCTGAAACCCTTATTTGGCAGATGTTAATGCGACCAGGAAAGATAATTTAAACGTTAGATCCCATAAGGATACTGATTCTAGAGGGAAGAAGGGTTCTCTTGACAGAGCCTCTTGTACAATCGATAGGTCCCAAGTCAGAAAGGTTGGTTTTCTTGGTGGCCTTATTTTCAGGCATGCTTTCTGGAATTGAATTATGAACGGGTCCAGTGCCCATTTGGTTTCCGTCATTGCGGACAGTGCAGAGACTTGGACTTTGAGAGTGCTTGAAGCTAGTTGTAGAAACTCTAGAACTTGAGAGACTGAAAAGGGAGAGTGGATCCCGACTGTTGCTGCGCAAATGCGGTGAATTTTTCCCAGATTTTGCTATATGTGTTGTTCGTTGTCCCGTTTCTGGCCTGTTGAAGTGTGTTCACTTTTCTAAGTGAACACCCTTGGTCTAGTAGCCTCTCCCTTTCAACCTCCAGGCCATTAGGTGTAACCGTTCCAGTGATAGGTGTAGGAATAGGCCTTGTGAGAGCAAATCTGGGGTCACTGGGAGTGGAAACGGCTCTTCTGTGTTCAGCTGTAAGATGGTCGCAAACCATGGCCTCCTCGGCCAGAACGGAAACACTGCTATGACTATGGATGTCGATCTCCTCAGCCTGGCCAGAAATCTGGCTATTAGGGGAATCGGAGGGAAAATATATTCTAAGTGGAAACTCCATGGGTGGTGAAGGCAGTCAATCCCTGCCGCCATTGGATAAGTGGCTCTCGCTAGGAACCGGGAACATTTGCTGTTCTCTGGAGTTGCTGCCAGATCCATATTGGGAATCCCTCATTTGCGAGTAAGAAGAGCAAAAACTTGAAGACTGAGGGACTCTTATTATGTTGGATGCTTACCTTGCGTCAGCTTCTTTATCACGGGTTGCCTCGTTGAAGCGTGTTTGGCATACCAGTTTCCCAGGTAGAGCTTGCGTTCCGCAGACCCAGCAGGTATTGGCCACAGGACGGATACACTGCTCATCTCGAAGCTGATGAGAGGATGTTGAATCTCTATGATGGGAGGATCTTGAATGACTTCTCCGAGAATGAAAGTGTCTTGAAGGCGAACGCTCTTTTCTTTTAGAATGCAATGACCTTGATGACCTGCCGGAACTACCAGTACAAGATGGTATTAGTGGCAAGGCTCCATTTTCTCCTCTTCATTACTTACCCATCATACGCCCCTTTACTTTTAGTCCGTGAGTGGTCTGCTGGGGCAGCGGCCCATAGGTGTGTCTATAAAAGGAGAAAAAAAAGAAAATAATTTTTTGTTATAAATTTTTTTTTTTGGTAGTCAGTGCTGGAAAAGAGAGAGAGATCTAGACTCTTACCAGCAACAGGTAGCAGAGTTGAGCCAGCAAGGCAGCAATGAAGAGAGCAGGATTGGGGTGGAGGGTGGTTTTTTACCCTCAAAACGACATGCTGAATGCCAAGTGCCATTTTTAAATATACCGCCGTTGCTGCGGCGCTGACGTCACGGCCGCGCATGCGCCATAGCGATCCGCAGCGTCCGGCGCCATTTTGGATGCTGGCGAAAGAGGATGCGGGCTGTGTCACTTCCTGGCGCCGTGAGTCCGAACCGGATGCCATAATGGAAATGGCAAGGTGAGGAACTACAGCGCCCAGCGGACCCAAACAAGGGGAAAGAGAGAAAAAAAAACTAAGGATGACAACTATAAGTGAGACAGTGGAAAACTTACCAGGTGGCATGAAACAGAAACCTTAGAAGGTAAGAGGTGGAGACCGCTGCACATAATTTAAACCTGTTTAAGGCTTTGTAAAATGTGAACAATAAAGCATACCCCTGAGACTCAGAGTGGGGCTCCCTGTATAAAGCTCGTTTAGAGGCTGTACAGTCAGGGCTTCCAACTAGGAGAGGCTGAACCTAGCTGGGGCGAATCGGTAAGGGGTTCCAAGTTCTAACCAGTCGATCCATACAGGTGAGGAAAAAAAGGAGAATGCAGCGGTGGACTCCTCTTCAAAACTTATAGCTAACCAGTCCTATCAGGTTGTGGAAGCGGAGTCACAACCCAATGTGTGTGCTGCCATGATGCCTCAGGAAACATATAATCACACTTTACAACTATCTTGTATCTTAAATGGAGTCTTACATGAGCAGTTCAGGGTAGAGTTTGCACATGATGGTACAAACTAGTATCCTGCAATATATATCTGCTATGGCATAAAGAAACAAAGTCATTATTTTTGTTTGGTCATGTACTTCAAGGGAATGTATAGTGGTTATGCATATATGTTCGCTCTTTATTAATATTTATTTCAGGTCCAAAAAACTACATCCATGTAAAGCGGGCAGTATATTGAACTCTTTTCACAAACTTACCTTTCTCATATATGCTTGACTGAAAAAAAAATCCAATTATTTCCATAGCTCAAAATCTTAAACTTTAATTTACACTCATAGATTAACAAGTCAAAATAGAAACCTACCCTTTTCTCTGTCCTTTCCAACCAAGACAGCTACGAACAACATATCAGTTATAGAGATGCTCTATATTTAGAAATCCTATAATGTTCTGTGAATTCTGTGCCATAGGTTAACCCTGTATTAAATATGTAGTTTTGCAACAAGTATGTTATTAAAATAACATGAATGCCTGGATAAGAATCCAGCGGCACTTTATTTCAGTGGAGGGGAACCTACTGTTGTGTACATTCAAGCAATGCTGGAGATCTTTCATTTGCAACAGTAGTGAAAGGCAGCATCTTTGTAGTGGTGGGGCATTGTAGTGGCAGGTCAACATCGTTGGGCATTGCTCATTAAGACTGACATGGATCTACATAACTGAATGCATGATTGATATTGGATTTAAATTGGGGGATATTGTTATTCTTATTTTTCTTAAATAAGAGATTTTTTTGTTGCTATTTTTTAAATGTACTTTTTGTGAATGAGCAACAAGGGCTGCTATGTAGCCACTACTTAATACCTAGTACATGAAGGGGTGGATATCTGAGGGCCCCTTATTCTAAAGGGGGTTACAGATTCCTATAAGTCCCCCTGAGGTCCCTTTTGAGGGGTAGGATGTGTGAATAAAGCATTTTTGCTCATCAACATGGAACAAGGTGCCTTGAATATAGGGTGTGGCCATGCCATTCTTCCTTGTAAGGTACTTGGCAGGAGAGCTGGGGCTGCTACTTCTTTGCAGTCAGCAGCTGTTCTTCCATGTTTACTTGATTTGCCCCCTGTCCTGAAAGGCCAGCAGAGGTGCACCTCCCCAGGCAAGTGTCCTAGTTGTTAGGCAGTGGTCTGATTAGGCCACCCTGCATCTTATGACTGTCATTGGCTGTGCTGCTGTGGGAGTACCACAAGCCCAGAGCTTTGAATGTATAACAGTGTGGTTGTTTCCTGACTCCATGTGTGTTTCCCAGCCTAAACCCAGATCTGCTATATCTGATTCCACGTTGCTGACATCCTTGCTAGTGATTGTGACTTCTTTGGTTCGACATGTGCCCTGGCCTAACATTTTACTGGATTTCACTTACATGCTGCCGGCCTTGACCTCAGAACCATTTAGCAGAACGCGTTGCCTGTTGCCTGCCCGAAAATGGACTGTTTCCAGAATAATGAAAATAGCTTTCTCTCCAGTTCAGTATCAGCTTCTGGACTGCTGTACTTACACTCTCCTGTAATCCCACAGCCCTCACCAGACCTGCCTCAAGACCACTTGTACTCTTTCTGTTTCCTATGCTCAGTCCTGGTGCCATCTCATCAGAAATCATAGCATTGTGTACTAAGGCCTGCTTGCCACCCAAAAGGAGAAGCTCCACTTATTTGCCTCCTCCCCCCTCTGCTTCTGCATTTGACACCTTTCAGGGTGGAGGGGGGAGCAGGTACCTGGTTTTGACAGGTACCTGCTCTCATTTCCGTCTGGCTTCCCTGTGGCAAACTCATATGGAAGTTTGCCCCCCGTCCTTCTTCCCCTGCCGCCGGGCCATTCACAAAGCACACATGCTTCACATGTGTGCAGTAGGGGACCGGCTATGAAGTCACAAGGCTTCACTGCTGCTTTCCCCCAGCTGAGATGGTGGTGGCAGCATTGAAAAATTGGCTTGGATAAAGACATCGCTCGATTGTGGACAGGTACGTGTCCTAATATTAAAAGTCAGCTGCTGACTTTTATTTATTTTTCTAAAGGAGCCTGGAGCTCCACTTTAAGAGAACTGAGGCTCTTTAGGCAGAAGAGACACTTGCCAGCTAAGGCTCTTGACCTAAGCATCAGTCTGAGAGTCACAGTGCGAGTTCTGCTAACAATTTAAAACAAACCTTTATCCAGGCATGCAACCTCCCCCCCTCCTTGTAAAGCTCCTTGCTCCTTTGTTGATGGAGACAAGGGCCTCATTCCCATATTCTTTTCACCAAGAGGGATTTGAGGGTCTTTAGGGGGTAACCTTTAGGGAGCTGTAAGTGTTTTTTTTTAATAAGGGGACCCACACATTTCAGTACATAGTAAATACTACCCCTTGTTACTGCCAAACAGAATTCAAGAAAATAAATAAGAACAACCACACCAAGAAAAATATGTTTTGTTTAAAAAAAAATGAAAGAAACAATACCTCTGATGTAAATCCAGTGATGGTACATGGTCCAGTGATGTAATCAACATCAATCACGATAAGTGTGATTCCCTATGATGTTGACCCCATTACAATGATGCTGCCCCACTACAACTCCTTTCACAAATAACAGCTCCCTCATGCTGGTGGAATGTAAACACAAAAGTTGTCATGGCCATATTTCATCAATATAGCACAGAAGTATTTCTGCACACTGTATTCATCTCCGGTGTGAAGTTAATTTTCCAAAACACAGGCTTCAGCTCAAATTCTCACCAAGCGGCTACTGCCCTCATACATAATTCACCCACATTGGAAAATAGGAGATTCTATGGTTTATCGACAACCACAAGCTGTCAGGGATATCTCATTTACTAGCACCAGTAAACCTGCTGCTAACTGACACTTCCCCAGGTACTATTTGTAAAACAAAGTAATGGTACATTTTTTTGCATTGATAACCTAAGCAGTGTAAAGTCACCCAAACCCATTTTTCACAATGACCGCAAATTAGCTTTGGAAAAGGGCAGAAAAAAAAAACATCAACAAGATATTGCTACTATAGTCTTCAGTTTGGTTAGGGGCTACAGTGCCTTGATAAAGTATTCATACCCCTTGAAATTTTCCACATTTTGTCATGTTACAACCAAAAACGTAAATGTATTTTTTTGGGATTTTATGTGATAGACCAACACAACACAAAGTGAAGCAGGAGGAAAATAATAAATGATTTCAATTTTTTTTTTACAAATAAATATGTGAAAAGTGTGGCGTGCATTTGTATTCAGCCCCCCTGAGTCAATACTTTGTAGATCCACCTTTCGCTGCAACTACAGCTGCAAGTCTTTTTGGGTATGTTTCTACCAGCTTTGCACATCTAGAGAGTGACATTTTTGCCCAGGTCTGTTCCTGTGTGCTGTGTGAAGGGGTGTGTCCCTTGCCTCTAATCAGCTGTCTGAGCTCTCCTCACTAAGCTGTGCAGTGTATAATTTCAGCTCTCCATCCCCTTTTTCTGACTGCTCAGACAAACTTTATAAATTCTGGACTTTGAACATCTGTAGAGAAAAGAAGTGTGCAGATAAACAGGTATACCTTATGTAGGAGGATTTTTTTTCAACTTTGTATATCACCTGAGGTCAGTCATTTTACTGGGTATATGTAAGGGTTTACAACCACTTTAAGCATTTCATTATATGGGTAAACCATAACTAAATCCAAACCTTTATTTTTTTCTAAATTTGGATAGGGGGTCATGTCTATATTGCTGTCTGTGTCCCTTTTAGGGAAATTCACTCTTTATATTTGTCCTGTTTACAGTTATTTCTGAAATTGAAAATGAAAAAAAAAATCCCAAAATTTTGAGTTGTCACTGGAACAGGAATAGAAGGAAAATCTTCCAATGGAGACACTCGTTCTGGTGACCCAGGTGACAACTAGGGATTATCTTACTTTAGAGAAAATTACTTTCATGTCCTGTTTTGGCTATTGGACAGGAAGTAAAGGTAAATCTCCCTAATAGAACACAGATGGCAAAAAAAAAAAAAACTGACAGAAGTTATAACCCTCGCTCACTCTCAAAATGAAAGCAAAAATGTTTTCCCTTTAGTCCTACTTAAAAGAGTAATTGCAGGAAACATGTGAAACAAAGAGTCAGTGTCGCAGAGGTCTGTGTCCCCTGCCATGTTCTGTGACTTCCAAGCTAATATAAAGAGTACTAACATAAAGAGTCGCATTGCATAAACTTGAGCAAAGTAATATACAATATATACACAAAGAAATTATATCATCCAGTAAATATTATACATGCTAATAAGTACACGTGCACAGAAAAGGTTCCCCTCTCTGTTGTTTATATGGCCACATACAGTATGCATCACCAACATAGGAAAATGTCCATGCATGAAACTACCACCTCTTATGGAAAAAATACATGCTTACCAGCTTTATATGACCCTCTAGTAAAAAAAAAAGGTCATCAGAGCTTAGAACCAAGCAACCCAGCTCTAGGTCATCAGAAGCGACTCCAGAGGTTCTCCCTAAAGGACCACATTGAACGAGGCACGTCACATATGATGAAACGCGTAGGGGGGCGGGTGCTGATGTCCTCACGTCTCTGTGTTCTCAGAAATGTGGGTGTCTGTGTTTGTATTCAACCAGAAAGGATTATATTGTACAGCGCTATGATTACTTTCTGGAAGTGTGATTTTAATTTTAAATAAATTTAAGAGAAAGCTTTTACACTATTGAAGTGTTTTTTTCATGCCCTTATGTTAATGTATACGGGATGATGCTGGGTGGAACAACCATGTGACCTCCTATCCTTTGGGGAGAACCTCTGGAGCCGCTTCTGATGACCTGGAGCCTGGTTGCTTGGTTTTAAGCTCTGATGACCTTTCTTTAATTAAAGGGTCATATATACAGTAGCTGGTACAGTAAGTGTGTAGTTTTTCCATAAAAGGTGGTGGTTTCACGCATAGACATTTTCCTATATTAGTGACGGATGCTCACTATGTATATGTGATCATATAAACATTGCCGAGGACGACCTTTTCTTTGCACGTTGACTTTTTTGCGCTTATAATATTTACTGGATGATATAATTTCCTTGTGTATATATTTTATATCACTTTACTCAATTTTATGTAGCGCAACTCTTTATGTTAGAACTTGGATATACTGTGTAATATATCTCACGGTTGAGTTGCTGCTCACGTTAATCTTTTTTATTTTTATTTTATCTATTTATTTATGAGTGCAGTTTCTTTTTATTTTTTTAATATAAAGAGTGCACATGGTTAATAATGTAGGTGTCCCTATGATGACTGTAGGCACTGTAAAATTATTTTATCATGCACTGTTCTCATTTAAAGTCATAATTTTTTTTAGTAATCATCATTTTTTTAGTGATCAAATATTGATTTACCACAAAAGTAGTCTGATTTCTACACATAGGATTGTGCTCAGTAAACTAGAAGCAAAGTAAAAAATAAAATATAATCCAGCTTTATTTTTGTGTGGGCTACTTCAGTTTTTTTTTATATTTAGCTTAGTTTATTAAAGAACCATTAATTGTATGAGAGCATTTATATTGAGTTTTTTTTATATAAATGTATGTATTTTTGTTTTGAGATCTGAGATTGCATTACCTCTTCTTTGTTTTAGGTGAATAAACACTTGTAAATATTTTGACATCAGAATGTTTTAGGTATTGCATTAGTGTACAGTATATATTTTTAGTTTCTTTAGCAAAGCTTAAATGTGTTACTGTTAAAGCTAAAGTGGAGCAAATGCATATGATTTATTCCCTTGTTCCCCTCCTGATCATCATACAATTAAAAGTTTTCAATCAAATAATTTTGCTTTTCAAAAAATACCTTTTTTGAGACCCAGTGTCAGCATCATGCTCTTTGTCCAAGTTTGGTGGGAGGGCCTGGCAGGCTCATCAAAGCACATCAAAGCATCCTACCTCAGATCTTTTTTAAAAACTGCTATATGAAAAAAACAAAAAAACAAAAAAAAAACAAATCCCTGGCATCCCTTTAGATGTGTTTTCTCCTCCCTGCCAGTCACTGGGTGATGCAGCCTTTAGCCGGGCATTCTGCTGATTCATTACTTGATCATGCATGTCTGTTAGGGGTGCTGAAATTATTTGCATGATTTGCATGCACATCATGATTCGGGTGTCCCCGATGCGGCAATGGATGCTGCGACCGCCATAATCGATTGGCGGGTGATGTCATCCTGACTTGCCCCGCCCCGCCTGGGAGAGCACTCTGAGCATACTCTATTGGTGTTAAAATAACTTTGTCTTAATAAATCCTGTTTTACAATACATTAAGTGCCCCACTGTATGTGCTTTTTAAAAAATATGCATCTACATACTGCATTTTTCTGAGTGTCCACACCGGTAATGTGACTGCCCAACCGGCCTCTCTTCTGATAGCTACAGTCAGCAGGCGGGGCAAGGAATCCACCGTGACATCAGCCAGGACGAGAGACTAGGGAGGGGAGAGGCGGGCCGGGCAGTCACATGAGTGGCGTGGACACTCTGAAAAATGCAGTATGTAGATGCATATTTTTTAAAAAGCACATACAGTGGGGCACTTAATGTATTGTAACACAGGATTCATTAAGACAAATGTATTTTAACAGCAGTAGGTAGAGTACATATGAGTTTGTACTCTACTTACACCTCGTACACGCTCAGTACTGACAGTTTCCCTGGGCTTTCCCCATTTCCACCTTCCACTGTGTTTACTCCTAGTGTGCTGGAATGTGCAAACAGGGAAGCCCGGGGGAGCTGTCAGCATGGAGCCAGTAAAGTGAACTTTACAGGGGTTATTACCCTCCCTTACTCTATCCAAAATAAAAACAAAATGTTTTGCCTATAGTTCTACTTTAAAGTTTATGTCCAGCCAAAACTTTGTTTCTCAGTGTTAGGAAAAAAAAGGGGAGAAGTTACAACTAGGGATGCACCAATACCATTTTTTTTACCAATACTTTTTTTTTTAGTACTCACAAATACCAATTACTGATACCTACCACAACTTTTTTGTTTAAACTTCAGCTGCCGACAATGGTACAAAGCATTGAAAATGTATTTACAAATGTTAAAGGCCTAAAAATATTAATGAACAAAGCGAAAAAAAAAAGGTTTAACTTTTAATAGTTTGTTAAATAGAAGTTAATTAGGGCTGATTAGAGTAAATTAATGGTTAATAAGGGGTTAAACAGGGGAACATTTATTAAAAAAACTAAAATTAATATATATATATTTTTTTACTTGACAGGTTGCTTTTAACTGCCTTTGTCTGGAGATCGAAGTTCATTCCTTTGATCTGTAGATGTATAAACAGAAAGCTACAAAACAAAACAATGTTTCTTTTTAGCTTTCTTTTGCAGCAGCTGAGCAATGTTGTTGATAAACATTGCCCAGCTGCTTTTTTTTTTACAGCTCTAATTGCCGGGACTTCGTTTACACTTCAGCTGTCAATAAGGGAACCCCACTGACAGCTGAATGAATCATCGGTTGTTAAGGACGTGGCGGTCTCATTTCTTAACAACTGAGAATAGCCGACTTTTTATTTTATTTACATTTTTACAAGTACCTAGCCTGAGTGTATTGATTTCAGGCATGGGAGCATTTACACAAGCATCTCGTGTAAATGCTTAGCATTGGCATCAATATCATTACCGATATCGGTGCAACCCTAGTTAGAACCCCTGTCAGGTTTTACCCACTTTCCAGAGCTCTGTTAGAGAGATTTAACCTCACTTCCTGTCCTGCTGACAGCATACTAGGCAGAACGCTACAATTTACAGTAAATACAAAACTATCTGGCCCCTTTAATAATTTGCCAAAAGTAGATGTGCATATGTGCCAAAATTACACAGTGCTGGTCAATATTGAAAAACATGCAGTAAATGCAGCTAAACTTGGCATAGCTAAAACTCACTTAGCAGAGCAAATTTTTACTTTTAGAAATATAAAATTAATAAATACGGTAAACGGTATACTAAAAATACACAATAAAGAATTTGCTTCTCTTGCTCATCATAGGGGCCTTTAGTGAGGTCTGCTTTCTTGTGCATACCACTTATATAATAAACCTAATGTTAAGCAAGAGGACTACGTGGATTCCTCACTGTTGATTTGGAACATGAGGCTGAGCAGGCTCCCTTGTGTCAGCAAGGACTTTGCTGATGTAAACCATCTTATGCGAGGAAAATGAAAAAAAAAAACATAATTTTTGCATTCACATGGGTGAATGGTGACAGGAGTGAACAAGGCTGTACTTTATTTACTAAGCTCAGTGAATATTCACTTTGCTAAAATGCACGCCCTCTACTGTTTTGGTAAATATGCCCCATTTTATGATTTTTTTTGTTTTTTGCATCGTTTAAAATGTACATACACTTAAGGGTAAAGAATAATTTACTGTGGTTTACAGGTCACCTTGGTTCAAGCTATACACCTGAATATTCCATAGTCTGTGTGAGAGAAGAGTCTAGTTAGATTGCATAGCATAATATTAGGACACTTTTAAAAAACGTATAAAATTATATACATTATGAAAATGAAACGGAATAATTCCATCTCCCAGTCACAGTAACACAGTAAAGGAAAACTCAAATATTTGTTTAGGATTAACACTGTTCATCACAGATAAAATCAGCACTCACATAATCTGCTGCTCTACAAATATGAGCAGTGGGCAGTCAACTGAAAACATCTAGAAATATGAAGCTTAATAGCAAGAAAATCCATAATATCTCTGATATCAAGTAAAACCTGACCCAATATGTTGTGTATAGAGTTGACGAAAACAACTATTATAAATGTTTTTAACAATATGAAAAACAATATGGTTTATGTTGTATGTAATTTGACATAACTATTTTTAAATTCTAAATTTTGATATTCAGGACTGTCTTCAGCATGTGTAACATTTAATAATGGCAACAGTTTTTTTTTTTTTTTACATTGGTATTTGCCAGATATTAATATGGCTTTGATAATAGGACATTATGTGCTGTTTTTTTCATACACTGTAAAACATGTAGCTTAATTAACCACTTCAGCGTTTGTACCCATTAGGAGTAAAGCAAATTTTTACATGCTTGTTTATTTGGTGATAGCTTTGTAATAAATTAGGATTGTTAAGTAAAACATACTTTTTTGGGGTTTTTTTCATTTGCCAATATTGTTTTTCAAAACGTATTTTATTTATAAATAGATGAAATAAAAGATAAAAGTGTTTTTTTTTTTTAATTATGCACTTTATGCGATTATGCACCATTATTTATGACAAGAACCTTGTACTTCTTATTCCACCACCAATTGCTACGCAAGCTTGGATGTGGATCAAATACCGTGTGACATAAAAAATTGCAACAATCGCCATTTTATTCTCTAGGGCAGAGATATGCAATTAGCGGACCTCCAGCTGTTGCAGAACTACAAGTCCCATCATTCCTCTGCCTCTGGGTGTCATGCTTGTGGCTGTCAGAGTCTTGCTATGCCTCATGGGACTTGTAGTTTTGCAATAGCTGGAGGTCCACTAATTGCCTACCTCTGCTCTAGGGACTCAGTTTGTTGTAAATATCACTGGAGATATTGGATATGGGAAAGAGAATGTGGATCAAGTTTTGCAGATACAGGGGAGGACTGTTTAGGATGGACAATCTATTCACTTTATATGATTTAAAAGTGTTGTATTTCAGTCACCTGGTGAAAAATCAAATCTGGTAGTAAATCTGAGAGTACGTATTCACATAGAGAGTATTCACGTAGAATAGTGTGTCTATCACAGGTAGGTGTTGGCAGCTTCTCATTAACTCCAAAACAATTGAGATAGAATAGTAACGTTGTAAGCTAAGGCTTTAACATTTAACATTTTGAGCTAGCCTGAGATGTTGCATATGCTCTGGGCATTTGTGGGGGAATGCTGCTTCCAAGGTGTTTGAGGATATAGCCAGTGAGGAGTAGGGGGTACATATGTCTTCACTGTCACCATCAGGCGAGATACACACGGAGGCACCATCAGCTCCAGTGGTGTGCCCTGTCCTGCATCCTTCCAAGCTGCCAAAAGACTGACCCAGTGTGCCATGAAGGATATGTAGCATCATATCATGGTTGTATGCACCCTGCTGATGATGGTGGGGTCCAGTGAAACAGAAACATTGCATTCCACATACTGGTGTAGGACAGAAGTGCTCTTTTTGTCAAAATAATAGCATCTGGACACCTGTCACTGTGGTGTAGCGCAGGCCATAAACTCCCGCAAGGTGGTTGATTCTATGAGCTAGAATTTTAGCAGCTTCAAAGCCAGAAGTTTTGCCAAGTTGGCAAGCTGGCATTAAGACATTGCGAAAATAGGGGATTCTGGGACATTTTTTTCCCACTCCAACAGCTGCACAAGAGATACTGGTCTTGGAAAAGATGATGCTGGAGACATGTTGAGGAATTCTAGAAAGCTTTCACTTGCCTGGTCCTTGACTCTCTTCCCTGCTTGACATGGCTTACAGGAAACCTCTGGACCCCAGTGTGAGACTTTGTCCTTGTCATTTGTGGATGCAGTTGGAAAATCTTATGGAGGGGGAGAGATGTGGAAAGTGAGGAATGAGGAGGAGGAGAAAAATGAGCCTCTTGATGCTTACTTGTCTCGCTGAGATGCTACTTTTATTGAGCTTTGTGGTGCATAATCATGTGTTTTCCTTCTTCTGTTTCTGTTTTATCTCTCCCTCGGAACATTCTTGTTTTCCAATTGGTGTCACCCACGGATGGTCTGGCACCTCACCATTAAACTCTCTTCGAAGGGCATATTATCTGCTGGAACATCGCCATCTCTTGTTGCTCACTGCTTAATGTCCCCTCCAAATCCTGGTGTTATTTTACTCATCCTCAATATCTGAAACAAAAGGGAAGGAAGAGGAAGAAGCGGGCACATTAGCAGCAATTGCAGAAAACTGTTTGCTCTTTGCTTGAGAGGAGAAAAAAAAGGAGGGCTTTGTTAGTCACTCAACTGACTTCTTCATGTGCTGTGTATGTATATCACTGCTGCTATAAAATAGAAAATGCAAACTAGCCCTACCTCGGGTAATTTAGTCTGGCTGCTTTGTCCTGCAGAACCTTCTTGTCCCCCAAATACCTCTGTGTGCAGAACCTTTGCCTATCCCTTAAGGCCTGCCTGAAATTTTTAATAAAGTAGATTGCCTACATTTAACGGCAACTATAGAGGGAATACATAAGTAGTGCTTTGGCGCACACTGCTTTGCAACATAAGAATGTGGTGATATGCTCCAGTCTTGTCTTTGTCAGAAAAAAAATGTACACTGCACAATCTGAAAAAAAAATAAAAATTCCTAAATAAAATATACTTCCTCCCCCACCCCCCCCCCCCCAAAAAAAAAAAAATAAAACATTGAAACAATGCACTCATACCCATAGCTGAAAATTGAACGAATGCATAAAGGTGAAAGCACAAATTAAACAGCAACTACAGTTGTCGCTGACACACACAAAGGTAGCCCCTAAAATGGAGTGTAGGGTCTCTGAGCTGTGAACAAAGGGGGGCACGCACGAATACACTGCAAATCACAGTAATTTAGCACAATATAGCACTTTATAGCAACCAACTCTTCCCACACAAACCATCAGCTCATTCTAAACTGCTCCAACTCAAACTTTTATAGTGAGGGGACTGGCACATAACAAAGCCCACATTATTGGTCTTCTAAGCCAGGCAGGGCATTATGGTTAAAAAAAAAAATTGGCCTTGTGAAATCCATCATAAATATAAACATAAACTCCTGTTAGTAGGTTTTTTGTGTTCCCATATTATCATGCAATTTACCTTCTATGTACTGTATATATTAAAGCGTATGTTATCCAAAATATGATAAATAAAATAATATATCCGTGCTTAGGCCAAAGGGGAAATTAGGTGTGCAGCCTAACCTGCTAGGTCCCCAATAGGGGACTAGAGTGATAATAATGCAAGTATGAGGGTAAATGGCGCTACCTATATAATGAAAGGCGACAGACCCTGTTCACTTGTTAGATGCTATGTACCTTTATAGTGACTATTGAATGTGCATATACCAATAGTGCATTCCTAATAAATAACCAATGTGCATGTGCTAATGTTGCAAACCTCACTAGGTTGCCAAATAAGCTAGATATAAATAAATGTTTAGAAGTAATACAAAAAACATGATACTACAATAACAAAAATACAGGTAAACGAAAATAAATAAATAAATCAAATAAAAATCAAATGAAAATCAAATAAAAATAATAAATAGTCCCAAAAGTGTAGGACAAATATAAAATATTTTAAAATATTTTAAAAATAGTAGAAATTATATGAAACGACCACAAAAAATTAACGTGCCAAGTCCAAAAAGTATATCAAAAAATCAATCCAACCAAAGTCTTATGTGATATATATGTAAAGCGCTGCGTAAATTGACGGCGCTATATAAGTACCTGAAATAAATAAATAAATAAATAAATAGTAAAGTGCTTGGTGACGATACACAGGAACAAAATCCAGGTGACATTTAAGTGCTCCCCCTCTTGGGCCCCCACTCACCAGCTCCAGTAACCTCTACAGGGGTATCTCGCATAGCATATAGGCTTGATGCACCGATCATGCAGCCAGGCTCCAACTTTACCAACCAGTATCCACCTCCTATGGACCTTCCAAGGATATCCAGCAGCTGGATCGAATTGTGTGTGCAAAGGATCCTTCTCCAAGCCCAGATCGACCAGCTGTACTCCTCTCCTAATGCTCTTTCAAATATCCAGTATAGGTAAGGTTTTCATGCAAGAAATTACATATGGGCTCCCATAGTGTAGTATTTAAATAAGGAAATGTTTTTATTCCAAAGTTAAAACAGTAAAAAAAGGAAGACAAAAAAGTAAAAATAAAACAAATAAAAAATAAAAACAAATGTTCCATATTATGGAAACTTCTCATCAAGTCCTACAACTACAGGAGAAATGACAGCTCCAGACCTGTGATGTGTCTCACTTGCAGCGTGCGCTCCAGATGCGTTCCACAGGCTCACTGACTGCTATCACACCTGGAAATAACATCAGTGTGTGACTCCGCCTTACACACGTTTCGTTATCAAACGTTTTCTGGTTCAGTCTGCCTCTTTATTTGATTTATTTATTTATTTTCATTTACCTGTATTTTTGTTAATTTAGTATCACGTTTTTTGTATCACTTCTAAACATTTATTTATATCTAGCTTATTTGGCAACCTAGTGAGGTTTGCAACATTAGCACATGCACATTGGTTATTTATTAGGAATGCACTATTGGTATATGCACATTTAATAGTCACTATAGAGGCACATAGCACCTAACAAGTGAACAGGGTCTGTCGCCTTTCATTATATAGGTAGCGCCATTTACCCTGATACTTGCACTATTATGCAAAATATGGTATTTCATAACCGTGTCTGTATTTCCATGTACTTGTTGATAAAGGTAGCCTGTTATTTTTGTATTTCTTTGTTATAAATACCTGGTGATCCTCTCAGGGATCCTGCCAAGGGATTCCCTTAATTTACAGGAATTTACTCTCACTACCCATTTTGGCTATGGGACCGGGAGTTAAGGGGAATCTCCCCAATGGGTCACAAATGACAAAACTGACAAGGCTTATAACCCTCCTTTACTTTAACCAACATTAAAAAAAAAAAGTTTTGCCTATACAGGCGGTCCCCGGGTTACAAACAAGATTTTTTAAGTGTAGCTCCAGCCAAAAAAAAACATTTTTAAAGCTTTTTGTATAGCATAGGGAAGGGTTAACACCCCTGTATTGTATGTTTTGCTGTCTGTGCCCCGTTCAGAAGATTTCACCTTTCTGTCCCAATGACAGCTGGATTTTGAAAATTTGGGGTTGTTGTGGAAACAAGCCTTGGTGATAAAGCATCAGTGGAGTCACCTTTTTCCCATAACTCTTACAGGAGTGAATTTCCCTTCCTAGGGGTAGATTTCCTCTCACTTCCTGTTGTCTCCCTCCGTTTGTAAGTAGGAGTATGCTATTTGGATGTTTGCAACTAGGGGACCGCCTGTAGTGTTCCTCTACCACTTGTCAACCACCTAACTGGGAAAATACCTCATTAGTTTGACGTTAAATATGGGGGTTATGGCTGCAGCTAGATGCCATAACCCGGTATAATTTTTCCCCTTAGACAGCTGGCTTTCCGATGAAAGTGATCCCAGCAGCTGATTCACTGCAGGGTCACTTTTAGAAGTGGCTGGATAGGTACTCCCCACTGCTTCCCGGACTTACCTTACTGATCGGTGCACCTGGGAATCATCTGGCATTGACAGTGTTTTTCTATAAAGATGAGTGATGGCACGGTGGCCACCACTCATCTCTATGCCCTTGGAGGATTGGAGCGACATAATATGTCACTTCCGATTCTCTGGCCATGTAAACATGTTTTTTTCTTAAAGCAATATATATATATATATATATATATATATATATATATATATATTATCTTTTGCTTTTAAGGGTAAAGGAGAGATTTGGGGTCTTTCAGACCCCCGATCTCTCCATAAAAAGCACCTATCATGCTGTATTGTTATTCACAATGTGTACATTCCTTTTGATAGCAATAAAAGTGATCAAACATTTTTTTTAAATGGACAGTGTAAAAAAAAGTAATAAAATAAATAAAAAAAGTTTTTAAAGTGCCCCGTCCCCGTGAGTTTGCACGCAGTATTGAATGCATACGTAGGTCACGCCCATATATGTGAACGGTGTTTGCACCACGCATGTGAGGTATCGTGCGAACGTCTGAGCGAGAGCAATAATTTTAGCACTAGACTTCTTCTGTAACTCTAAACTGGTAACCTGTAGAAATTTTTCAAGTGTCGCCTACCGTAGTTTGGTGCCATTCCACGAGTGTGTGCAATTTTAAAGCATGACATGTAAGATATCTATTTACTCGATGTGACATCATCAATTGGTATATATATATATATATATATATATATATATATATAATGTTTGGGGATTCTAAGTCATTTTCTAACAAAAATACAAACATATTTTTACTTGTAAACAACAAATGTCAGAAAAAGGCTAGGTCCTTAAGTGGTTAAACCTCCTTTTGTCCAGTCTTAAATTGTGAACACATATTCTTATCAGGGAATTAAATAAGTTGTTACACTCACCATTGATTAATTTGTATACAGCAATACCGTCTCCTCTTAAAGATGAAGTAAACCCTGATGGGTTTTACTTCCTCTTTTGTTCCCTGCAAACTAAAAAGCATAATGGGCTAGTATGCATCGCATACTAGCCCATTATATGCCACTTACCTGCAAACAAAGCCCGCAATGTTAACAATGTCCCCGCTGGTGGCCGCATCCATCTTCACCCCTCTTTCATCCGGGGCCAAGGACTCTGGCTCTATGACTGACCGGAATCGTGTGGCTTAACTCCCGTGCATGTGCACGGGAGCCACCAGTCATGGGCCTTGTGGAAACGCCTCGATCGTGCCCTTTTTTCAGTGCACATGCACCGATGACGTTGGTGCAAGTGTATATGGTAAATATCTCTTAAACCGTGTTATTATAGGCTTACCTGTAGTTAAAATTGGTATGTAAAGGTTTACAACCACTTTAACCACCTCAATACAGTGCACTTACACCCCCTCCTGCCCAGACCAATTTTCAGCTTTCGGTGTTCTCACAGTTTGAATGACAATTACTCAGCCATGCAACACTGTACCCATATTAAACTTGCGTCCTTTTTTCACACAAATAGAGCTTTCTTTTGGTGGTATTTAATCACTAGTGTTTTTTTTATTTTTTGTGCTATAAATAAAAAAAACTTAAATTTTGTGAAAAAAAAGTCTTTTTCTTATTTTCTGTCATAAAATTTTGCTAGTTAGTAATTTTTCTTCATACATTTTGGCCAAAATTTATACTGCTACATATCTTTGGTAAAAATAACCCTAATTAGTGTATATTATTTGGTCTTTGTGAAAGTTATAGAGTCTACAAACTATGGTGCCAATCTCTGAAAATTGATCACATCTGATCAGGCCTTCTATACCAGGGTCTGGTATAGATTTTGAGGGGGACTCCACGCCATATTTTTTTAAAATTTTGGCCGGGGTTCCCCTTAATATCCATACCAGACCTGAAGGGCCTGGTATGAAATTTAGGGGGACCCCCACATCATTTTTTTTTTTTAATTTTGGTTCGGGGTTCCCCTGTGGGGAATTCCCATGCCGTTTTTATCAATGAACTTTTATGTGTATTGTTGAACCAGCAATTCATTATAGCCGCGAGTAGTTTTTTTTTTTTTTTTTTAATTGGAAAACCAACTTTATTAAGAAAATATATGCTTGGTACATAAAAAATAATATAAGCCAACATGGCCAGAGCAGCAATACATACATGAGCACATTAAGTTATCTACATGATATCGGGTGAAATATCCACCGGACATGAAGCCAGTACACAGTAGAGAAGAAGGGAGAGGAGGGGAAAAGAAAAAGAGAGGAAGATATCAACATTTCAAGTACATGTTTCACCATCCTCCAGCCATCTGTTCCAGACCTGCTCATATTTAAGCGGGCATCCTCTATGTACATAAATCAGCTTCTTATATGGGAGAGTGTCATTAATTTCTTTTTTCCAACACTGGATTGTAGGGGGTAGGGCCTGCATCCAATTACGGGCTATCGCTTTTCTCGCTAATTCATGTAGAAAGGTACGGAGGGGTTTGTCAGCGTCTAAATCAGGTAGGAGACCGAGCAGACACATCTTTGGGTCTAGAGTAGCAGGAGAGCCCATCTGATCGTGGAGGAAGCGTATCACTTGTATCCAGTATGTTTGGATAATTGGACAGGACCATATAAGGTGATAAAAAGAGCCTGGGGTGTGGTCGCATAGGCGGCATCCTGGATTATGCATGGGTTTGAAACGCGCTATCCTCTGAGGAGTCAGATATGTTCTATGTATGATATACAACTGTGTTAGGCGGTCCGACAGTTTAGGGGAAACCTTTTTCACGCCTTCCAAGATCTCATCCCAATCCTCATCTTCAATCATTCCAATCTCCACCTCCCATCTAGTCTTAGCACTATAGGCCAGGGCTATGGAGTTGGGAAGACGGATGGCGGAATAAAGAGTGGAGATTAGTTTGGCTGGCTCAGCACCTGTGATCGTGTCTACTACGGAGGGGACTGTCAGGGATGGGTTGGAGCTAGCAAACTGAGTTTGTATAGCATGGTGAAGTTGTAAGTACCTGAAAAGGAGGTGATTGGGAAGTGAGAATTCGTCTTTTAATGTTTGAAATGTTTTAAGTCCCGTAGTCGTCATGATCTGGTGTATATACAAGATCCCGCAACGTATCCAAACCGCGGGGTCTGGGATAGACAACAGCTCAGGTAGGCGTGTGTTGAACCAAAGGGGGGTGTGGGAATGAATCTGTGGAATCCCGAGTTTTTGTAGTGCCAACCGCCACACCCTCCGGTGATGTGTCAACATGCCTGCTTTATGTTGGGGGGTATGTCCTGTCAATGGGACCCTTAGGACTGATTGAAGTGGGGTATGAGCTGGGTTATCAGGGTGTTCACAGAGTAGCAGCTGGTATCTTGGTAGCTCATTCTTGTCAAAATGATAGAAGTGGGACAGTTGGGAGGCAAGATAATAGTCCTGAAAGTCTGGAAGAGCAACTCCTCCCAATGTCCCTGGGTTTTTATCCACTTAAGGACCGCCTCACGCCGATTTACGTCGGCAAGGCGGCACGGGCAGGCAAAATCACGTACATGTACGTGATTTGCCTCCCGCGGGTGGGGGGTCCGATCGGACACCCCCCGGTGCCCGAGGCGGTCCCGTTTTGTCCCCCGGCGATCGGAGGTGAGGGGGAGGCCATCCGTTCGTGGCCCCTCCCTCGCGATCGCCGCCGGCCAATCAGATTACTTCCTTTGCTGCTGTATGCTAAACAGCAGCAAAGGAAATGATGTCATCTCTCCTCGGCTCGGTATTCCGTTGCAGCGCCGAGGAGAGAAGACTGGTATGTGAGTGCACCAACACTACACAACACAGTAGAACATGCCAGGCACACAAAACACCCCGATCCCCCCCCGATCGCCCCCTGATCACCCCCCAATCACCCCCCCCTCCCTGTCACAAACTGACACCAGCAGTTTTTGTTTTTTTTTCTGATTACTGCATTGGTGTCAGTTTGTGACAGTTACAGTGTTGGGACAGTGAGTATTACCCCCCTTTAGGTCTAGGGTACCCCCCTAACCCCCCCTAATAAAATTTTAACCCCTTGATCACCCCCTGTCACCAGTGTCGCTAATCGATCATTTTCCTGATCGCTGTATTAGTGTCGCTGGTGACGCTAGTTAGTGAGGTAAATATTTAGGTTCGCCGTCAGCGTTTTATAGCGACAGGGACCCCCATATACTACCTAATAAATGTTTTAACCCCTTGATTGCCCCCTAGTTAACCCTTTCACCACTGATCACCGTATAACTGTTACGGGTGACGCTGGTTAGTTTGTTTATTTTTTATAGTGTCAGGGCACCCGCCGTTTATTACCGAATAAAGGTTTAGCCCCCCGGTCGCCCGGCGGTGATATGCGTCGCCCCAGGCAGCGTCAGATTAGCGCCAGTACCGCTAACACCCACGCACGCAGCATACGCCTCCCTTAGTGGTATAGTATCTGTACGGATCAATATCTGATCCGATCAGATCTATACTAGCGTCCCCAGCAGTTTAGGGTTCCCAAAAACGCAGTGTTAGCGGGATCAGCCCAGATACCTGCTAGCACCTGCGTTTTGTCCCTCTGCCCGGCCCACCCAAGTGCAGTATCGATTGATCACTGTCACTTACAAAACACTAAACGCATAACTGCAGCGTTCGCAGAGTCAGGCCTGATCCCTGCGATCGCTAACAGTTTTTTTGGTAGCATTTTGGTGAGCTGGCAAGCACCAGCCCCAGGCAGCGTCAGGTTAGCGCCAGTACCACTGACACCCACGCACGTACCATACACCTCCCTTAGTGGTATAGTATCTGAACGGATCAATATCTGGTCCGATCAGATCTATACTAGCGTCCCCAGCAGTTTAGGGTTCCCAAAAACGCAGTGTTAGCGAGATCAGCCCAGATACCTGCTAGCACCTGCGTTGTGCCCCTCCGCCTGGCCCAGCCCAGCCCACCCAAGTGCAGTATCGATCGATCACTGTCACTTACAAGGCACTAAACGCATAACTGCAGCGTTCGCAGAGTCAGGCCTGATCCCTGCGATCGCTAACAGTTTTTTTGGTGAACTAGCAAGCACCGGCCCCAGGCAGCGTCAGGTTAGCGCCAGTACCACTAACACCCACGCACGCAGCATACGCCTCCTTTAGTGGTATAGTATCTGAACGGATCAATATCTGATCCGATCAGATCTATACTAGCGTCCCCAGCAGTTTAGGGGTTCCCAAAAACGCAGTGTTAGCGGGATCAGCCGAGATACCTGCTAGCACCTGCATTTTGCCCCCCCTCCGGCCCAGCCCAGCCCACCCAAGTGAAGTATCGATCGATCACTGTCACTTACAAAACACTAAACTCATAACTGTAGCGTTTGCAGAGTCAGGCCTGATCCCTGCAATCGCTAACAGTTTTTTTGGAAGCTTTTTATTGAACTGGCAAGCACCAGCGGCCTAGTATACCCCGGTCGTAGTCAAACCAGCGCTGCAGTAACACTTGGTGACGTGGCGAGTCCCATAAGTGCAGTTCAAGCTGGTGAGGTGGCAAGCACAAATAGTGTCCCGCTGCCACCAAGAAGATAAACACAGGCCCGTCGTGCCCATAGTGCCCTTCCTGCTGCATTCGCCAATCCTAATTGGGAACCCACCACTTCTGCAGCACCCGTACTTCCCCCATTCACATCCCCAACCAAATGCAGTCGGCTGCATGAGAGGCATTTTCTTTATGTCCTCCCGAGTACCCCTACCCAACGAACCCCCAAAAAAGATGTCGTGTCTGCAGCAAGCGTGGATATAGGCGTGACACCCGCTATTATTGTCCCTCCTGTCCTGACAATCCTGGTCATTGCATTGGTGAATGTTTTGAACGCTACCATGCACTAGTTGAGTATTAGCGTAGGGTACAGCATTCCACAGACTAGGCACACTTTCACAGGGTCTCCCAAGATGCCATCGCATTTTGAGAGACCCGAACCTGGAACCGGTTACAGTTATAAAAGTTAGTTACAAAAAAAGTGTAAAAAAAAATATATATATATAAAATAAAAAAAATAGTTGTCGTTTTATTGTTCTCTCTCTCTATTCTCTCTCTCTATTGTTCTGCTCTTTTTTTACTGTATTCTATTCTACAATGTTTTATTGTTATTGTTATTATGTTTTATCATGTTTGTTTTTCAGGTATGTAATTATTTATACTTTACTGTTTACTGTGCTTTATTGTTAACCATTGTTAACCATTTTTTTGTCTTCAGGTACGCCATTCACAACTTTGAGTGGTTATACCAGAATGATGCCTGCAGGTTTAGGTATCATCTTGGTATCATTCTTTTCAGCCAGCGGTCGGCTTTCATGTAAAAGCAATCCTAGCGGCTAATTAGCCTCTAGACTGCCTTTACAAGCCGTGGGAGGGAATGCCCCCCCCCCACCGTCTTCCGTGTATTTCTCTGGCTCTCCTGTCTCAACAGGGAACCTGAGAATGCAGCCGGTGATTCAGCCAGCTGACCATAGAGCTGATCAGAGACAAGAGTGGCTCCAAACATCTCTATGGCCTAAGAAACCGGAAGCTACGAGCATTTTATGACTTAGATTTCGCCGGATGTAAATAGCGCCATTGGGAAATTGGGGAAGCATTTTATCACACCGATCTTGGTGTCGTCAGATGCTTTGAGGGCAGAGGAGAGATCTAGGGTCTAATAGACCCCAATTATTTAAAAAAAGAGTACCTGTCACTACCTATTGCTATCATAGGGGATATTTACATTCCCCGAGATAACAATAAAAATGATTTAAAAAAAAAAAATGAAAGGAACAGTTTAAAAATAAGATAAAAAAGCAAAAAAAAATAAAAAAAAAAAAAAAAAAAGCACCCCTGTCGCCCCCTGCTCTTGCGCTAAGGCGAACGCAAGCGGCGGTCTGTCGTCAAACGTAAACAGCAATTGCACCATGCATGTGAGGTATCACCGTGAAGGTCAGATCGAGGGCAGTAATTTTAGCAGTAGACCTCCTCTGCAAATCTAAAGTGGTAACCTGTAAAGGCTTTTAAAGGCTTTTAAAAATGTATTTATTTTGTTGCCACTGCACGTTTGTGTGCAATTGTAAAGCATGTCATGTTTGGTATCCATGTACTCGGCCTAAGATCATCTTTTTTATTTCATCAAACATTTGGGCAATATAGTGTGTTTTAGTGCATTAAAATTTAAAAAAGTGTGTTTTTTCCCCAAAAAATGCGTTTGAAAAATCGCTGCGCAAATACTGTGTGAAAAAAAAAAAATGAAACACCCACCATTTTAATCTGTAGGGCATTTGCTTTAAAAAAATATATAATGTTTGGGGGTTCAAAGTAATTTTCTTGCAAAAAAAAAAAACTTTTTCATGTAAACAATAAGTGTCAGAAAGGGCTTTGTCTTCAAGTGGTTAGAAGAGTGGGTAATGTGTGACATAAGCTTCTAAATGTTGTGCATAAAATGCCAGGACAGTTCAAAACCCCCCCCAAATGACCCCATTTTGGAAAGTAGACACCCCAAGCTATTTGCTGAGAGGCATGTCGAGTCCATGGAATATTTTATATTGCGACACAAGTTGCGGGAAAGAGACAAATTTTTTTTTTTTTTTTTGCACAAAGTTGTCACTAAATGATATATTGCTCAAACATGCCATGGGAATATGTGAAATTACACCCCAAAATACATTCTGCTGCTTCTCCTGAGTACGGGGATACCACATGTGTGAGACTTTTTGGGAGCCTAGCCGCGTACGGGACCCCGAAAACCAAGCACCGCCTTCAGGCTTTCTAAGGGCGTGAATTTTTGATTTCACTCTTCACTGCCTATCACAGTTTCGGAGGCCATGGAATGCCCAGGTGGCACAAACCCCCCCCCCAAATGACCCCATTTTGGAAAGTAGACACCCCAAGCTATTTGCTGAGAGGTATAGTGAGTATTTTGCAGACCTCACTTTTTGTCACAAAGTTTCTAAATTTGAAAAAAGAAAAAAAAAAAAGTTTTTTCTTGTCTTTCTTCATTTTCAAAAACAAATGAGAGCTGCAAAATACTCACCATGCCTCTCAGCAAATAGCTTGGGGTGTCTACTTTCCAAAATGGGGTCATTTAGGGGGGTTTTGTGCCACCTGGGCATTCCATGGCCTCCGAAACGGTGATAGGCAGTGAAGAGTAAAATCAAAAATTCACGCCCTTAAAAACGCTGAAGGCGGTGATTGGTTTTCGGGGCCCCGTACGCGGCTAGGCTCCCAAAAAGTCCCACACATGTGGTATCCCCATACTCAGGAGAAGCAGCTAAATGTATTTTGGGGTGCAATTCCACATAGGCCCATGGCCTGTGTGAGTAATATATCATTTAGTGACAACTTTGTGCAAAAAAAAAAAAAAAAAAGTGTCACTTTCCCGCAACTTGTGTCAAAATATAAAATATTCCATGGACTCAATATGCCTCTCAGCAAATAGCTTGGGGTGTCTACTTTCCAAAATGGGGTCATTTGGGGGGGGGGGTTGTGCCACCTGGGCATTCCATGGCCTCCGAAACTGTGATAGGCAGTGAAGAGTGAAATCAAAAATTTACACCCTTAGAAATCCTGAAGGCGGTGATTGGTTTTCGGGGTCCCGTACGCGGCTAGGCTCCCAAAAAGTCCCACACATGTGGTATCCCCGTACTCAGGAGAAGTAGCTGAATGTATTTTGGGGTGCAATTCCACATAGGCCCATGGCCTGTGTGAGCAATATATCATTTAGTGACAACTTTTTGTAAATATTTTTTTTTTTTTTTGTCATTATTCAATCACTTGGGACAAAAAAAATAAATATTCAATGGGTTCAACATGCCTATCACCAATTTCCTTGGGGTGTCTACTTTCCAAAATGGGGTCATTTGGGGGGGTTTTGTACTGCCCTGCCATTTTAGCACCTCAAGAAATGACATAGGCAGTCATAAACTAAAAGCTGTGTAAATTCCAGAAAATGTACCCTAGTTTGTAGACGCTATAACTTTTGCGCAAACCAATAAATATACGCTTATTGACATTTTTTTTACCAAAGACATGTGGCCGAATACATTTTGGCCTAAATGTATGACTAAAATTGAGTTTATTGGATTTTTTTTATAACAAAAAGTAGAAAATATCATTTTTTTTCAAAATTTTCGGTCTTTTTCCGTTTATAGCGCAAAAAATAAAAACTGCAGAGGTGATCAAATACCATCAAAAGAAAGCTCTATTTGTGGGAAGAAAAGGACGCAAATTTCGTTTGGGTACAGCATTGCATAACCGCGCAATTAGCAGTTAAAGCGACGCAGTGCCAAATTGGAAAAAGACCTCTGGTCCTTAGGCAGCATAATGGTCCGGGGCTCAAGTGGTTAAGTATTTTCCAAGATAATTTGTGTCTGCTGGATCCCCATATGAACGAATTGAGAATAGATTCAATTGTTTTGAAAAATTTTTGTGGTATATACAGGGGAGCATGCCACACCAAATAAAGTATCTTTGGGAGAAGTATCATTTTGACTAGACTGATGCGTCCCATGACACCCAGGGGTAGTCAAGCCCAATTTTGTGTCTTAGTCTTAATCAGGGTGTACAGGGGTTCAATGTTCAGAAGTATGTAGTCCGTAAGCGATCTAGTAACTTGCACGCCGAGGTACTTAATTACAGAGACCCTGGGGAGAGTCAGAGGGGGGGATGTGAGTGAGGGAGGGAAATGGTCAATCAGAAGGATCTGGGATTTAGACCAATTTATGCTTAGGCCCGAGTGGCTACCAATATGCTCTATGGAGTGGAGGGCTGCAACGAGGGAGGGACCCGAGTCAGCCAAGTAAAGAAGCGTATCATCTGCGTACATCCCAATCTTTTCTTCCAGATTCCCTATCTTAAGGCCTTGAATATTGGTGTCCGCACGAACTATGATGGCCAATGGCTCCACAGCCAATGCGTACAGCATGGGGGAAAGGGGGCAGCCTTGTCGGGTCCCTCTCTCCAGCGGGAATTGATCGGAGAGCCAACCATTTACAAACACCTTGGCCTTCGGGGATTGATACAGGAGCTGAACCCAACGAATAAAGTTGGGGCCAAGTCCAAATCTCGAAAGGCACTCCCATAGATAATTCCACTCCACGGAATCGAAGGCCTTGGCGGCGTCTAAAGCCACCACAACCCTCGAGCCGACTGCATCATGGGACCCCTGAATGTTCATAAATAGACGGCGATTATTCATAGCAGTATTCTTCCCTGGCATAAAGCCTGTCTGATCGGGGTGGATCAGGGAAAGAATAACCTGGTTAAGGCGGGAGGCCAGAATCTTGGCAAGTATTTTAATGTCAACCTGTAATAGGGAAATGGGTCTATATGATTCTGGGTATTTGGGGTCCTTACCAGGCTTAGGGATTACCACAATTTGGGCTTCTCTCATAGAGGGAGGTAGGATTCCGGTATCAAATATGGATTTGTATAGATCATGGAGTTTAGGGGTTAAAATTTCAGAGTAGGTGGCATAGAATTCAAGTGGCAAGCCATCCGATCCTGGGGCCTTAGATGCAGCCAGACAGGAAATAGCCTCAGAAATATCTTCTTTAGTAATGGGAGCTTCTAAGAGTTCACGTTGGGTGTCAGTCAATCTAGGGAACTCTATTTTCGCTAAGTAATCTTTGGTATCTTGGGGAGTGTGAGTGACCCGAGAGGTGTAGAGTGTGCGATAGAATCTCGCAAATTCCTCTGCTACTTGTTGCGGATCGGTGATGTCATTCCCCTGATGATCGGTCAACGACACCACCACAGGGGGACATGAATCCAAGTGAGCAAGGTATGCAAGACGTTTGCCTGATCTCTCTCCATACTCAAATACCCTTTGCCTACAGAAAAAGATGCGCTGTTTGGCCTTCTCAATATGTAACTGGGAGACCTGTCGCGTCTGAATCTTAAGATTGTTGGCCGTGCTGGGCGAGGGGTCTCGGTGGAACGCCTCCTCCAGCACCTGTAAGTGTTCTGTAGCCTGTTGGACAATGAGTTTCGATGATCGCTTAAGTCTGTTAGTACGTGTGGAGAGCAGGGAGCGGGCGTGGAGCTTGAACGTCTCCCACACCATGTCAGGTGTGACTGACTCCCTGTTGGCTGAAAAATAGTGGGGATGTCATCCTGGTCCTGCAGGGCAGTCAGCCAAAATGGGTTTAACCGCCAAAGAGGAGCAGGAGAGGCCTTCAGGAGCTGAATCGTAACCCAGTAAGGGGCGTGATCCGAGAGTATTCTTGGAGCAAAGCCCACGTCTTCCAGTTTAGGTGTCAGGGTCTTTGAAATTATAATAAAATCGATTCGTGACATTGTGTTATGGCTGGCTGAGAAACATGAAAATACTTTAGAATGTGGGTGCTTGTGGCACCAAGTGTCTACAAGAGCAAAGTCAGTCAGTATGCGGTGTAGTCTGGTATGGGCCGGTGGGTCTAGAGGGAGGTCTGGTGCGCCCATTCGGTCTAGAGTGGGGATGAGGGTCATATTAAAGTCCCTCATCCACACCGCGGGTACAGAGGTGTGTTGTGCCATAAAGGCAAGGCCCTCCTTAATCACAAGTGAGTTGTATGGAGGGGGGATATAGCAGGCAAGTATCAGAATAGGGGAGCCATTAATAGCGGCGTGTATAAACACGTATCTGCCCTGCCGGTCCGTCTGGAGTAGTATTAGGTCGAACGGAACCCTTTTAGCAATCAGGACCGATACACCCCTGGAGTAAGAGGTGTGGGTGGCGTGGTATGCCCAACCAATCCAAGGTTTTTTGAGAGAGGATTGTAAGTGGCCCGTGACGTGGGTCTCAACTAGGGTGATGATGTCAGCATTCTGGGATTTAAGGAATGTCAGGGCGGCTGTGCGTTTAATCTTATTGCGCAAGCCTCTAACATTCCACGTAAGGAACTTCAGAGAACTCATGGTGGGTAGAGGGTGCATATGATGAACCGCGGCTGGATCAGGACTGGCAGAGCAGACACAGCCACATCAGATAGCATATAACACATTGATAAATAGTATCGACAGTGCATGTATGATAATAACATAGTACCATTAGCATAAGTAAACAGTTGCAAACATGGTGGTGTGAGAAAAATAATAACCACAACATTTTCCCTTCCTCCCAGTCCAATGCCACCCAAACTTGGCACAGACATAGCATCCCATAACCAGGTATCAACAGGGGACATCCAACGTTTAGGACCCGTTGGAGGCAAGAAACTTAATTTCAGAGGAGCATAGATACCCATATGAAAAAGAAAAAAAACAAGGGGGAAAAGAAACCAGTCAAACGGGGAATGAAAAAATTCACATAAACACTAGGGGGGCGACTTCTTCTCCGAGAAGCGCATGAGGTGTAGGAGCCACAGAGGTGCAGCGCCATTACGGCCGTGTGGGGGGGGGGCTCCGCTTGCCATCTGGGTGATAAAGTAAAGTAACAGAGTTATTAGTGGTGTTTGATCTACTGTCCTCCACAGGCATTTCCTAGGTATAAGGGGAGTGGGGATCATGAGTCAATGAGGTCACCCGGAGACGGTAGGTACACTGTGAAATCCAGTATAGGGCTGAAAAGGATTTGCAAATCCGTCCCCCAGTTCCAGCAAAGGATATGTACATACGATGTGCCTGCTGAGGGGCTCAGCAGTACAGCGTTGGATGATATTGCGGGTACGGGGGGGATCAGGGGGGAGAAAAACAAAGTACTCACAGCTTATAGGCAAGGTGTTGCACTCAGTCTGGCGATCTCTCTGATCAATCCAAGTGGATGCTAACTCAGGGTCTTCAAAGAAGTGGGTTCGGCCCTCACATTCCACACGGAGCTTTGCAGGGTATAGCATAGCGTATTTGAGGTGTAGTACTCGGAGGCGTCGTTTAACATCCTGGAACTTGGATCTTTGACGTTGTACCTCATTGGAAAAGTCTGGAAATACAGCCACCTGTGTGTTGGTGTGGGGGATATTCCCCTTCTCTCTGGTCAGGCGGAGGATCTTGTCACGGTCCCTGAAGTTGAGGAATTTCGCTATCAGGGTGCGCAGTGGAGCCCCTGAAGGAGGAGGACGAGCAGGGATTCGATGAGCTCTTTCCACCGCAAACATTACCGAAAATGCATCTCTGCCGAAGGTGGATGTCAGGAGGTTTTCAAGGAAACTTGCCGCGTCGTTGCCCTCAGCAGTCTCAGGGAGGCCGATGAATCGGAGATTACATCTCCGGAGGCGATTTTCCATGTCATCCTGTTTTGCACTAATCTGTTGGAGCTGGCGGCGCACCTCATCAGTAGTATGTTGTAGGGGGTGTAAGATGTCTTCCGCTCTGCTAATGCGTGTCTCCGTCTCTGCCACGCGGTCCCGCAGGGTAGAAAGGTCCTGTCAGATAAGGGACACATCGATTTTGACTTCCTCAATTTTGGTGGTAAGTGTGCTCTGGCAAAGGGCAATAGCATCGAGTACCTTGTTTGTGGCCACCGTAGAATGTTCCGTGTCCAGAGAGGGACCAGCGCCATCCTTAGCCTGTTGCTCTCCCTCAAGGCGGCGGTACTTGGCAAGCTTGTCAGCAGCCTCGGAAGTCTTTTTCGTGGAGACATAGTCTAAAGATGACCAGCGGGCCTTTGGGGTGAACAAATATGGCCGCCACTTACCAGGCCGAATCTTCAAGAATCTCTTCTTGCCACAGTTCCAGAGCTGTCCAGTAAAGGTTACAAGGTGTGGCCGGATAGTTGTGAGAGCAGTGGTTGTGGAAGGGAGAAACTGGGCTCAGGTGGTCAGAGAGACCTGCAGCAGCACTCGCACAAGCCCACTGTGGGTGAAGCAAGATGGCCGCCGATCTAGGAACCAGGCCAGAGCCACGTGCCGTCCCACTGGCTGCCACTGGATAAGGTGCTGCACTTTTAGGGGAGATCCGGAGGCCCAGGCAGGTAAAGGTCAGTCTTTTGGGGAGCCAGGCAGGCCAGGAGGAGTAATAGGGCCGTTGCTGGGTGTAGCAAGATGGCTGCCGCTCCGAGGACCAGGCCGGAGCCGCGGGCCGTCCTACAAGCTGGTGCAGGGTGCAGAGGCTCAGTGCTGGGGGCCACAGGCAATCCGGGGACCAAGGCAGGCAGAGATCAGTCTCGGAGGAGCTTGGTGTGTCCGGGAGATGAATAGGAGCCGCCGCCGGGTGGAGCAAAATGGCCGCCGCTCCAAGCACTAGGCCGAAGCCGGGGACTATCCTACAGGGAAGCCCCAGGGTGGAACGATCCGGTCTTTGCGGCCTCGGGCAGCGCTCTAGGGGGTCAGGCAGCACCAAGGGCCATGCAGGTGACGGGATAAGCCTGTTGGGGTGTAGTTTTCTGGCAGGATTGGTAGGATTAGAGCAGGATGGCTATTACAGGAATGTGGGCAAACGGAGCACTCACCACAAGCGTCCTACTCCATAGCTCCTCAGGCTACGCCCCTAGCCGCGAGTAGTTTTAAATGACTTTTTTTCCATTGAAATGTCATTTTGCTGTCAGACTGTTCTAAACACAGGAAACATGCGCCCCTTTACAGGCATACTATAGACATCCTCCAGGTAAGAATTTTAAAGGGATATTACACTTTTATTGTTTCACTTTAAGCATTATTAAAATCACTGCTCCCAAAAAAAATGGCCGTTTTTAAAACTTTTTTTGCATTGATCCTTGTCCCCTGGGGCAGGACCCAGGTCCCCAATTACTTGTTATGACAATACCATGCATATAAGCCTTTAAAATTAGCACTTTTGATTTCTCCCATAGACTTTTAAAGGGTGTTCTGCGGCTTTCGAATTTGCCGCGAACACCCCAAATTATTTGCTGTTCGGCGAACTGGCGAACAGCTGATGTTCGAGTCGAACATGAGTTTGAGTCGAACTCGAAGCTCATCCCTAATTATCAGGTTATCTCTCACACACAGCATATGCATACAACAAATTACATCCCAAAATACATTCTGCTACTCTTCCCGAGTATGGCAATATTTAATATGTGTAATTTATAATCTATGAGGCATAATGAGTGGTTCATTTTTTTCCAGAAGTTTTTGGAAAATGTAGGAAAAAAATGAAAATGCATTTTTTTTACACAAAGTTGTCCATTTATAAGATATTTCTAACACATAGCATGTATATAGCAAAAATTACACCCCAAAATATATTCTGCTACTTTTCCCGAGTATGGCAATACCACATGTGTGAGACTTTTACACAGCCTGGCCACATACAGAGGCCCAACATTGAAGTAGTAGCTTCAGGCGTTCTAGGAACATAAATTACACATCTCAGTTCATTCCTACCTATCACACTTTTGAAGGTCCTGGAGCACCAGGACAGTGGAATTACCCACAAAATGACCCCATTTTGGAAAGCAAACACCTTAACGTATATTCTTTGAGGCATGGGCTGCAAATAGGTACTCGGGTACTCTGATGGGCTGCAGATAGGTACTCGGGTACTCTGATGGGCTGGTGACAGGTACTCGGGTACTCTGATGGCCTGGTGACAGGTACTCGGGTACTCTGATGGCCTGGTGACAGGTACTCGGGTACTCCGATGGCCTGGTGACAGGTATTCGGGTACTCTGAAGGGCGGTGACAGGTACTCAGGTACTCATGTGAACTGGTACTCAGGTACTCATATGGACTGTGAGAGTTACTCAGGTACTCATGGACTGTGACAGGTATTCGGGTAAACAGATGGACTGTGACAGGTACTCAGGTACGCTGATGGACTGTGACAGGTATTCGGGTACTCTGATGGACTGTGACAGGTTCTCGGGTACTCATATGGACTGTGACAGGTACTCAGGTACTCGGGTACTCTGATGGACTGTGACAGGCACTCAGGTACTCGGGTACTCATATGACTGTGACAGGTACTCGGTACCCCCAGTGTAGATTATTCGCCAAATACGAGGCCCACCACCACCACCGCTGAACTGAAAAAGATAAAAACCTTCAGTCCCAAAGGCTCCTACTACCTGCCACCTCCGCCACCTGACAGTTCTTAAATAACTAAGGCATGCTGGGTCGATGGTGTCACAAGGGGGTAGGGCCACCCAGTGATGTTGCTGAGTGGCCTCGCCCCATAGCTATTTAAAACTGTCAGATGGTGGATCTGGCAGACGGTTGGAACCAGCCAGGGTTGAGGAGAAGCAGCCCTTGTCCCCATCAACATGGAGAAAAAGTGCTTTGGGTGCAGCGCCCCCCTGTCCCAAAGCACTCCCCCATGTTGAGGGTATGTGGCCTGGTATGGTTCAGGAGGGGGGGGCGCTCGCTCATCCCCTGCATGTTCGGATAAGGGTCTGGCATGGATTATGGGGGGCCCCACAACATTTTTTTTGTAATTTTGGAGTGGGGTTTACTTTAAAATCATACTAGACCTGAAGGGCATGGCATCGATTTGGAGGGGACCCAAACTGTTTTTTTTCTGCATTTTTTATTGCAGCCATTTTAATATTTATTTTAATTTACATTTCATCTGTCAGTGGGGAAACCGGCTGACAGTTGATGAGTCATCGTTTGTTAAGGACGTAGCGGCCGGCTTCCCGGCCCTCTCCTTAACAACCAGCTATTCTATACACAGAATTTAAGCTCGATAATTTTTCGACTGATCCGAATTAAAATTTTTCGGAAAATTTAGAATTCATTTGAAAATTATTAAATGAAACTAAATTAAATTAAACTAAATGAAACTTAGCACATTCGGAAATGAAATTAGTAACATAAAGAATCTATCCAAAATGGAACTAATTTTTCCATTCTGCACATGTCTATTAATAACACATAATAAATGATGACTAATAAAAACTTCATACAGCGAAATAGTGACTATGAATATAAACAGAATAAGACTCCTTAAATTGTTCAAACAAGGATAGAGATGACTGATGTAAAGAATCAAAAAATGCAGTCCCACAAGACGTGATGGAAGTAGAAAGACGCCTAAGATAGCCAAGGTGACATCATCCACTCTCATGCAAGGCTTACCAAAGTGCCTGTGACCCCCTAATAAGAGTGGTCAGTAAACGCTCATTAAATTGGAAAAGCTGGCATCATGGAAGAGGATAATCTTCATATAAAGCCTAGAAGTATAGCATTAAGGTTAAACCACAACTTCTATGGTAGTTAACAGAGACTACTCAATAATCCACATTAGCTAGAATAGGTCAGGATAAGCAGTAGGATTCAAGAAAGGAAAAGATATTCCACATAGCGTAATACTGCAAAGCTGTAATGTTTGATAAATAGGAATACACTTACAGCACATCAAAATTCAAAAGTATATCCCAGGAACGCTGAAAAGAGGTGCTCCTCCTATAACTAAGATGGCCAACGGTCTAGTATTTTGTAACCAATCCTGAGGATCCTCATTGGATGCTTCTTCTATTTAGGAGCCACGCACACTTGCTACCATGCATGTGCAACAGGCCACAAACCTTGTGGTCAGCGGCTCTGCCTTGCACCCTTCCTGTGCTTTCGAATAGTAAGATTTCCCATCACAGTGATGGGCCAACAATGGAGTAGAGATGACAGGGATGGGTGGGGGCAGAGCCAGGAAGTATTTCGGACTCCCATGATGTCAACAAGTTAAAGAATCTGGTGTACCTATATGTCCCTGGTATTCAGTCTGCATAAGGCTGTCCATAGATGAATCAGGTTTTTTTTTTTTCATTCTACCACCTGCAGTGCTGATCGAGAGGATGTTTTCCAGCATGGCGTTTGTACAGAAGTCAATCGGGAGATCAACTTCTGTAAAACCACATAAATGGATGTATTCTGCCCATACATGGATCGAAATTTGCCCATTCCCTACAGAACCGTTCAAATTTCGATCCATCTATGGGCAGCTTCAGTATACACTATGGCGGCTGCACTCTCACCCTTTTTGTGTTGCAGCCTAAAGTAAACCTGTGTGGTTTGTCTACAGGTTTACTGTGATGAGCACACAATGTATTCCAAGCTCCCAGAATGTCCAACAAGTTAAATAATCAGGTGTGCTAAGATATCTATTCTGTTTGGTGTGTATAGCAGTTATAGTTTGTCCACAGGTTCACTTTAATATTATTCAAAACAAAAAATCTTGATTTTAATTATATGCAAACTAACAATGAGCTTTGCAGTTTTTTGTTTAAACAAAATAATGAGAAACAGATCTGCATAAACTCTCGTTTTCTAATTCTCAGCAAATAAAAATCTCTATGTGTAAAAGTATTTTGCACAGTGAATGATTTCCAATGTCAGCTCCACTGCAAGCCACTAATGGCATTGTTGGGCCTTTAATCACATTTGATTATAAACACTCATCAGGGGTTCTTTTCTGGCATGAAAACTAATAACCAGAAGTCACTTGAAAAGCTTCTTCTTCTATCGCCGTAACTCTAGAACAGCAGACTGTCAGCAGATTAAAACAAAAGGGTTGTCAACTGAACACACTTTAATGCACTGCTATGGTGTGAATGGGCCCTTAGGCTACTTTCACACTGAGGCACTTTACAGGCGCTACAGCGCTAAAAATAGCGCCTGTAAAGAGCCTTTCCTGTGTCTCCAGTGTGAAAGCCTGAGGGCTTTCACAGTGGAGTGGTGCACTTGCAGGACAGGAAAAAAGTCCTGCAAGCCGCATCTTTGCAGCGCTATAGGAGCGGTGTATTCACTGCTCCTAAAGCGCCCCTTCCCATTAAAAACAATGGGGCAGCACCACAAACCCGCCGGCAAAGCGCCGCTGCAGCAGCACTTTGCGGGCAGTTTTAACCCTTTTTTGGCCGCTAGTGAGGGTTAAAACTGCCCTGCTAGTGGCCAAATAGTGCCTCTAAAACAATGGTAAAGTGACGCTAAATATAGTGCTGCTTTACTGCCGGCGCCCGCCCGCCCCTGTGTGAAAATAGCCTAAAAGTTGAATTCCAAGCAGATATAAAAAAACACACATTAATGCAGCCTTGTATTTATTAACACATCCATCCATGTATGCAACTGAATTTGAGTTTGCATCTGCCTCTTGCAGTACAAGAAACATTCTAAAAAAGATCACTGTGTGGATAGGAGACCTGTATATGATACTAAAACACAAAAAAAAGTCTTCTCCACTGCCAGACAGGAGGAGTGTGTCTATGGGAATGTTTGACCACTCTTCCAGAAGCGCATTTGTGAGGTCAGGCACTGATGCTAGACGAGAAGGCCTGGCTTGCAATCTCCGCTCTAATTCATCCCAAAGGTGTTCTATTGGTTTGAGGTCAGCACTCTGTGCAGGCCAGTCAAGTTCCTCCACCCCAAACTCGCTCATCCATGTCTTTGTGGACTTTGCTCAATATTTAGCCCTACGGACTAAGACTAGGATGCCATTAAAGCTCATGTGCGTGTAGACTCAATACTGTACCAATACTTAGTGTATTTTGATCAGTATATTTGCATAGATTTCAGCTTTAAAGGACAGCTGTTGCAAAAAAAAAAGTGTTTTAATAACTGTATTTTGTTAAGATAGTATAGCAATAGTATTCATTATTTGAATTGTTTTTTAAGCTTGAGTAGAGCTTACTCCCATAGTAGCCGCTGGAAATTTGCCCAGGTTCTTCCCCAGTGGATTTCCCTGCAGCCAGGATAGGGTTGAAAGAATTGAGAGGGATACTCCAGAAACATAACTATGTACAAATTGAGCACAATTAACAATTAACTCCTTTGTGAAAAGCTGAAGCAAAAGTCCTTGCTTATAGCAAACTGTGGCCTGGGCTTTGTAGTGGAAACAGTTAAAGGGTAACTCCACTTTCGTGGGGAAAAAAATGCAAATAAAGAAAAAATAATATAGCGCATATGATTGCGGCACTAATCATTTTGTAATTAAATGTTATTAAAATATACCTTTCCTTTTCAATCTGCAGCCAATGTAATTTTCTGAGAATACATTGCAATATGGCTACCTGGAGTTTTCTGTACACAGAGTGTGTACTGACCACTCCCCGGAAACATAATTTCCTGCTTGAGTGATTGGCTCACCAATTTTCCCAGAAGTCTACCTAAGATACAAGTCAGATTTCAGGCATCCCTTGCAACAAAAATGTCTTTTTGTGAGAGATACTTTCAACAAGGCCCAGCAGATTTCCTCATTAGTGCCCAGTAGCTCCACACCTGACAGTTAATTATGAAACCATTCCCATTAGACCCACTCAGAACAGAGGCACAGAGAAACACACATGGATTTCTTCAGAATAACAAAGGGTAGGTATCTGTAACAAAGTTTGTTATAATCCCTGCAATTTGCATAGAACAGGGGAATGTTTTTTTCTCAACTAAAGTGGAGTTACACTTTAAATATAGAGCTGAAGCAAATGTCCTTGCATATAGCAAAATGAGAACTTGACTTGTAATAGAGGCATCCTTTATCCTTTAGAGCACTAAGAGCAGAAAACTAGATAGAGCCGATGTCCCTGTTAGCAAAACACACAGCTGACTCTCTAGCACAAGAGGGGTGGCAGCAGCCCAAAGGTCTCTAAGATCTCTCACAACAGTCTGTACTCACAAAATGTCCAGGGACAGTTGGTTGCCTTCTTCCAACTTCCAAGCGACACCTTCCTTCAGCGATACCAGAGTAGATCTTCAGCAGATGGCCCCTCAGTCAACTCTGCAAAATTTTCAGCACCCAGGCCCACCTGAGGCCTCACGAACAACAAACACATGGCCATGGTGCCCTGGAGGTCAGTAGCCCTCCAAGCTGGACTCATCCTCTCCAGGAAAAGACCCAGCAACTCAGTCAGAATTTATACCAACTACCAGCAGCCTTCAGGGCCCTGCTACCTGAGATTGGCCAGGGCTGCATAAATAATCATACTGCCATCTGCATAGCTCCACACCTATGTTCCAGAGAATTCTCACAGCTCTCTGGAAAGCAGAGGGAGCTATTAGAATGGCAGCAGCTGAAAACACTGAACTGACTAAATGAATGAACAGCTTACCTATAAAATCCTTTTCTCCGAATACATCACGGGACACAGTGCCATAGTATTTACTGAATGGGATATTGGCACCTTTAGGTGATGGACACTGGCACACCCTAGACAGGAAGTTTACCTTACTGGGAGTACCTCAGTTTTGTAGCAAAGCAATATACATGTATTAGAAAAGGGGAGGGACCTCCGTGTCCCGTGATGTACTTGAAGAAAAGGATTTTACAGGTAAGCTGTTATAAAAATCCTATTTTCTTTTTCGTACACCTGGGGACACAGAGCCATAGTATTTACTGAATGGGATGTCCCAGAGCAATGCTATCTGAGGGGAAGGAGACACAAACAAAAGTAGGATGCATTCAGACCTGAGGACCTATACTGCTGCCTGCAGCACACTGCGCCCAAAGGCGATATCCTTGCCTTCTCACATCCACCTGATAGAATCTGGTGAATGTATGGACTGAAGACCAAGTTGCGGCCTTGCAGATTTCAGCCATGGAGGCCTGGTGATGCACTGCCCATGAAGCACTAACAGCCCTGGTGGAGTGTGCTTTGATTTGAAAAGGTGGAACTTTCCTCTTCAAACCATAAGCTTGAATAATTACTTGCTGAATCCACTTAGCAATAGTAGATATCGACGGTGCCTGTCCTTTCCTAGGACCTTCAGGCAACACAAACAAAACATCCGTTTTCCGAACCTGAGCAGTCGCCTCCAAATAGATTTTGACCGCTCTCACTACATCCAGAGAATGTAGTGACTTTTCTTCCATAGGACAGGGTTCTGGAAAAAATGAAGGCAGAACAATACCCTGGTTTAGATGAAAACCTGAAACCACCTTCGGTAGAAAGCTAGGATGAGGACGCAATACTACTCTATCCTTGTGAATGATTAAATATAGCTCTTTACAAGAAAGAGCTGCCAATTCTGATATCCTTCTTGCAGAGGAAATGGCTACCAGAAAAACTAGCTTCCTTGTCAAAAGGACCAAGGGAATATGTCGTATCAGTTCAAAAGGCTGTTTCTGTAATATCGACAGAACTAGATTCAAGTCCCAAAGGTTCAGGGGTGCTCTAACCAGTGGATTAAGCCGCGTTACCCCCTGTATAAAGTTTCAGACTAAAAATGCGAAGCAAGGGAACGTTGAAACAATACCGATAAGGCCGAGACCTGGCCCTTGATAGAACTCAAGGCCAGCTTCATCTCTAACCCCATTTGCAGAAAAATGGGATGCCAACCCCTGGATTCACACAGGAAACATATGCCTTCCAGACTCTATAATAAATGACTCTGGAAGCTGGCTTCCTTGCATTAATTAAGGTAGATATCACTGAGCCTGAAAGCCTGCGATTCTTCAGAATGTGGGTATCAATAGCCAAACTGTTAAATTTAGCATTTGTAAGGTAGGATGGAACACTGGTCCCTGCGATAGCAGGCCTGGACATGGTGGTAGGCTCCATGGGGGCCCTACCGCCATCTTTACTATTTCTGCATATCAAGATCTTCTGGGCCACGCTGGGGCTACCAGAAGAACTGACTTCTTTTCCTGCTTGATCCTGCAAAGAAGCCATGGTAGCAGCAGAATAGGAGGGAATGCATAAATCAGTGAGAACTGATCCCACGGGGTCACCAACGCATCTGTCCCGCATGCAAGTGGATCCCTTGTTCTTGACTAAAAGATGTCAATCTTGTTGTTGAACCTGGATGCAAACAGATCTACATCCAGGATCCCCCATCTTTGGCATATAACCAGGAAGATGTCGGGGTGAAGAGACCATTCCCCTGGGAACAACTGCTGGCGACTTAAGTAGTCTGCCTGCCAGTTCTCTATCCCTGGAATGAAGATTGCTGATATGCACGGCACATGCCTTTCTGCCCAGGTTAAGATCTGGTTTACCTCTCCCTGGGCTGCACGACTTCTGTTGCCCCATTGGTGATTGATATAAGCCACTGCTGTGGCATTGTCAGATTGGATCCTGACAGGACAACCCTGCAACCTAAATGTCAAGGCCTTTAGGGCTAGGTACGCTTCCCGAATCCCTAGAATGTTGATGAGTAAGGTCCTCTTGGTTCTGGACCATTTCCCTTGGACAGTCGTCTCTTCCAGAACTGCTCCCCAACCCGAAAGGCTGCATCTGTTGTTACCACTTTCAGGTAACTGGTAAGAAGGATTTCCCTTTCTGCAGATTCTCGGGTGTCAACCACCAACTGAGGCTCTGACGCACTATTGGCAATAAACGCATCGGAAAATCTAGCGCCTGGACTTTCTTGTTCCAGGCAGCAGTCTTGAATGAAACTGAGCATAGGGAACCGCTTCAAATGAAGCCATCTTTCCCAACAACCTCATACAAAGGCAAATAGAAGGACTCTTCTTCGCCATGACTACCTGAACCAGCTCCTTTATAGTGCTGATTTTTGCCTGGGGTAAAAACACCCTCTTCTGAGTTGTATCTATAATCAGACCCAAGTACTTTAGTCTTCTTACTAGTTTTAAAGAAAACTTCTCTAGGTTGAGGACCCAACCTAGGTATTCCAGGTAGTTGACTGTGGTGACCAAGCTTTGGTCTAAGCGGGCTACCAACTGGTCTATTAAGAGCAGTATAGGTAAGCTATAATCGTTATACCCTGGGCCCTTAATATGGCCAGAGGAGGGGCCAGGACCTTTGTAAACACCCGAGGTGCAGTAGCTAGACCGAAAGGTAAAGCTACAAACTGAAAATGAAATTTTTCCACTTCGAAACGCAGATATTTCTGATGAGCGGGGAATATAGGTACATGCAGGTATGCATCCTTGATGTCGATTGATGCCAGAAGTTTTCCTCCTTGTAGGATGGAGACTACTGATCGGATAGATTCCATGCGAAAAGATCCAATTTTTAGGAACCGGTTTAGATCTTTGAGATCTAAAATGGGTCTGACATCTCCATTTGGTTTTGGCATTGTGAAAAGGTTTGAATATAACCCCAAGCCCTGCTCTTCCATGGGAACCACCGTGATTACTTTTTGCGACAAAAGTCACTCCCACGCTTGAAGGAGAGACTTCTTTTTCTCTGGGTCTTTGGGAACATTTGATCTGAGGAAACGAGGAGATGGGAATTCTCAGAACTCTAGTTTGTAACCTAGAGTTATTGTGGAGACCACCCATCTGTCCTGAAAATCCTCCTGCCAGACCTTTGAGAACTGTAGCAGTCTTCCCCCCACTCGAACGAGCGGGGGCACCCCTTCATAAAGAGGCTTTAGCATTCTGTCTTGTAGGTTTCCTCCCCCAGGATTTCTTTTGTCCCTGGGGTTGACTCTGAGATTTACCTCTTGAACCTGGAGGCGGACGTAACTGCTTGGAGACTGATGCCCCTGCACTGGAGAAAGAGCCTGTTTAAATGAGGGATGTTTACTCCTTTTCTTAACTGGCAAAAGGGTACTTTTCCCACTTGAAATCTTTTGGATATAATTGTCCAAATCATCCCCAAACAACTTTTTATCGGTCGGGTCCCTAAGCATTTGAGCGTTGTCAACAGGACAAGTCAAACTTTTATTTACAGAGGATATAGCAGCTTCAATTTCTGGTATACCCCACATCTTTGTAAATTTTTCCTCCATAGGATAAAGTGTTGAAAACTTTTTAGGAGGGAAAAAATGTTTATCTTGGTGATCCCATTTAGAATAAATAAGCTTTTCTAGCAATGAATGAACAGGAAAAGCATGCACAGCTTGAGGAGACTTCAGTGAACCCAAAGAAGAAGTGGGTTTTTCAACCGATTCAGTTAAGGGTAACTTCAATGTGGAACGGACCATTTCAGTAAGAGAATGCACCAGCAATTTCTCAGCCTGTGAAGCTGAAGAGGGTCCTTTCCCACTTGATTCCTCAGAAGAGGAGTCATCAGTTTCTTCCCGGTCCCCTGAGGGGGATTCATCTCCGCTTTCCCAGAGTTCCTCTGTTTGAGGGTCCTGGGTGGTAGAAGGGGACCTAATGCATTTTCTTCCACTTTGTGAAGATACGATTAAGGCCACTAACTTTTCCTCCAAACCACTCATGGCTGAGGAAAAAACCTCCTGAGTAATATATACAGGGGAATAAATGCCAGAAGCAGTTGCAGCCCCTAACCCCCTAAAGGCTCACTCTGACCAGCCTCCCTAGGTCTTTCAGGAGGAGATGGCATTGCAGAGGGGGGTCCTCAGAGCCTGAGGGAGATCCCTTTGAGCCCCTACTTTTCGAGGTATTTGTACCTCCCCTTCTGCCCATAGTGCTAAGCACAAATGCAGAGGTACTACCAGAAATGCACCCACTGCTGAGCAAAATAGCTCAGCAACTGCCACTGCCATCAAGGCTCAGTCTGATGCTAAGTAAACGTGCCTGGGAATGCCTGTGTCACCCACACTCACATGCCATCCATCTGCTCTGTGTCCCTCCTTTAGCTGTGTGCACCTGCAAAAAGTGCACCTTTATAACCCGCACTGTGGGCGTTGAACCACGCTGATGCCGTGCTGATGCTCTGCCCCCCCTCCTCCAACCACCCCTTCTGCCCCCCGTCATCTTTTTTAAAAATAAAGACCATTTTCCCGCATGAGCGGGGGCCCTGATTCGACCGGATCACACGTGGAACGGGGGGCTGGGGCGGAGGAGAGAGGAGGACAGGTGGATGGAGAGCTGCCATAATGGTGGCGGCAAAGGGAGTGGAGCGGCATGCCGCCGACTGCCCCATGGCCTCTAACCTGGAAAGAAGTTGTGGGGGGACATTCCTGAAAAGAGATGACCCCACTTCCCACATCCTACCTGGAGCTTGAGCTTGGAGGAAGCATGCAGCTTGTGACACAGAGCAAGACTGACAAGCATGGAACAGGTACGTGCTCTTGACAGCCCCCGGCGGCAACTTTAGGCATAGCAACATTTACTTATAGGGGAAAACCCACAAGAATTAGAAAAATTCCTTAGGAACCTCCCTTACCTTATCCGGCTGCAGGGTTCTGTGGTAAACCAAACAGACCCAATCTTCACCACTCACGGTGGACTCCGTTAAAAAACCTTCAGGAACCGGGGCCCCTTGTTATCAGGGGATCCACACTCCTGGGCCTGTAAAGCACCCCACCAGGAAAATATGGCTAAAAAAACAAACACTGGATCCCGGGGTCCAGCTCTCTAAAAAGAGAAGTGTTACAGGCAGAACCTTGTTTCTTCCGACACAAGGCCCTGGTACCATTCAATTCGGCCTGGAAAAGACACTTTGAATAGATCTGGTTGCATGGCTTGCCCCAGCAAAGATTTCTTCAGAGGAGCTCAGCCCAGCATGTCTTTACTCGTGACCAACACCTTAGACACTGACGAAAAAACTGAGATACTCCCAGTAAAGGGAGGGGTTATATAGGGAGCTAAACTTTCTGTCTAGGGTGTGCCAGTGTCCATCACCTAAAGGTGCCAATATAACCCATTCAGTAAATACTATGGCTCTGTGTCCCATGATGTACAAAAAAGAAAGCAACATTATGACATTAGAAAATGCAAAATAGCCATGCAAAATACGTATACAGTAGAAGTTTGTATATGAACTTCTCAGGCATTTATCAAGCCTCCCACTCATGTACATAAATGTACAGTTTATATGTGTAAATTATCAAGCTTGAGGCATATTTTTTCCAGATCTTAATAAATAAGTAGATGAATAAATACACTCTCTGTAAATATTGACTACATATTTTTCAGGCAATATTATATAAATATATATATATATATATATATATATATATATATATATATATATATATATATGGCAAAATTTGTAGATCAATATATTTATAGAAAAAACATTCAATTTTAACAGCGTTTCATTTTTGAAAAAGTATAAACAGGTGCAAACACATCTGGATGCTACAATGATGTGCACATATAATTGTCTTTATAAGTGGGATAGCAATCAAGAAATCAGTGTTTATCAAGGCAGCATTTGCAGGCCGAAAGATTTCATTTGATTAGTCCAATTAATTTAAAATTGAGCTGAATATATTGATTGCAGGTCAGATCTCCAGCAGTCAATAGCACATTTGAACAAAAATGTGTTCATGGCATCACAGTACTGCAGTAAGGATTAAAAAGAGGAGGTGGAATTAAATTATATCTTAAATATACTAGCAGTGTACTTGTAGTGCAAAGTGGATTTGCCTTTAGTCAATCAACCCCTAAGTGTGCCATGAATGCAGAGTGCCATGCCATGATGATGACTTCCGTGCACACATGAGGGAGTCACATCATTGCGGTCTGACCATTAAAACAGATGGAGAGTAGGGATGAGCTTCGAGTTCGAGTCGAACATGAGTTCGACTCGAACATCGGCTGTTCGATCGTTCGAAGATCGAACATTATGAGGCGCCAAATTTGAGCGGCGCGTCATGCCCCATAATGCACTGCTTCATCGCAGTGCATTGCTGGCTGATGATTGGCCAAGCATGCACTACGACCCGCCTGCTTTGGCCAATCACAGCGCTGTCAGCGAAGAGAGACATAATTGACTAAAGGCAGGGTGCCTTTGGCCAATTATGGCTCAGGGGGTTAAGTCCACGCCCCACACTATCATGTCAGCCTTGTGTAGTGTGTTGCTGGTGGAGAGAGAGATAGATAGAGAGAGAGAGAGAGAGAGAGAGAGTGTAATTTCATTTACTTTGAGCAGGAAGTTTATTCAGTTAGCTATATCTCACTGCAGACCGTTCCTGGTCTACTGTTTCTAATATACTATAGGCAGGCAGTTGATTCAGTTAGCTGCAGTGTATTTAATATATATTTACAGTCAGACTGGTATATATATATATATCCACTGCATACAGTTTAGCTAGATCTCTCTGCAGACCATTCCTGCTGTACTGTTTCTAATATACTTCAGGCAGGCAGTTGATTCAGTTGGCTGCAGTGTATTTAGTACATATATACATCCCGGCTTTGTATATATATATATATATATATATATATATATATATGTGTATATATATATATATATATATATATATGTGTATATATATATATATATATATATATATATATATATATATATATATATATACACTGTATCCAGTTTAGCTAGATCTCACAGCAGACCGTTCCTGGTGTACGTATTCAAATACACTTTCAGGCAGGCCAGGCAGGTTATTCTGTCATCTGCAGTGCATAAAATATATATACTGTCTCCTACATATATATCCACTGCATTCTAGTCTAGCCAAGCCTATATCTGACTGCAGGTAGTTCCTGGTGTACGTTTTCAAATACACTTTCAGGCAGGCAGGCAGGTGATTCAGTGATCTGCAGTGCATAAAATATATATACAGTCTCTAACATATATATATTCACTGCATTCCAGTCTAGCCAAGCCTATATCTGCCTGCAGGCCATTGCTGGTGTAGGTTTTCAAATACACTTTCAGGCAGGCAGGCAGGCGAGTGATTCAGTGATTTGCAGTGCATTAAATATATATACAGTCTCCAACATATATTTATCCACTGCATTCTAGTCTAGCCACGCATATATCTGACTGCAGGTATTTCCTGGTGTACGTTTTCAAATACACTTTCAGGCAGACAGGCAAGCAGGCAGGTGATTCAGTGACCTGCAGTGCATAAAATATATATACAGGCTCCTACATATATATATATCCACTGCATTCCAGTCTAGCCAAGCCTATATCTGACTGCAGGCCATTGCTGGTGTACGTTTTCAAATACACTTTCAGGCAGGCAGGCAAGGGATTCAGTTATTCTGCAGTGCATTATATATATATATATATATATATATATATATATATATACACAGTCTCCAACATATATATATCCACTGCATTCCAGTCTAGCCAAGCCTATATCTGACTGTAGGCCATTGCTGGTGTACGTTTTCAAATACACTTTCAGGCAGGCAGGCAGGCAAGTGATTCAGTGATCTGCAGTGCATTAAATATATATACAGTCTCCAACATATATCCACTGCATTCTAGTCTAGCCAAGCCTATATCTGACTGCAGGTAGTTCCTGGTGTACGTTTTCAAATATACTTTCAGGCAGGCAGGCAGGTGATTCAGTGATCTGCAGTGCATAAAATATATATACTGTCTCCTACATATAAATCCACTGCATTCTAGTCTAGCCAAGCCTATACCTGACTATAGGTCATTCCTGGTGTACGTATTCAAAGACACTTTCAGGCAGGCAAGCAGGCCAGGCAGGTGATTCAGTAATCTGCAGTGCATAAAGATTTATATACAGTCTCCTACATATATATCCACTGCACTCTAGTCTAGCTAAACCTATACCTGATTACAGGCCATTCCTGGTATACGTTTTCAATGACACTTTCAGGCAGGCAGGCAGGCAGGTGATTCAGTGATCTGCAGTGCATAAAGATATATGTACAGTCTCCTGCATATATATCCACTGCATTCTAGTCTAGCCAAGCCTATACCTGACTGCAGGCCATTCCTGGTGTCATTTTTCTAGTAAACTTCAGGCGGTGTTTTGCTAATCCAATTTTATAGCATGTCTGGAAGGCCACCAAGGAAAGGCAGACGCTCACAGGCCACTAAAAGAGGGCAAGCAGGCTCTGTGTCTACAGCCAACAGTGCTGGTCGTGGACATGGTGCATCCTTAGCACGTGGCCGTGGGGCACGCTTATCCTTTTTTTTTGACAGCTGCACAAGAAGGACAAGAAACTGTCAGTCATGTTCCCCCAGCTGCAGCATACTGTCAGGTTTGCTCCAGTGGTGAGGAGGGAGGGGATGATTAGGTCACTGACTCTACATGGGTGCCTGATAGAAGAGAGGAGGAGGCACATCTCCAATGAGGCAGGATGCCCTCCAGGGGCCAGCTTAAGGACAGCCAACCAACTGCATCACACTGCAGAGCCCTGCATGTGCAGGGCGCTGCTGACATTTTTTTCAAAAGTTCTTTGGTGTGGGCCTTTTTTGAGATGTGTGCAGCAGATCGCACCATTGCTGTTTGCAATATATGTCTGAAGCGTATCAAGCATGGCCAAACCAGCAGCTGCTTGGGCACCACATGCTTGACCAGACATATGTCGAGCTCCCATGCAGTCCGTTGGCAACAGTACTTAAAAGACCCACACCAAAGAACAAGGCTGACCTCTCCTTGCTCCTCATCAGCTGGGATCTCCAACCCCATCATACCTTCAGTCCATTCAGAGGCCTGCACTGAGAGGAATGAAGGTGTAGAATTAGGTGTCCCAAGCACTTGCGGGCAATCTGCTAGTGGTACAACTTAAATCTGATTGTAGCAGGCAAATTTCCCTACCCCAGTTGCTAAGCCGTCAAAAGGAATTCGGTCCCAGCCATCCACATGCTCAGCGGCTGAATGCTAGTTTGGCTAAATTGCTAGAACTCCAACTGCTGTCTTTTCAGCTGGTAGACTCTGCCCCCTTTTGAGAATTTGTGGAATGTACGGTACCTCAGTGGCAGGTTCCTAAACGTCATTTTTTTTTCTTGGAAGACCATTCCAGCTCTCTACCAGCATGTGGAAGGCAATGTCTTGGTCTCGTTGTACAGGGCGGTCAGCGGTAAGGTGCATATTACCGCTGACTCATGGTCCAGCAGGCATGAACAGGGACGTTACCTTTATTTCACGGTGCACTGGTTCTGCTGTGGCATGTATTTTTGTTTGTAGTTTTTGAATAAAAGGCATATTCAGGGTGTGGCTGTCCATAACTACTTTTTATCTATCTGCTATATGCATTGCCAGCACCTGTGGCTTCTCAACTGGTGAAGAGATTTACTTTTGGTCAATCCTCCTGGAGTGGTGATACCTCCCTTCTCTGCACTGGGTAATCCTGCTGGCAGCTGGGAAGGATGCAGGACAGGGTGCAGTAATGTTGGAGCTTGTTCTGCCACCATGCCTCCAAAATGCTGGTAGTGGTTATTCTGCCGCACCTCTCTCCTCCACCCCCTTCTCTTCTTCTTCCTCTATGACCTCCTCCTGTGCAGATTTGTCCTTCGAACCAGCGGTGCTCCATAGGCATTCTAGGGCCTACGCAAGCACTCAGGCAAAAAGATGCCATGCGGAGCTTGAGTTGGTCTATTTAGGGGACAGGAGCCATGCTGGGGCAAAGATTCTGGCAGCTCTGCAGTAGCAGGTTCAGAGGTGGTTGACACCACGCCAGCTCAGCCAGGAATGGTGGTTTGCGACAGGGACACTTGGCCCATGTTCCCTGTTTGGCTCTTGTCCTTAATTTGGTGGTGCAGCAGTTGTTGTGCAGGTACCCGGGCTTACAGGATCTCCTAAGGCAGGCCAGGAAAGTCTGTGGGCATTTCCGCCGGTCATATAATCCCAGTGCTCGGCTGGCTGACCTTCAAAAGGAATGCAACCTGCCCAAGAACCGCCTCATCTGTGACATGCCCACCAGGTGGAACTCAACGCTGGCAATGCTGCAGCGGCTATACATGCAACAGAGGGTCATCAATGAGTACCTGTGCGAATATGGCACCAGGACAGGGTCAGGGGAGCTTGGCTTTTTTTTGCCACGCCAATGGCTAATGATCAAGAATGCATGCACTATCCTGTCACCATTTGAGGAGGCCACGAGGATGGTGAGCAGTGACAGTGCATGCATCAGTGATACTGTCCCTCTTGTCTTCCTGTTGGAGCACACGCTGTGTGGAATAATGGACAGGGCACTTGAGGCAGAACAGAGGGAGCAAGAGGAGGACTTCCTTAACTCTCAAGGCCCCCTTTATCCAGACAGTATTCCTGCAGGCCCGCCTATCACACAGGAAGAGGAGGAGGAGGAGGATTGTGTCAGCATGGAGGTGGGGCCTGGCACTCAGCATCAGCAGCAGTCTTCAAAGGATTATTTTCAGTCCCCAGAAACCCATGGACTTGTACATGGCTGGGAGGAGGTGGCTGCGAATCATGTCATCCTTAGTGACCCAGAGGACTCCGGACTGAATGCTTCAGCAAACCTACGCTGCATGGCCTCCCTGATCCTGCAAAGCCTGCGAAAGGACCCCCGGATTTGTGGTATCATGGAGAAGGATCAGTACTGGCTGGCAACCCTTCTTGATCCATGTTACAAGGGTAAGGTTGCGGAACTTATCCAGCCTTCGCAGAGGGAGCAGAGGATGAAACATCTTCGGGAGGCCTTGCAGAAAGGTTTGTGCAATGCGTTTCCAGAGACTGGGAGGTTGCAATGTCCTGATCCTCCTGGACAAGGTGTTGCTGAGGCTTCTGTCAATCACAGAAGGAGCGGTGGAGAAGGTGGCTGTCTGATCGATGCGTTCAGACAATTTTTTAGTCCACAGCCCCAAGGTCTGATCGGTTCCAGCAACCATTGCCAGCGTCTGATTTACATGATGAAGGAATACCTTGGGGCAAGATCAGACTTAGAGACCTTTCCAACCGAAAATCCACTGGGTTACTGGGTCTTGAGGATGGATCACTGGCCAGAGCTTGCACAGTATGCAATTGAGCTACTGGCCTGTCCTGCATCCAGCGTTCTATCTGAACGCACATTCAGTGCTGCTGGAGGCTTTGTAACTGATCACAGAGTGCGCCTGTCCACAGACTTGGTTGATCGGCTCACCTTCCTAAAAATTAATCAGTCTTGGATCACCAGCTACCAAGCACCTGATGCTGATGTAACCGATTAATTTTTTTATGAATGTGAGGTCCCTTGAAGACCACCTATGCTGATGCTGAGCAACTATCCTGTTATGCTGAGTGACTATCCTATTCCTCCTCAAAATGTTCATGTTGATAGCTTTTAAGAACATTTTTGGTTCTGGGCACCACCACCAGTGCCTAAAGCCCAATTTTTCTGCCACTGTTTTACAGGGCCGTGTAATTACAATTTTTGCTGTAATATTTTGCAGCAGGGCCCGTTCCTGCGCCCACTAAGAGTAACTGTGAGGGCTTACAGTGTAGTGGCGTAGCGTGGGTTGTCAGCGCCCGGGGCAAGGCAAGTAATTTGTGCCCCCTAAGGCGTGGACTTTTAGCAATCAATGTGTCCCTTCGACTAGTACAGTAAAAAAACTCCTTACCCCCTATGTCACAGATCAGCTGCGGAGCTGATCTATTTCTTACCTTTACTGCTGTAGGTCGGCTGGCACCTGTTGTTCCACTAGCTTGTGTTCAGCTATGGGTGTCACCGAATTCACCTATTGCTTAATATATCATTCCTTCCTGCTACTTCCTGTCCAGCCCCCCATGTGCCTCGCTATTTAAATTCCACTCAGACCAGTTTCTGGTTGCTTGAGCAACACTATACTGACATCTGATAAAACCCCGTTAGCTCGAACCCGAGCCGTGGGGGTAGTGTAGAGTGCCCCTATCCAATTGAGCATTGTACTACCCAGATCTACATGTTCCAGGACTGAAATCATGAATTGCCAGCTCACCCTGTCAAAGGCCTTCTCTGCGTCCACACTAAGAATAATACAGGGGGTTTTAGTTCGATCAACCGAATGGATAAGATTCAGGACTTTTATCGTGTTGTCCCTTGCCTCCCGGGTTGGGACAAAACCTATCTGGTCTAAATGAATTAGGGATGGGACATGCTTTTGAATTCTGGTGGCCAATATTTTGGTAAAGATTTTTAGGTCTACATTAAGTAGGGAAATTGGCCTGTAGCTGCCACAAGCCATAGGGTCTTTCCCTTCTTTCAGGATCACTGCTATATGTGCAGCTAATGTATCTCTTGAAATGGCGGTTCCTGACCCTAAAGAGTTGAAGAATCTAAGCATGGGATCCCCCAGGGAAGGTAGCAATGTTTTGTAATATTGAGCAGTGAGCTCATCCGGCCCAGGGGCCTTTCCCAATTTGGTAACCTGCACTACTGCCTGAATTTCTTTGATGGTTATTGGTTCATCTAGTGTCTTACTAGTCTCGGAAGTGAGGGTGGAGAGCCCAGATTTACCTAAATACGTCTCAATTAGGTCCTGCGTAGATGGTGTAGATTGTAAATTGTACAGGGACGCATAAAAATCTTTAAATTCTTGTGCCACTTGATGGGGCAGGGTAATCTTCTGACCCGTGGGTGACGTCACATGAGGGATATAATTTGCCAATATCTGTGACTTCAGAGATTTAGCCAGTAGCCTACCGCACTTGTTTCCCGACTCATATGAGACCCGTCTGCATATCTGAATCGCCGCTTTAGCCTGAAATAGCATCAGGTCGGAAATCTTATTGCATAAGAGCAAGATTTCCGCTGTATCCGCAGGGGTTTGTATATGTTTGTGTTTAGCCTCAGCTCTGTGTAGGACATCTAGGAGGGATCTCACCTGTGCTGTACGTTGTCTTTTAACCTGTGCCCTGTGTTTAATAAGGATGCCGCGGATCACCGCCTTATGTGCTTCCCATAATATTCCAGGGTCCGTATCTGGGGCAGTATTAGTCCTAAAATAATGGTCCAATTCCCTGATGACGTCTTTACATATCTCTTCATCTTGTAGAAGACTTTCATTGAGTCTCCAAGATCGTGTTTTAGAGGTGTGATTTTCAGTCAAGGCGTAGACCAGTATAATTGGAGCATGATCAGACCATGTGATTAAGTCAATCGTAGCATTCCGTATGGCATGTAATTGGGCGTGTGGGATTAGGAAAAAATCTATTCGTGAGTATATTTTATGCGGGTTAGAATAAAAGGTGTAATCTCTCTCACTTGGGTGGAGAAGCCTCCACACGTCAATCAATTGAGCTGTGTGTAGGGAGCGAGCTATACGTTTCCTAATTGTCGGTGTAATTGAGGAGTGACCTGAGGAAGTATCCTCCGTAGGAATCAAAGGCACATTGAAGTCACCCCCGAGAATCAATTGTCCTCTCGTGAATGCCATCAATGTCTCTAGGGTCTTGGCAATAAATTGATCCTGGTGGCTATTGGGTGCGTAAATATTTGCAAATGTTACTTCCTGACCACCTATATCTCCTCTAAGGAACAGAAAACGTCCCTCAGGGTCCTGTCTTATTTCCACACATTTCCAGTGGACTGTTCGTGCAAAGAGAATGGAGACTCCTCGCAATTTAGTAGCCGCGAAGGTGGAGTGGTAGGCCGCTGGAAAGAATTTGTTTTTCAGGATCGGGAGGTTGTCTTTCTTAAAATGGGTCTCCTGAAGAAATGCCACATCAACTTTATGGCGTCTAAGATCATTAGTCAGCATCTGCCTTTTTTCTGGGACGTTTAGGCCTTTCACATTTAGTGAAAAGATTCTGATCTTCTCCATGGCTCTCAGCTAAAATTTATAAGCCCAGCAAGATAACCCTCGTGCACATTGGGATTGGGACTAAGGGGGAGGTAAGTAGAGGAGCGAAGAGAAAAAAGGGTTAAGAAAAGAGTATGAGACTTAGAAGGAGAGAGAGTATCAGACACGCACCTCTGGGGTGCTTCCAAACAATCTAAAAGGATAGCACTCTAGTGCTAGGACGCTCACCAGCAAAATACTGGTAATCGAGCGCAGGCCTATTTGGGAGCGTAGAAAGCGATAAACAGAGGTGAACCCACTGATCCCCTCCCCCTCCTCAACCCAGATGTGCAAAAAATATATTTACATTGTGAAGACAACGACTGTATTATTTATGTATCAGATACATTATTACAAACAAGAACATTCAAGGTAACTGTACTAAAGGTAGTATATACTCTTATATCAGATTTCTATTCATCCGTTGGATGTCAAGCCAGATCAGCACTAAAACTTCCCCAACTAAGCCAGACTAAGACAGCAGGGGTGCCCCATCCATAAGAGATCATATATGCAGTAAATCTTATTCGGTTAAATCTTATCTCCACATATCAATTTTACAATAGCCTAAATCACGGGAGTCCTTGGGTTATCTAGACTTTATGAGCCTGTAGGTTCTGGATTATATCCCCCCGAACCGGCTACCCGTGGGATCGTGGGTTGGTAAGGGCGTAACCCTCCCCCTCCTTTTCACCTTTAAACCGCCCATCCGGAGTGTCTAGGCCTGGTATTCTCTAATCTTCCAGCATTTTACATGGGATAGTCAGGCTCCATAACACCCCTCTCACTGGCGGTCTCTATTATCACACAAGTCTCCCTGTATTACAGCCAACCCTTCTAAATAAACACATTCAACCTCTACCTTAATGATCATTAGAGTAGTCCTGGTTCGATATGTAAAGGTAGATTGTGAACCTAGAGTGGAGACTTGTCCCGACTAGCATCCAGGCAGGGGGAATGAAATGGAAGGAACACTGTCCACGACCTTGTGTGGTAGCAGTTCTCGCAGCGTCCCCATGTGCCATACTCATGGTTCCGGCTTAAACAGTTCCGGCTCTGCCACTGAAATTTTAAACTCCCCTGCATTCTAGTGTCCACAAGATTCTGTAGCATCGGGTCTCTGTCACTCTATCTGGTTCCTAGGATCGGGCAATAAATCCTTGTGTGAGGGGTTGGATCGTGGATTGCGATATAGGACCTGACTGCTGGTATGGGGATAAGCTTGCGCTCAGTGTATCAGTTCAAACATAAAAAAGAAAAAGGAGACTGATAAGGGCTTTAACTCACATGGGTAAAACTGCTGTACTGGACCTGGCAGACCTCCACATAGGTAAGCTGTCACGACTCCCGCGTATCATCTTCCGAGAGAGCCCGATTCCTCCTTCTTGAACGTTGCTGACGGGGAGGTTGGGAACTCCGTTGGAATGTAGAGCCTGGGCGACCCGTCGGACGGGGGAGTAGTGCCAGCCAGTTCGGAACGGAGACCGGTTCAGCACCAAGAAAAGTGAAGAAATTCGGCAGGTCCGACGGGGACCGTAGAGTAAAGGACGCGGTCCCGTTACGGAAATTGACCGCCAAAGGATATCCCCATCGGTAAGTACACCCATGATGCCGGGCCATGTCCAGGATTGGTCTCAGTATTGCTCTTCTCTGCAGAGTAGCTCTTGACAAATCAGGCAGGATCTTGACCGCCGCTCCGTCAAATTCCACTGCGTCATGGTCCCATGCCTTCCGCAGAATTTGTTCCTTCTGTGTGTAGCGATGGAGTCTGCAAAGCACGTCTCGGGGTCTGTCCGGATCCACCGATCTAGGGCCCAGTGCTCTGTGTACACGGTCAAGCTCAAGTGTAGGCGGGGAAGACCCCAGGACCTGCTGAAAGATAGCCACCACCGTCGCCTCCAAGTCCTCAGTCCCCGTAGCCTCCGGAAGACCTCGCAGCCTCAGGTTGTTGCGGTGGCTGCAGTCCTCCAGGTCCTCCAAGCGCAATTGAAGTTCCACCGTCGTGGTCGCCTGGGCAGCCTGGGATTGCTCTAGGGAAGCGTCTCTTTGTGTGAGGGAGGCAATCGAGCTCTCTCCCGTATCTACCCGATCCGTTATCACTTGAATCTCCTCTCTTATTTCTTTGATGTCTCTGGCGTGGGCCTCCTCTACCCGAGAGATAAGAGTCTCAATATCAGACTTGGAGGGCAAGGCCTCAATGTCTGCCTTGGTAGGTAGGGTGCGCAAAATGGCGTGCAGATCGTCTGGTATGCCACTGTACTTCTGTATTGTAGCCGTCATGGTAGATCCAAAGATAGCTGGGGTCTCCGAGAGATATTCCGAAGCAGTAGATGACGCTGGGGAGCCAGGTAATTCAGGCGTATCAGAGTCTGCCATTAGCTGTCCACGTGGCGCTGATACTATGGCTCCCGGTGATCTCCTCTGTGAGTCCTGGAAATAGCTCCGGATGCTGCCCCGTGGAGAAGCTGTCTAGGTTCCGTTTGTATGCGATCTTGTCCTATGTCTCTTGGAGGTTAGCATACCTCTTTTTCAGGAATGTGGAGTCGTTAGGATCGTGGGTGAGGAAGGGGGAAGCCAGGAGCTCTCAAGAAACACGTCCTCACTCAGCCATCGCTAGGCCACGCCCCCGTATTTATTATTTTATGTCTGAAGTGCCATGTGCATTTATGGACACTTTCACAACATTTAAAGCCATGAAAAGGGAAGAGGACTGACTGATCACCATACATATACACTATACTGTCCTGCGGCTGCCTACTGTATTTCTCTCTCTCTCTCTCTCTCATCCCCTCTGCCCCCGGGGACAATAACATGACTCAAGGGAGTCTCACTTACCCTTGTCCTGGCCTGCATCAGTCCGGTCTCTCCGCAGGATAGGAGGAGGAGAAGACAGCGGCCGCGTATTGGGGTCATGTGCGGAGGCGGGACTTCAGAAGCACTCACATGACCCCCATACGCCCAATCACAGGGCGCCGGACACTGAACATGGCGGCCGGAGCGCGGGGGACACAGGAACTTAAATTTAGGAGGCGGCAGAAATTGTGCCTCCCTAAATGTCGCGCCCGGGACCACGGCACCCCCCACGCTACGCAACTGTTATGCCCCGTACACACGGTCGCATTTTCCGACGGAAAATGTGTGATAGGACCTTGTTGTCGGAAATTCCGACCGTGTGTAGGCTCCATCACACATTTTCCATCGGATTTTCCGACACACAAAGTTTGAGAGCAGGATATAAAATTTTGTAAAATTCCGATCGTGTGTAGACAAATCCGACGGACAAAGTGCCACGCATGCTCAGAATAAATAAAGAGATGAAAGCTATTGGCCACTGCCCCCGTTTATAGTCCCGACGTACGTGTTTTACGTCACTGTGTTTAGAACGATCGGATTTTCCGACAGCTTTGTGTGACCGTGTGTATGCAAGACAAGTTTGAGCCAACATCCGTCGGAAAAAATCCTAGGATTTTGTTGTCGGAATGTCCGAACAAAGTCCGACCGTGTGTACAGGGCATTACAGTGTTGTGGCAACACCACCACACCACCGGCAAAGGCCCAATTTTTTTGACCCTGTTCAACAGGGGCATGTAATTACAATTCTTGATATAATATTTCACAGCAGGGCCCGTTCCAGCGCCCACCAAGAGTAACTGTGAGGGCTTACAGTGTTCTGGTACCAGGGCAGGCCATTGTATATACAGGCGGTCCTCTACTTTCAAACATCCGACTTACAAACGACTCCTACTTACAAACAGAGGGAGACAACACAAAGTAATAGGAAATCTACCCCTAGGAAGGGAAATTCTCTCCTGTAAGAGTTAATATGGGAAAAAGGTGTCTTCACTGATGCTTTATTATCACCAACCCTTGTTTCCCTAAAAACCCCAAATTTTCAAAATCAAATTGTCATTAGGACAGAAAGTGAGGTGAAATCTTCTGAACAGGGGCACAGACAGCAAAACAAATGTTACAGGGGTGAGGATAACCTTTCCCTATGTTATCCAAAAAACTTAAAAATAGATTTTTTGGCTGGAGCTACACTTAAAAAATGTACCTGTTCCAAATTACAAACAGATTCAACTTAAGAACAAACCTACAGTCACTGTCTTGTTTGCACCGCCTGTATACTGCTGTTCAGACTTTTATTCATTTAGAAATGTCATTTTGTGCAGGGACACGGGAAACACGCGCCACTTTACAGGCATACTATAGACACCCCCCAGGTACGATATTTAAAGGAATATTTCACTTTAATTTTTTCACTTTAAGCATCATTAAAATCACTGCTCCCGAAAAAAACAGCTGTTTTTGAAAACTTTCTTTTGCATTGATACATGTCCCCTGGGGCATGTCCCCAAACCCTTTTTAGGACAATAACTTGTATATTAGCCTTTAAAATTCGCACTTTTGATTTCACACGTTCGAGTCCCATAGACTTTAACTGTGTTCGAATGTTCGCGCAAACTTTCAGTCCGTTCGCATGTTCTGGATGCGAACCGAACCGGGGGGTGTTTGGCTCATCCCTAATGGAGAGCATGATCCCAGAAGGAAGACCAGGCGTAGATGGAAGTGTCGGCAGTGGTGACAGTTTAGCGCTGGAAGGCTTTGTATTAAAGGTAAGTTTTCCACAATGTGCTAACATGCAGCACATACTAGCACATTATGACGAAAAACCACAGGGGGTCTGTTAAAACAAAAAATTGTTATAGTTTCCTACCGCCTTAAAGGTAAAATTACATTGCATTAAGATAACAGGCAGTAGCTATCTACCTGCAGTGTCACAAAATCCTGAATGAATGAATGATTTGTAAAGCGCTGCAAATGCGAGGCGCTAGGCGCTAAATGCATTTAGTGTTGAACAGCTTCTTAGAAGAGGAAGGTTTTGAGTTTTTTCCTGAAGGCCAGATGGTTTTCTTCCATGCGGATGTGAGTCGGAAGAGTATTCCATAGCCGAGGTCCCTGGACTGCGAATCTGCGTTCTCCCCTTGCTTCGTAGCGGTATTTGGGAACGAGGAGGAGGTTTTGGTTGGATGATCGCAAATTGCGATTGGGTGTGTAGTGTTTTATTTTCTCTGTTTTATTGAGGGGCGTTACCTTGTATGCATTTGTAGGTGAGGCAGAGCGTCTTTAATGTGATCCAATTCTTTACCGTTAGCCAATATAGGCTCCTCAGGGATGGGGAGATGGACTCCCAGGGTTTTTTCCTGTTATCAGTCTTGCCGTCGCGTTTTGAATGGCCTGTAGGCGCGCAAGCTGATATTGGGGTAAGCCTATGTAGAGTGAGTTTGCGTAGTCAAGATGGGAATTGATAATTGTTCCAACTACTGCTGCTTTGTCCTTTTCTGGGATAAAGGGAATGAGTCTGCATAGCAGGCGGAGGAGATGGTGAGAACCGCTAACTACTGAACCTATTTGTACATCCATTGTCATTTCTGAGTCAAACATAACTCTGAGACTCTTGGCTTAGGGAGATGATCTATCCGAAGATGGTGGGAGGTATCCATGGAGTCTTGGATTCGGGATTTTGGTTAGCGTGTAGGAGGAGAAGTTCTGTTTTTGACCCGTTGAGTTTGAGGGAACTAATGGTCATCCAGTCCTCTATCAAAGTGGGACACTTCTCTAGTTGTTGATGGTGGTCTTTTTGTCCGGTGATGCGAAAGTAGATATGGGTTTGGTCAGCGTATGAATGGAAGCAGAGGTCTGATTTTTTGATGATTTTGAGGAGTGGGCGGATGTAGATGTTGAATAGCACTGGCGACAAGGGTGAACCCTAGGGGACTCCACAGGAAATTGTCTGGGTGTCAGAGGTGAATGCTCACAGTTTCACTGTCTGAGAGCGATTCTCTAAGAAGGATGCAAACCATTTTAGACTCGAATCTGTGGCTCCTGCAACTTCTGTGAGGCGGACAAGTAGAGTATTGTGGTCCACTGTATCAAATGCTGCACTAAGGTTTCTGTGCCATGGCCTGGGCGGAAGCCTGATTGTAGAGTGTCCAGAAGTTGATGTGTGTCCAGGTGGCGTTGTAACTGTTGTACTACCGCTTTCTCCATAATCTTGGAGATGGTGCTAAGGCTTGTTATCGGTCTGCGGTGGTTAGGGTCCTTAGGGTCGAGATTGGGTTTCTTTAGCAGGGGTTTGACGTTGCCTTGCTTGAGGGAGGTTGGCACAATCCCTTCTTTGAACGACTGATTTATGAGGTGTGTTATAGTGGGAGCCAGGATATCGGAGCATTCTTTCAGGAGTTTCGTGGGAATGATGTCATTTGGTGATGTGCTGTCTCGAAGGCTTCTCATAATGGTTTTAGTCATGTCAGTGGTGATCAGGGTCAAGTAGAAGTCTGGCGGTTGTGTGATGTTCATGTTGATGTCCTCTTTTTGCTTTGGTTGGGTGAGGTTGGTTGTTTTTTTCTGTTGGATTGATTTCCGGATGTTGTCGATTTCATCGATGAAGAAATTCGATAACTCATTGCAGAAATCTTTAGTATCGTTTGCTGGGGGCTCTAAGCAGGACGGGTTCATTGACTGGGCGACTATTTTGAAAAGTTCCCGCGGCCGGTTTATTTCAGTTGAGATGGTATTCGAGAAATGTTCTTTTTTGGCTGTGAAGATTGCTTTGTGGTATTTCACTGTGAGTACTTTGTAGTTTGTATGATTTTCCTTGGTAGGATTTCTTCTCCATGCTCTTTCAGCTCTTCTACGTTCCTGCTTGAGTAGGGTGAGAGTGCCATTAAACCATCTTGAGGTTTTTTTTTGCGGATGAGTGTTCTGCGTTTTGGCGCTACTGAGTCTGCTGTTTGTAGTAATGCCTTGTTTAGGGAGTTGAGTGTTTGTTCCGTTGAGAGGTTTAGGTTTAGCGATTGTATTTTGTTTGATAATGTGGTTTTGAACAGTTCAGAGTGCAGTCTCTTCTGAGATCTGTTTCACTGTGTTGTTGTTGCGTGTTTCTGTTTTTGGAGGGTGGTGTTAAAGGTGATTTTAAATTTGATAGCATGGTGGTCCGTCCATGGTAGTGGTGTGTTGTCGAATATGTTGATGTCCATATTCTGTTGGAAGATGAGGTCTAGAGTGTGTCCTGAACCATGCGTAGGAGTATTTATCAGCTGTTGAAGACCTAGTTCTTCCAGTTGGTTGATGCAGGCGGTCGCAATAGGGTCTTGGGTAGAGTTTGCCCAAAGGTTGAAGTCTCCAAGTACCAGCAGGTTTTTGGTTTTCAGGGTGTGCATTGAAATAAGTTCAGTGAGTGGTGTAGGGAGATTGGTCTTTGGTCCTGGTGGTCTGTAGCATAGTAATATGTGAATGGTGTCTTGGGGTGTTGTTTGAAGATGCAGGGGGAGCGTCTCCATGAAAGGCACTGAGTTCTGTGAAGTTGGTTTGGTGAAGGCAAGGTGCGATTTGAAGATCACTGCTAGGCCTCCTCCTTTTTTTCCTATTCTATGCTCGGTTAGGATGCTGTAGTTCTCAAGTACCAATTCAGTTAGGGTGGTATTGCAGTCGGATGTTAGCCAGCTTTCCGTAATGAAGAGGCAATCAATGTTGTATTCAATGATGAAGTTGTGGATTTCCAGTCTGTGCCTGACTGCAGATCTGGTGTTGATCAGGGCGCATGCTAGTTGTTGTAGTTGGATTGGTGTCTCCTTGTATTTGATGGTTGCTTGTAGGTTGGTCCTTAGTAATTTTTCTTTTTTTAGTCTTTTTTGAGTGGCGGTTGGTAGAGTTGAACTGGCCAATTGCTCCAGCAGAGGAAAAATTCCTTCCTGACCCCCCGAGGGGCGATCGGATCCAAGGACCCTGGATAAACTGCTAGGGTACCCTGGTGGCTTACCTGCACAGGATGGTCCGGAGGATGGCGGTGGGGGGAGGGGGAGTGAGCGGTATAGGGGGTCTGGCCGCTACTTACTGGTTGGAATGGCGCTGCGGCTGGGTCTCGGAGGATTTAAGATGGGCGCTGATCAGGTCCAAAGTCTCTGATGGTAGCCTGTGCCCACGCAGTGAGGTCCGGTGTAGAGGAGAGGGTTTTCCAGGTGTGGGGTACGGGGGCCCTCTGACAGGAGTGGGTGCTGGGTGGCTGGAGCTAGACCATAGCCGTGCTCTGTCCCCCGAGTCTAACAACTAGAGAGCGGGGTGATTGGACGGTGGCTGCATTGGTGCTGTAGGAGTGGGCCGGTACAGGCCTAGGGGGGGACTGGATCCCGGTACTAACCTGCTGGGGGGGTTCAGGGTGAGCTCCAGGTGGAGGTAGTGGTTGCGGTCGCACTGGGTGGACCAATAAGGCCAATGGACTAAGCCCGAGTCGTGAGCTGTCCTGATGCACAACCTCGGAGGTGGCTAAGTCCTGTGGGTGGATGGTGGTGGGGTAGGTCCCGGACTACCTGCTAGGGGAGTCCAGGGATGAGCTCCGGGTGGAGGTGGTAGCTGCCGGTGGATGGACCAAGATGGCCGACGGGCTAGTCCCGAGTCACGTGGGTGTACTGTGGTGTTGGGTACTAGTGGCTGGGCTGGGGGGGGTCAGCTGGGACTGAGGTTCCGGTGGGTCCTGCTGGGAAGAGTGGGGATGGTCTCCGGGCGGCCGGCAGAGTGTTGAGGCCTTGGGAGGGAGGACCAAGATGGCCGCCAGCTAGGCCCGAGCCGCGGGGTGCCCGGGTACTCGGATCCCGATGTGGCTACCGGTCCGTCTGAGGGTGGTGATGAGGGAGGATGGATCCGGTGGGAGGCGGAGCGCGGGCCTGCTGGTTGGACTGCTGATCGGGCTGTGGGGAGAGAAGCGGCAGGTCGGCACTGGCCGGAGCTAGGCCGAAGCCGCGGAGTGTCCTGAGGGGGCAGGCCGAAGCCACGGCGTGTCCGGCGTGTCCTGCAGGGAGGGCCTATGGAGCTGGCGGGCTGGCCCGCGGCTTCCGGATGACAGTGGCCGCTCGGTGCACAGGTGGGGGTCCCTGTGCAGCTCCACTGGGGAGTCCTGGAAGGCTGGGAGGCCGGATAGTTGGATAGCTGGAGCTGCTAAACACTGACGTCTGCTCTCTCTGACAGCAGCTTCTGAGGTAGGGCAAAATCCTGATCGACAAATACAGACCATCTTTTTTACACAGATAGTCATAGTTTAAATATTTTTAAATAGATTTCACAGTAAATATCTCAGTGAATGTAGTGTTAAAATGCTGTACGAAAAGCAATGAAGGCAATGTTTTTTCACCTTAAAGTGAATCTGTCCCCAAACTTTGCATATTAAATGATTTACAGTAATGGGTTGCTGATTATCACAGTTTTTAATTTTTTCACAGAAATGTTAAAGTCTGCATTTTTTGCTAGAAAATTACTTAGAACCCCCAAACATTATATATTTTCTGAAAGTGGTGGCCCTGTAGAATAAATTGGCAGCAGTTGCAAATGTTTATGTCACACGATATTTGCTCGGCTGTTTGTCAAACTCAAATTTTCAGGAAAAAATATACTAAAATTAACTTAAGTGCTCACAAACAGTATATAATACCCATTTTTTTTTTATTACCATGAGAAATGGTGACAAACTGTAGTATGGTACCATGTGATAGCTTTGGGCAGGTGACAGGTGCTGTTTATGGAGACACCAGGACACCCAATGGGGTGGATTTAATAAAACTGGATAGCGCAAAATCTGGTGCAGCTGTGCATGGGAGCCAATTAGCTTCTAACTTCAGCTTGCTCAATTAAGCTTTGACAAAAAACCTGAAAGCTGGTTTCTATGCAGAGCTGCACCAGATTTTGCACTCTCTAGCTTTAGTAAATCAACCCCAACGTCTCCCCCACTCTCCAAAGAAGCTGACCAAGTACATATCATTCAGCCCAAAGGCATAGAAGGAGGATGCCACCTTAGTTTTGCAAGGCATCGTATTTCACAGAAGTGGTTCCAGGCTTAGTCCCTAGGAGGTTTCTGTTTTGCAGAGGTTCCCAAGATAGAAACCCCAACTGCTTAGAGGAGTGCAGAGTACCAGACCACTCTACTATTGCCTCCAATCCCAACCTGGCTGCTCTTACTTTAATCTTCTCCATAACTTTAAGGGTTAACCATGACATACACTCTTGAAATTTTCTCTAAGAGAAACTGTGTTTACTTAGTAGAATGGTGGTCACATTTTGAGGTAGTACAGTTTAGGTGACATGGCAAACTTGCATATAACACTGTCCTTTCTCATATAGTGCAACACGGTCTGTGCTACTCCCACATTGCACTGTCCATACCTGACATTAAGAAAAGTCTGTCTTTGTGGGAGCCTGTGGCCTGGTGTGGCGGTGCTCAGGGACAATATGGTGAGAGGGGCACTGTGAGTGGGTGGCAGTGATTAAGGACACTGAGAGTGGGTTGTGGTGATTCAGGACACTGAGTGAGCAGTGGTGATTAAGGACACTGAGTGGTGACAGTCATAGCAGACACTGTGGTGGACTGCGGTGATTACAGACACTGTGGGGGAGATTTACTAAAACTGGTGCAGCTGTACATGGTAGCCAATCAGATAAAAAAAATTCAGCTTGTTCAGTTAAGCTTCAACCATAAAATCTGGTTTCTATGCAGAGCTGCGCTGCATTTTGCACTCAGTTTTTAGCAGTTTTAGCAAATCTCCACTATGGTACAGGGCCTTTACTGCATCACTTTGTCCAGACTGCACAAGGAGGCTGATCCTAGCTGTTTTTATCACCTTACAAAGAGAAGTGAGTCACACACAGGGGAAGACATGACACAGCACAAAACCGTTAAAGGGTTAACACACCTTTACCAAAAAAGTGCCTTTCGTGTCTGAGAGTTTCATGTGACTTGTCTGGTAAGCCGGCTAACCTTACTGTTTAGTATGAGAGCTGTCAAGCTGTGGTAAAGATGGCTGAAAAACCTATAAAAAAAGTGTGGAAACTTGGCACTCGAATCCTGTTTACTGAACCCAGGCGGTTGGCACCTCCTCCATTCAGAGAACATCTTTTTTTTTCGGTGAATACACAACTTTATGTGAATGGCAGAGGTACTGAGTGAGTGACCTCCTGTGATCATTATACAGAAGGCAAGTTGTTCAAGCAGCACCCTGAAGTGACCAGTACTGACTATATGTAGCACAGGCTACTTCCCCTAATTTCTGCATCCCCATTAGCCGCCAGGATGTGAGATATGAAGGATTAGATATAATCAAGCTGGACTAATGTAAGTTTAATAAAGCTCATTCCTGGAGTTTAAATGTGAAGCTGTCAGAAACTGGCACATAACTTTACAGTCTTTGTTGTGATCTTTAAGGATATTTGAGAAATAGTAACACATTAAAATAGAACTATGGCCTCTGATTAAAAATACGTGCTGCGGCACTTGATTATAAGTGCAGTTTTCTCTTAGTCCCCCTGCAACACATGTGTCAAACACAAGGCCTGCAGCACAAATCTGTCCCTTCAGACCATCTAAGCCAGTGGTTCTCAACTCCAGTCCTCAGGACCCACCAACAGGCCAGGTTTGCAAGATAGCTGAAATACATCACAGGTGATATCACTTGCTGCTCAGTGATTGCAGTATTCTAGTCTGCATCTCCCCAAGGTAATACTTAAAATCTGGCCTGTTGGTGGGTCCCGAGGACTGGAGTTGAGAACCACTGATCTAAGCAGTCGGCAGCAGAGAGGACAGAACTCCTCCTTCAGACTCTGCACTTTCTGCATCCCAGCTCAACCCCCAGCTTCTTCCCTGCAGCAGTACAACGTAAGGGGGGTGCACTGTGGGGGAGGGTGGGGGACACTAGACTTATGATGCTCTTGACATGTGATGTACGGGGGGGAGTTGCTTTGAATATTTGCTTAAAATTATTATGAGAATATTATAATTCTACGCCATTTGAAAAGCAGGATCACACAGAACGAACATAGGAATAGCCTGCCATTTCTGTCAATCTTGATGACCTCCCTTTTAATGTGCAAATGGACAGACTGTGCTTGTGATGCAAATGAGGTGTAATATGTATGTACAGTGTATATATATATATATATATATATATATATATATATACACACACACACACACACACGTGTACTGTATATATATATATAGAGAGAGAGAGAGAGAGAGAGAGAGAAAGAGAGAGAGATACAGTTGTGCTCATAAGTTTACATACCCTGGCAGAATTTATGATTTCTTGGCCATTTTTCCGAGAATATGAATGATAAGAAACATATCATACTTATCTCCATTATGTAGCTTGTTTTGAACAGAGTGGCCCAAACCTGCTCTTCTGTGGTCCCCCGGCGGCTCTCTCGGCTCCTCCCCGCATCAGATAACCCCCTAGGAGAAGCACTCTTCTGAGGGGGTTACCTTGCGGGCGTGCTAACGAGTACAGCATTCGGCGTCCATAGCCGCTGAATGTATGACTTGGCCCCGCCCCCCCAGCAGCCACGTCATTGGATTTGATTGACAGCAGCGGGAGCCAAAGGCTGCAGTGCTATCAATCTATCCAATCAAGAGCCGAGAACCCTGGCCAGAGAGACAGCACGTCCCCGTCGGGTGAAGTTCTAGGGCTCAGGTAAGTAAAACGGGGGGGCTGGGGGGTTGGGGGGCCGGTCACTGCCAGGTGTTTTTTCACCTTAATGCATAGGATGCATTAAGGTGAAAAAACACAAAGGTTTATAACCCCTTTATTACCATGTATTGCCCCCTTTAACATCAATAACAGCTTGACATCTTTTGTGCTATTTGTGGATGATGCTCTTTATCTTCTTAGATGGTAAAGCTGCTCATTCCTCTTGGCAAAAAGCCTCCAGTTCCTGTAAATTCTTGGGCTGTCTTGCATGAACTGCACGTTTGAGATCTCCCCAGAGTGGCTCAAGTGAAGTCAGGAGACCGAGATGGCCACTCCTGAACCTTCACTTTATTCTGCTGTAGCCAATGACAGGTCGGCTTGGCCTTTGGATCATTGTCATGTTGGAATGCCCAAGTATGTCCCATGTGCAGCTTCCTGGCTGATGAATGCAAATTTTTCTCCAGTATTTTTTTATAACATACTGCATTCATCTTGCCAACAATGTTGACCTCTGTACCTTTCATCATAGGCCTTTTTGACTCCTCTCCAACTGTAGCGTTTATGGTTGTGGCCAAAAAGCTAGATTTTGGTCTCATCTCTCCAAATGGCTTTGTGCCAGAAGGTTTGAGGCTTGTCTCTGTGCTGTTTGGTGTATTGTAAGTGGGATAGTTTGTGGCATTTGCGTAGTAATGGCTTTCTTCTGGCGTCTCAACCATGCAGCCCATCTTTCTTCAAGTGCCTCCTTATTGTGTATCTTGAAACAGCCACACCACATGTTTTCAGAGAGTTCTGTATTTCACCTGAAGTTATTTGTGGGTTTTTCTTTGCATCCCAAACAAATTTCCTGGCAGTTGTGACTGAAATTTTAGTTGGTCTATCTGCCCGTGGTTTGGTTTCAACAGAACCCCTCATTTTCCACTTCTTGATTAGAGTTTGAACACTGATGATTGGCATTCTCAATTCCTTGGATATCTTTCTATATCCCTTTCCTATGTTATACAGTTCAACTACCTTTTCCCGCAGATCCTTTGACAATTCTTTTGCTTTCCCCATGAATCAGAATCCAGAAATGTCAGTGCAGCACTGGATGAAAGATGCAAGGGTCTGTCAGGAGTCCAGAAACTCATTGACCTTTTATACACACACACTAATTACAAGCAAACAGATCACATGTGAGGATTTTTACCTTAAATAGCCATTCAAACCCCTTTGTGTCAACTTGTGTGCTTGTTATCAGACCAAAATCACCAGGGTATGTAAACTTTTGATCAGGGTCATTTGGGTAGTTTCTGTTGTCATTATGATTTAAAAAGAGTAAACACAGTTGTCTGATAATAAATGGCTTCAGCCAAACACTAACCATGAGTGAAAAAACGTTTTTGTGTTATAAATTGTGTTATATCATAAATTCTGCCAGGGTATGTAAACGCATATATACCCTGATATACTGTATCTATCTATCTATCTATCTATCTATCTATCTATCTATCTATCTATCTATCTATCTATCTATCTATCTACACACAGTATCTCACAAAAGTGAGTACACCCCTCACATTTTTGGAAATATTTTATTATATCTTTTCACGTGACAACACTGAATAAATAACACTTTGCTACAATGTAAAATAGTGAGTGAACAGCTTGTATAACAGTGTAAATTTGCTGTCCCCTCAAAATAACTCAACACAGAGCCATTAATGTCTAAATTGCTGGCAATAAAAGTGAGTACACCTCTAAGTAAAAATGTCCAAATTGGGCCCAAAGTGTCAATATTTTGTGTGGCCACCATTATTTTCCTGCACTGCCCTAACACTCTTGGGCATGGAGTTCACCAGAGCTTCACAGGTTTCTGGAGTCCTCTTCCACTCCTCCATGATGACATCACACAGCTGGTGGATGTTAGAGACTTTGCGCTCCTACATCTTCCATTTGAGGATGCCCCACAGATACACAATAGGGATTAGTACTGGAGACATGCTTGGCCAGTCCATCACCTTTACCATCACCTTTACCTTTAGCTTCTTTAGCTGAGGGTAAAGGTCGTTATGTTGGAATACTTCCCTGTGGCCCAGTCTCTGAAGGGGAGGGGGATCATGCTTTGCTTCAGTATTTCACAGTACATGTTGGCATTCATGGTTCCCTCAATGAACTCTAGCTCCCCAGTTCCGGCAGCACTCATGCAGCCTCAGACCATGACACTTCCACCACCATGCTTGACTGAAAGCAAGACACATTTGTCTTTGTACTCCTCACCTGGTTGCCACCCTACACGCTTGACACCATCTGAACCATATAAGTTTATCTTGGTCTCATCAGACCATAGGACATGGTTCCAGTAATCCATGTCCTTAGTCTGCTTGTCTTCAGCAAACTGTTTTTGGGCTTTGTGCATCATCTTCAGAAGAGGCTTCCTTCTGGGACGACAGCCATGCAGACCAATTTGATGCAGTGTGCGGTGTATGTTCTGAGCACTGACAGGCTGACCCCCCACCCCTTCAACCTCTGCAGCAATGCTGGCAGCACTCATATGTCTATTTCCCAAAGACAACCTCTGGATATGACGCCAAGCACGTGCACTCAACTTCTTTGGTCGACCATGGCAACGTCTGTTCTGATTGAAACCTGTCCTGTTAAACCACTGTATGGTCTTGGCCACCGTGCTGCAACTCAGTTTCAGGGTCTTGGCAATCTTCTTGATCTCTGAGCATCCTGTTACCCCGATTATTTACGTATTACCCAAAATACACAAAAATCCCCCAAAAAAACCCTGGACGCTCCATTGTGTCCAGCACCAACTCAGTGACTATGCCGTTAGCTAAATATTTGGACAAGTGTTTAAAACCGCTAATCGTCCATACCCATTCATATATACAGATGGAATAATCAGGATTTTTTAAGTAAGATCCAAAGCCTTACATTACCTCCAGGCTTGGAAGCATGTCAACATCCTGCACAAATTTCTTTTCTTTTGGATCTGTTGAAGATAGTTTTGGAAGAGAACTTTTTTCTATTCAAGGATACATACTACTTGCAGCTCGCTGGAGCCGCGATGGGTTCAAATGTGGCTGTCATAAACCAGATGCGACCAGAACTGTGTGACTGTGACAGAGTGAACCAGACATAAATAGGTGAAAGTTTATTAAGGAAAATGCATATGTGAACACACCACCAATACAGAGTGAACAACAAAACAAACAGTGATATTAAACCAACCAGCATATGTAGCAAGAGGGAGTACCAGAATCGTAGTCAAGCCAGGCTGGGGTCATAAACAGGGAATACGTAGCTGGGAAGGGAGATAAACAGGACAAGAGAGGATGGATGGATCACAGGAGGGACAGGTCAGGTACAAGGCTCAAGGTCCAAGGTCCAAGGTCCAGGGTTCAGGTATCAGACAGGAAACAGGATCAACAGGTACCAGGAATCAGGCTTCAGATTCAGGCATCAGGAATCAGAGTAACAGGAGGCAGGTCAGGGCTCAAGGACAATACCAGGGCAACATAAGTTTTCAATTGCCGGGTATTTATACTGCAGCTCTGCTAATTAAAGTCAGGTGACACCTATCAGCAGAGGGGAATACCTGCTCCATACTGCCAGGATTCCTCCACTGGTGGACGCCAGTACTGCGGCCCAAAGGTGATAGAATACTTGCAGGAAAGAGCTCTTCTGACAGCTCCGAACTGCCAGGAGACACCTGCTGGTGGACCTCAGTACTGCATGCCAAATGATCAATATCACCAGCGGAGGAGACCTTTCCTGACAGTGGCACCCCCTTATGCCAATGCATTTATGGACATGTTAGAACAGGCATTCATCTATAATTGTAAAATCACCAGGGACAACTGTACAGTCTGGTACAGGTTCATCTATGATGCCTTCGCCATCTGGGTAGGCGATCTTGAATCTCTATCATTGTTCATTACATATTTAAATCTATTAATTCCAGGTCTAAAATTCACCATGTCCGTTAATCATGAGGAAATTCCATTTTTAGATACATTTTTATCGATTAAAGAAGGACACATTGTTAGTGACCTATACAGGAAACCAACTGACCGTAACCAATTATTACAATTTTGTAGTTTTCATCCTCCCGGAGTTTTTAATCCATCCCCTGGAGTCAATTTAAACGGGTAGCAAGGATTACTAGTAATCCTGATACATGAGAGATTAGACTAGGAGAAATGGAGGACAGGCTGCGACAACGGGGATATCCCAAAGACATGGTTCAAACGTATTGGTTTATATGATAATACCAAAATTCCCATCTCTGGTCGCAGAATGCCCTTCATTTCTCAATTTCATCAATTTTCTTACAAAATACATAATATTATTAAAAAACATTGGTCTATTTTGAACAATAGTTACTCTTCAGTCCCAAAGTTCTACCATTCCCCCCTACCGTCGTACCGTCGAGGGACGAGTATTTATGATAGATTGGTAAAATCTGATCAGTACTCTGTATCTGCTCCTTGTGTGACCTTTTTAGATCCCAAGAACAAGGGATCATTCCCCTGTCTTTGCTGCATACAATGTACCAGTATGATGAAGGGCAAGTGTTTTTCACACCCTCCAAAGGGTTATGACATACCTATTAAATATTACTATACCTGTCAATCCTCCTATGTCATTTATATCATCAAATGTCCATGTGGTCTCCTCTATATGGGAGAGACTACACAGAAAATAAAAGTTCGTATAGCGAGACACAAATATTCCATTAGGGACAAGTTGGATAAATTACCATTAGCCAGACATTTCATGGAAAAAGGTCATACAGTTTCCCAGCTCAGATTTATAGTGATTGATGGTGTGTCAAAAAACAGATGGGGTGGCAATGGGGAATTGGAGTTGAGAAAAAGAGAAGTGAATTGGATACATCGGCTTGATACCCTCCAACCTAAAGGGTTCAATTCAGATTTTGATTTGTATTTATTTCTTTAATGGTATATTTTTATTATTTTTCCTGGCCAATGTGTTTATTATCACATTATACATTTTCTTCATATATTTACACATTGTTTGTGTTATACATAATTTTGATACATCACATTTGTTTTAAGTATATATATTTATATGTGCATGTATATGTATGCATATATAATTTTTTTTTCCTTTTTCCTTCTTTATTTTTTATTTTTATTTTTATTTCTATAGGATTCCCGATTGATCGATACAATCTGTGAAGTGTAGAAATACTGTCACACCTGTTGATCTTTTGTTCCGAGATTTTATTATATTATATATTTCACCACATGTTTTTGTTCACTGTGATTCATTGATTCCAGACAGACTGATTGCTTAATAGATTACAGATGAGTTCTCTCTATATATTTATCGTACCTTGTATGTGGTCATTCACACGCATGAAGTTTTGAAGAAGAGCGTGATCTGTATTAACCCGAAACTGTTACTACTATGACTGCCTGTATACTTCGGATGTTTTCATTTTTTCTTTAAAACACTTTTTTGTGCAGCAATCCCTCTTGATTTTTTCTATGATATAAGCTCTTGGGAAGGCTTGATTGATTTTGCACATGCTACTGCAACCGACGTGCACCTCACCCTTTGAGCTTTCTCTCTCTCTCTCTCTCTCTCTCTCTCTCTCTCTCTCTCTCTCTCTCTCTCTCTCTCTCTCTATATCTATATCTATATCTATATCTATATATATATATATATATATATATATATATATATATATACACACACATATAGAGAAAGCTCAAAGGGTGGGGTGCACATCGGTCAAAAGTACTAACAATAATTTACAAAGCCGTCCACAACTCTGCCGCCAGCTACAACACTAACCTAGTCACCTCCTCCCATGCTCGCCTACAGGGTTTCTCCAGAGCTTATCCCATCCTTTGGAACTCCCTACCCCACTCTGTCAGACTGTCCCCTAATCTATCTGTTTAGACGATCCCTGAAAACCCTTGTCTTTAAAGAAGCTTATCCTGCTTCTAACTAATACACTGTTTTACTTTCTCCATCAGCTCATCCCCCACAGCTATTACCTTTGGTATCAATTGACCCTCTCTTTTGGATTGTAAGCTCTAATGAGCAGGGCCCTCTGATTCCTCTTGTACCAAATTGTAATGTAACTGTAATGTCTGCCTTCATTTTGTTAAGCGCTGCGCAAACTGTTGGCGCTATATACAGTAAATCCTGTATAATAATAATAATAATGAATAATATAGATATATATATATATATATATATATATATATATATATATATATATATATATATATATATATCTATCTATCTATCTATATATCTCTATCTATATTAATATACACACACACTGAGCAAAATTATAAACGCAACACTTTTGTGTTTGCCCCTATTTATCATTAGCTGAACTTAAAGATCTACGACTTTTTCTATGTACCCAAAAAGCCTTTTTCTCTCAAATATTGTTCACAAATCTGTCTAAGGGCCAGTTCACACTGCTGCGATGCAGGAACGTTGCAAATCCACTGTGGGTTCCCGCATCACATGTCTCCCGACGGCAGTTCACACTGCCCTATGCAAACTGCTGGGAGTGTCAGTTAAAAGTTAATGACACCCCCAAATCAGTTCGCATATAGCAGTGCAATCTGCAAACTCAGACAGGAATCGGACCAAAAAAAGGGTCCAGTGTGCGTTTGGTCCGAATACGATGGGATTTCAGCCATACTATCTGTGCCATACTATCGCTATGAAATCGCATCGCACAGAGATCGCATGTGATTTGCACTGCAATGTGGAGAAAATCACATCTGATCTCAGACAATGCTGCAGTGTGAACTGGCACCAAATCTGTGTTAGCGAGCACTTCTCCTTTGCCAAGATAATAAATTCACCTCACAGGCATATCAAGATACTGATTAGACAGCATGATCATTGCACAGGTGTGCCTTAGGCTGGCCACAATAAAAGGCCACTCTAAAATGTGCAGTTTTATGACACAGCACAATGCCACAGATGTTGCAAGTTTTGAGGGAGCATGCAATTGGCATGCTGACTGCAGGAATGTCCACCAGAGCTGTTGCCCTTGAATTGAATGTTAATTTTTCTACCATAAGCCGTCTCCAAAGGCATCTCAGAGAATTTGGCAGTACATCCAACCGGCCTCACAATGGTAGATCATATGTAACCACACCAGCCTAGGACCTCCACATCCAGCATCTTCACCTCCAAGAGACCAGCCACCCGGACAGCTGCTGCAACAATCAGTTTGCATAACCAAAGAATTTCTGCACAAACTGTCAGAAACCGTCTCAGGGAAGCTCATCTGCATGCTCATCATCCTCATCGGGGTCTCAACCTGACTGCAGTTCGTATTTGTAACCGACTTGAGTGGGCAAATGCTCACATCTGGCACTGGAGAGGTGTTCTCTTCACGGATGAATCCTTGTTTTCACTGTACAGGGCAGATGGCAGACAGCATGTATAGCGTTGTGTGGGTGAGCGGTTTGCTGATGTCAACATTGTGGATCGAGTGGCCCATGATGGCGTGGGGTTATGGTATGGGCAGGCATATGCTATGGACAACAAACACAGGTGCATTTTTTTGATGGCATTTCAAATGCACAGAGATACTGTGATGAGATCCTGAGGCCCATTGTTGTGCCATTCATCCAGGACCACCACCTCATTTTGTAGCATGATAATGCACGGCTCCATGTTGCAAGGATCTGTACACAATTCCTGGTAGCTGAAAACATCCCAGTTCTTGCATGGCCAGCATACTCACCGGACATGTCACCCATTGAGCATGGTTGGGATGCTCTGGATCAGCGTATACAACATCGTGTTCCAGTTCCTGACAATACCCAGCAACTTTGCACAGCCATTGAAGAGGAATGGACCAACATTCCACAGACCACAATCAACAACCTGATCAACTCTATGCGAAGGAGATGTACTACACTGCCCCGACCCTCCCAATACAGTAAAACTGCACATTTTAGAGTGGCCTTTAATCGTGGCCAGCCTAAGGCACACCTGTGCAATAATCATGCTGTCTAATCAGCATCTTGATATGCCACATCTGTGAGGTGGATGGATTATATCGGAAAAGGGGAAGTGTTCACTAACACAGATTTAGACAGATTTGTGAACAATATTTGAGAGAAATAAGCCTTTTGTGTACATAGAAAAAAATTATAAATCTTTGAGTTCAGCTCATAATATATAGGAGCAAACACAAAAGTATTGCGTTTATAATTTTGCTCAGTGTATCTATATATAAATATATAAGTATAAAAATACACTTACAATATACTACATGCAGCTGCATCTCTAGCTTCAGTACACTTCTGCCAACCCCTCCAGGGGGACAGAAGTCACTGCAGAGAACATTTGGCCTGGCCTGAAGGGTTTTTTACAGCCTACTCCAGCCTCCACCAACCATAAAAGACAAGAAGACTACAGATAGTTCTTCTGTCCTGCCTGTCTTCCTGTTCTGTCAGTCTTCTGTCACCCTGTCCTCCAATCCTGTCCAGGGCTTCCACATCTGCACTGGGCTCCTCCCATCCTGCTATATACTGTATATGCCCACTGACTCACTCATGACATCACTACAGGAGGGCTCTAGCTAGCTGCTAAACGGGACCTAGGACCTGATTATACTATTCTCTATCACTGCACACTATTCTGGGACAGAGCCATCTAGTGGCAGACTAACTGCACCTGCTTACAGACATGTCTCTATTTCTACTGCATAGTACCGATCTGAACAGACCAAAGTCTGTAGCTGTCCTCCAGTGTCTGTCTTTGCCATTTTTGCAACAATGTGTCCGCTAAAGTATTCTATAAGCAAGTAATTATTTGGCATTTTGCAGGGTAGAGTGGGGACTAGCAAGAAAATGATTACTTTGTCACAGATAGTGAGCTTGAACATTTTGCAATATACTGCATTGCTATGTACAGGCGATAGAATTTTCCGACAACAAAACCTTGGATTTTTTTCCGAAGGATGTTGGCTCAAACTTGTCTTGCATACACACAGTAACACAAATGTTGTTGGAAAATCCGAACGTCAAGAACGCGGTGACAAACAACACGTACAACGAGCCAAGAAAAATGAAGTTCAATAGCCAGTGCGGAATCTGCTTGGTTCCGAGCATGCGTGGACTTTTGTGCCTCGGAATTGTGTACACACGCTGTCGAAGAATTTGAGAACCTGCTCTCAAACATTTGTTGGCGGAAATTCCAACAATAAATGTTCTATGGAGCCTACACATGGTCGGACTTTCTGACAAGCTCACATCCAACATTTGTTGTCGGAAAATCCTATTGTGTGTACGGACCATTAGTGATTCAAAAATCCCAGTTTTTATGCAAAGGTTTGCTAGATATACATAAGGGTGTATAGCAGTGTGCAAAGTGTTAATTTTGAATTTTCAGTGATTATTGAACTCTTCAAGCAGTAGACTGTGATGTGACATTTGCACTCTCTATGAATCTTACATGCCCCAATTGTCATTCAATCATTTCACAAGCTATGCTTTATTCTGTTGCATTGATTGCGAAGATCATTTTGTATATCAGGTTGTATATGGCGATCCCAAGACCAGGCATTTATTTGAGAAAATTAGAGAAAAATTCAGAAGCGTATAATGCTGTCATTTAGGAAGTGAAAATGCTATGCTTAATATCATATCACAGAAGGAAGAAAATACATTCAATGACGCATATGTTAAAGACCTGGCCTTTTAAGATTAAGTGGATAGAAATGACTAATGGGTAGTTCAAAGAATATGGATTATCTATACCATTTTGACATCTTATTTTCATTCTGCAAACCATGCTATGAAAAAGATTGTAATACAGTATTGGAAAAATGAAGCAGAAACTGGGTTAAAGGATATAAGATATCTAGAACTTCAGATATAGGATATGTTAGGTGTTTGACATAGATACAAATTCTGCAGGTTTTCTAAGCACTTTGAGGTCTGCAAGTTGTCAATAATAGGAGATGTTAAAACAGAATGTTACCATAAGATATCATAATTGATAACAATTGATAACAATTAATGTTCTTTAACCTCTTCATGCTGGCCGAACACACATATGCGCCCTTTCAGCATGTGAGCCTTCATGCTGAGTGTCCCAGTGTAAACCACTTACCGTGCTGAGCTCCCAGCACAGTAGCCAGCGGTTATCAAAAGCTCCCGATGCATACTTGCGATTGGGAGCTTTCTGATGTGATGTGACCACTGTGTTTGGCTTCTACAGCGGTCACATGACCAGCATGCCTGATTCCGCCTCCCAGCGTTTAGAACCCTTAAAGGGTCAGAAGGTGGCCAGCGGGAAGGAGTTAACAAAAAACATGAATTCCACATGAATTTATGCTACCATAATTATGCTTCCAAAATTAGTGTGTGCTGTATTATGCATCCAGCATTGCTCCTGGTTCTTGTTTCTGGAGGCAGCCATTTTGTTGAAGCCCAGAGCAGTCACATGCTTATTGAAATTCCTCCTCCACTCCTTGGATTCAAAAATGATATGTCACTTTCTTCAAATAAAATATGTAAAATTCCAACTTTGATTGTACGTCTTGGCTCAGATAGAGAGGAAGACTGACAGAAGCTTTACAGTGTTGAAATTCACAGACTGCCAGTGTGGGGGAAAGGAGAGAATTTCAGGGAGCTAATATAAGACACTATGGGGTTGATTTGCTAAAACTGGAGAGTGCAAAATCTGGTGCAGGTGTTTATGGTAGCCAATCAGCTTCTAACTTCAGCTTGTTCAATTAAAGTGGTTGTAAAGGCACAAGGTTTTTTACCTTCATGCATTCTATGCATGAAGGTAAAAAACCTTGTGTGTGCAGCAGCCGCAGCAGCCCCCCCAGCCCCACTAATACTCACCTGAGCCCCCTCTCAATCCAGAGATGTGCATTAGAGCCTTGCCTTTCTGGGGACTCGCACTCCTGATTGGCTTTTGGCAGCCAGTGAGCCAAGATGGAGAGGGCGGGACCTGAGAAAAGGAGGATCCAGGCTGCTCTGTGCAAAACCATTGCACAGAGCAGGTAAGTATAACAAGTTTGTTATTAAAAAAAAAGGCTTCCATTTCACTTTAAGCTGTTACAAAAAAAAAACTGGAAGCTGATTGGTTTCTATGCAGAGCTTCACCAGATTTTGTGCTCTCCAGGTTTAGTAAATCAAGCCCTATATTTATAATAAAATATAAAGCAATAAAAATTGTCCAGTCAATTCTCCTGCTTTTCTTTTCTCCTTTCCTAATCCGTGTTATCACAGCACTGTTTTCAGTTATTCCTGTTGCTTTCTTCCTCCTTCAGCAACAATAAATCTTAAAGAAGTCAGCTGATCAGCCTCTAATGGCTCTGATTAGGTATAGTGCCGAGAATAGAGAACAACTGAGCATATGCAGAGCATGAGCAGACAGTACATTACTGGATTTTAAACATGACCAGTGTAGTCTAAATGTCCCCTTCATTCTTATCGCTGTTACCCACTTATACTCCAACCCATACCTTACCCACCTCAAATAATGAGACCACACTTATATTTTATGGAGTAAAATGGCCATAACAGCCTATTTTATTAAAACAAACCAACTAAATAACTCCAAACCACTATATATATATATATATATATATATATATATATATATATATATATATATATATATATATATATATATATATATATTATATATACTGTATATATAAATATAATAAACAATAACATAACCTGTTAACCCCAGTCTGATGGTCTCTGACGGTGACCCACCTTTTAACCACGTATAACCACATACCACACCAATGCACTGTGGGACCTTTTCCAAACTGATAGGCCTCCAGCTGTGACCGCTCGGAGACAACCCCTTCCCACAGTGCAACCATTCCAGTATTCCATCCACCGTTCAGGAATACACCGGAGGGGCTCATACAAACGATGAGCCCCCCACCCCTTTTTGATCCCTCCGTTTACTGCCACCGTCAAAGACCACCAGAAGAACACCGCCATAGCCCTGAAGGGCACCTATCCGCTGTCATGATGACCTTCTTCCTTTTCCTGCAATAAATTAAAAACAGAGCAGCAAGTACACACGGACACATTGCACACATATATCTAGGGCGGGAGGGTGGGAAAAACTGCCTCCTCCTGTAAGTTCATCTTCACTCTGACCCTTTGCACCGCCCCATCTATAAATATAACCACTCCCCTTTGGCAAAAACTTCTTTCTTACCTTCCCCTTTCTTGCCACTCCCATTACTCCTTTCCACATTAACCCCATATGTGTCTCCCTTAGACACACTGTCATGCCCGGCCCTACACTATCCCTCCTTGCAGTCCTTTCGTTCCGGGCCTCACTTGACCAGTGTAGTCTAAATGTCCCCTTCATTCTTATCGCTGTTACCCACTTATACTCCAACCCATACCTTACCCACCTCAAATAATGAGACCACACTTATATTTTATGGAGTAAAATGGCCATAACAGCCTATTTTATTAAAACAAACCAACTAAATAACTCCAAACCACTATATATATATATATATATATACTGTATATATAAATATAATAAACAATAACATAACCTGTTAACCCCAGTCTGATGGTCTCTGACGGTGACCCACCTTTTAACCACGTATAACCACATACCACACCAATGCACTGTGGGACCTTTTCCAAACTGATAGGCCTCCAGCTGTGACTGCTCGGAGACAACCCCTTCCCACAGTGCAACCATTCCAGTATTCCATCCACCGTTCAGGAATACACCGGAGGGGCACATACAAACGATGAGCCCCCACCCCTTTTTGATCCCTCCGTTTACTGCCACCGTCAAAGACCACCAGAAGAACACCGCCACAGCCCGAAAGGGTGACAACCTTACCCTTGAGGGCACCTCCACACCCTCAGGGCCCGTTCTATCCCTTCCTGTAAACCCATAGCCATAAGTCAATCCCCACTTCAGAGAGACGAACTCCATCACTCCTCAAGTAGAGCCCCACATTTTTTCCAAGCTCTCTGTGCCTAATCACAATACCCCCATTCTGTGCCACGAACCTACCCACTACTTTGTTGATACGAGTCTTACTGATGCTCACCACAGATCTAGCCCAACGCCATGTCGTTCTAGCCACAATGTCAGACCACAGCAAAAAGGGGTACCCGGGAATTTAGTGCGCAAGTGCGTGAAATCGGATTTAATATCCGCGATCAGGTCCCTGACTGTCCGGATCCCCAAATCATTCCTCATGTATCACTAACACGTCAGGTGGTCTATCCAGCCTTACGTATCTCTCCACCTCCACCATCACTCTACCCCACCTCATCCCGGGTATCCCCAACCATCTCCGATAAGCCTCCCTCCTGGAAAATACCCAATTGCCTGCCATCCGGTCTTACGTCTCCTCTCCTGGCCCCCCAACACACCTAGGAGTGCCCTATGATCCAGACAAGGCGTACTGAACCTCCATCTGAAACGACAAACAAATAACATAAAGGCAGCAACACACCTGTCAACTTAACACAACCATATCACAACATGCGAATCCCACATGCACCCTCCTTTTCCTGTAAACATCCAGAATAGTTTTTTTTTTTTTTTTTTTTATATCTATTCCACGGCCAAATGAGGCCTAATATAAGACCGAAATCTCCTCAAATCCCATCTTCCAGTTCTGCGCACAGCCGCCTCATCCAACCCACATCTGGCAGCTTCTGTAGCCGCCCCTATGCGGAAGGAGTGTGAAGCGTACCCTGCCCCGTCCAACCCAGCTGCTTTACGACATTTCCTAAAAATTGATATGAACTGAAACTTTGACAAGTAGTACCCATCCTCATGCCTCAGGAATGGCCCTGCCCCATCTGTTCTAATCTTCGGAAATTCACGCACTGCCTCAACAGGGCACACCCTAGACCCAGGTAATGCGAACAGCGACACATCCACACCCTTACCCTGGTGATCAGTTTTTGACCTGTGCAGCTGCAAACACACTCTATCCACCTCCACCTGCACATCTTGCTCCCAACAGGCCCACTGCCAAACACTTCGATGGGCTAACCAACTCCCCTGTCTGAAAAACCCCAAAAATGCTAGCGAGAACACTGCTGTAAACAGCAACGCTTCATACCGCGATTTACATATTGAACCCAACATCGCACATACGGACCCCAGGTTCGCAAAAGTGACAGGCCGTCTCACATCCTTCCACATATGCTGTTTTCGATAACCCTTTATGGCCTGCTTCACCCAAAATCTTTTTTCCAGTCCTCCCCTCCCATTAATTTGAAAAGAAACGATAAGCCCGCCATTTTTTTATCGATGGAAGAGACCGAAAAAACATTTTTCAATGTTCCTAGCTACAAAATACAATACCAGTAACCGCCCGTCAGACCCCATTTTCCCAGCCCCTGCCTCCTGTACCAACCCTGACCATTCTTTCCATACCTTCGCGTAGGCTGACCAAGTGGACTCACTTAGACTGCAGAATCCATCCCGCGGTGACTCCAAGGGCAGCTCCCAAATCCAGTCCGGGCAAGGAACTCCTTCTTTTTGTGCACCCGGAGCCAGCTCCCTGAACTTGTTCCATTGAAATCGAGACAAGGAGTCAGCTAGCGAATTGTCGACACCCGGGATGTGCACCGCATAAATAAAATATTTAATCTCAAACACCTCAACACCAGTTTCCGCAAAAGCCGTATAACTGGTTGTGGTGACGCAGACATGCGATTGACCACCTGCACTACTCCCATGTTGTCACAATTTATTCTCAACTTTAGAATCTGGCATGCCTCCCCCCACAGTTCCAAAGCCAGCACCACTGGAAAAGTTCCAGTCGCACTAAATTCTTAAGGAACTCCGCCCTCTCCCAAGATTGCGGCCAGGGTTCCACGCTCCACTGCCCTTGGAAAAATGCACCATAGCCCGTGGAGCCTGCAGCATCTGTAACCAGCTCTACATTGAAATTACTCACCGGGCCAGACATCCACACCGCCCTGCCATTGTATGAGGCTAAAAACTCATACCACACCTTTAAATCCTCCCTGTGTTCCCCGGTCAGGCGAATAAAATGAGTCGGGGCCTTTACCCCTGCGGTGGCTGCCGACAGCCGTCGGCAATACCTGCCCCATGGGGATGATCCTGCAGGCAAAATTCAACTTACCCAGCAACGACTGCAGAGTCCTCAACTGAACTTTCCGCAGTCCGTGGATTTCCCGAATTTCCTTCTGCAAGTCCTCCAACTTACCTCTGGGCAATCGGCACTCCATCGCCATTGAGTCTATTACTATCCCCAAAAGCTAAGTTCAGCCGTTGGGCCTTCCGTTCTTTCTGCGACCAATGGTATACCAAACCTGCCTGCGATGTGCTGCAACGTGAAAAGTAGAATTGCACACACAGAGGAAGCAGGGGGGCCTATACACAAAAAGTCATCCAAATAATGTATGACTGAACCTAAGCCGGAAACCTCCCTAATCACCCACTCCAAAAACGAGCTGAAAGCCGCGAACATGGCTTTTGGAAAAGATAAGTGGTGTATCACGCGGAACTTGTTCGGTTCCTTCTTGGGCACCACCCCCAATGGTGACACCACCAAATCCTGCCAGGGTTTGTTGGCAAAGGGCCCCCCCATGCGCCCCATGGCCACTTCTCTTCCCAATTTGTCCTCCACCACCCCCGGATGCTGTAAAGCAGATGTCAGATTCCTTGCCTTTGGCAGAACCATCGCCAACGAACACGGGTTCTTAAAACCGTCCTGAAACCCCGAAGCCAATAACTTTGCCGCTTCCCTGTCTGGATACTTACTTAGAAAAGGAAGCATCCTTTCCACCCTCACCGGCGTCGTCCCTCTTTTGAGCAGAGTCGCCGGCATGCTTCCCTCTCTTAAAACACCTGGACAATGTATGGGCTCCCCCTCACCCAGAGCACTCGTGCTTGAACTTGTATGGTGCTCCAAATTTACAGGAGCCCTCATTGCACTGCCAGCATACTCCCCACTTCTTTCCGGCCGGCAGTCCTGAGGAATGTGTACCCCCGGCCTCCCCCTGAAAAAACTGAGGCGGGGCCCTCGCTGAAGACATAAGCCTCATCCAGAGGCTAATATCTTTATGATCCCAATGCAGAGACGGGCGGACTGCTCTGCGCTGTCTGAACTGCTCGTCGTATCTAAGCCAAGCAGTACCACCGTACCCCCTATGTGCCTCTCCTATAGCGTCCATGTAACAGAACAAAGCCGAGCAATGCTCGGGGTTCTTCTCACCAATAACGCTCACCATAATGGCAAACGCTTGCAGCCAGTTAACAAATGTACACGGTATAAGCCTGTACCTCCTTCTTTCCTCGTTCTCCTTCTTGGAATCATCAGGTTTCACCCTGTCCAAGTTCATTTTTTCCAATGGCAGTAGCGAAAAATCTCCACATACTCGCCTTTGTAAATCTTATCCCGGATTTCCTGTTTTAGTTGAGCTCCCAGCAGGCCCTCGAAGTAGAGGTATACCTCGCACTTTGCCGCGTCCGCAGTCCTGACCATATTGGTCCTCTCTGCCTTCTCCGTATCCCCTTTTTCCCCTGCCTTCTCGGTGACCACTCCTACCCCTGACTGCACGGGTATCGGAGCTGCCGGGGGCATCTCCACCCCAGATCCCCAAGTTCCTCCAACCACTGCCTCAAATCTACCTAACAACGCCCGCAGGCCCTCCAATAAATCCATCAGCTGCGTACCGGACCCCGCACTGGCAGGCCTGTGCCCTGCCCCCTGCTGGCCCAGTGTGTCCCCCCCTGACTGTATCAAAGGAACTGCTGGCCTAACCGTACCCGCAGCTACCACCCCTAACACATCCTGCAATGCATCAGACAAAGACAAATTAACCATTGACTTACCGGGCTGACCAGGAGCTCCCCCAACAGCCGCCGCGTTGCTCTCCATCGCTGGTACTAGTGCTTCCTCCTCCCCTGATGCTTTCCCTTCTGACCTCTCGTCCTGTTCCAGGATGGGTGGCATAGCAAGCCCCCCGGGAGATGAGATCCCTAAGGCCGTGGTGCTTGGCAGTTGTGGGGCCCGCTTCACCCCTGAAATTCCTCCTTCTCCAGACCGGCGTCACTGACCTGACCTGGCGATGTCCTGGCTGTCATGTGTTGTTCTTCCTCCGCAATCTTGTCCCACCGAGCGCCGTCCCAGTAGGCTCCGCCCCCTCACCGACTTCCCGATCTCCCGCTCCACCACCTCCGTGTCTCTGCTCGGCTCTCCATCCCTCATCATCTCCCCCCTCTGATCGCTGTGTGCGGATGGGGATACCGCCCTGCTTCCTGACCCACGATGTCCGTGCGGGGAACCGGCGCCATGTTGGCCCGTGGCCCCACCCACCGGATTAGGCAGGCGGCGTGTGGACCACCCAGGGCCTGCTGAAAGCTGTGGCTGATGCTGTTTTGCCGGGGGAAGCGATCGCTTCTCTGTCGGGCTTCTGGGGAGGCTAATGGGTCTAGATGCAGGCCCTGGTGAAAAGCACGCTGGAGGCCGCGACCTCCGCGATGGGACACCTCACCTGACAGGGATCCGTCTGCCTCGTCCTCCATGAGCTCCGCGCCTGTCTCTGCAGCCACTCTGGTATTGCTTCAATCTCTGCCATCATGGAGGAGCAGTGAGAAAAACTGCCTCCTCCTGTAAGTTCATCTTCACACTGACCCTTTGCACCGCCCCCTCTATAAATATAACCACTCCCCTTTGGCAAAAACTTCTTTCTTACCTTCCCCTTTCTTGCCACTCCCATTACTCCTTTCCACATTAACCCCATATGTGTCTCCCTTAGACACACTGTCATGCCCGGCCCTACACTATCCCTCCTTGCAGTCCTTTCGTTCCGGGCCTCACTGTATAGGCACTTATTGTTAATGTCACACATAGCTATACCTACAAAAGGGGTCAGCATGAAGTGATCTACCAGGACTTAATTTTCTGACTAAAGTTCCACCTTAAAATCTATAGCTTACCATAGGGCTTCACAGTGACTTCACAGGGCGGGCTTCACAGTGACTGATCACTGTGGTGCCCAATCAGAGAATCGGGAGTTCCGGGTCCCGATCGTTAGTATGGGACCTGGGGCTCATGGTGAGATCCCGGTCTCTGTGCTGGGAGCCCTGATCTCTCTGTCTCTCTCTTTTATTTGATTACTAGCAAACATTCCTTTCCATGTAAATAAATTAGAGCTTTATCTTTATTTTTTTTGCAGCTTGCTGTTCCATTCCCCCTCTCCAACACTTACCTGAGTCCTGTATCAATCCAGTGCTGTCCCTGTCTGCAGGTCTTCTTTCCTCTTTCCCTGCTCTCACAAGCTTGGCTGAGAGTAATGGGAGCAATTGCTGTCAGATAAATCCTGTGAGCAAAGAGTGAGGCGGGGCTGAGGCACACTGTGTGTGTCAATGGACGCACACAGCCTGGCTAAGGATCGAGCATGCACCTCTGTGCCTATAGTCATCACTTGCTTTGGGGCATATACAAAAGAAGAGGAGCCAGACGGCCAATGGGGGGCCCCAGAAGAGGAGGTTCGGGGCTGCTCTGTGCAAAAAATTACACAGTGCAAAGGAAGTAAAACATGTTTGTTTTTTTAGCAACAAAAAATGCCTTCAAAACCACTTTAATTTGAAGAAACTTCTAGGCACAATCTAATACTGTGGATAAGAAATACTTTTCTTTTGAGAGTGAGTTAAAGTTGAAGTTGTTTTTTTTTACAGCACCAAACACATAAGTTCTGAGTAATGTTGTGTTTCTTATTACCTGCTTCTGGTAAAAGTTTTCCCTGCAGTGACTACTTCATAGCCACCAGATATTGGGTTGAGTGGCTGTCTCCCAGAGCTGTAATGCCCTGTACACACGGTCGGACATTGATCGGACATTCCGACAACAAAATCCATGGATTTTTTCCGACGGATGTTGGCTCAAACTTGTCTTGCATACACACGGTCACACAAAGTTGTCGGAAAATCCGATTGTTCTGAACGCGGTGACGTAAAACACGTACATCAGGACTATAAACGGGGCAGTAGCCAATAGCTTTCATCTCTTAAAGGGGTTGTAAAGGTAAAAATTTTTTCACCTTAATGCATTCTATGCATTAAGGTGAAAAAACTTTTGACAGTACCGCCGCCCCCCAGCCCCCCCGTTTTACTTACCTGACGCCTCGAATCTTCGCTGCTCGTCCTCGTCATCTTCATTGCAGCTCAGCCTGGTCACTGATTGGCTGCAGTGGATGGATTGAAAGCAGCGCAGCCATTGGCTCGCGCTGCTGTCAATCACATCCGATGACGCGGCGCGCCGGGGGGCGGGGCCGAGTGATACAGCGAGCGGCTATAGCCGCCGGCTGTATCACGGGAGCGCGCCCGCAAGCACTCACCACCATGCGAGGGAGCTCGCATTAAGGTGGTAAATGCTTGCGGGGAGGAGCTGAAACAGCCGCCGAGGGACCCCAGAAGACCAGGTTCGGGGCCACTCTGTGCAGAACGAGCTGCACAGTGAAGGTAAGTATAACATGTTTGTTATTTTAAAAAAAAAAAAAAAAAACCTTTACAACCCCTTTAATTTATTCTGAGCATGCGTGGCTCTTTGTGCGTCGGATTTGTGTACACACGATCGGAATTTCCGACAACTGATTTTGTTGTCGGAAAATTTTATAGCAAGCTCTCAAACTTTGTGTGTCAGAAATTCCTATGGAAAATGTGTGATGGAGCCTACAGACGGTCGGAATTTCCGACAACAAGGTCCTACAACACATTTGCAAAATCCTATTGTGTGTACAGGGCATAAGAGTTAACAGAAGCTACAGGTAGTAAGAAAAGTTGTGCAGCTCGCCCGCCCCCTTTTGCACTCTGTGACATTTATATTGCTCCTATTACTATTCTCCCAAAATGTATCATGCTGCAGATAATAAAATAGATGTATGAATAAGGAGATAAATATTCATAATGCATGTATGATATTGCTTGTTTTAAAGTAAACATCTGCAAGGCCACATTTCTAATATAGTGATTAGCTACTTACTGAAGGTCTCACAAGATATAGAGAGGCAAGCAATTTAGTAAAAATGACTGGAAGCCTATTTGGCTAACCTAAAAGGTTAGCTAAATTTAGTTTGTATGGTTTAGAATAAAAAGAGTATTATGTATTAGTATGTATTTGATTTCGGTGCCAGGCGAGCTATCAAATATCACTACTAGGGATGAGCTTAGTGTTTATCTGAACATTCAGGGCATTTGGCATGGACAAACATGACAGGCTGTCATTGGTTACTAAAGAAGCAGTGGCTGCTTGCACCCTCTGCGTCCTTACCAACCACTGACACCACCTGGCCCATTCACTTACATGGCTGGGATATCAAATATCACTACTGGGGATGAGCTTAGTGTTCAGTCTGAATGTAAGTTCAGACCAAACACTGGCTGTTCAAACTTTTGTCTGAATGTTTAGAACATTCAGCATGGGCATACGTGACAGCTTCCAGCTGTCAATGGTTGCTAAGGAAGCAGTGGCTGCTTGCACCCACTGTGTTCTTACCAGTAGCGGCTGGTGTTTTTTTTTTTTTGGGGGGGGGGGGGGGGGCGGCGGTGGCAAGCAATCCAGTCGGATTTCCTTTCAGACATTCGGGTGACGGGTCTCATGACCTGCTTCCTGATAGGCCGGGAAGAGGATCAGTCTGAAAATAGCAAATATTAATTTGCTATTGTCACACAACTGGGTGGGATCAGGGCACCCAGAGCCCACCCTTTATTTAAGTCTATTAGAGCCTCTGCCATTGGAATCCATGAGTCCGGCGCCCTATATGTAGATCAGGGGGCCAGATGCATGGATGGGGGGGGCGGCACCCGTGTGCCCCTAATGGAGGGGCCACCACTGGTTCTTACCAACCACTGACATCCATTCCCATCCATGTAAGCAAATGAGTAGGGAATTGAGTGGGTTACATCATTGACTAAATAAAGCCTCAAGGCGATATTTGGGAAATGATGCTACCATTATCACGGCTGTCAATGGTTGGTAAGGAAGCATTGACTGCTTGCACCTGCTGCATCATTACCAACCCCTGATGTCACTTGGCCCATTTACCTACATGGATGAAAAACACGGGCCACATAAACAAATGGGCTACATGGAGTAGCTGATCAGTGAATGCTAGAGTGGGGGAGTGATCACCTGGAGCGGTGTGCATTTGTTTTCATTCATAGGGACGGAGGGCTTTTCGAGGGGGGCTCCCCTTTCCCCTGTGGTATGGGGCACCACCCCATCTTTAGAGCATGTGGCCTGGTATGGTTTAGGAAGGAAGGGGGGTTGAACGCTCATTCCCCCCTTTCTTGGCCAGCCAGGCTGCATGCTTGAATTTGGAGTTTGGTATGGATTTTTAGGGTGACCTCACAGCTTTTTTTTTTTGCACGGAACCCCCCTTAAAATCCATACCAGATCTGAAAATTGCAGATCCATGCATCATTACTAATAAATATTTAGAAAGCACCAGAAAGCTAAATATATTCTTCATATAATGTAAAGAGCAGGATCTTTGGACTACAAAAACACAACTGTATTTTCTTTGAATAAAATGAACATGTTGTATTGAATCAGTGATTTTCCTCCAAGCTTCAGCTGTCAAAAGACAACTCCATTGGGTGTGCATTGTAGAAGAAGACAAATGTAGTGTGAAATAACCTTGTTGTTCCAACTCCACAGATCTGCTGGAATAAAATCCACTACAAATATACATTATGCATTGGATGAACAGACTTGTGCTGGGAATCTTTAACTGCCAAGCAGAGCCAGGCACAGTCTGATGAATCCCACAGGTTTGCAAAGTGAAGCAGTAAAACTGTGGAATGGAAGTGTTATTTATATACTATGTATCTTGCGTTGCTCCATCAATCCCCGGCTAGGAGCTGCCCTCTAATAGTTTGAAAGGGAAACTACCAAGGGAAGAAAATTTGACTCTAATTAGATATTGTACTATTATATTGGGAGACCTTGGGTGATCTGACCTTAAACAAAAAGAATGCAAAGGCGGTCTTCATGAAAAATATGACAAAGCAGATTACAAAATGTTTTCCCAGAGCGTATTGTCCCTGTAAGGTACACTTTCTGCCATTTAATCCTACAATGTAACTACAAGAGGTTTTTATTAAAGAGACTCTGGTTTTAAATATATATACTGTATATTTATGGACTATGAACTATGGAATTTATAATGTGCATAGAGCAGTGCACATGACTGCAACTAATGTGTACTGAACTGCTCATTCCAAACAAATTGAATTGAGGGAGGAAATGAGAGGTTCAGAGCTAACAGAGGACATTACAATGAGGCAAAAAAAAAAAAACAGTTCACACCACATGCAGCCCAGTGCGTTTTTTTCTGCATCAAAAAATGTGTGGTAAGTAGGTTAAATGGTTTGCAATGGCATAGTTCACATCAGTGCTTGCAGTTCCAGTGCATTCCAGTTCCAGAAAAAAAAAGTAGAACATGCTGCATATTTCCTGCACTGGACTATACTGGAACGCTGTAAAATGCATCAAAAGTGCACTGGAACGCACCTAAATGCACCAAAAATGCACTAGAACATACATGTCCTTATTTGAGGTTAAGAAAAAAAAGCGGGGAAAAAAAGGTGCTGGACTCCATCAAAAACACATCAAAAACGCACTGAAATGCATCAAAAACGCGCATGCAGAAAAGCATCTGGAACGCATCCAGACTGCTTTTCTATAGTTTGAACTGGCCCGGAAAATGGTGGCAAAGGCAGACAGTTTTTTTATCTTAATGCATTTTATGCATTACGATAAAAAAAAACCTTCTGTGTGCAGCAGCTCCCCAATACTTACCAGAGCCCCATCTCAATCCAGTGATGTTGCACGAGAGCCTCGGCTGTCCGGGACTCTCCCTCTTGATTGGCACAGTCCCGGGACACAGCCCCTGCTACTGTGAATCAAAATCAATGAGCCAATGAGGAGAGGGGCGGGGCAAGTCACATCTCCATGTCTGAATGGACACACAGGGCAGCGGTTCTTCTTAGGTGCCCCCATAGCAAGCTGCTTGCTGTGGGGGCACTCGGCAGGAGGGAGGGGCCAGGAACACTGGCGAGGGACCCGAGAAGAGGAGGATCTGGGCTGCTTTGTGCAAAACCACTGAACAGAGCAGGTAAGTATAACATGTTTGTATTTTTTAAATAAAACTGAGTTTTAGTGCCATTAGGTTGTGGATATGTATGGACTATTTTTTGAGTAGGACGATATTGTTTGGTGTCACTATGAGAGTGATTTACTAAAACTGTAGAGTGCAAAATCTGGTTCACTTGTGCATGGTAGCCAATCAGCTTCTAACTTCAACTTGTTCAATTAAGCTTTAAAAAAAAAAAAAAAAACTGGAAGCTGGTTTCTATGCAGAGCTACACCAGATTTTGTAGCTCTACTCTAGTTTTAGTAAATCAATCCCTATATGTCATCTACCATGTTAAAAAAAAAAAAAAAACATGATTACTTTGTGAAAAGGTATTCTAAGGCTGGCCATACATTATACAATTTTCTTGTACAACTTTCCTTTAGATTTACCAAAACCATATAATATGAGGTCAAACCTAAACACTTTCAATTTGTATGCAATCAGCCAGGCGCTTGCACTACATAGTTGAAGGTAAATCTAAAGAAAATTGAATAAGAAAATTGTATGGTGTATGGTAAGCTTAAATCTGGCCATAGATGATTTGAACAGATTCTTCCATCCACACAAATGAGCTTCCAGTTCTTTTCTTTTATCAAAGCTTAATTGAGCAAGCTGAATTTAGAAGCTGATTGGCTACCATGTACAGCTGCACCGGATGTTGCACTCTCCAGTTTTAGTAAATCAACCCCAATGTGTTCTTATTTCTTTTTTTTTTTCCCTGTAGCACGCTTCAGTTCTGAAAAAGGAATACAAATCTTTGCTATCTCAGCATCTGTTAAGTATATAAATAAATACACTTGTGATATGAAGTACATACTAGTCTTGTGTTCTCAAGGGGTGGGATGGAAATTGGTAAGCGATCTGTGCAATGTTGTCTTCAGGAGGAGTGACCAGTCATTGTCACTTAAAGTGCATCTGTGCGTCCTATATATATAAGCTTGGCCTACATTTGTCATTCAAAGCTGTATGGTTTAACCTCTAGCAAGCTCCTAACTGAATCTCACTCATCATGGATGATATTTACAAGGCAGCGGTAGGTGGTATTTTTTATTTATTTCTAAACTGAATATTTCATCTCTCACTCTTGTGATATAGCAAGTGTTAAAATGATAAGGAATTTCAGCAAAACTTTTAAAGGGCAACAAACTGATTTTTCAGTATATGTTATAAATGAAAAAGCAGCTAAGGTTGCTGAGCTAGTTTAATATTTCATTCTTTTTCCTTCTTTTTGGCATTTTGTGGATTAAAATAAATGAAACCTTATAAACTAAACTCACAACTGAAAGATGAAACTGCATTTTCCAACTTACCTCACCTTCATGACCTGAAGAAGATGTATTTATTATAGGTGTCATTTTTACTTTAGATAGATACTTATGCTACTGTTTTTTGTTTTCTTTTTTTTTTTTTTGCTCTTTGACAACCACAAAACAAGCTTTTGCCACCCTTCCTAAAATGACTGCTGGCAGCAATTTTAATTGCATGATCATAACTGTTACTGTAGCTTAGGTTTTAGAAAGCCTATCCAAAAAACTTTTACATTTTAAATAATAACTTTGATGTATATTGTTAAAGGGAATATGTTCACAATATATGACAACGTGTGCATACAATAATTTACTAATTACATAGATTAAGGATTTTTTTTTCTTTTTAATTCAGCCAGCACCTACACACAACTCAACGGGAATAATTTTATTAAAGGCAAATAGGTGGTTCACCTCGCAAGGGAAGTTGCACTTTGCAAGAGATTTTCTCCAGAGCTTAGTAAATATATTGAAATTTCACTGTGCAAAGCATGTCCAATCACATGCAAGGGGAAAAAAAAACAGCTATTGCCATCCTTCCTAAAATGACTGCTGGCAGAAACTTTAATTGCATGATCATAACTGTTACTGTAGCTTAGGGTTTACAAAAAAACTATCAAAAGGCTTGCACAACATGGGAAAAAGAAATACATTCAGAATTATCAGAAGACCAATGGGAACGTATATTTATGATTGCCCATAAAGGCACCCTAAATGTCTCTATTCGAGAAAACAATTACAAGACCCTGACTCGCTGGTACAGAATCCCAGAGATTCTAAACAAGTACAATCCTTCCTTTCCCAACAAATGCTGGAGATGCGCCAGAGAACCAGGCACCTTGTTACACATCCTGTGGTCATGCCCATTAATCCAACCATTTTGGTTACAAGTCCAAGAATTAACAGAGTTGATTTCCACATACTCTTTAGAGCATACCCCAGCCCAATTCCTTTTATACCACTCTGATATACCGGCACACCATTATCGTAAAACATGAATTCTACCTCTAATCAATGCAGCCAAAATGTGTATTCCCTGACATTGGGCCTCTCCTCATATACCAACCATCCCAGATTGGTTCAAACAAATTAACAAAATTGCTGAAATGGAAGAACTAATTTTCAGACATGGGCCTTTTGGAACCACTTCCAAACAACCAATAGATTTCTGACATTACTGGGATAACCCCTTATGATCTGCCCACCCAAGATAAACACTTACTGATTTCATCACATATCTCCCCCAACCCCCCCCCCCCATTTCTCTTCTTTACCAGGGTGCATGGGCCTTCCCGCCCTACGCCAAGGGACGGGTTCGGGAGGTCCCATGTCGATTTTTTCCATCCGTGGCTTTCCAGCAACAGGTGTCTAATACACCTACTCTCCATCACCTTATTAAGAAATCATACCCTAACTACTTAACTATTAGCGGAGACTGAGGAGAAAACTACTAACTCCCCTATCCCATCGACCCCCCCTTCATCCCCACCCCCTCCTCCCAGCCTCCCCTCTTTCTGCGTCCCCCCTATCCTTTCACCTTTCTGACTGTCTTACATCAACCACTAAGCCCCTGTTTTACTGCCTGTTGCTAATCAGGTGTTCAAGACAGAGCACCAAGTTGGCAACATCATATTCCTTTGGGTCAAATTATCATACAAATGCCCACATCATTATTCATTCATATGGAATCTACCTTGACTACATTTAACACAAGACAGAAAGACGTGCTACAGTATTTAGTAATATTCTAAGTTTAACTACAGTTGATCTTTGTACCCTGCATAATACTTAATCTCCCTCTGGATTTTAAGCTGGATACTCAAGATATTCATTGTTATTTATATGCCTTTGACACACTTGTTTTACCTATAACAACCAATGTTCTTTGATTCCTCAACAAATGCATGATAATACTGTAATCTTGATACTGTTATCCAATAAATAAAAAAAAATTGTAAAAAAAAAAAAAAAAAAAACACGATCAAAAAACATCACATGCAAGGAAAACTGAAAACAAAAAAAAACAGCATTTTGTATGCACATGATTGGATGATGGAAGTGAGAGGAACTTCACCTAATTTACTAAGCTACAGGGCAAACTGCTATGCAAAGTGAACAGCATATTTTCCTTTAGTAATTAAACCCCAAAGCACCTTGCTGCCAATTTGCATGAGATTAAACCAAAGCCCCCTACACACGTTCAGAAAATCGAAAAATACCGTTTTCAAAGCGATCTTACGATAATCGGATCCTTAGTACAGAACTTTCGAGAGCCGATCAAGGCAGTTCATCCTATATTATCCTTTTGGACATGAACAAAATTTTTTTCCGTGCAATGCCGGACTGCACGATTTTAGTTTAATCAGTACAGCTGTCGTTTGAAAATGCAATACAAATGCATTACAACACATGACATCACTTCCGAATTTTTATTCTGTCGTATGAGAATTTTCGTGACCTTAGTAAACTCATCAGATTCGATCTGCAATTATCATGCAAAAAAAAAAAACAGATGACCATTCATCCGATAATCTTATCGTGTGTACCGGACATTAGAGGCGCCAAATATGGATTTTCCACAGCTGATTACTTAACACTGGATTCCAAAAATGCAAATCAGAAATCTGCATTGCTTCTTTATGCAGTTATGCAATGTGCTTGTGTTTTACATTTAACAAGATTACACTAAGTACATAAGTAAGTGCATTTTGTCTGATTAACAAGAATTATTGCGTATTTACAAGGAAGTGCCCTGTTATATTGGCTCACAAGGCTTATAGATAGAAAGATCACGAATGTCAGAAACTGAAAAGCCTTATAATAAACACACAGCCGTAGGCATGTAAAGCATTCAAGCAGGACTTTGACCTTCAATTTTGTCTTTGCCCGTGACTTGCCCAGGCCTCACCAGTGACAGAGCTGTGCAGTAACCACACACCTCGCAAGTGTCTTGTGGAACATTAGACACAAAAATGCCCAAACTATTTCATGGAAGACTATAAACTGTTGAATAGAGCAAGGCATAAGGTCAGCTCCTCCTAACACTTTGTGCAGCTGCTGCAAACCTTCATTGTTATTACATGGAAAGATAGGTCTGTATCATATGGTGGGATTTATCAGAACATTTTATAGCATTGGCAATTAAACTATTTATAGAGGTTAAATATATAATAACAGTAATTACATTTATATTTAATACACACAATTACATATACAACAAACAATTTTTTTTATCATTATATTAGAATGAAGTACTGGCAAGGAGCAAAAGTTAGTGAAAAAGCTCTGCTGCTTTTTATTTTTTTTAATGCATTATATATTTTTATACATCTATTTATGTATGCATTTATTTTTAAGAACAAGAAAAGTCATGAAGTTTAAGTTGAGCTAATCTGACCAGATAGCCATATAGCATTCCAAATACTTTCCCTTCAAGTGTATTACTGCCCTGGCTATATATAGTAATGCAAAGTTTAACAATGGAACAATTAGAAAGCTCCAAAGCAGCTGTTTTGTACACGATGATAGGCACATGCAATCCTACATGAAATAAAGAGCTCATTGCTTTCATGGTGTAATAAATTAATATTCAGAAAAGCCCCGGTCCTTAAAATGCTTTAAAAACTAAAGTTTACTAAACACAAAAAAGGCTAACAAGGTAAAAATAGCTTCTACAACTTTTCATTATCATTTCAGTGATAGCGCAGTCAAGTGCATTCCTTTCACAAAGATAGTGATTGACACCAACATAAATACACTGCTTCAACTCTGATGCTGATTCTATTAGCTGCCCAGCCTCAGTATATTGTACCAAAATGTGGTTAAATGTATTTAAGTCTGGATTCCCACCCATGCATTACCACAATATTTAGGGCTCGTTTAAATTTGCGGCTGGGGGGTAGTAAAACAGGCGGTTGGGGTGCATTTTAGGCATATACAAGCCACTGTTGCAATGCTTTGTTTCGCAGCTACAATAAAAATGATCCCCTCTGTCATGTTCTGCAGGCAAGCACAGCCTCTGAACGTGACCCATTCAAGCGAATGGGTCCACGATGCAACGGCCGTGCAACTGCGCTGCACAGTTGCAGCACAGTGGTGCAGCATTTCTAGGGTTAAAACAAGCAGTGGGAACACATTGCCTCCTCATCTCCTGCCAAACGCCCTTGAAAGATTATCAGTCATTGCAGTAATTCTTGCATAATGCTCATTGGTGGCACCATTCTTCTTAAATGGCACCTCAACACCCCTTGTTGACAGACATACGTTATTCTGGTGTACTGCCAAAAATGTTGCATTTTTGGTGCATTTTGGTGCATTAGGAAGCCTATTCAGATGTAAAAGGTTCCTTAAAGGATCAGCATAGCAACCAGGTAACTAGCATTTTCAGGAAGGTCCACAATAGCCAATCTTGTATTATTCTTATGAAGACAGTGCAAATCTTAAGCTAAATCCAAATCTCAAAATGGTCATTCTTTTCATCTGAGATTCCTGAAATCTGTACCATATTTACCTGTCATCTGAATCCGGATTCAGATAGGATAATATGGTGGGTCCAAGTGACACTCACATTCATCTATTTGTGTATGGCCATTATTCAGAAACAGGACACATGCAATAAGGATTCAGTAAAGTTATTCCAAGTACAAAAGTAGTAACAAGCACGTCTTCTAAACTTGCTTAAAGCCTTAGCATCTAGACATCAGACTACAATGCCGGGACAATAAAATGACTGCCGGACAGCTGATATTTTTTTCCTTGAGGGAGTTGATGACAGATAGGTTTCACATTTCACCCTCAAATGCGTATGTGCTCCCAATAGAGAACTGAAAAGAAAATTATTTTATGCTATGCACTCACTAACCAAAATTTCTAGCCAATTTTGTCCATACAGTCTGCTATTTGTAAAATACTATTCAAAAATATATTTTCTTTGGAAATACAATAAATATATACTTCTATCTATAGTAAAATCATAGATTATCATCCTAATATGATTCAAATAGTAATTCATTATTAGCCATTTAGGTTGGGCATAAAAAGGCCTAGCCTACCAACAATCTGCTGGGCGAAAAAGTGGCTTGAACAAATATAGGGTCATTTAGCATGAGCCCCTAGGAGACAATAATAAGCACTTGCAATGTTAGAAGTAGGGATGGGCTTAATGCTTGGGTCGAACATGAGTTCGACTCGAACATTGGCCGTTGGCCCGTTCGCCGAACAGCGAACAATTTGGTGTGTTCGCGGCAAATTCGAAAGCTGCGGAACACCCTTTAAAAGTCTATGGGAGAGATCAAAAGTGCTAATTTTAAAGGCTTATATGCATGGTATTGTCATAAAAAGTGTTTGGGGACCTGGGTCCTGCCCATGTTGTCAGAGGGGGGTGGAGTCACCCATTTACTTAACCGGGTGACCCGCCCACCTCTGACAACATGAGGAAAGCCAGAGGGAAGTCCCCATGAAGTCCCCGTGAGTCAGAGGAGGGTGGGGTCACCGGGTGGCTCGGCCCTCCGTTATATAAGAAGTGTCAGAAGAACCGAAGTGTAACGAGGCGGAAGACTCCCACTGAGGCGGCTCGTGCGGAAGGAACAGAGAAGAAGCCGGAGGAAGATGTGGGATGAGAAGAGCGGAGGAAGAAGAAGATGGAGAAGAAGAAGATGGAGGAAGAAGAAGAACACTGAAAAAAGACCAGAAGAAAGAAGAAAAATTAATAAAGGACTTGTCAAAACCATCTCTTGTGTTTTTAACCTTTTTGACACTTTTTTGTGAAATGGTAGGGGTACATTTGTACTCCTTTACCTGCCACACAGAAGGGGGTCGGGATCTTGGGGTCCTCCCTTGTTAAAGGGGGCTTCCAGATTCTGATAAGTCCCCGCCCACAGACCCCCACAACCACCAGGCAAGGGTTGTGGGGATAAGGCCCTTCTCCCCATCAACATGGGGACAAGGTGCTTTGGGGGGCTACCCCAAAGCACCCTCCCAATGTTGAGGGCATGTGGCCTGGTACGGTTAAGGAGGGGGGCTACCCCAAAGCACCCGACCAATGTTGAGGGCATGTGGCCTGGTACAGTTCAGAAGGGGGGCGCTCTCTCGTCCCCCCCTTTTTTCCTGCGTCCTGCCAGGTTTCGTGCTCGGATAAGGGTCTGGTATTGATTTTTGGGGGGACCCCATGCCATTTTTTTATTTTGGCGCAGGGTTCCCCTTAAAATCCATACCAGACCTGAAGGGCCTGGTATGGAATTTAGGGGGACCCCCACACATTTTTTTTTTTAATTATGGTTCGGGGTTCCCCTGTGGGGAAATTCCATGCCATTTTTATCAATGAACTTTTATGTGTATTGCCGGACCGACAATTCATTATAGCTGGTGCTAGCAATAGTAGTTTTACATGACTTTTTTTCCTTTAGAAATGTCATTTTGCTGTCAGACTGTTCTAAACACGGAAAACATGCGCCACTTTACAGGCATACTATAGACACCCACCAGGTACGAAATGTAAAGGAATATTACACTTTTATTGTTTACTTTAAGCATTATTAAAATCACTGCTCCCGCAAAAACATCCATTTTTAAAAGTTTTTTTTTGCATTGATACATGTCCCCTGGGGCAGGATCCAGGTCCCCAAACACTTTTTATGACAATAACTCACATGCAAGCCTTTAAAATGAGCACTTTTGATTATTCATGTTCGTGTCCCATAGACTTTAACAGTGTTTGCGTGTTCGAACAAATTTTTTGCCTGTTCGCATGTTCTGGATGCGAACCGAACCAGGGGGTGTTAGGCTCATCCCTAGTTGGAAGCATTTTTTATGGTTCAGAGAGATTTTTGAAGAAGAAATTGGATAATCTACATGTAACATTTCTGATCTGAGCTTCATCTTAACCACTTAAGCCCTGGACCATTTGGCTGTCCAAAGACCAGAGCGTTTTTTTGCGATTTGGCACTGCGGCCCTTTAACTGACAATTGCGCGGTCATGCAACGTGGCTCCCAAACAAAATTGATGTCCTTTTTTCCCCACAAATAGAGCTTTCTTTTGGTGGTATTTGATCGCCTCTGCGGTTTTTATTTTTTGCGCTATAAACAAAAAAAGAGAGACAATTTTGAAAAAAAAGCAATATTTTTTACTTTTTGCTATAATAAATATCCCCCAAAAATATATAAAAAAACCTTTTTTTTTTTCCTTCGTTTAGGCCGATACGTATTCTTCTACATATTTTTGGTAAAAAACAATTGCAATAAGCGTTTATTGATTGCTTTGCCCAAAAGTTATAGCGTCTACAAAATAGGGGATAGTTTTATGGCATTTTTATTAATAATTAAATTTTTTACTAGTAATGGCGGCGATCAGTGATTGTTATCGTGACTGCAACATTATGGCGGATAGATTGGACACTTTTGGCGCTATTTTGGGACCAATCACATTTATACAGCGAACAGTGTGATTAAAAATGCATTGATTACTGTGTAAATGTGACTGGCAGTGAAGGGGTTAACCAGGAGGGGGCGCTGCAGGGGTTAAGTGTGTCCTAGGAAGTGATTCTAACTGTGGGGGGGATGGGCTACGTGTGACATGACACTGATCACCGCTCCCGATTACAGGGAGCTGTGATCAGGGTCAGTGTCACTAGGCAGAACGGGGAAATGCTTATTTACATCAGCATTTCCCCGTTCCTCTCCGTGAGACGATCGCGGGTATCCCCGCGGACATCAAGTTCGCGGGACCCGAGATCACACTTACGGAGCTCACGGCAGGGTCGCACAGAGCCAAATTTAAAGGGACGAACCTGTACGCCCATTTGCCTGTCCATGCCATTCTGCCGACGTAAATGTTCGCGTGGGGGTCGGCAAGCGGTTAAAACCCTATGTTGCTCTCCTGCTTCTGGATAGGTCTCAGACAGCCTAACATACAGATGTCCCCGGGATAGGCCTCAGGCTTCCGGCCTTTCAGCCCAGGGCAGTATTTTTATTTTATTTATTTTTTTAATTCTTTATTTATGATTTTACAAATACAAAAACTAAAACCATGCATTGAAATAAAGCTTGCATAAGTACTACTCAAAAATCCCTCTTTAATTAATAACCCCCCCACCATCCGCCCCCCTCCCCTCCCTTTCCTGCAGGTGTTTCTATTGTACATACAAGGAAACAAATTTCCTTCCTTAATTTCCTAAATTAAAACTCATTAGGATTTAACCAATAATCTCCTCGACATAACTCCACGTGCTCTTAAACCTCCGCCACCCTGCCCATTTGTCTTGTCGTGCAGCCCCCTCATCTGGTTCCAATCCAGAACCATCCAAGCACTCTATGTTATAAATTTCATTTACACAAAAGAGCCACTCCCGAGTTTTAGGACTCTCAAGTTGCATCCACTTCTTTGGAATCTGACTCTTAGCAGCATCCAATAATATAGGGACAATAGATGTTTGATATTGCTTAATTGGCTCCTCTGTCCCATGGAATAGACAAGTTCATGGGTCATCCAATATAGTTTTATTAGTAATTCCCTTTAGTTGTATGATTTTCTTCCAGTATGCTTTAATGATGGGACACTCCCACCATATATGAGCCACCGTTCCTATATTTGTACACCCTCTCCAGCACTTCTCAGATTTATCCTGTTGGATTCTACTAATTTTGTCTGGTGTCGCATACCACCTTGCTAAGCATTTGAAATGTGTTTCTGTCATCTTGATATCAACTGAAGAACCGTGAATCATATTCAAAATTTTTCCTACCATGTGTTTACTACACTGTGACCCTAATTCCCTTTCCCATTTCTTGATATATGGAGGCACATCCAGTTCACATCCAGATTTTATAGAGTTGAGAGATAGTATTTCTCAATTTTTCTCTCTTACAGAGCAGCTCAAGCGGCCTGTAATCTTCTTCGCCTCTAATCAGTTTCGGAAGTTTCTCAACGAAAAGCGACAACTGGATGTACCTCCATGAATCAATCACCAAACAATCTGTCTCGGATTTCAAATTGAGATACGTGCGGATTTTCCCTTCTCTAATTAAGTCTTTTACTTGAGTGTTTCCATTCTTTATCCAATTCCCTCCCACCTCCCTCATCCCTGGTTCAAAAAATGTATTATGCTTCAAATAAATCAATGGAGAGTTATAACTCCATTTATTTTGTGTGTGAATCTGATCCCAAAATTTGAGAGTGTTTAGTGTTAAAACCGTTGTTTTTGTGCTAAGTATTCTAAATTTTGGAGGGTTTCATATAATGTGACCTAAGTGTGTGCTACTCATACTGTGTTCAATATTTACCCATCTCTTATCCGAGACCTCCCTTGACCATTCCATGACCCCTGAAAGTGTTGCTGAGACATAATATTTATTGAAATCCGGAAGAGCTAGTCCTCCTTGTTTTTTTCCCCTAGTCATAGCTGTGTATGCAATTCGTGGCTTTTTGCCACACCAGACAAACCTCGCAGTTAGGCCTGGGAGGGTTCTCATATATGTATGAGAGAGAGGAATCGGAAGCATCTGGAATTTATAAAGTATTTTCGGGGCTAGCACCATTTTTACTGTGTTAATGCGACCGTTCCAGGAGAGGGGGCGCATTGACATGTTTTTTGTTTCTTGCTTAATTTCGTCTAACAGGGGTATATAATTAGTTAGGTACATTTTCTTCAGAGAGTTAGATAATTTGACTCCCAAGCATTTTATATCCTTTCTCCAGGGAAGTTGAAATTCCCTTGAGAGTTTTTTTCTTCTTCCTGCTTGTCCAGATTTATATTTATGACTTCGGATTTGCTGAGATTTATCTTGAAGTTTGAGATATCCCCATACCTTTTTAAGATCTGCAGCAAATTCGGAATTGTAATCCTAGGATTAGTAATGTAAAAAAGAACATCATCAGCAAACGCCACGAGTTTATGCTCCACCCAAATAAATAGGCTCTCCCAGCAGGCCAAGGGACCAAATAAAATCCCTGCCCATTGGCTGAGACACCCCATTCATTCATGGATGAGCATCTTATCTAATGCCACTAGCATAGGGCCACCCAGTGACAGAAGAGAAAGGGTGCAACAAGTCCAAATTTAGAGAGGAATCCATCTCCTAACAATTGGCCAAGGCAACTATCACCTGGCAACTAAATAGATGGCAACCCTGCCTAAACATCAGGGTGCTACAAGTGTAACCATGAAGGTAGTAATATGCTTAACAGCATGAAAAGAAATATGGGAAAAATTGGTACTGGACTTTATAGGCACTGAGATACAAATTATTGTATAGCAGGCTTGGTACGGGTAGGTCAGAAATGTGCAGTGGCTCAGCTGTACATGTTAGGCTTTAGGCATTTATTCTATTAAAATGAAGAGACAGCAGTAATAAACAAAAAACAAAAAATCTTTAAAACAGATGACTGACGTAGATCACTAATCAATATATAACAGGTATTGAAATAACACATGCTGGCTGTTTGACAAAACACATATAAGCAGGGGCCCAACAAACCCAGTGCAAAGAAGAGAGAATGCATCTATGGGGATGAACTAATAAGGATTGGGTATGTATACCATCACAAAAACATTGTAGCCATGAAAAAAAATGTGCAATAGGACAAAAAGTCCTTCATATAGTATGAAAACATAATAAGAAAAATGATTCAAACTTACAGTATACACAAACAACCAGGGGAAAGGATCAAAGTAGAAAAGTGTCCGAAGTACGGTGAATGTTGCAGACATGTGTCATCAAGTGTATGACTGGTCTATATAATCAATGATGGAAATCTATAGGGTTAATTGCTAAAGAGGTTGAAAATATATGCATAATATAAAGCATATATCATGGCTGTGGCTCGAGGTTTTCAAACTTGCCCAGATCAATGGATAATGTGGAAGAAACCCCAGTTTTGCAGTAGTTACAAAAGTACAATGTGTGATACACTAAATAAAGGAGAGGCATAGAGAGCCTATAAGTCCTATACAACAATGAGAGCTTCAAGGCTTTTGAAAAAATAAGTTTCCAGTAACTGCAGCAAAGGGGTGGTGATGTATCCTGATCTATGAAAGAAAGGAACAATCTTATAGTCAAAAACATTTGTAACATAACCTCAAAGCATTAGCACAGAAGCCAAAGGAAAGGATAGCAAACACATACCATCAGTATATGGCTGAAATGTAGTATCTTGGCGCATGCGTCATGACCCGATGTAAACGTATGATGTCACCGCGAACGCCGGTCATGGGGCGTTTTTGCCTTGTGATGTATATTTAAATGGGGGCAATGGCGCCGCTTGTTACACTCTCACCATGCTGACTGATCCCCTGGGTGGCGGCTGTTACTTTGCAGCCATATACTTATGGTATGTATTTGCTACCGGCTGACCGGAGGGGTGGCTATGGCTATTTGCCGCCCCCCCCATAAAAGAAAAAAAACAGCCACCACTGCTCATATCACAATCGTTTATTGGTGTTCATTATGTGATTCAGCCAAGAATTACCTCATATAATTACAATACACAATATTTTGGTACAGGTTGCAACCCCCTCCCCCAGTTTGTTTTTTTTACTTACTAAACATGGAAAATGTACTAATAGCGCACATTCTTTTACTGATAACCTGAATTATGACAGAAACTTCTATTATGCATGAAGATAATCAGTAGGGTTGATATACTAAAACTGGAGAGTACAAAATCTGGTGCAGCTCTACATAGAAACCAATCAGCTTCTAGTTTTTTTTTGTCAAAGCTTAATTGAACAAGCTGACATTAGAAGCTGATTGGCTACCGTGCACAGCTGCACCAGATTTTGGACTCTCCAGTTTTAGTAAATTAACCCCAATACTTAAAGTTCGCCTTTAAAGAATAAGTTCACCTTTGGGAACATGCTTCACTCGTTTTTAGGGTGGAACATGTAAATATGTTCCTAATGCTGCAGCCACTGCCCGATCATCCCCTGTGGCAGCAGTGCAAGGAGAAATTCCCTGTACTAGCAGTTTTTGAAATCAGCATGGCCACGCAGCCACGTCATTCATACACAGAGATCTGTGTATGAATGAACTACAAGTCCCGACTTCCCTTGTGGATGTCGACTTGTAGTTCTCAATGAACTACCACAACATCATGGTAGTTCATTTATTCTTCCTGTGAGTGTATCCGCTTGCCCATAGACTATATGGGATGCATGCCACACAGATACACTGACAGGCCCGCAGGAGACCTGCATAGCACCAGCGATCTGTTGATCACTGATGCAATGCTTTACAGGCTCCAAAAAAATTCACTTTTTTTATCTGCAAAAAAATGTGTATTTATTTTATTTTTTTTCAAAAGTGAAAATATTCTTTAAACTGGTTGTAAACCCTCATTTTTATTTTTTTTTTAAATAACAAACATGTCATACTTACCTCCACTGTGCAGTTCGTTTTGCACAGAGTGGCCCCGATACTCGACTTCTGGGGTCCCCCAGCGGCTCTGGTAGCTCCTCCCCGCATCAAGTGCCCACGTTGGAGAAGGCTCTCCTATGGTGGACACCCATGCGGGCGCGCTCCCGAGTCCTGCGTCTGTGTACATTCACACAGAATGCAGGACCCGGCCCTGCCCTCTGGCGCCCGCATCATTGGATTTGATTGACAGCAGAGGGAGCAATGGCTGCACTGCTATCAATCTATCCAATCAAGAGCTGAGACAATGGGCAGAGAGGTAGAGCACGTCTCCGCCGAGGGAACAAAGGGGCTCAGTTGAGTAAAACGGAGGGGGCTAGGGGGGCTGGTCAGTGTCAGAAGTTTTTTCACCTTAATGTATAGGATGCATTAAGGTGAAAAAACACAAGGGTTTACAACCCCTTTAAAGGCTAAAGTTCACCTTTGTGTAGAGAATACTAGAATGCAAGTGCCCATTTCTTATTTTTTTCTCATGAGCCTGCAGAGCATTTCAGTGGATCAAGGATGCATTGTCAGGCTCTTGCAGACTCTTAGTAAAGCTCTCTGCCCAAACCTCTGCACGAAAAGACAGATACCAAGTTGCAGAACATGTCAATGGACTAGGAGGGCACTGACCAGCATACTATAATCCATTAAAAACTACAAGTCAATCTGTTGTGGTGGGAATTTGAAACCAGTGACAAGTAGATCTTTTTTTACAGACACTTTTCTCCTGTCCACAGACAATTAGAAAGGTAAAAAGTGCCTATTTTTACAAACTGAAATTTTATGGACGGTTGGTAACACTGTACTGGACCTCTATCAGTTGCTGGCAGCTGTACACGGATCTCTGGTTCACAGTGGTACACCACAGTGTATGTGTGATTGGTTATTTTAGGTTACTGCATCACTTATATGTTTGCTTCCTTATTTACAGGTAGAGCAACTTACAGAAGAACAAAAGAATGGTGACTATTCACTTTTTTTTGTATATATTTTTACATGCTTTGTCCTATATTAAATTTGTGCTTTGCCCATTCACTTAAGAGTCCACACACACTATGTTGTTGATACTTTTGTTCCCTGTAGTCAAGTGAAAAAGTCCTATGTATGCTCCATGTTGGAATCGTTAGAACCTTTTGGGGCCAAGTACCCTACCTCCACATGACATGACAGCATGATTGGGCACATGATTGGGCTTTCAGGCACCCAGCACTGTATCATGGGAGAAATGGGAGCCTTTGTTCAGGCACTTCTAGTTATAAGGTGACAATGCTTGCCCTTCTTTTGCAATTGCTCTCCTGCATTGTCACCCTGTTACATGCTCTTGCAGAGTATACTATAAGTGGCTGTGCTGTGCAATGCCTAAATAACCTAAATTTTATCCAGATAGGGTTCAAATCTATTTTCATTTTCCAAACTAATACAAATTTCCACAATTTTCTGCAACTCAATAAAGCTGATTTACTTGTTGCTACTATTCACAGAATTCCGTGCAGCCTTTGACGTCTTTATACAAGATGCAGAAGATGGGTGCATCAGTACAAAAGAATTGGGCAAGGTAATGAGAATGCTTGGACAAAGCCCAACCCCTGAGGAGCTGCAGGAGATGATAGATGAAGTGGATGAAGATGGTGAGTGCTCCAAATTGTGCTCTGCCTAAACTCTTCTGAAGTTTTGTTTAGTAATACAAGGAGAACGCAAAGCTAGCTATCACAGTGCATTAAATTAGTCTTTTCTCAGGAAAAGGAAATACAGAAAGTCAAACAGCCACCATAAAAAGACATTTTAAAGAAAGTGTTACTGGCAGTTATAAACCAAGGGTTATAAATCTTATTCGGGCATATTTAGTCATTAAATCTCTTCATCAACTTCACTGCACACAGGGTTAATTCACTTAAAGCAAATATACTATTCGAATTGCAAGTGAAGTTGCATTTTCCCCAAAGCTGAGGGAATGAGGTGAAGATCTGTTGACTTCCATCATTCAATTATGTACAAGCAAAAATAAAGTTTCTTTTTTTTCTCTTGCACATAATTACGTGATTGGGCCAGAGGGGTCTGTTTGTGCATTTACCAAAAGGCAATATTTTTACACTGACTTCCACAGTCCTTTTACACATGTTAATGTTGCCCACATCTCTGATATTACTATATGTAAGATAGTTACATACATATAAATAGACCCAAACAACATAAAGACATTCACACACAATTATTGCTTTTATAAATGGAACTTGGTGATCTAATTTGTCACATAATTAAGTCTTTTCTCTACCAATGTAAAATTTGAAGGTTTCAGGTTATTGCAGTATTAAAAAATTAAACACTTAGTCATTATTTATTTTAGACATTTATTTAGTCATTATTTCTATTAGATGTCATCCCTAATTGCTAGCACTGTTACAGGCTAGGCATATCAAAGAAATTTGGCAAAAACTGCAAAAAGATAAGAAGTCACAAAAGTGTTATAAATGATTTGTAAACTATTTTTCATTAAAAAATAGTCAGGCAAGAAAAACTTATTTTCAAAATTGGTTGTCAGACTGTCAGTTGTATGCTGTCAAAATTAGATGAGCTAACAAACAATGATTAGTATTGTATTTGTTTTGCATTTTAATATCCCCTAGTTTTTGAACACAGTAATTAGGTTATTCAATCATTTTAGCTATGAGAACATACAGTCTTTGTAGTGTTTGTAGTATGGAACTGATTCATTATTTTCACATCAGGAAGTGGCACTGTAGACTTTGATGAGTTTTTGGTTATGATGGTCCGATGTATGAAGGATGAAACCAAAGGAAGATCGGAAGAAGAATTAGCAGAAATTTTCCGGATGTTTGACAAGTAAGAGATGACATTAGAAAAGCTGCACATCATGCCTTTTAGTAGTATTGAGATCTCAGGCTCAAAGTCAAAGTAGACTGTGGTGGATTAAAAAAGAAAAAGTGAATGTCTCTCAATGGCCCACAATATATGTCCAAGTCTCAGAATTTGCCTTTATATTGTTGCCCTTCATTGAGTATCACACCTCATAAATGCCACTGTCCAAAAAAAAGTATTGCTTACTGATCACAAAACAAACTGGGGCTGTGAGCCAATAATGTGCCTTCCTTATTTATTTGTGATTTTAACAAAGCCCATAACCGTACATGTACTACCAGCCAAAAAGCTTTGGACCCACAGTAGATTATGAAACATTTCTTACCACAATTATTTCTTTCAATTTCAGTTATTCCAAAAATGACACTCCAGTCAAAATAAAAATTCAATTCTATTTTTGCATTCAGAGCGCAATGCCTGCCTGTTTGATTAGTATTTAAAATTAAAATAAACTGTTTTTTTTTTATTCTATTAATGTATATATTCTTGATTCAAAAAAGTATCTTATTTTGCTCTCAGCTGCCTCCAGATCTCCAAATTCCTTTTTTTTTTTTTTTATTTGACTTCCTTTTAGATGACTACTTTTGTTCACGGCCACCTTGCTCCCTCCTGAGGTAGACTAGGGACTACAGACTATGGACTATGTGAACTGTAGTGTGCTACATGACTGTAGCTAATGTGCTAATGTGCACTGCTTGTTTCAGACAATTGAAAGTGTCTGGGGGGGGGGGTGAGCTTATGGAGGAAGTAATAAGGAGACAGAAAACACAGTAAGCCCTCATGCACACAGGCTGTTAAAAAAAGTTATGAAAACGCCAGTATTTTAGCAGTGACTTTTTTCAGCTTTTTTCAGCGTTTTTGTAATAGCGTTTTTTAGCGTTTTTGAGCGTTTTTGAGCGTTTTTCTGCGTTAGCGTTTTTGAGCGTTTTTTTTTTTTTTCAAATTTTTTTTTTTTTTTTTCTTTTTCAATGGATCAAAAACGCTAAAAAACGTTGGTGAATGACGTTTTTGAGCGTTTTTGAGCGTTTTTGAGCGTTAGAGCGTTTTTACAGCTGAAAAACGTCTCTCAGAACCCACTGGTCCTGGGTTTTTTTTACAGCTTAAAAACGCCTATGCCACTTGCAGCTCAGAAACGCCTAGGTGGGCATGAAGCCATAGACTAACATAGACAGGCCTTTTTAAGCTGCAAAAAAAGCTCAAAAAAGCAGCTGTAAAAACGTCCGTGTGCATGAGGACTAAGAAACAGTTTCATGAAAAAAGATTACAGGGTCATTAAGTAATGAATGTGTATGGATTTATTTGGAGAATAAATATATAATTTAATGTCACTTTAAGTCCTTCCTTCAGGGTTTGTTGTACCCTTTTACTTATCAGGTTGTTTGAGAACCCTTGCTTGTGAGGCTGGAGGGTTATTCCCAAACACACCCACTGCAGACACCTTGCTATCTCTAATATATAGAAATCCTGATGCCAGTATTAAGACATGTCTCACAGGGGATGATTTACTAAAACTGGAGAGTGCAACATCTGGTGCAGCTCTGCATAGAAACCAATCAGCTTCTATTTTTTTTTTTTTTTTTGGTCAAAGCTTAAATGAGCAAGATGAAGTTAGAAGCTGTAGGGTACCTGTGGTAGGTAGTGTCGAAGTGGAGCTTGTATGCTGAGGATTCAGACGAAAACATAGTCAGGCAGGGCTGCATAGAATGGTGTGGTATGAAGAGCACTGTGCCAACGGGAGTTAATGGCAAATTTAGCCAAAGGCAAAAACTCAGACCAATTGGAGTGTAACACATTTACATAATGTCGAAGATAGGCTTCCAGGGTCTGGTTCGTGCGTTCGGTTTGCCCATCTGTTAGAGGGTGATGTGAGGTAGAGAGTGAGAGCGTTACTCCTAGTTTCTTACAGAATGCTCTCCAGAATCGGGAAGCAAACTGAGATCTGCAGTCTAAGATGACATTGGTAGGTATGCCATGATGTTTCACAATATGGGAAAGGAAGAGGGTAGACAGTGCTTCTGCTGTAGGTAATCCAGGGAGTGGTACAAAATGAGACGTTTTGTAAAAGCGATCCACTATGACCCATATAGCAGTCATGCCATCTTACTTGGGTAACTCTGTAATGAAGTCCATAGTCAAATGGGTCCAAGGCTGGTGTGGTGCAGGAAATGGTCGTAACAGTCCAGTAGGCAATGTGAAGGGTACTTTATTAGCAGCACAAGTTGAACAGTCAGCCACATAGACAGTAACATCTTTTTTCATATGAGGCCACCAGACATGATGCTGCAAGGTCTTAAGAGTGATGGTGACACCAGGATGACCCGATAACACACCATCATGTGCCCAGAGGAGTACAGGTTTTCTGAGGCTAGGGGCTACGAACAGGAGACCTGGTGGTATATTCAAGCCTTGAGGAACACTGTCACGGAACGTCCCACACTCCGCTTGAGTGCTTCCGTCAGTATACCGCTTCCTAAGTTCTGGAACACGAGTCCAATGGATCTGGCTATAGGAACCCCCAAGAACTAGACAACACCAGTCTTGGAGTACATCAGGACTCACTTTATTTAGAATCAAAATTACAAGACTTTATATGCCGTTGGAACCTCCTCTAACAATACAACTGTAACCTAATTAACATGATCTAATTATCTAATCCTTTATACAGCCTAGGTGACTGAGACATGACCTTTCGCCCAGACTTGTGGGCACCGAGCTTCACACAGTAGTATAAACACAATAGCTGGAGCTAATTACAATTATCAATACAAACAAAACCTAATTAACCTAATTACCATGAGCTCCAATAGGAGTCATCCCATCTCCTACATTGTATAGAGGACAATGTGATCAGCTAATTCAATTAACAGGTTGCGTTCAGAATCAACCAAACCAATAATAGTCTCTACATACATCCTGGGACATATTGTGGACAAATATTACTGTCCCATTTTAAGTAGTCCAAGATATATTTTCTCACTCACCCTGTGCCATGATGGCACAGGGTGACTTAGACATAAGATGTATTCTGAGTTCCACGGGCCCTCCCGTCACAAACACGATTCTGGGTTTCTTGTAATTGTTGGGAAAGAGCGGTAGAGATCTATGCAACAATTTTGTGAGGTGGGATTATATACTGCTCGGTAGGTTGATCTTCTTCAGAAGTAGCCAACTGTCTGGAAAGAGCATCAGCTTTCTTATTCTTATGCCCAGGGACATAAGAAAGAACTAAATTAAACCGGGAGAAAAACAGAGCTCATCGAGCTTGACGTGAATTCAAACGTTTAGCAGTCTGAAGATACAGCAAGTTTTTATGGTCAGTCAGAATAGAAAAAGGCTTGGGAGCCCCTTCCAGAAGATGTTGCCATTCAGACGCCAATTTGATGGCCAGTAGTTCTCAATTCCCAACATCATAATTCATCTCTGCTGGAGAAAACTTTCTAGAGAAGAACGCCACTGGATGGATTCTACCGGACTTAGGCTGTCTCTGGGACAGCACGGCACCTGCTCCTACTTCGGAGGCATCAACCTCAGCAATGTTATGGAGATCGGGATCTGGATGTTGAAGAACTGGAGCCTTGCTGGACATGTCTTTTAATTGCTGGAAAGCTGATTCCACTTCTGAGGGCCACACCTCGCAATTTGTACCTTTCTTAGTCATAGCAGTAAGGGGAGCAGCAATGGAGGCAAAACCTTTGATGAAGCGCCTGTAGTCATTTGCGAACCCTAGAAAGCTTTGGAGCCCTCTTAAAGTGGTCAGTTGGAGCCATTGCAAGACAGCAGAAAGTTTTTGAGGGTCCATTTGGAAACCAATGGCACTTATGATGTATCCAAGGAAGGCTTTGATGAAAACTGCATTTTTCAATCTTCGTGGTTTTCTTTCGTTATAATACCTGCTTTACATGTGAGATGTGCTCTAGATGAGTCTTGGAAAATATTAAATGTCATACAAGTAGATGATCACAAAACTGTTGCTGAAATCATGAAAATTATTCATTCATGAAACTTTTGAAGACAGGAGGGGCGATACAAAGTCCAAATGGCATGACAAGATACTCAAAATGTCCATTGCGGGTGTTGAATGCCGTCTTACACTCGTCTCCCTCTCTAATTCAAATCAGATTATATGCCCCTTGGAGGTCCAGCTTACAGAAGATAATGGCTCCCTTAAAGCATAGATCCACCCAAAAGTAGAACTTCCGCTCATTTGTCTCCCCCCCCGGTGCCAGAATTGACACCTTTCAGGGGGAGGGGGGACAGGATACCTATCTTTGACAGGCATCCTGTTTCCACTTCCGGAAGTTCGCACTGCAGCCTATGGCATCACCGCGGGGCACCCTCCTCCTCCCGCTGTGGGTCAGTAGGAGAGAGTAGCGCGGCCTCGTGCATGCGCAGTAGGCTTCCCAACGTGAAGCCATAAGGCTAAACTACTGGGTTCCCTTACCCGCAATGGCGGCGGCAGCACCCGACAGCTGATGGAAACATGCCAACATCGTTGTACTCCAGGACAGGTAAGTGTCCTATTATTAAAAGCCAGCAGCTGCAGTAGGTGTAGCTGCTGTATTTTAATTTTTTTTTTGGGCAGACCTCCGCTTTAGGTACGTCAAACAGTTCTAGAATGAGAGGCAAAGGGTAGGAGTCTTTTATGGTGATTTGATTTAACTCTCGATAGTCTATGCATGGTTGAAGATGCCCATCTTTTTTTTTAACAAAGAAAAAACCTGTCCCTACTGGAGAAGAAGAGAGTCGGATAAAACCTCTTTCCAAGCTGTCTTTTATGTATTCCTCCATAGATTTTTGTTCAGGCAATGACAGGGAAGGAGAGGTGCTCCAGAAATCAAATTAATCGCACAGTCAAAAGAACGATGTAAAGTTAAAACCTCTGCCTTTTGCTTGTAAAATACATCTGCAAACCCATTGTATTCTCAAGGAAAGGTAGGTGGGATGGCCACTAAAGCCAACAGACAAACAGAAAGTCTTTTGGGTTGAGACAAACAGTTTAGATAACAGGACGGCCCCCAAGAGGTTAGTTCTCCATTTTCCCAATCAAAAAAAAGGTTGTGTTGTTGTAACTATGGGTAACCAAGGATAACAGACAGAAATAACCAAGGATAACAGGTAGAAGTGGAGAATCAATAAGAGACAGGGCGATTTCCTCTTTATGGAGTTCGCCTACCTGAATGGTGATTGTCGTAGTCTCAAACTTTACAAGGCCATCTCCCAACAGTTGTCTATTCAGGGTGTCTCAGGGTGGCTCAGGGGTCTAGGCTTAGGAACAAATGGGATGTTATTTTCTTTAGCAAAAGTGTAGTCCAGGAATATGCCAGTGGCTCCAGAATCCACAAAAGCCTCACAGGAGTTAAGTTTAGAGGTTAAATGGAAAATTGCAGGAACAGTAATCTTGGAGGATATACTTGTAAGGTCTAACCCAGCTCTTCCAACACTGGTTAGACCCTGCCTTTTAGTGGATGGGAAGAGCAGACAGATAAAAAATGTCCTTTGAGTCCACAGTACAAGCATAGGCCCAATGCATGCCTCCTTTGCTTCTCTGACTCTGTTAGGTGGAGACGGCTGACTTCCATGGGTTCCACAGGTGCCTGGGATTCAACTGAAATTTTTCAGGTTCTGGCTGAGGTAGTGCTTGGAAGTTAGGGGCCAAACGGTAAACTGGCCTAGGATGCTTGTGAGTTCTAAGTCTCTCTAGGCACCTTTCATGATACCGGACATCCAGACGAACACACAGCCCTATGAATTTTTAAAGGTCTTCTGGGGAATCCTTATAGACTAACTCGTCCTTTATGCGATCTGTAAGACTTTTTTGGAAGGCTGCACATAATGCCTTTGAGTCCCAATTAGTCTCAGCAGCCAGGGTACGGAACTCAATAGCATACTGTGCCTCAGACCTGCTACCTTGCTTTATGTCCAAAAGTGAGTACTCCGCTGTAGAAGTTCTATCTGGCTTGCCAAATACAGTCTGCAGAGAAGCCAGAAATGTGTCAGCATCTTGCAGCACAGGATCATTGCATTCCAGGTAAGGAGAGACCCAGGCCTGGGCCTTCCCCTTTAACAAGTGTAACCTGGGGGACAGGTAGCAGGTACAAAAGCTTCCTGGGATAAGCAGGCTTTCAGGCACAGATACCAGAAAAAGTGACGTAGTGACAAACAGTGAAGCGTTTAACGGTGATATTTACAAGTCTATAGAGGTGCTGTACAATGTTAAAAAAAAAAACAAACAGAACAAAATAGCCAAACAAAAAACCTAGCCGTGTCTCGGCTCTAACTATACACTATGCAGGCCCTAACTACTAGGCTGAGCAAGCCTACCGCTTGTCAGTTTCCACATAAACTGATTAACAGCTTTTTAGCAACCTTTTTGCTCTCACAGACCAGCGTTGTCTGTGTTTCCCAGGCAGAGAGCAAAGGCTGTTTGCTCAGGTGAGCTTAAATTAGCCTGGGGAAGAGGACCAAGACCCGAACTGGATCATGGATCAGAGATTCCTGAATGTATACGAGAAGAGCTTGGGAGACGTATAAACCCCGAACAGGACTTTTCCTGGCTCTTTTTTGGGACACTCTGCTACACAAGGAAATTACAAAACTCACTTTGGCAGACGAAGTGCTAAAAGTCCCAGTGTTATTGCGGAAATGCAAACGGCAAACATTTAAAAAAAACTCTGCAGTCCTCAGTATCACCACCAAATTTTTAAGGAAAGGGAAGTTTGGGTGGCACAGAAGAGGTGGTTGGATTGGAGCTGGAGTCTGGACCAGTGTTCATCCAAGTTCATCTAACTTGGTGTCCAGAGAAAAAAGATGCTGTTCATGAGCTCCAATCAATTGTCCCTGATGCAAAATTGCCTTAAACAATCTCAGCAGGGTCCACTGCCATTGTGTCCCATTTGTAATGTAAGGTACCTGTGGTAGGTGTCTGAAGCGGAGCTTGTATGCTGAGGATTCAGACGAAAACCTAGTCAGGCAGGTCAAGTCGGCAACAGATCAAGCAAAGTGGTACAAAATCGAAAATCAAAAAATGGTCAGGCAGGTGCAGGTCATACATGAGCTGGCGGTGAAGTACCAAATCAGCAGGCTGGAGAATGGTTGAGGATTCAGGCAAAGGTTCAATACACAGTAGTCAAAATCACAAAGCTATCAATACACCCAGGGAGCAAGTTCAAACAAACGGGCACTGAGTAACAGGAAGTGCTGCTATTTATGGGCTGCTTGATTGTACATTATCCACAGCTTGCATCAAGCTGGGAGAACATTGCAATAACTCCAGAGCTCCTCCGTGACACAACAGGTAAGACTGCAGCTGTCGGACCAGAAACATCCCGGTTCGAAGACACCCAGGTACTTGACAGAAGCTGATTGGCTACCAAGCACAGCTGCAGCTCCAGATTTTACAAACACTATTGGGCTGATTTACGAAGCATTTGCGCCATGACTTGCGATGCACGCCGATGCGCAAATGACATTTTCGTATTTATAAAGCATTTGCACCAGTAACAGCGCGATCCCCCATTTACTATTCTCTTCCTGGCGCACAGGAAGAGGTGATCGGTACGCCACTAGACATGGCACATGGCATCTTTAACTTCAAATTTAAACAAGCTGGAAGTGCCAATATGGGGGTGACGTAGGGTGATGTGAGGAAGGGTAGTACTAACTGTCCAAGTAACAAATATGGCCAAAATAGAATGAGAAAGTAACTTTTTCTGACAAGCCGGCAGCCTTGGCAAATACATTTAGAACTACAAATACATTTAGAACTGCGGGAGGTGAATTTATGCACTGCGCATGCTCAGACAGCATTTGCACTTGTTCAAATGCTTTGGTTCACTGCGCTGGCAAAATCTTAGTAAATGTCAGGCAACGTAAATGCATTTGCATAGGTTGAACGGGCGCACCTTAATAGGGCGTACACACTGTCGGACTTTGTTCGGACATTCCGACAACAAAATCCTAGGATTTTTTCCGACGGATGTTGGCTCAAACTTTTTTGTCTACACACGGTCGCACAAAGTTGTCGGAATTTCCGATCGCCAACCACGCGGTCACGTACACCACGTACGACGAGACTAGAAAAGGCCGGTTCAGAACCAAGCGCGGCACCCTTTGGGCTCCTTTTGCTAATCTCGTGTTAGTAAAAGTTTGGTGAGAGACGATTCGCGCTTTTTCAGACTCGTGGCTTTCAGATCGTTTTCTGCCGTTCAATTTGTGCTTGTGGGTTTGTATCTGCTCTTCAGTGCGTGCAGCAAGTTCCGCGTGACTTTAGGTAGTCATTGTATTCTTGTTCGTTCGTTACTGTTTTTCAGGTCGCTCTTCACAGGCCTTGCTGTTCTTCAGTGCGTTCTGTTACTTCGTTCTGAGCAGCCGACCGTTTTCTAGCCATGTTTCGTATGCGTACTCCTCGTAGAGTTCGTGCTGTGCGGGGGCTTGGTGTTGGGGTCCTGACCTTGACACAAGTCCAGTCCATGAACAGGGTGGGGAGGAGTTCATGGACCAAGAATTGGTTGCTTCAGCGTGACCAGTTCTCTCATATGCCTTTGCTCCGTGAGATCCGTGAGAATAATCCTGATGATTTCAGGAACTTTCTCAGGATGATGGACCCCGTGTTTCACCGTCTGTTGGCTTCGCTGACCCCTTATATTAGCAGGCAGGATACCTGCATGAGGCAAGCCATCACTCCGGAGCAGAGGTTGGTCGCTACCCTGCGGTATTTGGCCACAGGAGAAGTCTGCAGGACTTGAAATTCTCGACAGGCATCTCCCCCCAGGCTCTGGGTATCATTATCCCAGAGACCTGTTCTGCCATCATACAGGTCCTGCAGAAGGAGAATATGAAGGTAAGATTTTTATCCTTTTTATTCACATTTTATTGTATTGAATGTTTGCTAATATCTTGTATTTCTTTCCTCATTCCCTAATTACAATGATTGTAATATGCTGTGAATGTCCCCTTTGTCCTCATGCATGCTGGATTTTTATGTAATTATTATTTTAGGTCCTTCATACATATTTGCCCTTCACTAACCTCCCCAGCATGGTGTCTCCTGCCCTATATTCACCTCATGTAGTCACTTAACAATGTATTTTTTCTGCTCCATAGTAGTGCTTTACCCCAAACACCCCCTAAAATGTTTGGAAATGTTATTTTTGATTTAAATTCAGGCAGAGTGCCAGAGGCTTTTTTTTGTGGTGTCCCCAAATAATTTTTAGTAACCCTCCCTCCCCCAACTGCTAAGTCAGCTGATCCCAATTCTCTATCTATCCTCAATCATCTATCTGCTGACTTTGCCAAACCCATACACACTATACCCATCTCTTTAGTGCTCAGATGTATGGATGAATTCCCCAAAGCATGTAGTGCAAGGGCCTGCCTGTATACTTTCCAATGGTACTGTTTAAAGTTTTTGTATCCTATTATTATCTTGATAGGTAATAGCAGAATATCCAAATGTCCTCAAATGTGTACAGTGTGTATTTATATCTTTGTATTCAGACGCTTCTTACCTGTCCAGTGGTCTGCCAATAGTGTAACTAAGGAGGGGCTGTTCAAAGTAATACCCATTATTTAGGCATTCAGCTCTCAATGAAGTGAAGAGGGTTACCTGTCCAAGATTTACACACACCCCCTATAATGTTAGAAATGGCCCATGAGAGGGGGGGGCGGGAATATGATAGGTGTACCTTATACTTTGGCGTTGTTAAATTCCCCTTAGTAAATGCTATCTGGAGGTTGCCCCATAATGTATGTGTATAATCTGCTTGCCATGTTTCAGAGTAGAAATAGTAATGTTTATTGTTTTTTCATCAACAGTTTCCTTCCACGCCACAGGAATGGCAGACTGTGGCCTTCCACTTTGCCGAGCGGTGGGACTTTCCTAACTGCGGAGGGGCAATTGATGGGAAACATGTCCACATCATCCCACCACCCAACTCGGGGTCGTACTATTATAATTACAAGGGGTTTAATAGTATAGTGATGTTGGCGGTGGTGTCGGCTAATTACGACTTCTTGTATGTGGATGTGGGGAAGAATGGCCGGATGTCCGATGGTGGAGTCATCGCCCAGACGGAGTTCTACAGGCGTCTCCAGAATGGCAGCTTGGACTTGCCAGCTCCAGAGGACAATGTGGAAGGACTCCCATTTGTGCTCGTTGCTGATGAAGCGTTTGCGCTGGGGGACCACCTGATGTGGCCATTCCCAATGAGGACCCTCACCCCGGAACAGAGGGTTTTTAATTACCGGCTGGCCAGAGCCCGAAGAGTGGTGGAGAACACATTTGGAATCCTATCCAGCCGGTTCCGACTATTTCTGACACCCATCCATATGGCGGAGTATAAACTGAACCATATTATACTGGCGTGCTGTGTTCTCCATAACTTTTTAAGGAAACATTCGGCCAACTATGCTGGCTCAGTTGGGCCTGAGGCCGGAATCCTACATCGAACCACACTGACGGCGCTTGAAAGTGGCCATCCTGGCTTGCCCTCCCTGAGTGCCCGTGATGTCCGGTTACGCTACCTGGAGTTCTTTGCGGGTAGGGGGGCTATCAATATGCCAGCAAATCTGTGAAGCCTTTTTTTTTATAATAAAAAAAAAAGAAATCTTTGGTGGACATTTACTGCTTGTGTTTGTTTTAGCTGACCCTGACAGAAATGTGTGGAGTCCAGAAAATGTCGTGATTGTGTAACCTTATACAAAGCACTGTTGGCTGTTATTTCCTAAATGCAAAAACACATTTCACTACAAGTGCACTTGCAACTGCACTGACACTGCACTTGTAGTGCCAAGAGGATTTGCCCTTAGGAAATAACACCCATTTTTGCAGAAAACAGCAATTACATCACCCCAAAAGTGTTGTATTGTAGTGTTGAGACAATAATCCACACATTCTTCAGTAAGCAACTTTTTTATACCTGCACAATCACATGTGCATTTACCAAAGATTTTTAAAACAAACCAACATGTTTGTTGTATAACAATTTTTGCAGTAGCATTATCAAAAATCGAAATGTCCATTTCAGATAAAACAGGCCTGTGTAAAACCAACAAGAAAGCCAAAAAACTTGAACTTACAAAGTTCACATTAGGTAAAACCTGAAGGCTATATCAGACATCAGTATTTAGGAACTGTGTTTGATATAGCGTTCAGATGGGGGGAATCACCCCTGGAAAAGCCAAATTTGGAAGATGCACACCAATTTACGAATGTCAACATGTGCTAGCTGCCATCAGGGGGGATCAAGGGACGTGTTTTGGGGGAGAAAGCCCTTCCTCAATGCTACTTTATAATTGAGGAAGGGGTTGCACCCCCAAAACGCGTCCATTGATCTCCCGTGATAGCAGATAGCACATGTTGGCACACTGTGTGCATCCTCCAAATTTGGCTTTTCAAAACATTGCAAAAAAAGTTAAAAGATTGGACCACAATCCAAAAAGGTGATTTTGTGGGGTTTTAAATTCGCCCCAAAACATCAATGATGTTATTATTTTTTTTAATAACATCATTGATTTTTTGCTGTATGTTTTGCAGTTCGACATTACACCCCATGATCTCCCCGATCAGGATCTGGGCACTTTCTGATGTGAAACGTTCTGGATCCACAACATCACGATCACCTAAAAAGAGAGAAACATAACAAAAACAGGTCTCAAAAATCTGCCACCATCCATCTCGTTTACCTGAGCCTGTGGTCGCAGACACTCACCTGTTGTGGTGCCAATCTCCACCACATCTTCTTCTTCCTCCTGCTCAGCTTGGGTTGTTGGTATTTCACCTTCTTCCAGAGGTGGGGGGTCTCTGGTCTCCTCGGATGAGGGGTGCCCTCCGAGTCTTTTCTCCCCTATGTAAAACAAAAATGGTATAATTAGCACACAGATATTTGATGGCAGAACTAGAAATAGGAAACATTGCTTGGAAGTGGGGTACAATTGTCTATTTTGGCAGAGTTCCAAGATGTATTTTTTTATTGGCCTTTGTCAAACTGCAATACTTTACCTGTTTAGTACAAGCTTCACAGATGGAGACCCCCCTATAGTATACACTGGAGCACCTGTGTGGCCCCCTAATAAAAATGGTGTTCTGCTGTCCCACACTAGTGCTCCAGTGTCCAGATGTGAAAACACCTGCTCAGTGTCCTCTCCTTACACACAATCTAGTTTGCATTTCGTTCTAGTAACAAACCCATCTACACAAACAAATATTTGGCATCCAAGTAGGCCCCAAAAAAATGTGGGAAAATGCATATGGCCTAAACAATGGTGTTTTAGAGACCGAAAGAAAAATGTTTGATACGAACGAATAATGGGCCCATGAACATTAAAGTTGCCCTTTTAAACGTTACAATTAAGAAAAGCATATGGAGCAGCACGAATGGAATGAAGACAGAAAGAATAGGAACACAGCACAACTACTTACTTTTTTGCAGCACTCTCCGGATCTTTCGGTACTGCTCGGGCTCTCTTAACTTCAGGTCCAACCACCGCTTCCTGAGCTGATCTTTCGATCTTCGTACCCCGAAATTCTTGTGAAGGCTTTTGACCACTTTCGCCATGATCTTTGCCTTTCTGATGTTGGAGTTGGGGTAAGGCCCATACTTTCCGTCATAGTCGGACTTCTTCATGATATCGACCATCTCCAACATCTCCCCAAAGGACATATTTGTGACCTTAAAACGTCTCCTTCTGGATCGGGACGTGTCCGGATCTGGGCTTTCCTCCTCCTCCTCCTCGTTGCTATAATTAGCACACACCTGCTCTAACTCCGCCATGTGCTCTTCACCCACTGCGCCGAACGAAAAGGGGCGGGGAATAGACTAGAAAGAACGTCAGGGGCGGGTGGAGTTACACGCATGCGCAGTGTGTATAAAGCGTAACACGCGTGCGTATTACGTACGATCTGTGAGCGGAGGAAGGAGCATTGGACACGCCGATCGTAAGAACGAAGGTAAGAGACAAACTTGTGCCTATACTGCTTCTACATTGAAGCCTATATTGTAACAAGATTAGGAGAGTTTTGTCTGACATTAGGCTTTGTCTTGTGTTGTGTCTTGCAGTGAACATGGATATCTTACTGAAAGATAATGACTTCATGTCAGTATTCATAGATATCTTAAGGGAGCTGCCCTGTCTGTGGGAGATTAAACACCCCCATTACAAGAACCAAACAAAGAGGAAGGCAGCACTGGTGCAATTGTGTGAAATTGTGAAGCAGGTGATCCCCACGGCAGACATCACCTATTTAAAGATATTAATTGGTGGCCTGAGGAGCACATATCTGAGGGAGCGCAAGAAAGTCCTGGATTCACAGAGATCCGGAGCAGCAGATGACATCTATGTCCCCAGGATGTTGTACTACGACAGGCTGCATTTTCTGGCAGGCCAGACTGAACCCAGGTCATCCCTCTCCAGTCTTCCTTCCACGCTTCCTTCCCCCCCCCGGCTGAGGCTTCTGACGCCCAACCTGGGCCTTCCAGGCAACAACATGTGGAGGAGCCCAGATTGAGCCAGGTATAGCATTCCTCTAAATATTTCTGCTTGTCCAATCAATGATGTTAACTAGATGTTAGTTGGGAGTACTAATTTAGGATTGTGATTGATGAAGCAAAACATTACAACCATGTCCCTTTTTCATACACAGGGAAGTCTCAGCCAGGAGGTGGCCGGGCCGAGCCGGCTGGCTGATCTGCAGGTCCCTCCCCTACACCTGGAAAGAGAAAGTGGCAGGAGGAGGAGTGCCCTAGAGGAGGCTACCGGAGGACTCTTTTGGAGGGCTACAGAGGTCCTGGGAGCACCACACACCATGGAGGAGGACATTGCTGCCACCATTGCCTATAAAATGCAGAGGATGGAGGAGGGCCAACAAGTCTTGTGTGAGGCGCTCATATTGGAGGCTCTTAACAAAGGTATGAGGGGCCAAATGACAGCTCAGACACACCTTTGCGATGGTCCTCCTCTTCCTCCCGCAGGTCCTCCTCCTCGTCCTCCCTCTCCTCCAGGTCCTCCCAGTCCTCCTCCAGGTCATACTCCTCCTCCTGCCACATCTCCAACTGCACAGCCACAGCCGGGAATGAAGCGTGAAAGGAAGACCAGAAAGTGAGGACCCTGGATCCAGTCTGGTCGGCCAAAAAATGCAGCCTCTTGTGGTACCACAGCCTGGGGACACACATGTCATCTGCTGCTATCCGGATCTCTGCGAATTCTGGACCAGACTGCCCTCCCTTACATATGGACTCCTCAGGCCACCAATTTTGATGTTCAAGAATTGATGTCTGCCGTGGGGGTCCCAGGCTTCGCTAATTTCTCTTGTTGATCCAGTGTTGCCTTCCTCCTTGTTTGGTTCTGAGCCCTTAATAAAGGATTTTTGTTTTGAATTATACTCTCCTATGTGTTTTACTTCAAAAAGGACAGTTGGTTTGTGTGGATTCAGGTACATTTCAAATATACAATGTGAAATGAACAAGGGACACCAACAACAAACAATCTCCTGGAGATTAAATAATAAAAGATATCAATGGTGTTGGGGTAACTTGACACACAAAACACACACAAAAATATTCTGGAGTAAAAATAAAAATAACATTGAACAAAGATCAGCCTTTGAAAAAATACAAACATTAAATCCAAAAAAAAGGCTTAAAAAAAATACTCTCAGATGTGACAACTAATAACAATACATTCAGGGAATCCCAATAAAAAAACAAAAATAAAACTTTGTGAGAAGTGTGTGTGAATATGAGCAGCAAAACTACTTAATTCTTGTCACATTATAAAGAAGAAGAGAGTGCGCTGTATTAAACCATTTTTAACATTGCAGCGTGACGAAAGTGCTGTATCCATTGTGAACGCTTTTACCAGAACGAGCTGTTCCATCTTGGAATTTCTTCTGAGCATGCGTGGCACTTTGTGCGTCGGAACAGGCCACACACGGTCGGAATTGACGCGATCGGATTTTGTTGTCGGAAAATTTTATCTTTTGCTCTCCAACTTTGTGTGTAGGAAAATCCGATGGAAAATGTCCGATGGAGCCCACACACGGTCGGAGTTTCCGACAACACGCTCCGATCGGACATTTACCATCGGAAAATCTGACCGTGTGTACGGGGCATTAGACTTTTTTTTTTTTTTTTAATGCTGGTTCACTTCGCGGCTATAATGAAATGTTGGTCCGGCAATACACATAAAAGTTAATTGATAAAAACAGCATTAAGAAAAAAACAAAATTCTGAAAAAAAAATGCGTGGGGTTCCCCTGAAATTCAATACCAGGCCCTTCAGGTCTGGTATGGATATTAAGGGGAACCCCACGCCAGAAAAAAAAAAATGGCATGGGGTCCCCCTAAAAATCCATACCAGGCCCTTCAGGTCTGGTATGGATTTTAAGGGGAAGCCCGCACCAAAATTATAAAAAAAATGGCGTGGGGTCCCCCTAAATATCCATACCAGACCCTTATCCGAGCATGCAACCTGGCAGGCCGCAGGAAAAGAGGGGGGGATGAGAGAGTGCCCCCCCTCCTGAACCGTACCAGGCCACATGCCCTCAACATTGGGAGGGTGCTTTGGGGTCTCCCCAAAGCACCTTGTCCCCATGTTGATGAGGACAAGGGCCTCATCCCCACAACCCTTGCCCGGTGGTTGTGGGGGTCTGCGGGCAGGGGGGTGTATCGGAATCTGGAAGCTCCCTTTAACAAGGGGACCCCCAGATCCCAGCCCTCCCTGTGTGAAATGGTAAGGGGGTACAAAAGTACCCCTACCATTTCACAAAAAAAAGTGTCAAAAATGTTGAAAATGACAAGAGACTGTTTTTGACAATTCCTTTATTTAAATGCATCTTCTTTCCATCTTCTTTCTTCTGTCTTCTTTCTTCTATCCTCCTTCAGTTTCTTCCACCATCATCTTCTTCTTCCTCCGATCCTCTGCTTCCTGCTCTGGTGTTCTTGTCCGGCATCTTCCTCCGCGGCATCTTCTTCCCTTCTTCATTCTCGGGCCGCTCCACATCCATGGGAGGCTCCCGCCGTGTGATGCTTCTCGTCTTCTGACGGTTCTTAAATAACGGAGGGTGGGGGCCACCGGTGACATCACACGGTGACCACGCCCCATGCCTATATAAGTTGACGCACACCTCGCAGATGATATTACAGCAGGATAGAGCGTCGTGTCAACATCGGAAGAAGAGAAGACGACGAAGAAGCAGAAGAAGACGACCGGGCCCCTGCTAGTAAAAGAGCTGGAAGAAGATAGCGGGGGGATCCGGCAGAAGATACCAGAGAAGAACTGGACAGCGACAGAAGAACCGGACAGCGGCAGAAGACCGGGCCCCTGCTGGCAAATGAGCTGGAAGAAGATAGCGGGGGAGTCCGGCAGAAGATACCGGAGAAGAACTGGATAGCGGCAGAAGACCAGGCCCCCTGCTAGCAAAAGAGCTGGAAGAAGATAGCAGGGGAGTCCGGCAGAAGATATCAGACACTGGGAGAAGAGGCCGGACAGCGCGGAGAAGAACCGGACACCGGGAGAAGATGCGGAGAAGAGGCTGGAGAGCGCGGAAGAAGACACCCGAAGTCAGAAGAAGACCCCCGGAGCTGCCTAATAAATTACTTTAAAAACCTGTGTAGTGTGTTTTTTTCTTGACACTTTTCTCCCCCAGGTGAATGGGTAGGGGTACCATGTACCCCATACTCATTCACATAGGGTGGGGGGCCGGGATTTGGGGGCCCCCTTATTAAAGGGGGTTCCCGGATTCTGATAAGCCCCCCATCCACAGACTCCGACAACCAACAGCCAGGGTTGTCGGGAAGAGGCCCTTGTCCTCATCAACATGGGGACAAGGTGCTTTGGGGTGTGCGCAGTGCGCCCCCCTTCCCCAAAGTACCCATCCCCATGTTGAGGACATGTGGCCTGGTACGCTTCAGGAAGGGGGCGCGTTCGCTCGTCCCCATCCCCTTTCCTGACCGGCCGGCTGCTAGCTCAGATAAGGGTCTGGTATGGTTTTTTCGGCATAGGGGGTTCCCCTTACAATCCATAACAGACCGAAGGGCCTGGTATACCCCAGGAGGGGGAACCCATACCGGTTTTTCTCGCGCTGCTTTAATAGGAAGATGTGTTTTTCCTATTGCAGCAAGTGCGAGATGTACCTCGCCGAGAACTAGCACGATGGGATTGCGCTGGAAACATTCTCGCAGCCAGGTACTGCTGTGCGTGCGCCGCTTCACACACTGAATTAAGGATCTATCCAGCGCACCAATTAAGGTCTGAACCAGCGCAGTGCATTCATCTTAGTAAATTACCCCCTATGTGAATAGTGAAACAGGATGCACAGCATGGCTTCAAGGAAGAAAGAGGGGGGATTTGGGACTTTGAATAAAGCACAATAAAGTGGCTCCATCCCTAATTGGGATAAAGAATAAAGGAAATGTGGGACTTTGAATGAAGCAATTGAATAGTGGAGGTATTTTTATCAATATAAAATTAATTATTAACATGTGTATATAGAAACGATGAAAAAATAATGTCATGCATATATAAAACAATCTTGCACAAGGCAAAAACATGATAGATAAATGGATGCAAACATATCAACACAAAATCATGACGAATACATTGTATTGATGTGGATGTATAAAATGGTATGGCATAAAAATGCCAACAGCAACATGCCCGATACTGGCATCTGTGTTCACATGGTATGCGTACATCTACTGAGTAACATAGTGACAACATCATCAAACATGATAAATAGTGGGTAAATGTCATTCCATATATGGTGTGGCTGTGGCATCAAAACAGAGCTTGACGCATTTTGTGGGTATGCCCACTCATCAGGAGCAGATGCAACAGGAATTCCTAAAGAATATATGAATGTATGAATGTAATAAACCACACTCAAAATAGAGAAGAAAAAATATCAGGGAGAATGAATCGTTAAACTATATGGGTGGTTGAACCAACCACACTTACCAACCAGGACAGTGAATGTGACATGCAGTAACTGGCACAAGGTGAGCTGAGAGCACAACTTTGCCACGGGAGCTGGGGTGGCAATATATCGGGATGTGGCACCAGATAGTGTTGGGAAGTGCAAAATGTGAGAATAATCTCCATATGGCAAATAATGATGATATGTAGCTCATCAAACAGGGATATCTGGGAACAAAATATTGAGCATGTATATAGTTATAACAATAGTAAGTTATGCATAAGTAATGAATAATACTAGACCCAGTATAGCTCCGAAGGGGATGATAGTTGAAATGAAATTAGTGTAACTTACCCCAATGCCGCATCAATGCAAAACCAGTAAAGCGATATGGCTGGTGTGCAAAATCCCAGAAGGAGACTAGCCGTGTAGACAGCTAGCTCCAAATGGGGGATGAATATATGCCACCCACGCCAAGCAAGTGAGCCAATGGAGGGAGAAGGTCCATACCTGAACTGAGCATTCACTCAGTGAAAGGCACGAAAGCTCCCTCACACTAAAACACAAGGGTGTTGATGCAAAACGTCAGCGTGATGACGTTATAACTGTTGTCGCACGCACGGCGTAGGAGACGTGCCGCCAATGCGTGAAAAGGCTCCCGCCCGAACCTCCCGAGCACAGGAAGTGCAAGGGGAGGAGGGGGAGGACCCACTGGATGCATCACAGCTCCCGCACGAAGAAAAGAGCACATTGCCACCCGAGCGTCCAATAAACCACAAAGACGCACAACACTGACCAGGTGGCAAGCAGGAATTGGACACCTGGACAGAAGCAAAAATGTGAAATTACTAGAATGGTGTGTTGCCTAAAAATAATGCCATGAACACGACTGATAAATATATATGTAAAAAGGAACAATATGAGTAAGTGTCCCTAATAAATAAACCTTTACAAAAGGCACCCTATTAGTGAGGGCAAACCTCACACAGGGACGACAGGGGAACACTGCCAAACCCAATCATCAATTGCTGCCATCCCTATGCACAAGGAAAAAAAGAGGGGGGATTTGGGACTTTGAATGAAGCACAATAAAGTGCCTCCATCCCTAATTGGGATAAAGAATAAAGGAAATGTGGGACTTTAAATAAGCAATTGAATAGTGGAGGTATTTTTATCAATATAAAATTATTTTTTATTGTCCATCAGTGCCGCCTATTAGTGCTCACCAGTGCCGCATATCAGTTCCACCTATCAGTGCCCATCAGTGCTGCATATTAGTGCTTCCTCATCAGAGCCACCTAATCAGGGCCCTTTAGTGCCACCTCATCAGTGCCCATCAGTGCCGCCTCATCAGTGCACATCAGTGATGGAGAAAAATTACTTATTTACAAAATTTCCTGGCAGAAACTAAGAAAAACGCTTTTTTTCAAAATTTTCTGTCTTTTTTCAATGTTTTTAGTAAAAAATAAAAAACCCAGCTGTGATTAAATACCACCAAAAGAAAGCTCTATTTGTGTGAAAAAAAAAAAAAAAATTAAATTTGGGTATGGTGTTGCATGGCCATGCAATTGTCATTCAAAGTGTGAGAGCGCTGAAAGCTGAAAATTGGCCTAGGCAGGAAGGGGGTGAAAGTGCCCAGTAGTCAAGTGGTTAAAATGGTTCTAAAGTTAAAATGCTTTTTACCTTAATGCATTCCCTGCATTAAAGTAAAAAACGCCCTGCTACCGGTTTTACCCACTCCAATCCATAAACACCTACCAGTCTCCTCTCACCTCTTCAGCACTGTCATGGCTGCAGCATGGCTCCCCTCACTTCCTGGCCTTATAGGAGACACTTATGGCCATAGGCTCCTGTTGCTATCAATTAAACTTCTGAGGAGGGAGCAGGGGTTGGCTTACTGGTGTTGTGTGTGTCTCTGGACTCACACAGCCTGGATTGGGAGTATTCATGTATGGGTGCCTTCATAGCACACAGCTTGCTAAGGAGGTAACCGGAGGAGAGAGGAGCAGGAAATGCTGGTAAAGGACTGTCAGAAGAGACCTTTCTGTGCAATAGCATTGCACAAAGCAGCCAAGTATAACATCTTTTTTAACCCCCCAAAAAATGTTATCCTTTAGTACCTCTTTAAGTTGAAAATGTGTTTTGGTGCAAAGGTTGGATACTGAGCCGAACACCCCCCGGTTCGGTTCGCAGCAGAACATGCGAACAGGCAAAAAATTTGTGCGAACACCATTAAAGTCTACTGGACTCGAACGTGAAAAATCAAAAGTGCTAATTTTAAAGGCTAATGTGCAAGTTATTGTCATAAAAAGTGTTTGGGGACCTGGGTCCTGCCCCAGGGGACGTGTATCAGTGCAAAAAAAAGTTTTAAAAATGGCCGTTTTTTGGGAGCAGTGATCTTAATAATGCTTAAAGTGAAACAATAAAAGGGAAATATTCCTTTAAATGTTGTGCCTGGGGGGTGAATATAGTATGCCTGTAAAGTGGCGCATTCCCGTTTATAACAGTCCCTGCACAAAATGACATTTCTAAAGGAATAAAAGTCATCTAAAACTGCTTGTGGCTGTAATGTAATGTCGGGTCCTGGCAATATAGATGAAAATCATTGAGAAAAAACGGCAGACCCCCCCGCAGCCCATTACCAGGCCCTTTGGGTCTGGTATGGATATTAAGGGGAACCCCGCACCCAAATTACAAAAAAAAGGCGTGGGGCCCCAGGCCCTATATACTCTGAACAGCAGTATACAGGCGGTCCCCAGCCAGAAGTGTAGCCAGAACAGCAGCCCCTTGGACACCACATGCTTGACCAGACATATGAGGACCTCCCATGCAGTCTGTTTCCCGTATACTATATTTGAGATTTAATAACTCTCAGGTATGATTTGGGTTAAATGAGAGTTCTTTGACCATGAGTGAAAGCTTTAAGACAATAACATTATTTATTGGTGAGTAGTTGAAAGTCTATCTAATACACAACCATCTATCTATAGTCTACACCAAGGAAGAAAATATTAGGTTAAAATAAGAGAATTACATGAAGAAAAACAGCGTATATTCATTAAAACATTAATCTACAAACATATTTAGTTACAAGTAAAATGCAGACCTTTCCCATAATTACCCTTTGCACCAAGGTTCCATTCTGATGGTTGCTCTCCCATAAAAGTGTAAAAGTGTGTGTTTCACTCCCATCTAGTCTGTGTATATCATTACATGCTGATGCCTCATTGGTTGGCATAGCGTCGCTCTGATTGGTGAGCTTCCCTATTCCTGGTTAAGGACTGGCTACATCTCCAATCTCTATACTTTACATAAGTCAGCCCCCTTTAACACAAATCCTTGTGACTGTTCTGAACAGGAGATTAACTTGAATTTTCCCGGGAAGTTAAGAATTGATTATGGGTTGGCCTCCCTTCATTGCATATCCCAGCATGAGATCCTTTGAAGTGAGTATGTGTAAAATAATGAGGTTTGGATCCCATTGTTTGTATACACAAGGCACACTAGGCACCGACTTGTCTGGTCTACCAGAGATTTCTGTGAAGATAATATGTTCCGCCCTACATAGATACAAGCTAAATTAAATATATTCACAATTACAATATTTTACAGAATTTAATAGAGATTTCACATAAACTCATAAGGCAACAAGTCCGTTGGCAACAGCACTCGAAAGACCCACATCAAAGAAAAAGGCAGACTTCTCCTTGCTCCTCATCTGGGATCTCCAACCCTACTATACCTCCAGTCCTCTCAAAAACCGGCACTGAGAGGAATGAAGGTATAGCAATAGGTGTCCCAAGTACTTGCAGCCAATCTGCTAGCAGTAAACCACCATCTGATTTTATCAGGCAAATTTCCCTACTCCAGTTGCTAAACCGTAAAAAGAAATTTGGTCTAAGCCATGCATATGCTCAGCATCTGAATGCTAGCTTGGCCAAATTGCTAGAACTGCAACTACTGCCTTTTCAGCTGGTAGACTCTGCCCCCTTTCGTGAATTTGTGGAATGTGCTGTACCTCAGTTGCAGGTTCCAAAACGCCATTTCTTTTCATGGAAGGCCATTCCAGCTCTCTACCAGCATGTGGAAGGCAATGTTTTTGTCTAGTTGGACAGGGAGGTAGCAGTAAGGTGTATATTACCGCTGACTCATGGTCTAGCAGGCATGGGCAGGGATGTTACCTTTCCTTCATGGCGCACTGGGTAACTATGCTGGCAGCTGGGAAGGATGCAGGACAGGGTTCAGTATTGTTGGGGCTTGTTCCGCACCACGCCTCCAAAATGCTAGTACTGTGTACACCAACAGAAGTGTAATAACAACTATGGGTGCACTGTATGTATTGTGTACACAACCAGAAAAGTAGTAGCAACTGCACTATGGGTGCACAGTACTGTGTACATCACCAGAAGTGTAATAACAGCTATGGGTGCACTGTATGTATTGTGTACACCACCAGAAAAGTAGTAGCAACTGCACTAGGGGTGCACGGTATTGTGTACACCACCAGAAGTCTAATAGCAACAATGGGTGCACTGTATGTATTGTGTACCTGAAAAGTAGTGACTGAATAACATATGATATGCCTGTCTGAAGTACATTAGAAAAAGTACACCAGGGATGGCCTGCAGTCAGATATAGCTAAACTGGATGCAGTGGATATATATATATATATATATATATATATATATATATATATATATATATACACACACACACATACACACACACACACACACACAAGACTGTCTGTGTATATGTGTGTATCTATATATATATATATATATATATATATATATATATATATTAAATACACTGCAGCTAACTGAATAACCTGCCTGCCTGAAGTATATTAGAAAAAGTACACCAGGAATGGCCTGCAGTCAGATATAGCTAAACTGGATATATATATATATATATATATATATATATATATATATATATATATATATATATATATATATATATATATATATATATATATATATATACACTGCAGCTAACTGAATAGCCTGCCTGCTCAATCTAAATGACACTCTCTCTCTGTCCATGCCAACAACACACTACATGGGGCCGACGTGCAGGCAGCCTTATATAGTGTGGGGTTGTGGACTTAGTCCCCCTGAGCCATGATTGGCCAAAGGCACCCTGCCAATTATGGCTTTCTTAGCTGAGGGCGCTGGGATTGGCCAAAGCATGCAGGTCATGGTGCATGCTTTGGTCAATCATCATACAGCAATGCACTGCGCTCCTGCAGTGCATTATGGGGCATTATGCGGCACTTGAATTTGGCGCGAATGCCCCATAGTGTTCGGTTTCCGACAAAAAGGCGAACAGCCAATGTTCAAGTCGAACTCATGTTCGACCCGAACATAAAGCTCATCCCTACTTTGGAGCTGTGAAGGTTAACAGCAGTGGCTCCTAATCAGGAAAGCTGCACTGCTCACCCATCCCCTCCTGCCTCCTCTGACATTCATAGAACTACACTCCTAATGAGTTCTGTGAATGGGTGGAGGAGATACTATCATTCAACTGTTCCCCCTTCATTCACAGAACTTGATGCATCATGGGAGTGTAGTAGGACAAGTTCTATGACTAGTGGAGGTGGCAAAAGGGGAAGAAAAGCATTGCAACTTTTCTGATTAGGAACCACTGATGTTAACATTACAAGTGCGAAAAGATAGCTGCTCAGGGCAGTATTTGGCAGCTGTGAAGGGGACACAGAAGCAGCCACCTGCAGGTAATGAAATACCTAGCATTACACATACCTAATGTGTATGGTGCTATATCCCCCAAAATAATTCACTAAACCTCAGCTTTAATGGCACTGCAACACATCAATGCATGCATGGTGGAGTTACCGTACATTGTGGTACTCCATGCAATTTACTGTGGCATTCCACAATGTTTTGGTGTGAACAAGCCCTAAACTGTACTGCCTACTTTTGTAATAAAAAGGATTCACAAGCCCCCAGTACCACTTTAGATGTGAAGACCTCTCTGTAGTACATTTCAGGGAATGCCTATAATGTGAACTCAAAGTCAGTGCAAACTGGGAAATGGAATGAGACTATTTTAACAGAAAGATGGATGAAAAATCAGGGAAAACTTCAGAGTACAACTGCAAAGGCTTTATGGAAGAGAAATGTAAAAATGTAAATGTTTTATGTGTTAGGAAATCACATCTTGCTTCACATGAAAAGAAAAGCATCATTTTTATTATAATTAAAATACCTACAGTAGCAATTATACAGTTTTTATTACCCATAAATTATAAATGTTTACAGATGACATCTTCATAGATTAAAAGGAACAAACTGAAAATGACATGGTTATGGGTAGCCGTCAGCATTATACATGAAAAAGGTTGCCGTGTGAATGGACTGCTCCTGGGGGACTGACAGTCTCTATTCCCACTTGATCTGCACAAAAATAAAAGACTTGTTGTGCTCAAAGAAATTGCACTTCTAAACCTTGTTACTTATAAGGAACTATATTTGTATGGCTGTACAAATCAATATACTGTAAGGTAGGCTAATTGTCCAAGAAAACTAGTTAGGTTTTATCTTATATTTTATGTCAATTAAACATACATCTGTCAATTAGATGCACACTTTTTAACATGGAAACCTCAACTTTTATAGGAATTGTGATGGTTACATAGACCTGGAAGAGTTGAAGGGTATGTTGGAAGCAACTGGTGAGACCATTACAGAGGATGACATTGAGGAATTGATGATAGACGGAGATAAAAATAATGATGACAAAATTGACTACGATGGTGAGTAGTTCTTCAGGGTAGAACATGGACATAGTGTTATTATAATCACTTGTTTTTGTGGCAGGAGCATCATTTGTGAGACATTAGTGTCCAGATGAAAATAGAAGCAAAATGAATAGGTTATAAAAATGTAACGTGTATTCATGGTATGTAGATCCAAAACGTTTAGTCTGAAATAAAATGAGGAAGGGGTAGAACCCTTTGTCAGATTTCTGTTGCTAAAGGTATACAAATGGGGTGATGGGTCCATTAATGGTGTCTAGTATAACCAAGGCCAAATCTAAACTTAATGGCTCTGGTTAGGTAGCATTTACAAGCCAAGGGACCCAAAAGACCACTTCACATAGGGTTTTTTTTCTACTAAAAAGAGTGAAAAATCTGATGCAGCTCTGCATAGAAACCAATCAGTTCCCTGTTTTTTTTTGTTGTTGTCAAAGCTTAAAGAGGAGATCCGCCCACCGCTGCAAAAATCCAGCAGCTACACATACTGCAGCTGCTGACTTTTAATAATTGGACACTTACCTGTCCTGGAGTCCAGCGATGTTGGCACTGCAGCTGATGTTTCCATCAGCTGTCGGGTGCTCCTGCCGCCATTGCAGGTAAGGGAACCCGGCAATGCAGCATTACAGCTGCACTGTCGGGTCCCTACTGCGCATGCACAAGGCACCACTGCGCTCTCCTACTGGCCTGACAGCGGGGGAAGGAGGAGGGAGGAGGGAGGAGGAGGGAGCTGAGCCACTGACGTAATTCGCTGCTGCCAGATTTTCCGGAAGTGGGGACAGAATACCCGTCAAAGGCATGTATCCGCTCCCCCCCCCCCCGCCAGTTTTAGTAAATCAACCCCAAAGTGCCCAGAATGATGTAATAAATGTGTCAAACCAATAATCATAGAGTCCAAGAAGATTTTAAAATACTTTATATTAGGGTGATGGTTGAATTATACATCCAGTGCTTTTTTGTGGGCTTTAACACTCCTTCCTCATCAGGGATTACAAATGTGAACCGGAAAGGTAGGGTTGTAATTATATGTGGAATCTTATAGTGTGCTAAAATTAATGCAGATTAGGGGCTTCAGTAACATATAGTATGACTCCCTTCACCTTGGAGATATCTGCTCATACTTCTTGTTTTGTCTCTGGGATGGGAAATTAAGAGAAATCTCACTGAGTTTCACTACCTTCACTACTCAGTCCAAAATAAGAATAAGGTTTTGGCTTTACTTATACAAGGAATAAATGCACTTTAACTCACTTCATTTAAAAGCCTGTATGCATCTTGTCCTGCTAACAGGTTTTCCCAGTGAAGTGAACAGATTTTGGGCCATACATGCTGAAGGGATGTGTAGGAGCAAGAAGATACTGAAAAAAATGTTTATGCATTGCTGAATAGGCTACACACATAGATGTGCGCACAGGGTGTGCCGGATGTGCCTGTTCTCATTAGCATTATCGATGTGTGATGGAGGGGAGATGGGACAGATCTCCCACTGAGCGGCTCTGCTTATAAGAGGAGTATGTAAGCATTTCTCTCTCATTCTGTATTTGCCGGCAGGGAGATCATGTGCTGGCGGGGAGATTATAAAGATTTCCTCTCTAAATGGCAGAGTGCTTTTTGTAAATATTTTATTATATCTTTTCATGTGATAACACTGAAGAAATGACACTTTGTTACAATGTAAAGTAGTGAGTGTACAGCTTGTATAACAGTGTAAATTTGCTGTCCCCTCAAAACAACTCAACACACAGCCATTAATGTCTAAACCAATGGCAACAAAAGTGAGTACACCCCTAAGTGAAAATGTCCAAATTGGGCCCAAATTGTCAATATTTTGTGTGGCCACCATTATTTTCCAGCACTGCCTTAACCCTCTTGGGTATGGCATTCCCCAGAGCTTCACAGGTTGTCACTGGAGTGCTCTTCCACTCCTCCATGATGACATCACGGAGCTGGTGGATATTAGAGACCTTGTGCTCCTCCACCTTCCATTTGCGGATGCCCCACAGATGCACAATAGGGTTTAGGTCTAGAGACATGCTGGGTTAGTCCACCACCTTTACCCTCAGCTTCTTTAGCAAGGCAGTGGTCGTCTTGGAGGTGTGTTTGGGGTCGTTATCATGTTGGAATACTGCCCTGCGGTCCAGTCTCCGAAGGGAGAAGGATCATGCTCTGCTTCAGTATGTCACAGCACATGTTGGCATTCATGGTTCCCTCAATAAACTGTAGCTCCTCAGTGCCAGCAGCACTCATGCAGTCCCAGACCATGACACTCCCACCACCATGCTTGACTGTAGGCAAGACACACTTGTCTTTGTACTCCTTACCTGTTTGCCACCACACACGCTTGACACCATCTAAACCAAATTAGTTTATCTTGGTCTCATCAGACCACAGGACAGTAACCCATGTTCTTAGTCTGCTTGTCTTCAGCAAACTGTTTGTAGGCTTTGTTGTGCATCATCTTTAGAAGAGGCTTCCTTCTGGGATGACAGCCATGCAAACCAATTTGATGCAGTGTGAGGCATATGGTCTGAGCACTGACAGGCTGACCCCCCCACCCCCACCCCTTCAACCTCAGTAGCAATGCTGGCGGCACTCATACGTCTATTTCCCAAAGACAACCTCTGGATATGACGCTGAGCACATGCACTCAACTCCTTTGGTCAACCATGGCGAGACCTGTTCTGAGTGGAACCTGTCCTGGTAAACCACTGTATGGTCTTGGCCACCATGCTGCAGCTCAGTTTCAGGGTCTTTGTAATTTTATAGCCTAGGCCATCTTTATGTAGAGTAACAATTCTTTTTTTCAGATCCCCAGAGAGTTCTTTGCCATGAGGTGCCATGTTGAACTTCCAGTGACCAGTATGAGAGTGTGAGAGCGATAACACCAACTTTAACAGACCTGCTCCCCATTCACACATAAGACCTTGTAACACTAACTAGTCACATGACACCAGGGAGGGAACATGGCTAATTGGGCCCAGTTTGAACATTTTCTCTTAGGGGTGTACTCACTTTTGTTGCCAGTGGTTTAGACATTAATGGTTGTGTGTTGAGTTATTTTGAGGGGACAGCAAATTTTCACTGTTATACAAACTGTACATTCACTACTTTACATTGTAGCAAAGTGTCATTTCTTCAGTGTTGTCACATGAAAAGATATAATAAAATATTTGCGAAAATGTGAGGGGTGTACGTGTATGTTATAATACAAAAGCATTGAAAGAGATCAGGGGGGTTTAACAATGATAATATCAGATTAAAAGTGCACTTACTCTTTAAATAATACAAACTTAAGATGCAAATGCTATGAAACTTTATTTTTTTGAAATTGTATCCCAAAAGTATATAAAATTGTACAAAAGCCAAACACGTTCATCTTTTGCATATTTGCCTTATGTAATCATAATTATATATAATTTCCCCAAATCATGAGGGGAGGTCTTAGTTGCTTAGCAACTGTCGATGCTGTGGCCTTGATATGTTGTTGTTTTTTTAGGTTCTGCATACCAAAAGAAAAATCTACAGAACTCTTAAAAATGCTTGTCATTCTGCTAAGCTTGCCACTGGAAAATTACATATGTGCAAATAGAAGTAACAGATTGCAAATCATAAATATTTTAATACTATCCTTTAAATTCAGTTTTGAAACATTCTTACGTTTTTATTTTTTATTTTTTTGCTTTATGGAGCAATCTGTTTTGTTGTGGCACCCTTGATGTTGAATGTCAACAATCAAGAAAATGTTCAAATCACAGAATAAACTAAAAATATTTGTATGACACATACATATTAGATGCAATGAAGGTTATTCCTCTGTGATGCTACAATAAAAGTATACGGAACAGCAAAAATGTGTTTTAACTATGAAATATCCTTCCTCACAAAAGTATATATTTTTACATTTACAAGTAAAAATATTTTATATAAATATCTTAATATCCCCAATAGTAAGTAGTGGAGATAGGTTGGGACTTTGACAAAGCCATGGCCTGGTAAGGCCATGTATTTCCATCCCATGGGACTTTAAATGAAACCATGGCCTGGTAACGTCATGTGTTTCCATCCCTATTTAATTCAAAAAAAGGGGGAGCAAGGGGGGAAGGGGGTATTGGGACTTTATATCAAACACGTGGTAGCAAAGGAATGAATTGGTGAATAAATAGGAATTTTATTGATTACATATTATAATGACATAAAATTCTGGTATCAATAGTAAGCAAGGTAATTGCAAAACAAGGTAATTGCAAAACATGGTAATGTACAAACATGATAATAACATTAGTGTCACAAAGTAGAATCACAATAAAAGTCCAAGGTTCACCAAGGCATGATTAGATAAAAACGTAAGCAGATTGATGCCTGCAAGACCAAGGGCCTCTTACACCTGTTGGGATAGTAGATAATAACTTGAAAAACTGGGTATGTTAATAGAAACACGGTATTTGGTAGCTCTATGCGTTTCGTGGCCTTTGAACCACTCGTCAGGAGCAAAGCACGTGATAAATCTATGATAGAGAAATTGTAGGTAGATAATCAAAAATAAATTTAAAATGAATGAAAGGCATGAACAGGGGTGGGGTAAAGGAAACCCCACACCAAATGCATGATTACTTACTCAGGTCAACATGTTGGTGGTATGGTAGGTTGGCGCTGCAAGCCATCTCCTCTGGGCTGCCTGCCATGGCTCCCGGTTGGACGTGCCTATAGATGGCTTGCTGCGCCGACCTACCATACCACCAACATGTTGACCTGAGTAAGTAACCATGCACTTGGTGTGGGGTTTCTTTTACCCCACCCCTGTTCATGTCTTTCATTAATTTTACATTTATTTTTGATTATCTACCTACAATTTCTCTATTATAGATTTATCATGTGCTTTGCTCCTGACGACTGGTTCAAAGGCCTCGAAACGCATAGAGCTACCAAATGCCATGTTCCTATCAACATACCCAGTTTTTCAAGTTATTATCTACTACCCCAACAGGTGTAAGAGGCCCTTGGTCTTGCAGGCATCAATCTGCTTACATTTTTATCTAATCATGCCTTGGTGAACCTTGGACTTTTATTGTGATTCTACTTTGTGACACTAATGTTATTATCATGTTTGTACATTACCATGTTTTGCAATTACCTTTTTTTGCAATTACCTTGCTTACTATTGATACCAGCATTTTATGTCATTATAATATGTAGACAATAAAATTCCTATTTATTCACCAATTCATTCCTTTGCTACCACATGCTTCATATAAAGTCCCAATATCTCCCTTCCCCCCTTGCTCCCCCTTTTTTTGAATTAATATCCCCAATGTCAGTCTGTATAAGGTCCCTGCTCTCTGCAAACTTTCATCACTCAAAGGGGAAACATCCCCCTCCCTCTCTCCTATGACCTACGGATTTAATGGGAAGGTGTACCCCGCAAGGTTGTTAAAGTTTAAGTGATTTATGTGTGCTTTTAAACCTTTTAGTAATGTTAATGCATCTGTATGTTTTACAGAATTCCTGGAGTTTATGAAAGGAGTTGAATAAATGGAAGGGCAAAACGAGTTCCACGCAGTTCCACCTCTACAGTGTTTTTCTTAATTTTGTGCTGTATCGCAAAACATACTAAATAGCAAACAGAATACAATCATCACTACAATGAATATATATATAATATAATTTCAAATGTCATATATACATAAAGGACAACATTTTTCGACGCTGTAAATATTTCAGAGTATCTAATATCTTAAAAATGGGAGATTATGAAAACAAAAGACACTATGACTTTACAGTAATTTTGACTGCATTCACTGATATGATGCCTGTGTGCCATGAATAAAGTACATGATTTTAAGGTATAGTTTGTTTTTTTATATTTATACATACAATCAGAACATTTAAAGTAGAACTAAAGGCAAAACTTTTTTTTTCATTTTGGATAGAGTAAGAGAGGGTTATAACCCTCTAAGGTTTATTTTTGTCCTCTTTGTCCCAATGGGGAGATTTCCCTTCACTTCTTGTCCCATAGCCAAACAGGAAGTGAGAGGAAATTCCTGCAAATTAAGGGAATTCCTTGGGGACCCCTAGGTCACTGGAACTAGTGTCCCCATTGGAAGAATTCCCGCTATTATTTTTCTGGGGACAACCCAAAATGTGGGATTTTCTTTACATTCAATGATTAATAAGAGTTAAATAACTAATTAAAAATGTGCTTAAATTACGCTTGCAGTAAAGCAGTTGTGAAAGTGTAATTCACTAAGAATTTTGTGTTAAAGCGGGGGTTCACCCACACCGCCAAAAAAAAAAATATTAAAAGCCAGCAGCTACAAATACTACAGCTGCGGACTTTTAATACATGGCCACTTACCTGTCCCAGGGTCCAGCGATGTCGGCAGGGGACGCCGAGAACCCCCTCGGTTCTCGGCAGCTGCCGCCGCCATCCTAGGTGAGGGAATCAGGAAGTGAAGCGTTGCGGCTTCACTTCCCGGTTCCCTACTGCGCATGCACGAGTCGCGCTGCGCGTCCCTAGTGGTCCCCACTCTCTCCTGGGAGCTGTGTGTTCCCAGCAGACAGCGCGGTCAGGACGGGAAGAGGCATAGACTCCCATGGGAGTCTATCCCGGAAGTGGGTGCAAATACCTGTCTTAGACAGGTATCTGCACCCCCCTCCCCCCTGAAAGGTGCCAAATGTGACACCGGAGGGGGGGAGGGTTCCGAAAAGCGGAAGTTCCATTTTTATGTGGAACTCCGCTTTAAATACTGAATGCGGTATTTGTTCCATTTAGCAGTAATTACCTCATTTAATGCAGTAATTTACCGCATTGAGCTGGTTGCTAAGGAGTGGGCCGGAAAGCCCCGCTGACAGCTGAATAAAATAAAATGGCGACAATTAAAAATGATGAAAAAAAAAGTGTAGGCCCCCCAATGCATACCAGGCCATTTGGGTCTGGAATTGATTTTAGGGGGTTCCCCACACCAAAATTTAAAATAAAATAGTGTGGGATCCCCCCCAGAATCCATACCAGACCCTTATCTGAGCATGCAGCCCGGCAGGTCAGGAAAGGGGGGGTGAGCAAGTGCCCCCTCCTAAACCATACCAGGCCACATGCCCTTAACATGGGTTAGTGGGTGCTTTGGGGCGGGGGGGCTCAGACCCCCAACCCAAAGCACCTTGCCCCCATGTTGATGGGGCTTATTGGAATATGAAAGCCCCCTTTAACAAGGGGCCCCCTTGATCCCGCCCCCCCATGTGAATGGGTATGGGGTACATTGTACCCCTACCCATTCACCAAAAAAGTGTAAACGTGAATAAAAACAGGAGGCAGTTTATGACAATTGCTTTATTCAAAAATTTTAAAAAAGTGTTCCCTGATGTAGATCCATCGTCAATCATGACGCCCAAACAAAAAGGTCCTCTCTTAACGAACGCTCCCACACTCTGCCTGCTCCGCCGTGTGACAGTTCTTATATAGGGAAGGGGTGGGGCCACTGATGTCACCAGGTGGCCCCGCTATTTGTGACGTCATCGACCAGTACATGCTGGGCAGTAGACCATTTTTTGTTTTTTTCGGGTTGGCCGTGCGGCAGGTGTCCTGATTAATGATGGATCTACATAGGGGGACATTTTTTATTTTATTTTTAATAAAAGAATTGTCAAAAACTGGCTTCTGTCTTTATTCACTTTTACACTTTTTTGATGAATGGATAGGAGTACAATTCATTCATATGGGGGGCGGGGATCTGAGGGTTAACTTTATTAAAGTGGGCTTCCAGATTCCGATAAGCCCCCTGCCCGCAGACCCCCACAACCACCGGCCAGGGTCATGGGGATGAGGCCCTTGTCCCCATCAATATGGGGACAAGGTGCTTTCTGTGCCACCCTAAAGCACCCACCCATGTTGAGGGCATGTGGCCTGGTATGGTTCAGGAGGGGGGGCATTCGCTCATCCTCCCCTTTCCTGACCTGCCGAGCTGCATCCTCGGATAAGGGTCTGGTATGGATTCTGGGTGTATCCCACACCATTTTTTTTTTAATCTTGGCATGGGGTTCCCTTTAAGGCCTGATATGCATTGGTGAGGCCCCACGCTGTTTTTTTTTTTCATCATTTTTAATTGTCGGCATGTTCATTTTACATTCAGCTGTCAGCGGGAAACCTGTTGACAGCTAATGAGTCATCCGTTGTTAAGGATGCTTTGGCTGGTGTCCCTGCCCGCTCCTTAGCAGCCAGCTATTTGTCAAAAAATGTTGACAAATACCACATTCGATACCGCCAGCAAAACCCTGGTGGTAAATATTGTATGTTTTTTAACTCTCGGGTCCGTTTGTGAATTGGACTTAAGGGCTTTTTAAATAAATAGTTACCGCCACATTTTTTTATTTTGTGTAAAATACCACATAATCGTTATTTTTTATTTTTTTTATGAATTGGACTTAATTTACTGCATGCAATAGTTTATGCAAATGAGTCATGTGACTGCGTTATCGTATGCAGTTAATATTAGTGAATTGACCCCAAAGAGAGAGGTTAAATCTCTGTAACAAAGACACAGACAGAAAAAGAGGCTTCCCCTAGTGGTGGACTTTTTAGGCACATATAAAAAGGCGTAAAAGAGTATATAAAGTACAAAATATGGTTTATTAAATAGAAAAAGAATAAAAATATGACAATAATGTAACATCTATTTTTAGGGATGCGCATCAAGCAGTTTTACATTGGTAGAGTGTTTAAAGCAATACTCTTGTACCCGACGCGTTTCGTTAATTAGCCTCCTTCCTCAAGGGTGGGTGTGAGTTACAGATAGTTCTAGTGGGTGTGAGTTACAGATAGTTCTACATTAGAAGAAATATGTTAAAAGGACAATGGTAAGCATATAGGTATACATATACGTAAAAACAATACATAGTGTACTTTTCATCTCATTTTCACTTACGTTAACACTGTATTAGCTGACTTGGCATTCCATGAAACTTTAAATAAAAGCAGCGGCAATGACATGGTCTGTCTACCCTGTATATTCTTAATTCTGAGAAAAAAAGTGTTTATTTGCATATCAAAAATAGGATTTCTATATAGGTAGCGATGAAGTTTCTATCTAAGTACAAAATGTATGTATATAATATTCTCTTCAAAAAAAGAGAAGAGAAGGCCCATGAAGGGTGTATAAGGAGATAGAAATTTGAGGCTCCACTGAGGCCGGAGGGCAGGTCCTGCAAGAAAAATGTAATATTGCAAGTGTATAGTAACAGATCCTCTTAATCTTAAAGTGTAGAAATTCAAAAATTAGTATGGTATTTAGAGAAAAACTATCATATAAGATTTGACCTATACCTGGAGGTGGCTCAGTAGATGGCATTAAAAGGTGTGTAGTGGGTAGCTAAAAATAGTGACAAACAAATAAATAGAGGTTCAATTAATTAAATAATTAAATCCTAGATAAATGTTTCTCAAAGCAAGAGATTATATAAAGAGTAAAAAATACTGCAATGCTGTGGCATCTAATAAAATTAAACTACTTCTTTAGAGACTAGTTGGTGTGTATAGAGTATATAGGGTGTAGTAGATTTTATATTAAATTAAGCCGTTTGATTGTTCAAAAGAGGCCACAGACAGGATCTTAATGCAGAAGTTTTCAGAGGTGTAATCAGTAAGCTTAGGCTGAAATAACAGCCATTTAAAAGTCATTATTTACTTACATGCCAAGCAGATGGATGGGTATCTGTTCAGACCGGTGTCATCCCGCAGACTGCAAGGGATGTCCGGCATGAACGTGTGCTATGTATATAAAGCCTGCCTCCCCCAATCAGCTGCTGATGAAAATTACAACAACTGATAGTATGGGAGGGAGGAAAGGCAGGTACGAGCCACGTATGGCCCCCCAGGAGGAGTGTCCGCCACCCCATCCGAGGTGAGCATGCACGGGCACTCGCGTCAGGATGTAGCCGTGCCCACTCCACCCGCCGACACAGTATGCTTCCCCGGTGGACTGCGCATGTCCGCCGGGGTCGCAAGATGGAGGCCAGTCGAGGATGGAAATATACTGTAGCCTCACATAACGCTGCCACGGGTTGTAAAGCCTGGGCGGCTTAGTGTGCCAGGTGAGCAACAAGTTAATTAGGCAATGTAATAGCATGATGTTACAAGAACATCACCTTTTTGTATAAAGACAAACATAAAAATATATAGTTACCATCGGTGTAGTTTGCATTTTTCGAAATCAAGAAAGTGCTGGTGACAGGCAACGTTGCACAGGTTAATATGACATTATGGGATGGATAGATATAAATTTACATGACATTATAGAGTAAGGTATACAAAGTACAATAAGCAAGGACAGTGGGGTCAATCACATCAAACTGGGATAATTAGTTTACATGGTAGATAAAAGAGAGATTTGTGGCAGGATCAACCATCTTTTCTTTTCATTCACAGACAATGTAATGTAATAGTCAAAACAAACAGTAATAGCAGTTGTTATAAACAAAGGAAATTTCTAGAGGTGTTCAAGCATTAGGCCAGAAACATACGTAATCTGAGGACATAAGGATTAGAATGGTAAACTGGGAGCGTATATAAATTGAAGTAGCAAAGAGTAATATATGCTTAATGGGCCCACCGTAAAGTGTAGTATTTGTATATATATGGGCAAATTCATATGCATATTAAGTTGCACCTAAATATGCATTGCCAGTTGGACTTGAGCTATTTAAGCTTTCTATACTGTAAAAGATGTATTGCTAGAATAATTATGTATAACAGGAATTCGCTGTTGGCCTATTAATTCCAACCATAGAATACGGGTATAGGTGGAAGAAGGTAATAACAAATAAAGAAAAGATGCTAATCAACCGCATGCATCCAGGTCCCAGAGGGAGACACTGGAACAGTGGGGGGGGGGGCAGTGGTGGTTATTGTTCCCTACCACCTGAGGAGAAACCCTCAAGAAACGACTTGAACCTAATTGTTTCATTCAAGCCCGGAGGCTGGGTAGCCTTTAATTTGTATATCCATCGAGATTCCATTTGTAATAGGATCTTATTCCAGTCTCCCCCTCTGAGACCCGGGTGCACACGGTCTAAAATGAGAAATCTTATTTTTGGAAACTTTCCATTATGTACTAATGTGCTATGTCTCTCAAGGGGGAGATCGGGATCGCAGGTTTTCATACATAATATATGTCTGTACGCCCTTCTCCAGAACTCCACTTTTGTTTTGCCAATATAAAAGCATGTGCATTCGCATAGAAGCATATATATTACCCCGTGGGTTTTACAATTGGCGAAATGCTTGGGGTAGAAGATCTGACCGTTCGGAAGGGTAGGGTTTTTTTCTGTGAGCATGAATTTGCAATAATTGCATGCCCCACATTTAAAAGTTCCCTTGTATTTACAGTGAGATTTATTCAATTCCCCCTTATATTCACTGGTGATGATTCTATCTCTCAGTGATGTGGCCCGTTTAAAGGTAAAAAGAGGTTTGGGAGGAACAAACGGTCCCAGTGCTGGATCACATTGTAACATATGCCAGTATTTTTCTATAATGCTTTTAATTTGCTTTTGTTGATTGCTATATTTTGTAATGATTCTGATGGCATTGATGTCATTTTTGGTTTTAGATTTCTCAGAGTGGAGTAACTCATTTCTTGATTGTAAGGAGGCTTTTTTAAAAGATCGTTTTAGTGAAGCGTGAGAGTAGCCCCGTTGTAGCAATCTCTCCCGTAGTTTGTTTGCCTCTATTTTAAAGGTGTTATCGTTTGAGCAGTTTCGTCTTACCCTGAGGTACTGGCTATATGGGATCGAGTCCATAAGGGGTTTGGGATGGAAGCTGGTGGCATGCAGGATTGCATTGCTCGCAGTGGGTTTCCTATACAGCCTGCTCAAAATGGCTCCCCCCTCTCCTCTATAGGCTTCTACATCCAAAAATGTAACACAGTGTTTGTCAAATGACATGGTAAAGTTTAAATTGATATCGTTACGATTCATCCTCAAGAGGCATTGTTGAAGTAAATCTGATGGGCCGTCACAGATGATGAAAATGTCATCAATGTACCGGTACCACCCAAGGATGTGGTCCGTGTACATCGATAGAGCCTCATCACCTAGGAACATGGCCTCCCACTCCCCCAGGTACAGGGTGGCATACGATGGGGCACAACATGTCCCCATCGCAACCCCCTGCACCTGGAGGTAGTAGGAGCCATTGAAAGTAAATACATTATGATTAAGGATGAATTCTAACAATGAGATAATAAACTCTCCATATACAGGATCCACATTTTTAGCTTTGTGTAAAATGTGTTTAATAGCCGCTACGCCTTTTACATGGGGGATTGAGCTATACAGGGATTCAACATCTACTGTTACTAATAGTGCACTTTTAGGGTCTTCAATTTGTCAAAAATTTGCAAAAAATGAAGTGTATCCTTGACAAAGGAAGGTAGGGATGAAACAAACGGTTTTAGATCTTCGTCCACTAATTTACTGGCATTCTCACTAATCGCCCCGGTGGGTTTTGGGTGTCCTTGTGGATTTTTGGTAATGCATAAAATACCGGGGTACGGGGAAAGTTATTTCTAATAAATTCCCATAATGATTTGGTAATTATAGAGTTGGAGTAGGCCGTGTCTACTAACAGATAGAAATCATCGTTATATTTTTTGGCAATGCTTGCCGGTATCCGGCGGTACCATTCCAAGTTGTTTAATATTCTGTTGCACATGTTGACGTATTTATCGTCAAGCACAACGATATTTCTGCCTTTATCTGCAGCCTTTATTGTAATTTGGTTATTACTGGAAAGTGCTTTTAGTGCTGAGATTTCTCTTTTTGTTAAATTATTGGAATGTGTTGTACGGATTTTCAACTTGTCTAGTTCTTTATCAACTCATTTGAGAAAGGCCGCAGCGTTTGGAAGGATACTCGGTGCTGGACAGAAATCTGACTTTTTCTTTAATGTAGACTTATTCACCTTAGAGGGCCCGCCTGATGTTTCAATTGAATTCAGAATTTGAGAGAGATTGATATTATCAATAAGATCAGTTTGGTCATTCTCCTCGAGGAGAGAGACAAACTGGTCTAATGCCGGGTTTTCTTGTGGAGTGAAGTCCATCGACCCTTCTTGTTTGTGATAGAGTTTTTTCTTCAGGATCAGTTTCCATACAAAGAGTTGAAGATCTTTATATATTTCATATTTATCTACATCTTGATTTGGGCAGAAATTTAGGCCTTTTTTAAGGACAACTATTTCATCTTGGGAGAGTTTGTACGATGATAAATTAATTATGTTCAGCTCATTTGCTTCCTGTTCATTGGCAAATTCAGGGGCGGTTATAGTGCTATCTGTGTGTATGTGTTGAGATTGGGTTCTGTCGGTTGAGCACCCATCAAGATCTTTTCTAAAAAAGAAGGATCATTGGAAATAGTGTCTAGTGAACCAGTGGTTGAAATGTTGGATTGGGGAGTGGCTTCCCTTGTCAGGGTGTGCGTGTTGGTTTGTGTGTTTAATGTCTTCGTCATTGACTTATGTGATGATGTGGGGGGGTTTGTTTTCCTAGGGACGTCCAAGGTTAGTTTTTTAGCCTGTTGTCCCTCAGTGGGATCACCGTGGTATGTGCGTTTTGTGCTTTGCCCTGTTTTTGATTTGTGAGGGATTTGGTAAGGGGGTTGGGGCAAATTAGAAGTAGGTTGTGAGGGGGTAGGTTGATGTCCCTGGTATTGATTATTTTTGTTTTGATTGGATCTACTTTGGGTCCATTTGTATGCTTTGCCATCTTTGAAGGCATTTCTATCCCGAGTGAGTTTTTGTCATTTTTTCATAAGTATGTCCTTATTAAATGCCTCTAGATGTGTTTTCAATCTATCTTCCTTGTTTGTAATGGGTCTCTGGGTTTTAAATTGCTGCAGTTTATTACATAAAATTATAATATCTGTATCCAAATTACTGGATCTTTTTCTATACTCGTCTATTAGAATTTCCATCAAGCTCTGTGAACAACTACGTAGTGCTTTTTCCCATTTATTCTTGAATTCCGAGTCCAGGCCATCGAGGGTAGGGAAGATCTGGACTCGCAATCCCATAGAGTTGATGTCCTCTTTCATGTAGTCTTGGAAAGATCTAACATGCCAATATAACAAGGATTTCTTCTCCAAGATTTTAGAGAGTCTGGAAAATAGCGAGGAGATTTCAGAGTCTATAGATTCCTTGTCTCCAAAATCTTTTAAATACCCTTCCATGAGGGTTTCCCAATCATCGCCCGTGAAACTTGTTATGTTGCTTTATAGTTAGAAGAATTTAATTTAATCCGAAAATATTTTTTTTTTTATATTGGTAATATTACAAATTCTATTGGTTGTAATTATTGTGCAGAGGGTTACCGGTCTTTAAGTGGGGAGCGGTATCTACTACCAAATACTCTATGACAGATATTGTAGATCGGCAGCCGACTGTGAGGTTGTGCCACATCCAAATTTTAAAACTATACAGAAAAAGAGGGTTCCCCTAGTGGTGGACTTTTTAGGCACATATAAAAAGGCATAAAAGAGTGTATAAAGTACAAAATATGGTTTATTAAATAGAAAAACAATACAAATATGACAATAATGTAACATCTATTGTTAGGAATGCGAATCAAGCAGTTTTACATTGGTACAGTGTTTAACCACTTCAGCCCCGGAAGGATTTACCCCCTTCCTGACCAGAGCACTTTTTACAATTTGGCACTGCGTCACTTTAACTGCTAATTGCGCGGTCATGCAATGCTGTACCCAAACAAAATTTGCATCCTTTTCTTCCCACAAATAGAGCTTTCTTTTGATGGTATTTGATCACCTCTGCCGTTTTTATTTTTTGCGATATAAAGGGAAAAGGACCGAAAATTTTGAAAAAAAATGATATTTTCTACTTTTTGTTATAAAAAAAATCCAATAAACTCAATTTTAATCATACATTTAGGCCAAAATGTATATGGCCACATGTCTTTGGTAAAAAAAATGTCAATAAGTGTATATTTATTGGTTTGCGCAAAAGTTATAGCATCTACAAGCTAGGGTACATTTTCTGGAATTTACACAGCTTTTAGTTTATGACTGCCTATGTCATTTCTTGAGGTGCTAAAATGACAGGGCAGTACAAAAAACCCCTAAATGACCCCATTTTGGAAAGTAGACACCCCAAGGACATTGCTGAGGGGCATGTTGAGCCCATTGAATATTAATTTTTTTTGTCCCAAGTGATTGAATAATGACAAAAAAAAAAAAAATTACAAAAAGTTGTCACTAAATGATATACTGCTCACCAAGGCCATGGGCATATGTGGAATTGCACCCCAAAATACATTCAGCTGCTTCTCCTGAGTATGGGGATACCACATGTGTGGGACTTTTTTGGAGCCTAGCCGCGTACGGGGCCCCTAAAACCAATCACCGCCTTCAGGATTTCTAAGGGCGTAAATTTTTTATTTCACTCCTCACTACCTATCACAGTTTTGAAGGCCATAAAATGATGCCCAGATGGCACCCCCCCCCCCAAATGACCCCATTTTGGAAAGTAGACACCTCAAGCTATTTTCTGAGAGGCATGTTGAGTCCATGGAATATTTTATATTTTGACACAAGTTGCGGGAAAGTGACACATTTTTTTTTTTTTTTGCACAAAGTTGTCACTAAATGATATATTGCTCACACAGGCCATGGGCATATGTGGAATTGCACCCCAAAATACATTTAGCTGCTTCTCCTGAGTATGGGGATACCACATGTGTGGGACTTTTTGGGAGCTTAGCCGCGTACGGGGCCCCGAAAACCAATCTCTGCCTTCAGGATTTCTAAGGGTGTAAATTTTTGATTTCACTCTTCACTGCCTATCACAGTTTCGGAGGCCATGGAATGCCCAAGTGGCACAACCCCCCCCCCAAATGACCCCATTTTGGAAAGTAGACACCCCAAGCTACCCTTCCGAACGGTCAGATCTTCTACCCTAAACATTTCGCCAATTGTAAAACCCACGGGGTAATATATATGCTTCTATGCGAATGCACATGCTTGTATATTGGCAAAACAAAAGTGAAGTTCTGGAGAAGGGCGTACAGACATATATTATGTATGAAAACCTGCGATCCCGATCTCCCCCTTGGGAGACATAGCACATTAGTACATAATGGAAAGTTTCCAAAAATAAGATTTCTCATTTTAGACCGTGTGCACCCGGGTCTCAGAGGGGGAGACTGGAATAAGATCCTATTACAAATGGAATCTCGATGTATATACAAATTAAAGGCTACCCAGCCTCCGGGCTTGAATGAAACAATTAGGTTCAAGCCGTTTCTTGAGGGTTTCTCCTCAGGTGGTAGGGAACAATAACCACCACTGTCCCCTCCCCCCACTGTTCCAGTGTCTCCCTCTGGGACCTGGATGCATGCTGTTGATTAGCATCTTTTCTTTATTTGTTATTACCTTCTTCCACCTATGCCCATAGTCTATGGTTGGAATTAATAGGCCAACAGCAAATTCCTGTTATACATAATTATTCTAGCAATACATCTTTTACAGTATAGAAATCTTAAATATCTCGGGTCCAACTGGCAATGCATACTTAGATGCAACTTAATATGCATATGAATTTGCCCATATATATACACAAATACTACACTTTATGGTGGGCCCATGAAGCATATATTACTCTTTGCTACTTAAATGTATATACGCTCCCAGTTTACCATTCTAATACTTACGTCCTCAGATTACGTATGTTTCTGGCCTAATGCCTGAACATCTCTAGAAATTTCCTTTGTTTATAACTGCTATTACTGTTTGTTCTATTACATTACATTGTCATTACATTGACCCCTCTGTCCATGCTTATTGTACTTTATATACCTTACTCTATAATGTCATGTAAATTTATATCTATCCATCCCATAATGTCATATTAACCTGTGAGACGTTGCCTGTCACCAGCACTTTCTTGATTTTGAAAAATGCAAACTACACCGATGGTAACTATATATTTTTATGTTTGTCTTCATACAAAAAGGTGATGTTCTTGTAACATCATGCTATTACATTGCCTAATTAACTTGTTGCTCGCCTGGCACACTAAGCCGCCCAGGCTTTACAACCCGTGGTGGCGTTATGTGAGGCTACACTATATTTCTATCCTCGACTGGCCTCCATCTTGCGACCCCGGCGGGAAGCATACTGTGTCGGCGGGTGGAGTGGGCGTGGCTATGTCCCGACGCGAGTGCCCGCGCATGCGTGCCTCGGATGGGGCGGCGGTCACTCCTCCCGGGGGGCCATACATGGCTCGTACCTGCCTTTCCTCCCTCCCATACTTTCAGCTGTTGTAATTTTCATCAGCAGCTGATTGGGGGGGGGGAGGCTTTATATACATAGCACACATTCATGCCGGACATCCCTTGCAGTCTGCGGGATGACACCGGCCTGAACAGACACCCATCCATCTGCTTGGCATGTAAGTAAATAATGACTTTTAAATGGCTGTTATTTCAGCCTAAGCTTACTGATTACACCTCTGAAAACTTCTGCATTAAGATCCTGTCTGTGGCCTCTTTTGAACAATGAAACGGCTTAATTTAATATAAAATCTACTACACCCTATATACTCTATACACACCAACTAGTCTCTAAAGAAGTAGTTTAATTTTATTAGATGCCACAGCATCGCAGTATTTTTTACTCTCTTTATACAATGGAATGCTCTCCCAACCAACATCCGCATGGAAGAAAAGCCACCAGGCCTTCAGGAAAAAACTAAAGACCTTCCTTTTCTAGAAGCTGACTACAGAGAATACATCTAGCGCCTTGAGGCAATTCGGTTCGCATTTGCAGCGCTTTACAAATCATTCATTCATTCATTCATTCAATCTCTTGCTTTGCGAAACATTTATCTAGGATTTAATTATTTAATTAATTGAACCTCTATTTATTTGTTTGTCACTATTTTTAGCTACCCACTACACACCTTTTAACGCCATCTACTGAGCCACCTCCAGGTATGGGTCAAATCTTATATGATAGTTTTTCTCTAAATACCATACTAATTTTTGAATTTCTACACCTCAAGATTAAGAGGATCTGTTACTATACACTTGCAATATTACATTTTTCTTGCAGGACCTGCCCTCCGGCCTCAGTGGAGCCTCAAGTTTCTACCCTGTTTCCCTGAAAATAAGACCTAGCGTGATTGTCGGTGATGGCTGCAATATGAGCCCTACCCCCCAAATAAGCCCTACCCTGTTTCCCCGAAAATAAGCCCTACCCTGAAAATAAGACCTACAAGGACTTTAACTAGGACTTATTTGGGGGGTAGGGCTTATATTGCAGCCATCACGCTAGGTCTTACTTTCGGGGAAACAGGGTATCTCCTTATAGGCCCTTCATGGGCCTTCTCTTCTCCTTTTTTGAAGAGAATATTATATACATACATTTTGTGCTTAGATAGAAACTTCATCACTACCTATATAGAAATCTATTTTTGATATGCAAATAAACACTCTTTTTCTCGGAATCAAGAATATACTGGGTAGACAGACCATGTCATTGCCGCTGCTTTTAATTTAAAGTTTCATGGAATGCCAAGTCAGTTAATACAGTGTTAACGTAAGTGAAAATGAGATGAAAAGTACACTATGTATTGTTTTTACGTATATGTATACCTATGTGCTTACCATTGTCCTTTCAAAATATTTCCTCTAATGTAGAACTATCTGTAACTCACACCCACCCTTGAGGAAGGAGGCTAATTAACTCCGAAACACGTCGGGTGCAAGAGTATTGCTTTAAACACTATACCAATGTAAAACTGCTTGATTGCATTCTTAACAATAGATGTTACATTATTGTCATATTTTTATTGTTTTTCTATTTAATAAACCATATTTTGTACTTTATATACTCTTTTACGCCTTTTTATATGTGCCTAAAAAGTCCACCACTAGGGGAACCCTCTTTTTCTGTATAGTTTTAAAATTTGGATGTGGCACAACCTCACAGTCGGCTGCCGTTCTACATTATCTGTAACAAAGACACAGACAGCAATAAAAATTGACAGGTGTTCTAAATACCCTTCACTCTATCAAAAAACGTTTGATTTGCAATAATAGTGCCTTATGACAAAGAATGGAACCTTAATACATAATATGGACCATAATCAAAACTAAATGATGCAAGTGGCGAAAGATAATATACAGTAAGTGGATGAAAAAAAAATCAAATGTACAGCACCACCTAATGATAACACTCCATGCGAAAAAAACTCAAAAAATAAATAATAAAACTGTGACCAAAAGTTAATTGGTTAAAAAACTGTTCTGTGAATCAGGTGTTTTTCACAAATCACCTCCAGTGACCCTTCACCGTCCAAACTATTCACTCATATACAGACCTTCAACTAGTCACTGGAAGCCTTCCCCTTTATAAAAGGTGTATATTCCAATGGCTGGCAGCGGGGATCCTATCCCAGGGACACTTGTTCTAGCGTGCAGTAATCCTCGTATATAAAGGTGCTCATAACACTGTTGAAAAGCCAGTGCTTTAATAAAAACTTTACAATCAAAACTCACATTTTAGGATGCACTTCCTCTAGTGCACCTAAGCATTACACTTGACACAAATCAGGATGTTAAAGAGGTACTCCTCGAGGAAGTCACGCGACGAGTGACAAAACGTGTCAGGACGGGGCTTTGTGACATCATCACACACAAGCAGGAAATTACTCTATCGCCTTAGAGCCGACATCCAAGTGATAAGTGATAATCTAGGGGCCCACATACCCTGATTGTGTCAAGTGTATTGTCTAGGTGCACTAGAGGAAGTGCAGCCTAAATTGTGAGTTTTGTTTGTCACCATTACATCGGAGCAGCCCCACCACGCCATAGCCCCCTTCATATTAGATTTCCTCCTGCACATCAGAGTTCCCCCCTCACATCAGAGTTCACCCCCATCAAATTAGAGCCAGTCCCTTTCCCAACAGAGTCCTAAGTCCCCTCTTCGCAACAGAGTTCTAAATTAAAATATTCACCGTGGCTGTCGCATCACCACAGAGGGTAGGAGGTAGGAGTCCTTCCGATCATGCCAGAGCCCCCAACACATGAGAATCTCCATCTCACATCAGTCTACCCTCTTTACATCAGAGTTCTTTCTTCACATCTTTACCCTTCCTTTACATCAGTCTGCTTCTCAGTACCCCACTTCTTTACAACCTTAGTAGAATCTCTGGTTATACTTTACACCACTGTTACGTGTATTTTTAAGCACACCTGTGGCGCTTGCTAACTATACCCTCTTGGCAGCACACTTTTTGGTACCCTATCCACATCCTAACCCCTGTTTGGTACATGGATGTTTGTCTCTGACATCGGGGCAAAGGTTTTCTATCGATGCCCCCTTTGCACTATTCCAATTTTCCATTACCTTCACCCTTTTGACACTCCCTTTTTTTCTCCGCTTCCCCGTCCCACTTCTTCTTTCCCTCTACCTGGACCAACCCCATGTGGAAATCATACAATCATTCTATACGCAAACTTCTTTTATAGATATCGGTAACCCAATACACACATGATTCTTATATAGCCTTGGTCTGGCATATATGAAAACACGTTATCTGATCATAGGGTCTAAGGGTGCTACAGTGGGCAAAAAAGTATTTAGTCAGCCACCAATTGTGCAAGTTCTCCCACTTAAAAAGATGAGAGGCCTGTAATTGTCATCATAGGTATACCTCAACTATGAGAGACAAAATGTGGAAACAAATCCAGACAATCACATTGTCTGATTTTTGAAAGAATTTATTTGCAAATTATGGTGGAAAATAAGTATTTGGTCACCTACAAACAAGCAAGATTTCTGGCTCTCACAGACCTGTATCTTCTTCTTTAAGAGGCTCCTCTGGCCTCCACTCATTACCTATATTAATGGCACCTGTTTGAACTTGTTATCAGTATAAAAGACACCTGTCCACAACCTCAAACAGTCACACTCCAAACTCCACTTTGGTGAAGACCAAAGAGCTGTTTAAGGACACCAGAAGCAAAATTGTAGACCTGCACCAGGCTGGGAAGATTGAATCTGCAATAGGCACACAGCTTGGTGTGAAGAAATCAACTGTGGGAGCAATAATTAGAAAATAGAAGACATACAAGGCCACTGATAATCTCCCTCGATCTAGGGCTCCACACAAGATCTCACCCCGTGGGGTCAAAATAATCACAAGAACGGTGAGCAAAAATCCCAGAACCCCACGGGGGGACCTAGTGAATGACCTGCAGAGAGCTGGGACCAATGTAACAAAGGCTACCATCAGTAACACACTACGCCACCAGGGACTCAGATCCTGCAGTGCCAGATGTGTCCCCCTGCTTAAGCCAGTACATGTCCGGGCCCGTCTGAGGTTTGCTAGAGAGCATTTGGATGATCCAGAAGAGGATTGGGAGAATGTCATATGGTCAGATGAAACCAAAGTAGAACTGTTTGGTAGAAACACAACTCGTCGTGTTTGGAGGAGAGAGAATGCTGAGTTGCAACCAAAGAACACCATACCTACTGTGAAGCATGGGGGTGGCAACATCATGCTTTGGGGCTGTTTCTCTGCAAAGGGAACAGGACGACTGATCCATGTGCATCAAAGAATGAATGGGGCCATGTATCGTGAGATTTTGAGTGCAAATAGGGATGAGCCGAACACCCTCCTGTTCGGTTCGCACCAGAACATGCGAACAGGAAAAAAGTTCGTTCGAACACATGAACACCGTTAAAGTCTATGGGTTGAGAGCAATGTTTAGTTTGGTGACGGGGGTTCTTTTAACACTGATGGGATTATTGGGGGGGGAGGGGGGAAGGGGGGGTGGGAAGGGAGTGTGGGGGGAGGGGGGGTGGATGAAGTCGGGGGAGGGGAGAAGTAAGGTCACAAGGAAGGCCCCTAGGGCACGCCGAGTGAGGCAAGGGAGGGGGAAGAAGGGATTATTTAAAGTAGGGGGTATCACAGTTGCAATAATAATGGTAAAAATGCACAGAGCACTGTTAAAAAATTTGTTGAAGATAAAAGAAATGAAGTGTAAATACTTAAAGTTTATAAGATTTAGTAGGTTTAGGAACACTGTTTTGGATAGAGGTGGGAGGGGGGGGTGTGGGGGTAATTTTCCCCCGGACCCGCTCGGTCCCCTCCCCATAATAATAACACTGAGGGTGGTAAGAGGGGGCACTGATGATTTGAAGCAGAAGACCAAAAGGGGAATAAGGGCACATGTGGTAAATCAGAATAGAGCCTGGAGATTTTTTCTTTGTAGTTTTTTTCAAAAAAGTACCTGTTCAGAACAGCGCCATTTTATGGCCGTGATTTTCCAATATATAAGTAGAAGGGTAACCTTATCCTGGTATTTGCATAGCTGGTATTTGTTGATGTATATTTTGAATGCAGCCTAGAACATTTGGAACATCAGAGGCATGAGTGAGCCTACGAAAAAAGCCACTGTATTCCAGTAATTAGAATCTTGTGCTACCGAAGTGATATGCCTGCAGGAAACGCACTTGACCGGTGAGACTAAACTATTAATCAAAAATAAAAAATTTCAGACACAATACCACTCAGTGTACTCCGCCTATTCAAGGGGAGTGAGTATTCTGATTAGGAAGGGGCTGATGTTTTCCTGCAGGGATGTCAGTATTGATAGACTGGGTTGTTTTATTTTTTTGCATTCTTTAATTGAGGGTAGACAAATTTGTATATTCCCCCCACCATTTAAAATGGAGATCTTGTTCCTGTTGCTAGGGTTCCTGGAGGATAAGAGAGAGGTCCCAGTTATCATAGTAGGGGACTTTAATACTGTGCTTGATAGCAGGCTAGATAGGTTCCCGCCAGGGCTTAGCGGAGGTAGAGGGTCGGAGGGAAGGCTGGCACAGTTCCTCGAGGAGGTTGGGTGTTGTGATATGTGGAGGGCTCGCAACCCTAATAGCCAGGAATATTCTTGCTTTTCAGGGACCCATCACACTTTATCCCATATTGATATGGCCATTGGTAATCAAGAAGTCCAACCCTTAATAGGTAGAATTGAATATCGCCCAAGGGGGGTGTCCGATCACTCGCCATTGACATTGACAATAATCATGCGGGATAATGGCGGTCTGAGAATGTGGTCATTAAATCCAACATGGTTGGAGTTAGTGGGAAATAGGGACGAAACTAATTTAAGGTTGAGAGAATTTATTGAATTTAATACCGGTACTGCTTCGGAGGGTGTGATTTGGGATCCCTTGAAAGCATACCTCAGAGGGCTTTTGATTCAACAGATATCCAAAATAAAGAAACAAACAAGGGCAAGGGGAGAGCTTATTAGGGAAGAGGTTCGGGAGGTTCGGGAGTCAGAAACAATTGAAAATCGAGAACTCTGGGTATTGAAACAACAAGAATACAAAAAGGAAGAAATTAGAAGAGCAGAGAACAGGAAGGTTTTTCAGAGGCAGAGGAATTTTGAGGAGGGGGAAAGAGTGGGTCCGACGTTGGCCCTGTTGGCCAAAACTAATTTGCCATCTTCAATAATTCCCATGATTAAAACAAAGGAAGGGGATATTTCATCAGATCCTGGGGTAATTAATAAAACATTTGTAGAATTCTATAGGGAACTATATAAAATGCGTCACTGCCCTGAACAAGCAGAGATGGAGACATTTTTGGAAGGTATTGACTTACTGGTCTTGTCGGACATAGATATGAATGGTCTGGAAGCACCGATAACACTGGAAGAAATTGGGCAAGCAATAAAGAACATGCCGAACCAAAAGTCTCCAGGTCCTGATGGATTGCCATCTGAGGTTTATAAACAATATGGGGAGGTGCTGGCCCCGGAACTTTGGAAGACACTGAATTGGTCAGCTGCAGTTGGTAGATTGAAAAAAAGGGAAACTAACTAAATGGGACTTTATATGAGGACATTTACAAAAATGTACCTCCATCCCCAAATTGCATGCAAAAAACAAAGAGGTGGGGGTTTTTGGGACTTTAAATGAGACATGCAGCTGGGAAGGTGACACAACATGGTAATGATATGAATGTCTGATAATTGCACCATAAATGCGACCGCATCGTATTGCATAGTAATAAATGCATAAACAGTAAATTAGAATAAATCAAGGAAACTTTATTTCATAATAAGGTATATATTATTGAGACATCATAAAACAACATAATGGCATAGCAGCCTATTATGGTCATCATGGTACCATAGTAAGAATTCATCAGACTAATATTTGCATACAACTGCATCATAGTAATAATAATGTCTGGTGAATGGACCACATTAGTGACCAAATAGCTTGCATGTATACAGAGTAAGAGAGTATGACATATAAATGAATATTCCATGAGTATGAACCAAAATGACAAGGTGACCCATCAACATAGCAGCACAATGTTGGTAGATTGCCTTTATCAATGTCTGAAGCTATTATTGTACTGATTCAGAAAGAGGAGAAAAGTCAATTAGATACATCGTCATATAGACCAATTTCATTGCTGGGTACGGACGTCAAGATTCTGGCAAGAATCCTGGCTGCCAGGTTGAATTAATGTATATCTACCTTGGTTCACCCGGATCAGTCAGGGTTTGTGAAGGAAAGGTCTACCAGTAAAAACATAAGAAGGACTTATTTGAATCTCCAGACCCCAGTAGAGAATGCAGGTTCCAGGGTGCTCTTGTCCTTGGATATTGCCAAGGCATTTGATACCCTGGAATGGGGGTACTTATGGTGGGTACTGGGAATATTTGGGTTTGGCCCCCTGTTTATTAAGTGGCTTAAGATATTATATCAGTACCCCAGTGCTAGATTAAAAATAAACAACACATACTCGGAAGGGATCTCCCTTGAGAGGGGGACTAGACAGGGGTGTCCCTTGTCGCCCCTGCTATTCACCCTGGCAATGGAGCCTTTCGCAGAGGTAATAAGAAAATCACCAGGTCTGCAGGGTTATAAAAGGAAAGGGGGTGAGGAAAGGATAGCGTTATATGCTGACGATGTACTGTTATTCCTGGGGGACATGGGGCCATCGTTAGTAAAGGCAATGCAGTTGGTGGAAGGGTTCGGGAGGATATCGGGGCTAATAGTCAATTGGGAGAAATCTACACTTCTCCCGCTTGACTCGACCACCGGTTCTCTCCCTCAGGTGGTACCTCGTTTTAGGGTGGTGGAGAAGTTTAAATATTTGGGTATAGTGTTAACTAATAACCCAACTCAGTATATTAGAGACAATCTAGCTCCGCTGTTAGAAAAGTTCAAAAGGAAGAAAGATATCTGGTGTCGGCTCCCTCTATCTATGGCAGGGCACGTAAATCTGATCAAGATGATTTGGATGCCACAATTAATGTACATATTACATAACTCACCGGTCTGGATTGGGAGGGACTGGTTTGTAAAAATAAATTCTATCTTTCGTGAGTTAATATGGAGAAAGGGTCAGGCCAGGATTAGTCTCCAGACCTTGCAGCGCCCTAACAGGGAGGGGGGATTGGCAGTGCCCCATCCATATAGGTACTTCTTGGCGGCCCAGTTGCAACATCTGGGGGGGTGCGAATGTGGGGGGGGGGTGAATTCCAGTGTAAAAATCATGTTATCAGGGAACCCGCATAGAAACCCTGGTAGGGGCATTGGAAGCCGGGTCATTAGGATGCTTGTTTCCAACATATAAATTGGTTATAAAGGTTTGGTGGTTAGTGAAGATTGAAATGGGATATAAGGGGGCTACGGAGTTTTCACCTATATGGCAGAATAGGCAGCTACAAGAACTGCAGGCTATAGGAGTAAATAGGATGTGGGAAAGGGCGGGTATAATAAGGCTGATGCAAATATTTGATGGCAATATATTAAAGTCCTTTGCGGACCTGAGACGGGAGTTTGGAAATCCCAAGGAATCATTTTACTTTTATCTCCAGATCAGGCACGCATTAGACAAGCAATTTAAGATTAAGGCACTGGAATGGTGTAGTGCATCGCTGCTTAGTAAGGTGGTAAGGGCACCTAGCCTTAAGGGGCTAATATCGGGAATTTATGACCAACTAATGACCAGGGCGATTAGTCTAGTCCCACTTTCGCGCGCAAGGGAGGGGTGGGGGGCCGATGTGGGGGAGTTGAGCGATGATCAGTGGGAGAGAATATTGGAGCTTGGTCCACTGGTGTCCCTCTCTCCGTCACAGCGGGCTTCACACCTCTTGCTTGTACACAGAGCCTACTATACCCCCAAGAGGCTGCATAGATTTGGTCATAGACCAGACGATAAATGTCCCAGATGTCTAGAGACGGGCGATCTTATACATATAATGTGGAGATGCCCGAAACTAGTCAGGTACTGGACTGAGATCCTAAACATTATAGATGCTAGGTTTGGGATAAGATTGGAATACGAGGCTAAGGTTTGTGTGCTGGGGCTAATTAGTAAGAATATGGGGGAGGGCCACATAGGAATAGCAATTGTACGTTGCTTATACCAGGCGAGGAAACTGATCGCGAAAGCATGGTTATCAACAGTGCCGCCTACGCCTGAACAATGGGTCAGTACAATGAACTCAATAGTTGGAACAGAAAGGATAATCTATACCAGAAGGGGAAGTTATAGGAAGTTCATAAGGATTTGGGGTTCGTGGTGTCAGGGAATGAATGGGGAAATATAAAACCTTATTGAGGGAAGGAAGATTTGTACTAGGGAATAGATATACGAGGGAATAAGTAGTATGCACATTGTATTTAATTGGGTAATAAGTTTTGCCAAGCTTGAGATATGACTATTTTAATAGAAGCAACTGTTGGGGAGGAGGGAGGGTGAATAGGGAGACAGGGGAGGGGGGAGGGGGTAAAGAAAAAAGTAAGGGTAAGATAACTTGTTATTGATTGTGTTATGGGATAATATATAAAGTAATGTTTGTTCTTTGTTTTTCTATTGTTTATGATGAATAATGTATAACCTGAAAAACTAATAAAAAGGATATGATTAGAAAGTCTATGGGACCCGAACATGATTAATCAAAAGTGCTAATTTGAAAGGCTTATATGCAAGTTATTGTCATAAAAACTGTTTGGGGACCCGGGTCCTGCCCCTGGGGACATGGATCAATGCAAAAAAAGTTTTAAAAACGGCTGTTTTTTCAGGAGCAGTGATTTTAATAATGCTTAAAGTCAAACAATAAAAGTGTAATATCCCTTTAAATTTCATACCTGGGGGGGGTCTATAGTATGCCTGTAAAGGGGCGCATGTTTCCTGTGTTTAGAACAGTCTGACAGCAAAATGACATTTCAAAGGAAAAAAAGTCATTTAAAACTACTCGTGGCTATTGCATTGCCGGTCCGACAATACACATAAAAGTTCACTGATAAAAACGACATGGGAATTCCCCACAGGGGAACCCCGAACCAAATTTAAAAAAAAAAAATGACGTGGGGGTCCCCCTAAATTCCATACCAGACCCTTCAGGTCTGGTATGGATTTTAAGTGGAACCCCGCGCCAACATTAAAAAAAAAAAAAAAGCGTGGGTTCCCCCCAAAAATTCATACCAGGCCCTTATCCGAGCACGCAACCTGGCAGGCCGCAGAAAAAGAGGGGGGACGAGAGAGCGCCCCCCCTTCTGAACCGTACCAGGCCACATGCCCTCAACATTGGGAGGGTGCTTTGGGGTAGCCCCCCAAAACACCTTGTCCCCATGTTGATGAGGACAAGGGCCTCATCCCCACAACCCTGGCTGGTGGTTGTTGGGGTCTGCGGGCGGGGGAGCTTATCGGAATTTGGAAGCCCCCTTTAACAAGGGGACCCCCAGATCCCGCCCCCCCGTGTGAAATGGTAAGGGGGTACAAAAGTACGCCTACCATTTCACTAAAGAACTGTCAAAAATGTTAAAAATGACAAGAGACAGTTTTTGACAATTCCTTTATTTAAATGCTTCTTCTTTCTTCTATCTTCCTTCATCTTCTTCTTCTTCTGGTTCTTCCTCCGGTGTTCTCGTCCAGCATCTCTTCTCCTCTGGCCCCTCCGCATCCATGATGGCATGGAGGGAGGCTCCCGCTCTTCTCTTCATCTTCTTCATCTTCTTCTCTTCTTCATCTTCTTCATCATTTTCTTCTCCGGGCCACTCCGCATCCATGCTGGCATGGTGGGAGGCTCCCGCTGTGTGACACATCTCCTCTTCTGACGGTTCTTAAATAACGGGGGGCGGGGCCACCCAGTGACCCCGCATCCCTCTGATGCACGGTGACTTGACGGGACTTGCTGTGACGTCACGGGGAATGCCACAGGGAAGTCCCGTCATGTCCCGTGCGTCAGAAGGGAGCGGGGCCTTCTGACGCACGGGACATGACGGGACTTCCCTGTGGCATTCCCCGTGACGTCACAGCAAGTCCCGTCAAGTCACCGTGCGTCAGAGGGATGCGGGGTCACCGGGTGGCCCCGCCCCCCATTATTTAAGAACCGTCAGAAGAGGAGATGTGTCACACAGCGGGAGCCTCCCACCATGCCAGCATGGATGCGGAGTGGCCCGGAGAAGAAAATGATGAAGAAGATGAAGAAGAGAAGAAGATGAAGAAGAGAAGAAGATGAAGAAGAGAAGAAGATGAAGAAGATGAAGAAGATGAAGAAGATGAAGAGAAGAGCGGGAGCCTCCCTCCATGCCATCATGGATGCGGAGGGGCCAGAGGAGAAGAGATGCTGGACGAGAACACCGGAGGAAGAACCAGAAGAAGAAGAAGATGAAGGAAGATAGAAGAAAGAAGAAGCATTTAAATAAAGGAATTGTCAGAAGAGGAGACGCATCACACAGCGGGAGCCTCCCACCATGCCAGCATGGATGCGGAGCGGCCCAGAGAAGAAGATGAAGAAGAGAAGAAGATGAAGAGAAGAAGATGAAGAAGAGAAGAAGATGAAGAAGAGAAGAAGATGAAGAAGAGAAGAGCAGGAGCCTCCCTCCATGCCATCATGGATACGGAGCAGCCCGAGGAGAAGAGATGCTGGACGAGAACACCGGAGGAAGAACCAGAAGAACCAGAAGAAGAAGAAGAAGATGAAGGAAGATAGAAGAAAGAAGAAGCATTTAAATAAAGGAATTGTCAGAAACTGTTTCTTGTCATTTTTAACATTTTTGACAGTTTTTTAGTGAAATGGTAGGGGTACTTTTGTACCCCTTTACCATTTGACACAGGGGGCCGGGATCTGGGAGTCCCCTTGTTAAAGGGGGCTTCCAGATTCCGATAAGCCCCCCGCCCGCAGACCCCCACAACCATCGGCCAGGGTTGTGGGGATGAGGCCCTTGTCCTCATCAACATGGGGACAAGGTGTTTTGGGGGGCTACCCCAAAGCACCCTCCCAATGTTGAGGGCATGTGGCCTGGTACAATTCAGGAGGGGGGGCGCTCTCTTGTCCCCCCCTCTTTTCCTGCAGCCTGCCAGGTTGTGTGCTCCGATAAGGGTCTGGTATGGATTTTTGGGGGGACCCCCGTTTTTTTTTATTTTGGCGCGGGGTTCCCCTTAATATCCATACCAGACCTGAAAGGCCTGGTATGGAATTTAGGGGGAACCCCCATGTCATTTTTTTTTTAAAATTTTGGCCGGGGTTCCCCTTAATATCCATACCAGACCTGAAGGGCCTGGTATGGAATTTAGGGGGACCCTCCACGTCAATTTTTTTTATAATTTTGGTTCGGGGTTCCCCTGTGGGGAATTCCCATGCCATTTTTATCAATGAACTTCTATGTGTATTGTCGGACCGGCAATGCAATAGCCGCGAGTAGTTTTAAATGACTTTTTTCCTTTGAAATGTCATTTTGCTGTCAGACTGTTCTAAACACGGGAAACATGCGCCCCTTTACAGGCATACTATAGACACCCCCCAGCTACGAAATTTAAAGGGATATTACACTTTTATTGTTTGACTTTAAGCATTATTAAAATCACTGCTCCTGAAAAAACGGCTGTTTTTAAAACTTTTTTTTTGCATTGATCCATGTCCCCTGGGGCAGGACCCAGGTCCCCAAACACTTTTTAGGACAATAACTTGCATATAAGCCTTTAAAATTAGCATTTTTGATTTCTCCATAGACTTTTAAAGGGTGTTCCACGGCATTCGAATTTGCCGCGAACACCCCAAATTGTTCACTGTTCGGCGAACTTGCAAACAGCCGATGTTCGAGTCGAACGTGAGTTCGACTCGAACTCGAAGCTCATCCCTAAGTGCAAACCTCCTCCCATCAGCAAGGGCATTGAAGATGAAACGTGACTGGATCTTTCAGCATGGCACTGATCCCAAACACACTACCCGGGCAACGAAGGAGTGGCTTCGTAAGAAGCATTTCAAGGTCCTGGAGTGGCCTAGCCAGTCTCCAGATCTCAACCCCATAGAAAACCTTTGGAGGGAGTTGAAAGTCCATGTTGCCCAGCGACAGCCCCAAAACATCATTGCTCTAGAGGAGATCTGCATGGAGGAATGGGCCAACATAACAGCAACAGTGTGTGACAACCTTGTGAAGACTTACAGAAAACGTTTGACCTCTGTCATTGCCAACAAAGGATATATAACAAAGTATTGAGATGAACTTCTGATACTGACAAAATACTTATTTTCCACCATAATTTGCAAATAAATTATTTACAAATCAGACAAAGTGATTGTCTGGATTTGTTTCCACATTTTGTCTCTCATAGTTGAGGTATACCTATGATGACAATTACAGGCTTCTCTCATCTTTTTGAGTGGGAGAACTTGCACTTGGTGGCTGACTAAATACTTTTTTGCCCCACTGTATCTGAACACAGAATCATTCCTTGGGGTATGTACCATTGCTAACATGTATGTTCTTTATATTGCCACACTGTGCATGCTTTAGTCCTAACAATTGATCTACTATGACATCTCATCAAGCATGTTTAATTATTTTTTATACTTGTGCTTATTTGGTCTCAGTATCTATTCACAATTCATTTCTAGAATGTGATGTGTTCTTTTTGACATGTTTGTTTGTGTATTTATAGAATCCATATATGTACAAAATACCTACAACTCTCAAGTCCCTGATGAAGGTACCAGAATACCGGAAACGCATCGGGTATTGGGGTACATTACCCCTGTGAGAGTATATCTACCTTTTTTCACCCTGTATACATTTTGTGATCTGATTCTGTATTTATTGAGTATGGAAAGATTTTTTATCTTGTATGTTATAGACGCTTTCACGTCTTTTTTAAGTATTTCAATAAAATTAATTTTTTATTCTAAGAGTTGGTGGCCTGTTAAAGTCCTAATAAAGGGGATCTCTTTTTCTATGGTTCCTTTACATCAGAGTCCCTCGTTACATAAGAGTCAGTCTTCTTCACATCAGAGTCCCTCCATTACATCAGAGCCTCCTCAACATATCAGATTCCCCCCTGTTATATCAGAGTCCTTCATTATATCAGAGACCCCCCCCCCTTCACATGAAAGTCCCCCACACATTAGGGTTCCCCGTTTACACCCTTACCACCTCCTTCACATCAGAATCACTCATCACTCAGAGCCTCCCCTTCACCTCAGAGTTCTCTCTTCACATAAGAGTCACCCCTTCACATTAGAGTCCCCCTTCACATTAGAGGCCTGCTGTCACACTAGAGTCTCCACATCAAAGTCACTCTGCCACACTACAGTGATTCTTTACATCAGAGTCTCCCTCTCATCAGAGCCCAATCATGACACCAGTGCACCCCCTTCACATCAGATTCCCTCCATCACATCAGAGTTCCTTCTTCACATCAGAATCCCCCCCTGACACTAGTCCCCCCTTCACATTAGATTCCTTTCATTACATCAAAGTTCCCCCTTCACATCAGAGTCCCCTTCGCATCAGAGTCCCTCATTAAATCAGAGCTCCACCTTTCCCATTAGAGTCTCCCTATGACTTCAGAATCCCCCATCACATCAGAGTCCCACCATTACATCAGAAAGCCCCCTTCATATTAGCATCACCTCTTCACATTTGAGTCCCTTTATCACACCAGAGGCCCCCCCGCATATAAATGTCTCCCCTCACATCAGAATCCGCCCCCTCCCCTTCACATCAGAATCCCTCCATGGGCTGAACAAGAGAAATCTAATAGATTCCTCTAGCCATGCTAAACAGAGTAGATGAAGGAATCTCTCCTGCTGGCTATTATATCCTGACAGCCGCAGCACCCACAAATGTCAGAATACCTGAACAACAATGATTATGATAGGATGCAGCCACTGTTCGACTGACAATTCCCCACCTGCCCCCCCCCCCTAGTATTTAAAGCGATGGTGCTGACAGGGCCACCTATAGCTCAATTTTTTTCCAATTCAAGAGGAATCAGCTGAAACTTGAGCCATGTGTGGCCAGCATAATTCACTACACAAAAAAGTCAAGTGATGCAATTCCGTTACGAAAACCTCTTCAAACTGCAAAAAAGTGTCTCAGTCACTTGTTCAGAGAAATCCCTTTAGTGACTTTTTTACTGCAGCCTTCCTGCCCGGTTCCCCCCCAAGGGATGGACTTGCCATGCTAAAAGGTCTCTTCCTGTATTTGTACAGTGTATTTCAAGACAAAATCAGGAAGCAAAGGATATTTATGTCACGTCTTTGAAATATGATAAATCTAGAAGCACAGTTGAAGGGCATAGATCTTGCCCCGTAATCCATATAACAGGTAACCTTCCCCTTTAAGTAACACTAACCTATATACATGCAGTGATGTTACATAAAGGATTTCACCTTTACCATTCCTAAAATAGTTAGCTAATGGCCTGCTTAGAACTCTTCAAGCTAAATTTATCCTGACATGTAGATACCATTGTTTATAAAACTAAATATATCATCTTCATATATAGAATTTTCATAAGAAGATACACAATCATCATACATCTTATAGCAAGAGTTTGCAGCTGGTTATAAAAAGAAAGTTTTTTTGTTATTTGTTTGAATGACTTAAAGTGGTTGTAAAGGCAGAAGGTTTTTTTTATCTTAATGTATTCTATGCATTAAGATAAAAAAAACCTTCTTTGTGCAGCAGCTCCTCTAATACTTATCTGAAGTCTATCTAAATCCAGAGACTCGGCTGTCCAGGACTCCCCTCCCCATTGGTTGAGACAGCAGTGTGGTGCCATTGTCTCCCCCTGCTGTCAATCAAAGTTAGTCAATAAGGAGAGAAAGGGGGGGCAGGCCGCGGCTCCATGTCTGAATGGATACAGGGCGCTACGGCTCGACTCAGGTGCCCCCATAGCCAGCTGCTTGATGCTGGGGTCACTCAACATGAGGTAGGGGCCAGGAGCACCGAAGTGGTATACGAGAAGAGAAGGATCCAGGCTGCTCTGTGCAAATCCACTGCACAGAGCTGGTAAGTATAACATGTTTGTTATTTTTAACAAAAAAAAAAAATGAGACATTAATATCACTTTAAAACCCCTTGGAAAGGTGTGAGAACTGGTAAAGCGATAGTAAACCGCTGTGGTTTTTTTTTTTTAGAACCTGCAAAGTAGAACCATAATATGCTAGTATGCATCGCATACTAGCACATTATGTGAAATTTACCTTAGAACAAAGCCTCTCCAGCGGAGAGCTGTCACCTCTGACAAGGCCTCCATCTTTACCAGTCTTCCTTCCGGGTTTGCGGACTCCAGCTGTGGGAGTGGCTGGAGCTGCGATGACGTCGCTCCCGTGCATGCGTGTGGGAGCCGCTGTTTATGGCCATTCCACACATGTATATGCACCGATGACATAACCGGCAGCATGTACAGTAAATATCTCCTAAACTGTGCACGTTTAGGAGATATTTACAGTTCCTATAGGTAAGCCATTTATAGGATGGAAGTTTATTATGCATGTGAGTTTACTCCCACTTTAAGCCCAGGTTCACACTGACAGCGGGAATGAAATTGTGCAAGTTCAGCTGAGTGCGGCAAGTGCGGATCGCACTGATTCGGGCGGTGCCATTGCCTGCAACAGCCGCCGTTTTGGCATGCCATTTGACACGTCAAATGGCATGCCAAATCGCTACAATGTGAACCAGGGCTTAGGAAGTAATTTTCGAATATAATACATACACGGTACATGCTTCTCACACAGGTTTAATGCAGAATAAATACTGGGGGAGTTTTACTACAACTAGTGCATTTAGAATCTGGTGCAGCTGTGCATGGTAGCCAATCAGCTTCTAACATCAGCTTGTTCAATTAAAGTGATATTAAAGTATTTTTTTTTTAAATAACAAACATGTTATACTTAGGCCCCTTTCACACTGCCACGATTTGAAAGTCACGCGATTTTGTCGTGTTTTTGCCGCAATTTCAGGGAATGCCTGTGTAAACTTGAGGTCTATGGACCTCAACTCGCATCAAAGTCGGACCAAAGTAGTACAGGGATTATTTTGAAGTTGGTGCGACTTGAAGTCTCACAGATATGAATGGTACTTATTGGAAATTATGGGGTAGGACTTACCATGCGTCTTTGCAGTCCCAAGTCGCAGGACAAGTCGCACAAGTTTGAAAAGGGGCCTTACCTGCTCTGTGCAGTGTTTTTGCACAGAGCAGCTCTGATTTTCCTCTTCTCAGGTCCCCCACCATCACTCCTGGCTCCTCTCTCCTGCCAAGTGCCCCCAGATCAAGCAGCTAGCAATGAGGGCACCCGAGCCGCGGCTCTGGTGTTCATTCACACACGGAGCTTCAGCTCAGCCCTGCCCCCTCTTTCTCCTCATTGGCTCACTGGCTGTGATTGACAGCAGCAGGAGTCAATGGCTCCCGCTGCTGTTTTAGCTATGAGGACGGAGAGTCCCCAGAGAGCCGAGGTTGTTGTGCATATCACTAGAGAAAGAACACGTTCAGGTAAGTATTGGGGGGGGGGTGGAGTTGCTGGTACACAGAGAGGGTTTTTTACCATGCATAGTATGAAAGTAAAAAAACCTTCAGCCTTTACAAACACTTTAAGCTTTGGCAAAAAATAAACTGGCAGCTGATTGGTTTCTTTGCAGACATGCACCAGATTTTGCACTCTCCATAACCCCCATTATGTCTTTCATTATTATTATTATTATTATTATTATTATTATTATTATACAGGATTTATATAGCGCCAACAGTTTAGGTAGCGCTTTACAACTTGAGGGTAGACAGTACAAATACAATACACTTTGATACAGTAGGAATCAGAGGGCCCTGCTCCTTAGAGCTTACAATCTAAGAGGGAAGGTCAAAAGATACAAGAGGTAATAACTGTGGGTGATGTGCTGATTGAGAAGATAAATGTACAGTTGTTAGGTGGGGGCCAGATAGGCTTCTCTGAAGAGATGAGTTTTCAGGGATCGTCTGAAAGTGGATAAAGTAGGAGAAAAACGGACGGATTGGGGTAGAGCATTCCAGAGGATGGGGGAGGCTCTGCAGAAGTCCTGAAGGCGAGCATGGGATGAGGTGACAAGGGAGTTTATTTTCCTTCTTATGGATCGACATTGGAGTAATTCCTAATCAGATCTCAGGAAGTGCGATATTTGTTACAATTACTTGAAACAAGTGCTCTTACATGTTTTGGGCTCTATAAGAACAGCATTATTATCACTGATATTTTAGTTACTTGTTAATCTTTTTTGCAAACTAAATAACGTTATCTGTGTTTTCTTTTATATTTTTTCATTGATTGACATTATTAATTATTCATATTCCATAATTATTCTTTGCAAAACCTTTAGGTTACAAGACCTTTAGGTTTCAATACAAAAGAAGAGGCAAGGTATAAAACAGACTAACATAAACAGGTGCAGTAATATAAGTAGCAAACATCAAACGGTATAAAGTGCAAGGTAGCAGAAAGCTAGTGCATAGGCACCACCCAGCCTAAACATTTACAGTGATGTTAAGATCATGGAAGTTCAACTTGCTTTTCACAGGAAGAACTCCAGAACACACAGTTCTGTGGGATCAGCCCTCCTGCACAGACACTATATTCTGGTGCAGTCATTCAAATACAAGTCTTTGAGCGCCAAACAATAGCTAGTTGCTTCCTAAAACTTTGAATATGATAAAACCCTAGCAAAGCAAAGGCTAAAAAGTATAAGCAATATAGAAGAAACCATGTAATTTAAAGTGACTGTAAAGGCTTTTTTTTCTTTAAATAACAAACATGTCATACTTACCTCCACTGTGCAGCTTGTTTTGCACATACTGGCCCCGAACCTGCTCTTCTGAGGTCCCCGGCGGCTCACGCGGCTCCTCCCCACATCTAATAACCCCCCTGGAGAATCACTTCGCTTACCTTGCGGGTGCGCTCCCAAGTCCAGCATTTGCATCTATAGACACAGAATGCCGGACTCGGCCCTGCCCCCAGCACCCACGTCATTGGATTTGATTGACAGCAGCTGGAGCCAATGGCTGCTCTGCGATCAATCTATCAAATCAAGATCCGGGAGCCCTTGGAGAGAAAGACAGCGCACCCTCACTGACTGAATGAAGGGGTTCAGGTAAGTAAAACGGGAGGGCTAGGAGGTGGGTGACTGCCAGGTGTTTTTTCACCTTAAAAACACAAACCTTACAACCCCTTTAAGGAAAATAAGCCAGCAGTAGATGAAAAAGATTACAACTATAACAAAAAATAGTAGCCAATCTGCTTGATTTGTATAAAGTGGAAAATCCACGCTATATCCTCAAACAAAATACAAATATAAATATATATACAAATATATATATTTAGTGAACAAACAATGTGATATGCTGCAACTAAAAAAACCTAAATATTCAGCTCATACACGTGTGTAAAAAAGTTAGGTGCGCAACCAAAAATGTATGTGTACAACCATACATGTGAAAACATACACAAAAAATACCAATGTGGGAATTAGTTAAAAGTGCATAATAAGTGTTATTTCATAAACATGCGTAGAACTGAACACTTCAGAGGAAAGCGATTGCTCCAATCACCATATATTTCCACAGAAACAGCCAGGGAATGAAAAAGGGGGCCACTTACCAGATCTGTTGGATCTCTAATTATAGAGATCATATAGGCACACACAGGAGGGATCACTCCAGCAGAGACAGCATGTTCGCACACACATCCGATCTCTGGATCCTCTCCTCCAACTAGGCTAACCTCCTTCCCAGTTGATGCCTAATACGGAAAAACGCGTCGGTGGAACTGTAGGACCTGACATCACCAAGCACCAACTGGCTGGCTTGAGTAGCGGCTGTGAGTCTTGTTTGAATATATACGCTAATCGTTTTTATGTGGATGTTAATTTGCCAATCAAATGGATTAAAGGAAACCTTTGATTTTAGCAATATTGCACCATGAAGTCTTCTTTCTTCCTTTTATAAATACGCTTCACGAGTGAACCTATATCGATAAGGGTCCCACGGAGCATACTGCAGCATTTGGAACTGTTGGAGGAAAGGATCCGGAGATCAGATGTGTGTGTGAACATGCTGTCCCTGCTGGAGTGATCCCTCCTGTGTGTGCCTATATGATCTCCATAATTAGACATTCAACAGATCTGGTAAGCGGCCCCCTTTTTCATCCCCTGGCTGTTTCTGCGGAAATATATGGTGATTGGAGCAATCGCTTTCCTCTGAAGGGCTCAATTCTACGGATGTACCCTGTTTCCCCGCAAATAAGACCTAGCGTGATTGTCGGTGACGACTGCAATATAGGCCCTACCCCCCAAATAAGCCCTACCCTGTTTCCCCGAAAATAAACCCTACCCTGAAAATAAGACCTACAAGGACTTTATCTAGGGCTTATTTGGGGGGTAGGGCTAATATTGCAGCCATCACCGACAATCACGCTAGGTCTTATTTTCAGGGAAACAGGGTATATGAAATGACACTTATTACAGACTTTTAACTAATTCCCACATTGGTATTTTTTGTGTATGTTTTCACATGTATGGTTGTACATATACATTTTTGGTTGCACATCTAACTTTTTTACACAATGTGCTTGATTTAACAAGGTAATTTTGTAAAGCGGTTTGCATTGGAAAAAAAAGGCTTACCTTTTGCTCTCTGCTGGGCTAAAGGACTAAAAAAACATTTTCCACTAGGCTACAAGGAACCAGCCCTTTGCTTTTCCAAAATCACTAGATGTAGGCATCTTATTTCCACTGATACCACGCATTATCATTTTATTTTTACATGAAAAAAAATCTGGAATATAACAATTCTGATCACCAGGAAATTGGAAAAAGGCTGGCAGTAATCATTGGCAAAGTACTTTTCAAGAACACAATGTTCATATGGACATTTTATACTAGCAACATACTTTTTAGTGAAAGGCATAAGCTGTGCAGAAGAGACTGGATAATATACTTTAAACTGTATTGTCAAGTCACCAACGATTATCATATACCTACATTTTCATATCTATACTATACAGTATACATGTAAAATGTACAGCACTTCATTAAACAAACCTTAAAAAGGAATAAATGAATTAATGGTAAAATTTCACCATATTACTTTATGTTACAGACTAAAATAGTACTTATAAACGTAATGCTGTGAAGGTATTACCAAAATTCTTTTATAATGTGCTTCCTGAAATAAAATATCCTACATCATTTTTGTTGCTTTTATAGTTTTGACATAGTCTGCAAAATTTTCATTGCTACTTGCACAGTTAGTTTCACATTTCCAAAGATTGTGAAAAACAATCATAAGATCCTTGATGTAATCAATTACTGTTATTAAAATGTGTGTGTCACTGGCGCAAAACCTATTCTATCAATGAAAGTGATATCTATAGCTGCTGCATCCAAAAAATTCTCAAAAGAAAAAATTAAAAGTGCTATGTGTGTGGATGCGCTGCTCTCATTTATACTCTCTTTCCTATCTATATATATCCTATCTGTTAGACATAATATTATTCACCATCCACCTATTTAAATATATCACATTAAACAACAATCATATGCAAATTGTGTAAATCATATATGAGTCCGGTGGCATGTATCACATGATAATAAAGTTCCTTCATATATGCTTGCAAATCTTCCGTTAGTTTGCCGTGATCGGCGTGCTCTTGTGTTTAATCAATTTAAAGTGACTTAGTGCTTCACCACCACCTGTGAGATTGGCCACTCACCAGATATTTCTTTAAAACTGCACCTTTGGTTCATTCATAGGGATAACCACTCCACTCAAAGGGAACTTCTCCAATAGCTATACTAGGGCCTTAGTGTTCCTCATAAAAATGGATGAAAACGATCATCGCACAATAACGTTTAAAACCTTTATTTCATAAAACACAAAAAAACTATGCACTCACATTTCCAAGTGCCATTATGCCGGCACAGAGCTTTTCCAGCAGTTAGGGACAGGGTGGGCGCTGCAGCCCGGTTCGCCTGGTGTATGCTATGCTGTCTCCGTGTGCCGCTTGCGTTCCCCCCTTGTGTTCGTTCGCGTCCTCACCAATCACGCTCGTTCCCGGTCACGTGGGTGCAATAATCTCCCAGCAGCCTCTACGCGTTTCGCATTCCAATGTGCGTCATCAGGAAGCTGCCGTTTGATTGGTTCTCGTCCTATTTATGTTGAGCCCGGGCGGAAATGACTCTGCCGCCATCTTAGATGTGGGTATTCCCTTAGTTCTATTCTATTGGGACTTCCTCCCTCTTGCCGCCATTTTAACTATGGGCGATTAGCCCATTTCGTAATTATCCAGTGTACACGCCGTTTCCCCCAATCTACCATTATTCGTTCTTGTTCCGATTTGCCCATTAATATGCTAAAATTTTAAACCAACCCATCTGTATCTGCTGGAGAGGCTTTCACATATTATTAAGTTAATGGCCCTTGTTGGCCCTTAGATGCTTTGGCATTATGAACATCTTATACATTTTTATTCCATGGCTGATTGCCGCACAATATGTAATATGGAACAGCAAATCCTTACTACTTCCAAAAAATATTTTTAAAATACTAAATATGAAAATATACAATATGAATTAAACTAAACTAGAAAATTAAAAATAAAAATAAAAATAAAAATAAATAAAAATAAAAATAAAATAAAAATAAAAATAAAAAATAAAAAATAAAAAATAAAAAATAAAATATAAAAATAAAAATAAAAATAAAAATAAAAATAAAAATAAAAATAAAAAATAAAAAATAAAAAATAATAATAAATAAAAAATAAAAAATAAAAAATAAAAATAAAAATAAAAATAAAAATAAAAATAAAAATAAAAATAATAATAATAAAAGTAAAAATAAAAATAAAAATAAAAATAAAAATAAAAATGGAAATAAAAAATAAGTAAAAATAAAAATAAAAATAAAAATAATAATAAAAAAATAATAATAAAAAATATTATAAAATATATTAATAGTAAAACTGAAAATACCAAGGATGGAAAATTAATTTCAATATTAATAGTCTTCCAAAAAACAGTTGATGTCGAGTTCCACGTTCAACCCCTGTGGCCTCATCGTGTCCATTTTAAATATCCAATGGGTTTCATTCTTTGAAACCTCCCTTCTCATGTTGGTATTCCTCCAATTTCGTTCTATTCTATCTATTCCGTAAAACTTTAAATGTTGGGGATTTCTACCATGTATGTCCCTAAAGTGTTTTGATACACTATGGTGTTTAAATCCTTTTTTGATATTTCTGACATGTTCGCCTATTCTTACTGACAAGGCTCTGGTTGTTCTGCCCACGTACTGTAGTCCACAATTGCACTCCAGTACGTAGGTGACATGTGTACTGCTACATGTTATCAACTTATCTATTTTATATGTCTGCTTGTTAGTGTTCGACATGAAACCCGTTACTTTTCTGTCTTTCTTATTAGTGGACCTACAGGCTTTACATTTTCCACACCTGAAGAATCCCTTCTGGTTGAAAAAAGTTGACAAACTTGTGGGGGGATCTGGCACATTTTTTACTATTTTGTCCCTAATCCTTCTTGCTTTTCTGTATACGAATGTTGGTTTTCGGGGTAGTATCTTGCTTAGTTGTGGGTCACTACTAATGATGGACCAGTTCTTCCTTATAATATTTTCTAATTCTTTATATTGTATATTAAAACCCGTGATAAATGGTATGTTATTATCCTGGTTTTTCTTCTTTGTTGTATTGCTGAGAATTACTTCTCTGTCCATATTGGCTACTATTTTGCGTGTATCCTCCAGTATATTTCTTTTATAGCCCTTTTCTATGAACCTGTCTATCAGGATGTCCGTCTGTCGGAAATAGTCCTCCATTTGGTCACAATTCCGTCTGATCCTGATAAACTGGCTCTTTGGAATGGATATCTTCCACTGGGGGTGGTGACAACTCCCCACTGGTATATATCCGTTCCGGTCTGTTTCTTTGAAGTGTGTTCTAGTCCCGAGCCTATTTTTATTTTTATATATTTCTAGGTCCAAAAAGTTGATTGTTTGTTGATGTACTGTGGCAGTGAATTTTATATCATACTGGTTACCGCCAATATGTTGGATAAACTGTTCCAACTGTTCTTGGCTTCCCTTCCATATTATCAGGATATCATCGATATACCGTTTGTATAGCAGCAAATGTGGCCAGCATCTTCCATAAATTTCTTCCTCCTCCCATTTACTCAGGAAGATGTTGGCCACACTCGGTGCATACTTGTTTCCCATACCCACCCCTTTGATTTGTCTGTAGTATTTATGATTGTGCCAGAAAAAATTATTCCCCATGGCCATTCTTAGTCCCTCCAAAATAAACCTCCTTTGTTTTAATTTTAGATCCGATAAATTTTTCATTCCCCATGCTACTGCTGCCAGGGCATCGGTTTGTTTAATATTGGTATACAACGACTCCACATCTAGTGTTACCAGTAGTGTGGAGTTGTCTACCTTTAAATTTTTTAGATTGTTGATAACATCTTTGCTGTCTTTGAGAAATGACTTTCCCTCTCCTGCTATAGGTTGGAGGAATACATCTAAGTACTCCCCCAACCTAGAGTGTACCGACTCAATGCCACTGATTATCGGCCTTCCTGGTGGCTTGGTTTTACTTTTATGGATCTTAGGGACTTGGTATATCACTGGTATTCTTGGGGCCTCTGTCAATAGGTATCTTCCTTCCTTCTTACTCAGGATTTTATCTGCTATGCCCTTGTCCAGGTATTCTTTTAGTTTCTTTTTTAACTCTCTATTTGGGTTCTTTTTGAGGGGTTGGTATGTGCTTAAGTCCTTGACTAATCTTTCCAACTCCTTATAGTAGTCCTCTTTTGTTAGGATCACTACACCTCCCCCCTTATCGGCTGGGCGTATTACTATGTTTTTCCTAGTTTCTAGTTTCCTTAATCCCTGCCATACTCTGTCCCTGTTGCGTTTTATTGGTTTGATATTTCTTATCTCCTTTTCCACTAACCTTTTGAACACCTCTATATGTTGGTTAGTGGTAGACCTGGGGTTGAACGTGGATCTGTTCCTCAACTTGCTATGCTTATATACCGTGTCGGTTTGTTGGTATTGGGGTTCTCCTTTTTCCAAAAAATGTTTCTTTAGACTTAATTTCCTAATAAACTTTTGCAAATCAATGAATGCTTCAAACTGATTAAAAATTGCCTTAGGTGCATATTTAATACCACTATCTAATACTAATAATTCTTCCTGAGTGAAAGTTACATCTGTTAGATTAAAAATGCCCTCACCTAATTTTCTCTTTTCCTTTTTGCCTCCCCTCTACAGCCTCTTTTTCTCTTTGGTTTATGTTTTCTCCAGGTTCCTGGGGGTTCCTGTTCCAACTCCCCCTGCTGGTTTGAAATACCGGCATGGGTGGTTTGTAGGGTTCTCTCCAATCCCGCCATTCCCCCTGCCACATAGGTGGACCATAGTTGGGATTGTAGTTTGCATTGTAATTATAATATCCTCTCCCTCTACCCCTATATCCTCCTCTCCAAGGTCTGGAATATTGGCCCAAAGGTGGTGGGTAGGTAGGTCCTACCTACCCACCACCTTTGGGCCAATATTCCAGACTTTGGAGAGGAGGATATAGGGGTAGAGGGAGAGGATATTATAATTACAATGCAAACTACAATCCCAACTATGGTCCACCTATGTGGCAGGGGGAATGGCGGGATTGGAGAGAACCCTACAAACCACCCATGCCGGTATTTCAAACCAGCAGGGGGAGTTGGAACAGGAACCCCCAGGAACCTGGAGAAAACATAAACCAAAGAGAAAAAGAGGCTGTAGAGGGGGAGGCAAAAAGGAAAAGAGAAAATTAGGTGAGGGCATTTTTAATCTAACAGATGTAACTTTCACTCAGGAAGAATTATTAGTATTAGATAGTGGTATTAAATATGCACCTAAGGCAATTTTTAATCAGTTTGAAGCATTCATTGATTTGCAAAAGTTTATTAGGAAATTAAGTCTAAAGAAACATTTTTTGGAAAAAGGAGAACCCCAATACCAACAAACCGACACGGTATATAAGCATAGCAAGTTGAGGAACAGATCCACGTTCAACCCCAGGTCTACCACTAACCAACATATAGAGGTGTTCAAAAGGTTAGTGGAAAAGGAGATAAGAAATATCAAACCAATAAAACGCAACAGGGACAGAGTATGGCAGGGATTAAGGAAACTAGAAACTAGGAAAAACATAGTAATACGCCCAGCCGATAAGGGGGGAGGTGTAGTGATCCTAACAAAAGAGGACTACTATAAGGAGTTGGAAAGATTAGTCAAGGACTTAAGCACATACCAACCCCTCAAAAAGAACCCAAATAGAGAGTTAAAAAAGAAACTAAAAGAATACCTGGACAAGGGCATAGCAGATAAAATCCTGAGTAAGAAGGAAGGAAGATACCTATTGACAGAGGCCCCAAGAATACCAGTGATATACCAAGTCCCTAAGATCCATAAAAGTAAAACCAAGCCACCAGGAAGGCCGATAATCAGTGGCATTGAGTCGGTACACTCTAGGTTGGGGGAGTACTTAGATGTATTCCTCCAACCTATAGCAGGAGAGGGAAAGTCATTTCTCAAAGACAGCAAAGATGTTATCAACAATCTAAAAAATTTAAAGGTAGACAACTCCACACTACTGGTAACACTAGATGTGGAGTCGTTGTATACCAATATTAAACAAACCGATGCCCTGGCAGCAGTAGCATGGGGAATGAAAAATTTATCGGATCTAAAATTAAAACAAAGGAGGTTTATTTTGGAGGGACTAAGAATGGCCATGGGGAATAATTTTTTCTGGCACAATCATAAATACTACAGACAAATCAAAGGGGTGGGTATGGGAAACAAGTATGCACCGAGTGTGGCCAACATCTTCCTGAGTAAATGGGAGGAGGAAGAAATTTATGGAAGATGCTGGCCACATTTGCTGCTATACAAACGGTATATCGATGATATCCTGATAATATGGAAGGGAAGCCAAGAACAGTTGGAACAGTTTATCCAACATATTGGCGGTAACCAGTATGATATAAAATTCACTGCCACAGTACATCAACAAACAATCAACTTTTTGGACCTAGAAATATATAAAAATAAAAATAGGCTCGGGACTAGAACACACTTCAAAGAAACAGACCGGAACGGATATATACCAGTGGGGAGTTGTCACCACCCCCAGTGGAAGATATCCATTCCAAAGAGCCAGTTTATCAGGATCAGACGGAATTGTGACCAAATGGAGGACTATTTCCGACAGACGGACATCCTGATAGACAGGTTCATAGAAAAGGGCTATAAAAGAAATATACTGGAGGATACACGCAAAATAGTAGCCAATATGGACAGAGAAGTAATTCTCAGCAATACAACAAAGAAGAAAAACCAGGATAATAACATACCATTTATCACGGGTTTTAATATACAATATAAAGAATTAGAAAATATTATAAGGAAGAACTGGTCCATCATTAGTAGTGACCCACAACTAAGCAAGATACTACCCCGAAAACCAACATTCGTATACAGAAAAGCAAGAAGGATTAGGGACAAAATAGTAAAAAATGTGCCAGATCCCCCCACAAGTTTGTCAACTTTTTTCAACCAGAAGGGATTCTTCAGGTGTGGAAAATGTAAAGCCTGTAGGTCCACTAATAAGAAAGACAGAAAAGTAACGGGTTTCATGTCGAACACTAACAAGCAGACATATAAAATAGATAAGTTGATAACATGTAGCAGTACACATGTCACCTACGTACTGGAGTGCAATTGTGGACTACAGTACGTGGGCAGAACAACCAGAGCCTTGTCAGTAAGAATAGGCGAACATGTCAGAAATATCAAAAAAGGATTTAAACACCATAGTGTATCAAAACACTTTAGGGACATACATGGTAGAAATCCCCAACATTTAAAGTTTTACGGAATAGATAGAATAGAACGAAATTGGAGGAATACCAACATGAGAAGGGAGGTTTCAAAGAATGAAACCCATTGGATATTTAAAATGGACACGATGAGGCCACAGGGGTTGAACGTGGAACTCGACATCAACTGTTTTTTGGAAGACTATTAATATTGAAATTAATTTTCCATCCTTGGTATTTTCAGTTTTACTATTAATATATTTTATAATATTTTTTATTATTATTTTTTTATTATTATTTTTATTTTTATTTTTATTTTTACTTATTTTTTATTTCCATTTTTATTTTTATTTTTATTTTTATTTTTATTTTTACTTTTATTATTATTATTTTTATTTTTATTTTTATTTTTATTTTTATTTTTATTTTTTATTTTTTATTTTTTATTTTTTATTTATTATTATTTTTTATTTTTTATTTTTTATTTTTTATTTTTATTTTTATTTTTATTTTTATTTTTATTTTTATTTTTATATTTTATTTTTTATTTTTTATTTTTTATTTTTTATTTTTATTTTTATTTTATTTTTATTTTTATTTATTTTTATTTTTATTTTTATTTTTAATTTTCTAGTTTAGTTTAATTCATATTGTATATTTTCATATTTAGTATTTTAAAAATATTTTTTGGAAGTAGTAAGGATTTGCTGTTCCATATTACATATTGTGCGGCAATCAGCCATGGAATAAAAATGTATAAGATGTTCATAATGCCAAAGCATCTAAGGGCCAACAAGGGCCATTAACTTAATAATATGTGAAAGCCTCTCCAGCAGATACAGATGGGTTGGTTTAAAATTTTAGCATATTAATGGGCAAATCGGAACAAGAACGAATAATGGTAGATTGGGGGAAACGGCGTGTACACTGGATAATTACGAAATGGGCTAATCGCCCATAGTTAAAATGGCGGCAAGAGGGAGGAAGTCCCAATAGAATAGAACTAAGGGAATACCCACATCTAAGATGGCGGCAGAGTCATTTCCGCCCGGGCTCAACATAAATAGGACGAGAACCAATCAAACGGCAGCTTCCTGATGACGCACATTGGAATGCGAAACGCGTAGAGGCTGCTGGGAGATTATTGCACCCACGTGACCGGGAACGAGCGTGATTGGTGAGGACGCGAACGAACACAAGGGGGGAACGCAAGCGGCACACGGAGACAGCATAGCATACACCAGGCGAACCGGGCTGCAGCGCCCACCCTGTCCCTAACTGCTGGAAAAGCTCTGTGCCGGCATAATGGCACTTGGAAGTGTGAGTGCATAGTTTTTTTGTGTTTTATGAAATAAAGGTTTTAAACGTTATTGTGCGATGATCGTTTTCATCCATTTTTATGAGGAACACTAAGGCCCTAGTATAGCTATTGGAGAAGTTCCCTTTGAGTGGAGTGGTTATCCCTATGAATGAACCAAAGGTGCAGTTTTAAAGAAATATCTGGTGAGTGGCCAATCTCACAGGTGGTGGTGAAGCACTAAGTCACTTTAAATTGATTAAACACAAGAGCACGCCGATCACGGCAAACTAACGGAAGATTTGCAAGCATATATGAAGGAACTTTATTATCATGTGATACATGCCACCGGACTCATATATGATTTACACAATTTGCATATGATTGTTGTTTAATGTGATATATTTAAATAGGTGGATGGTGAATAATATTATGTCTAACAGATAGGATATATATAGATAGGAAAGAGAGTATAAATGAGAGCAGCGCATCCACACACATAGCACTTTTAATTACTGTTATTAATAGTAAAGTGCAAATATCTGCAATTTAATAACATCATGTACAACTGTTAATCACGTTTCAAAAACATTTTTTTATATAATATGTTTGACTTTTCTGGTTTATGTTGTATTTAAAAAATGTTGCATTAGTGCATTAATACAGCATCTATACAAGAACTAAGAGGCCAATTAGTTAAGCATTTAGCTCTTGTGTACTTCTGCATACTTACAATGTCATGCCTTTAAGATTGGTGTTAAGTTCCCCATGCTTGGCATGTCAATAGTAAAAATATTCTGCTCATGCTATTCACACTTAAAGTACCACTGACCCTGGGCAGCCTGTGATTCATACAGATAAATTAAAGAAAAACTAGGAAGCATATTTCAGAATGTTTCTGATCTGAGATTCAACTAGTCTGTTATGTGCTAAAATACGTTTTCTGTTGTAAATAATTAGCCAAGATAAACGAGAGTTGTTATTATCAGCATTCTGTTAACATACATGTCTCTTCATAGCTAATTAACTATAAAACACATATTTATATGGTAAAAAAAATGTATAATCAGGCTGGAAAACATTATTTTTAACTCAGAAGGGAGTATCAGATTCTATTACTGATTATGTACTGATACCGTTTGCATCAAGGTGTTCCTACCAATAAATGGAGTTTCTCTAGTCTTTAATCTGATCAAACTTCCAGGGCAGATCTGAAGCTGATTAGGGGTTTAGGAGAAGTAACTCTAGTTGTTTAAAAAAAATATGATAATAACTGATAATGCTGGATAGACACTTCTGAACAAGGAAACCTATTTCAGCACAAACTGAACTTGCAGTGAACAGGTATTAGTAATCTCAGATATCCTATGAAAATATAGAGTTTAGACAGAATGTCATAAATATTTCCGATGATTTGTTCACTGATCTATTAATAAATTGAGATGGGCCGAACACCCCCCTGTTCAGTTCGCAGCAGAACTCCCAAACAGGGGGAAAGTTCTAACCTGAATAGTGAACCCCATTGAAGTCTATGGGAGCCTCCCATTTTTAAGGCTTATATGCAAGTAATTGGCCATAAAAGGAGTATGGGGGTCCAGGTACTGCCCTGGGGGACATGTATCAATGCAAATTTTTTTTTTTTAAACTATTGTTTTTTTTCAGGAGAAGTGATTTTAATGATAATTAAGGTGCAATAATAAAAATGAAAAAAATCCTATAAATATAGTGCCTGGGGGGTTCCCTTAGTCTGCCTGTAGTGGCGCATCTGTAGCAGATATACAACATGCTGCAGCAAAAAAGACATTTCTAAAGGAAAAAAAAAATGACTCGCGGTTGCAATTGTCAGCATCCAGCTATTGAAAAAAAAAATAAAATAATGGCATGGGGTCCCCCCCAAAATCTATTCCAGACCCTTATCTGAGCAAGCAGCCAAGTCAGGAAAGGGGGGAACAAGCGAGAGCCCAACTCTGAATCATACCAGGCCACATGCCCTCAACATACATGGTGGGGGGGTGCTAAGCCCCCCTGCCTCAAAGCACCCAGCCCCCCCCATGTTGAGGGCATGTGGCCTGGAATGGTTCAGGAGTGGGGCGCTTGCTCATCCCCTCCTTGAATTGGGGCTGATCTGATCAGTCTGAACGTGCATGCATGTGATATGTGCACGTGTAAAATAATAATTAATGAAATTAAAGAGGAAGTAAACTTGGATGAGTTTTACTTCCTTTCTTCTTGTCTGAAAAGTAAAGACATAATGTGCTAGTATGCATCGCATACTAGCACATTATGTGACACTTACCAGCAAACAAAGCCGCGTCGTCCCCACTGCAGTCCGCATCCATCTTTGTCTGTCTTCCTTCCGGGGCTGCAGACTCCAGCTGTGTGACTGGCCAGGGCCATGTGAGGTCACTCCTGTGCATGCGCACAGTCACGGTATAACCACCTGAAGGAACGGCACGGGCGGCAGTTCCTTCAAAGTGCATGCGCCGATGACATAATCGGCACAGTAAACAGTGAATATCTCCTAAATGGCGAACGTTTAGGAGATATTTACAGTACCTATAGGTAAGCTTTATTCTAGGCTTACCTATAGGTACAAATGTTACAGGGAGATTTACAACCTCTTTAACTTACCATTAACAGCACAACTATGAGTAAAAAAGCAAACTATAAGATTATGGCGTGCTATTGTTCACTAAAACCCCTGTTGTCTAATGCTTGTAAAAATCACACTTCGTATGGAAAAGGTTGCTGATCCCTGCCTTAGGTATTAACTTTTTAAAATTGTAATGGAACTATACAATGTCACTAAACCCGATTTTGGTGAAATTCATCATATGCAGCAGATTTTGCCACATCAAGTTTTCTTAAGATTTAGATATGCATGAATCATCACCAGAGCAGATATTAAATCACACTGTCATCACTTGTTGCCAGTATTGATATACATACAATTATTGCAAATGAATTACAAAGAACATCATTTGTACTTACTTTTCTGGTGTCTTGAAATGCTGCCGCTTTACTGCTCCCTGGCTGCTGCATATTTCACATTTGTGGGTGTGTAAATACCTGCTCCCCCAAATTCTATATATTCTATATTCAGCAGGAGGAACCAAAGTGTGCAGCAGGTATTCGACCCACTTGAAAAGGACTAATGCACCATCTATAAATTGTAAAAAAAGAAAAACAATTTCATAGCCAAATATGTGCTGCCAGTGGTCATGGAGCGATGAAGTGGCAATGTTTCAAGATAGACCTCTAGAAAGGTAAGTATTTTCTATATTGAATTCTACGGACTAAGACTGGGATGCCATTAAAGTTCATGTGCATGTAAAGGTAGGCATCACAATACTTTTGTTAATATAGTGTATGTCTGTTGCCTTTTTACTTGTGCAGCTTAAAAAAGATGGCAACTTATATAAGATCTGAAGCCATTTTGCAAAAATGTGGCTTTGGATTAAATAAGAAAAATTAAAATGTAGCTTAAGCACATTAAGCATTTAATATAGAGGGGGGGGGGTTAAAATGACTCTTGTCAAGAAAGAAGCAGCCCTGCAGAAACAAAAAATGCATTTTATTAGACTTTTTACATTCAAATAAAAAAATTGTATTACAATGTTTGGTAATAAGTCAGCTTTGTTACCAGTTTCATCTGATCTCCTACTTACAAACTAGATGAAAAAATGAACTCAAGTAAATGTGTTCCACTGTCACCATAATAAATGATTGAGGTGCCACCTGCTGGCAGTTTACAAAACTGAAAATAATACTAAAAAGGCTGGCACAGTTCAAATATCAATATCCACTGCAATCTATAATCGTATGCCAGGTAGGAGGTAAATGGTAATATTAATTTAACATAACAAAACATAATAGTGTACTATGCAATATAATCACGTTTTAGCACAACTAACAATAATAAAACAAATACACAAATTTTACCTAATTTATACGACATCTCTAAATTTCTTTGCAACTGCTTCTATACAGCCATAAGAAAAAGTAAGTACATCTCATGGAAATTATTGAATTTTCCACCATATATGAACAGGCAAATATGAAATCTTCATTTAGACATAACGTACAAAGGTGATATTCTCCAATAAAACACTCAAGGAAAATCATGAATTCAACCAAAGAATCAATAGATGTAGTGGTATGCTGTGCAAAAAGTAATTGAAGAACAGCTAAAACCTAAAGCAATTTTATCAGCATGTCAGAATTCCTTCATAGAGCTGTCAAACCGCCACTTAAAACTTAAAGGGAGTCGGGGGAGTTCAGTACGAGAACTCCATGTTTCAATCCACAGCTTTCTATGGCCTGAGGCAGAGCTGAGACAGTCTGGATGGATCACTGACAAAAGCTGACAAGAGAATGTGTTCTGGCACTGAGGGAAGTGTTGGTGGCAGCCAATAGCTCATCGCATCCACATTGAGCTTGGGCACCGCTGAAATCCAATCCTTCTGGGTGACAGGGTAGAAAGTGTATGGTAACCAGGCAAGGTGAGAATGACATTGCAAAGGTAAGAGTGCTTGGTAACCAGGCAATGTGTTTGACTCCCTTGTCAAGCCTGAAACCAATCTAAGAGAATAGAATATATAAACAACCTAAATGGCCACAAATCAATAAGGGGTTATGAATAATATTAACACACAAGTGTAACACATAACCTTTAATCAGTACTCATTAAAAATCATTTTGTAGCAATCCCTTGTATGGCTAGAGTGCTATGGTTAGGATTTTTGTTAGTGTAGCTGGCAGTCAAGCCTGTGTGTTTTCCTGGCTCAGGGTTTTGAGTGATTTAGGCAGGCTGGATGACTCAGCAGCAGCATCTCTGGTGACTCCTCCCTGCTTGCTGGGAACTTTGAGAAGGTTCCAGAAACAGTTGGGAGGGGTCCAGGAGGAGCTGGCTGGAGTATTCAGAGGGCCCTAACCAATCCCCAAAAGATGGGTTGGCAGGGGGCAAGTTCCCTCAAATACTCGGGGTCAGCCCAGCCAGGGCAGTGGATTTCGAGTGGAAGATGGAGATAAAGTGTTATGCTGTCGGAGGCCTTTGAGAGTAGCTCCCCAGTCTGGGGGGGGGTTGTTGGGTTGAACTCAGGTGCGAGTTCAACCCAACAAGGAGGGATCAAGGAAACGACAGTTTGAAGACACTGCCGGGCAAATCTCCAGGAAAAAAGACAGCCAAGAGGGCTAGTGAGTGTTACAGTCAGAGGACTGAGAGGCATGCCTAAAGGGACTGGGTGCAAGCAGTCTGGGATGGATGCAGAGTCAGTCTGGGAGGACTGTGGAAAAGTAGCCAGGTGGGCTAGTGAAAGGGGCAGCTGCAGCCAGGCAGACTGGCAGTGCCTGAGGTGGTGCTGGGAGCAGTAGCCACAGGAATAGGACAGCTAACACCAAAAACCTCTTTTTTTTTTTGCTACACTACTAAAGGGGCCCGCAGTCCCTGCCTGCAAAGGACATTCACATGAATCAAGCTTAGATTGTGTTGGATCAAAAGTGCTAGCTGATCCTGGGAGATGTAGTTCTTACAAGCAAGTCTGTGCTGGAGGTAGAAGAGGAGAAGTGTGTAAAAACTGTATATTGTTGAGTCTCTGAAGAGTTTCTTTGCTGATCAAATGGGCATCCCATAAGAACCCTTACCCCATCCAAGTTTAATCCCCATAAAAAAAACACAAAACAAAACAAAGCTGCAATGACTGTTTCTTGTCTCCAGAGTGAGTGGAAAATTCATGTGCCTGGCTGTGCAGCCAGCTAGCTTCTTTCTAGCTGTGGAGTGGAAGTTGGATGCAGAGGTGAGAGCTGTGAAGGAGGGGGTGGGGAGCTGGCTGCAGAGGTGAGAGCTATGGAGGGGGAGCTAGGTGCATTGGTGAGACCTGTGGAATAGGGGCTGTGTGCAGAAGTGAAAACTGTGTTATGAAGTCTGTTCGGCTGTCCATTGTAACAAAGCCCCGCCTCCTCCTTGTCTGTGATAGACGAAACGCTGATAAGTTTCCCAGTATTGTATCAGTTTTCCTCTATCAGGGACAAGGAGGAGGCAGGACTGGGTGAACAGACTGCATAACACAGCTGGAGACACACGCTGTTTTAGTAATGAAAGGTACGGCTCACTGGAGTACAAGCCGAGGGGGGGGGGTTTCAGCCAAAAAAATGGGCTGAAAAACTCGGCTTATACTTGAGTATATAGGTAAGCAATCAAGAGTGTTCCCGATCATAGCCACAGCAGTCCCAGTGTCCAGACCATTGTAAGCCAGCAACAGTGTTCTTGATTATCACCATATCAGTTCCAGTGTCACCAGAAAAATGTAAGCCAGCAACAGTGTTCCTGATCGCCACCACACCAGTGCCAGTAACCCAAACTAGTGCAGCTAGCAACAGTGTTCCTGACCTCTGCTATACCAGTTCCAGTGTCACCAGACCAGTGCAGCCAGCAACAGTGTTCGCTGCCACACCAGTCGCAGTTTCACCAACCAGTCCCAGTGTCAATAGGGCAGTGTAAGCCAGCAACAGCGTTACTGATCACTACCACAACAGTGCTAGTGTCGCCACAGCTAGTGCAGCCAGCAGCATTGTCCCTGATTGCTGCCACACCCTCTCAGTGTCACCATACCAGTTTAAGCCAGCAACAGTATTTCTAATCACCACCACACTAGTCCCAGTTGCACCAGTCCCGTGTAGGCCAGTAACAGTGTTCATGACCACCGCTACACCAGTCCCAGTGCCAGCAACAGTGTTCCTATTCGTTGCCAAACTAGTACAAATCATACAATCCAGTGAGAATGCCAAACATCCAAAAATGACTGCTGTACTCACTAACATTGACGTATAACCTGCCTTTCCAAGCAGTAAACCACAGTTTTATTTTGCTCCGTTTAACCACTTCAACCCCAGAAGGATTTACCCCCTTAATGACCAGGCCATTTTTTGCAATACGCACTGCGTCACTTTAAATAACAATTTCGCGTTTCTGCAACATTGTACCCAAACAAAATTGATGTCCTTTTTCTCCCACAAATAGAGCTTTCTTTTGGTTGTATTTGATCAACTCTGCGTTTTTTATTTTTTGTGCTATAAACAAAAAAAGACCAACAATTTTGGAAAAAAAACCTGCATTTTTTTTACTTTCTGCTATAATACATATCCAAAAAAAAAATGTATTCATCAGTTTAGGCTAATATGTATTCTGCTGCATATTTTTGGCAAAAAAAAAAAAATCGCAATAAGCCTATATTGATTGGTTTACGCAAAACCTATAGCGTCTACAAAATAGGGGATAGATTTATGCCATTTTTATTTATTTTTATTTTTTTACTAGTAATGGCGGCGATCAGTGATTTTTAGCAGGACTGCGACATTGCAGCAGAAAGATCGGACACTAAGTGACACTTTTTGGTGACCAGTGACACCAACACAGTGATCAGTGCTTTAAAAATGCACTGATCACTGTATAAATGGCACTGGCAGGGAAGGGATTAACACTAGGTGGCGATCAAGGGGTTAAGTGTTTCCTATGGAGGTGTTTCTCAGGGTGACAGACTGACTGGGAGTAAAGAGAGATTGCTGTTCCTGATCACTAGGAACAGCTGATCTCTCTCTCCTCCCCTGTCAGAACGGGGATCCGCCTTGTTTACATATGCAGACCCCCGTTCTGCCTCTCTTCACCGCGATCGCGAGTGGCCGGCAGACATCGAGTCGTAGTACCACATGCATAGACCGATATACAGGTACGTCGGTTTGTGCAGCCGAGCCTCCTTGCTCCAGTATATATGCGGAAGGCGGTCGGCAAGTGGTTAAGCACAGTCAGAATTTTTAAGCTGCGATGAAGGGGAGTCTGTAAGGACCCTGAAACATGGTGGCTCTATTCTGCTATGAATCAATGGATTGTATGGCTGTGGATTCTCAAATCTTTTCCCCTTTTCCTGAGGGTGGTCTCCATTTTTTGTAGTGCTACCAAACTGGAGCCAGTGTGCCCTGTGATAATTTCAGTGGCCCCTGTAGAAAATCTGAATCCAGCACCCTGTTTGTTCTTGTGACAATGTCACCAGACCAGTGTAGCCATCAACAGGGTCCCTGATTGCCACCACATCAGTACAATGTCTTCAGAGTCAATGCAGCCAGCAACAGTGTTCCTGATCATGGCCACACCAGTGCAGTGTTGCCTTTGCCTCCCACCTAAAAATGTCCTTTGCCTGTTTATTAACTAATGCCGCGTACACACGAGCGGAATTTCCGACAGAAAGAGTCCGATGGGATCGGTTCATCGTATATTCCGACTGTGTGTATGCCCCATCGGACTTTTCCCATCGAAAATTCAGACGGACTTAGATAGAGAACATGTTCTATATTTTTCCGATGGAACAAATTACTATCGGAAAAAACGCTTGTCTGTATGCTGTTCCGATGCACCAAAAATGACGCATGCTCTGAAGCAAGTACGAGATGGAAGCTATTGGCTACTGGCTATTGAACTTCCGTTTTCTAGTCCCGTTGTTCGAGTTGTATGTCACTGCGTTCTGGATGGTCGGAACTTGATGTGAGCGTGTGTAAGCTAGACAGCTTGAGCAGAATTCCGTCGGAACTCCGTCGGAAAAACCTTCAGAGTTTAGTCCGACAGCAAAACCAGTCATGTGTACAGGGCATAAGTCTCTGCCTGCAGCCTAAACTGACTTATCTGCATGTCCCGCTAACTACATTCCCGCAAGTCACCAATCTCAATCATCCCCTGTGGACATCTGGGCTCCTGAATCTACAATCAACTCTTTTGTTCACCCTTCGTTCAGCCTCCTGTAATTCCTGTCCGGTGAACACAGCATTCCTAGGGGGCAGCCACATATCAGTAGGCTAGGCTTTCCTAGGAATGGGATGCGAACTGCTACAGGTGATGCTACACTAAGCAATATTCCCTGACCACTCATACAAAGGCATGCATTACAGTACAGTAATGTAGTTTTTAATGCAATGTTCATCAATTTTTGTGATACGCAACATACAATGCCCGGTACATAATCAATCAAATATTGAAAAAGTCTCACACGTGTGGCATCCCCCAAGTTTTCACCACTGACAATTTCTCAGACATACAACACTGTACCCACATGCATACCTCCCAACATTTGAACTTCAGAATGAGGGACACTTGAGGGAAAGAGTGATCTGCTACGCACGCCACGGCAAAGTGTAGGTGTGGCCAAAGTCTTACCAGTGGGAGCAGCTTTAGGGGCATGATTAAACAAAGCCCAGGCTTCATTGTACCTAAAAATATGCATTGATTGCTTTTTCTGAGACTACCTTAAAGAAGAACTTCATTAAAATAGTCAGGGACTGCATAGCAACCAGCAGCTGTCGAGAAGTGTTTAATGTACAGTACTATGTATATAGTACAGGCGTGTGTAATGCAGCGCACAGGAGTTGGGAGTGCTGCAGCCAGTGTCGGGTTTAGGATGCACAACGCTGACTGCAGGGGTTCAGGGTGTGTAATGCAATGTGTTTAAGGATCAGGAATATGTAATGCACAGAGGGCTGTAGTCAGTGATGGGTTTAGGAGTGCATGACACACAGAGCAGGGTCCAGGAGTGTTATCCACAGAATTCAGAGAAAAGGAGTGTTATTCACAGAATGCAGGGGTCAGGAGTGTGTGATGTACAGAATGCAGGGGACAGGAGTGTGTACTGTACAGACTGCAGGGGTCAGGAGTGTGTAATGCACAAAATGCAGGGGACGGGAGTGTGTAATATATAGAATGCAAGGGACAGGCGTGTGTAATGTATAGAATGCAAGGGACAGGAGTGTGTAATGTACAGAATGCAGGGGACAGGAGTATGAAATGTACAGAATGCAGGGGTCAGGAATATGTAATACACAGAATGCAGGGGACAGGAGTATGTAATGCACAGAATGCAAGGGACAGGAGTATTTAATGCACAGAATGCAAGGGACAGGAGTATGCAATGCACAGAATGCAGGGGTCAGGAGTATGTAATGCACAGAATGCAGGGGTCAGGAGTATGTAATGCACAGAATGCAGGGGACAAGAGTGTGTAATGCACAGAATGCAGGGAGCAGCAGTGTATAATGTATAGAATGCAGGGGACAGGAGTAGGAAATGTACAGAATGTAGGGGACAGGATTATGAAATGTACAGAATGCAGGGGACAGGAGTGTGTAATGTACAGAATGCAGGGGACAGAAGTGTGTAATGTACAGAATGCAGGGGACAGCAGTATTAAATACACAGAAAGCAGGGGACAGGAGTGTGTAATGCACAGTAAGAGTCAGGTGGGCAAAACAAAAAGAGTGCCGGAGTCAAGGGTGTGTGATGCACAGTGTAGGGGTAAGGAGAGTGCAAAATCCTCCCCAGAAGCAATACTCTCCTCCATTTTACCACTCCCTCCTCACTCCACCCCCCAAATCCTCCATCACAGCACAACAAATTCCCCTAAACTTCTTTTTCCAGCAAACATCCCCCAATCCCTATTTTAGCGCAGATCCTCCTCCTCCCAGCGCAAATCCTTTCTCCAATTCTAGCACAAAGCATCTCCCCAGATCCCCTCCCAGATATAATCTTCTCCCCACTTCTAGTACAGACCCCCCCCATCCTCCCCAGCACTAGGGATGAGCCGAACACCCCCCTGTTTGGTTCGCACTAGAACATGCGAACAGGAAAAAAATTCGTTCGAACACGCGAACACCGTTAAAGTCTATGGGACACGAACATGAATAATCAAAAGTGCTAATTTTAAAGGCTTATATGCAAGTTATTGTCATAAAAAGTGTTTGGGGACCTGGGTCCTGCCCCAGGGGATATGGATCAATGCAAAAAAAACTTTTAAAAACGGCCATTTTTTCAGGAGCAGTGATTTTAATAAGTCAAACAATAAAATTGTAATATCCCTTTAAATTTCGTAGCTGGGGGGTGTCTATAGTATGCCTGTAAAGGGGCGCATGTTTCCCGTGTTTAGAACAGTCTGATAGCAAAATGACATTTCAAAGGAAAAAAGCCATTTAAAACTACTCGCGGCTATTGCATTGCCGGTCCGACAATACACATAAAAGTTCATTGATAAAAATGGCATGGGAATTCCCTACAGGGGAACCCAGAAACAAAATTTAAAAAAAAAAAAAAAATGACGTGGGGGTCCCCCTAAATTCCATACCAGACCCTTCAGGTCTGGTATGGATTTTAAAGGGAACCCCGGGCCACAAAAAAAAAAAATGGCGTGGGGTCCCCCCAAGAATCCATACCAGACCCTTATCTGAGCACGCAACCTGGCAGGCCACAGGAAAAAAGAGGGGGGGTGAGAGAGCAGCCCCCCCTCCTGAACCATACCAGGCCACATGCCCTCAACATTGGGAGGGTGCTTTGGGGAAGCCCCCCAAAACACCTTGTCCCCATGTTGATGAGGACAAGGGCCTCATCCCCACAACACTGGCCGGTGGTTGTGGGGGTCTGCGGGCGGGGGGCTTATCGGAATCTGGAAGCATCCTTTAACAAGGGGACCCCCAGATCCCAGCCCCCCCTGTGTGAAATGGTAAGGGGGTACAAAAGTACCCCTACCATTCACTAAAAAGCTGTCAAAAACGTTAAAAATGACAAGAGACAGTTTTTGACAATTCCTTTATTTAAATGCTTCTTCTTTCTTCTATCTTCCTTCATCTTCTTCTTCTTCTGGCTCTTCTGGTTCTTCCTCCAGCATTCTCGTCCAGCATCTCCTCCGTGGCGTCTTCTATCTTCTTCTCCTCGGACCGCTCCGCACCCATAGCATGGGGAGAGGCTCCCGCTCTTCTCTTTATCGTCTTCTTCATCTTCTTCTCTGCTTCATCTTCTTCTCTTCTTCATTTTCTTCTCCGGGCCGCTCCGCATCCATGCTGGCATGGAGGGAGGCTCCCACTGTGTGACGGCGTCTCCTCATCTGACGATTCTTAAATAATGGGGGGCGGGGTCACCGGGTGGGTGACGCACGGGACATGACGGGACTTCTCTGTGACGTCACGGGGAATGCAACAGGGTAGTCATGTCCCGTGCATCAGAGGGGGGCGGGGTCACCGGGTGGCCCCGCCCCCTCTGACGCACGGTGACTTGACGGGACTTGCTGTGACGTCACGGGGAATGCCACAGGGAACCGTTAGACGAGGAGATGCCGTCACACAGCGGGAGCCTCCCTCCATGCGGAGTGGCCCGGAGAAGAAAATGAAGAAGAGAAGAAGAGAAGAAGATGAAGAAGAAGAGAAGAAGATAAAGAGAAGAGCGGGAGCCTCCCCCATGCCATGGGTGCGGAGCGGCCCGAGGAGAAGAAGATAGAAGACGCCGCGGAGGAGATGCTGGATGAGAACACCGGAGGAAGAACCAGAAGAGCCAGAAGAACCAGAAGAAGAAGAAGAAGAAGAAGAAGAAGAAGAAGAAGAAGAAGAAGATGAAGGAAGATAGAAGAAAGAAGAAAGAAGAAGCATTTAAATAAAGGAATTGTCAAAAACTGTCTCTTGTCATTTTTAACATTTTTGACAGTTTTTTAATGAAATGGTAGGGGTACTTTTGTACTCCCTTACCATTTCACACAGGGGGGGCCAGGATCTGGGGGTCCCCTTGTTAAAGGGGGCTTCCAGATTCCGATAAGCCCCTTGCCCGCAGACCCCCACAACCACCAGCCAGGGTTGTGGGGATGAGGCCCTTGTCCTCATCAACATGGGGACAAGGTGTTTTGGGGGGCTACCCTAAAGCACCCTCCCAATGTTGAGGGCATGTGGCCTGGTATGGTTCAGGGGGGGCGCTCTCTCGTCCCCCCTCTTTTCCTGCGGCCTGCCAGGTTGCGTGCTCGGATAAGGGTCTGGTATGGATTTTTGGGGGGACCCCACGCCGTTTGTTTTTTTTTGGCGCGGGGTTCCCCTTAAAATCCATACCAGACCTGAAGGGTCTGGTATGGAATTCAGGGGGACCCCCACGTCTTTTTTTTTAAATTTTGGCTGGGGTTCCCCTTAATATCCATACCAGACCTGAAGGGCCTGGTATGGAATTTAGGGGGACCCCCACGTCATTTTTTTTTTTAATTTTGGTTCGGGGTTCCCCTGTGGGGAATTCCCATGCCATTTTTATCAATGAACTTCTGTGTGTATTGTCGGACCGGCAATGCAATAGCCGCGAGTAGTTTTAAATGGCTTTTTTCCTTCGAAATGTAATTTTGCTGTCAGACTGTTCTAAACACGGGAAACATACGCCCCTTTACAGGCATACTATAGACACCCCCGCTACGAAATTTAAAGGGATATTACACTTTTATTGTTTGACTTTAAGCATTATTAAAATCACTGCTCCTGAAAAAACAGCCGTTTTTTTTTTTTTTTGCATTGATCCATGTCCCCTGGGGCAGGACCCAGGTCCCTGAACACTTTTTATGACAATAACTTGCATATAAGCCTTTAAAATTAGCACTTTTGATTTCTCCCATAGACTTTTAAAGGGTGTTCTGCGGCATTCGAATTTGCAGCAAACACCCCAAATTGTTTGCTGTTCGGCGAACTTGCGAACAGCCAATGTTCGAGTCGAACACGAGTTCGACTCGAACTCGAAGCTCATCCCTACCCAGCACAAATTCTCTCTTCCCCAAATCCCACACACCTGCACAAATCCTCTCCCATTCTTTCACAAATCCTTCTACCCAAATTCCCCACTCCCAGCAGAAATCTTCTTCCTCTTCCCCAGAACAGATTTTCCTCTACCACCCCCAAATCCTCCTCCCAGCACAATCCACCTTTCTTCCCCATCTTCAGCACAAATCCCCACCCACCTTAGCCCCCCTCTCCCAGAACAAATTCTTTTCCCCTCCAAATCCTTCCCCCAGCACAAATCCTCTTCTACCCCAGAAATCCTCCCTCACAGCAGAACCCCCCATTCCAGTAGCCCCCCCAAAGAAAAACAAATTCCCCAGCACAAATCCTCCTTTCCTCCTGTCCCCCTTCCAACCAAATCTCTCTCTCCCCTTTCAAAGCACAAGTCCCCCCAATCTCCATTTCTAGCAAAAATCCTCTCCCCCACCCCTCCACACTGTTCCTACTGTCACTGCACCCCCCCATCAGTGTGACCCCTGTTCATGTGCTCCCCCTTGCCACTGTGTGCCCCCCTTACTCTGCTCCCCTGTCACTTTGCTCCCATCACTGTGCCTCCTCATCACTGTCCTGCACTGTTTACCATGCTACTTCACAGCTCTTACCAGGTGGAAGCCGCTGACAGGTAGGAAGCTGGAGGCAGGGGGCAGAGCTGTCTTTCCCAGAGGTGGAGGGAGGAGCTGTCTTTCCCTGGAGCTGGAGGGTGGAGCTGTCTTTCCCCAGAGGTGGAGGGCAGAGCTGTCTTTCCCTGGAGCCGGAAGCGGAGCTGTCTTACCCTGGAGGTGGGGGGCGGAGCTGTCTTTCCCCAGAGGTAAGGGGCAGAGCTGTGTTTCCCTGGAGCTGGAGGCAGGTGGTGGAGCTGTCTTTCCCCAGGAAGCAGGTGGCGGAGCGGTCTTTCCCCGAAGGCAGGTGGAGGAGCTGTCTTTCCCCGGAGGCAGGTGGAGGAGCTTTCTTTCCCCGGAGGCAGGTGGAGGAGCTGTCTTTCCCCGGAGGCAGGTGGAGGAGCTGTCTTTCCCCGGAGGCAGGTGGAGGAGCTGTCTTTCCCTGGAGGCAGGTGGAGGAGCTGTCTTTCCCCGGAGGCAGGTGGAGGAGCTGTCTTTCCCCGGAGGCAGGTGGAGGAGCTGTCTTTCCCCGGAGGCAGGTGGAGGAGCTGTCTTTCCCCGGAGGCAGGTGGAGGAGCTGTCTTTCCCTGGAGGTGGGGGCAGAGCTGTCTTTCCCTGGAGGCGGGGGTCATAGATGTCTTTCCCAAGAGGCGGGGGCTGAGCTGTCTTTCCCCAGAGGTGGGGGGCGGAGCTGTCTTTCCCCAGAGGTGGGGGGCGGAGCTGTCTTTTCCTGGAGGTGGGTGATGGAGCTGTCTTTCCCTGGAGGTAGAGGTGGGGCGGAACTGTCATTTTCTGGAGGCGGGGGCAGAGCTGTCCTGCACTGTTTACCAAGGCTGCTACGTGGCTCCTCTTACCAGGCGCGAGCTGCTGATAGGCAGAAAACCAGAGTGGAAGGCGGAGGCAGAGCTGTCCTTCACTAGAGCCTGAGGTGGGGGCAGAGCTGTGAGGAGCTGGTATTCCGGGACTCCAGCACAGATCCGCGGGACCCCGGGATTTACTTTAAATCACGGGACGGTCCCGTGGAATCCGGGACAGTTGGGAGGTATGCACATGAAATGTTTATACTTTTTTGAAACAAAGAAAGAACTTTCTTTAGGTGCTATTTAATTACTATTTTTTTTTTCCATCCTTTGCTATATGAGTAAAAAAATACCAAAAACATTGAAAAAATAACATATTTTTCTTTGTTTCTGTTATATATTTTTGCTAATAAATAATCTTTCCTAATAAATTTAGACCAAAATGTATTCTGCTAAATTTCTTTTGTAAGGTATATATATCTATAATATATATATATATATATATATATATATATATATATATATATATATATATATATAGATATAGATCTATATCTATATCTATATCTATAATAGATATAGATATAGATATAGATATATATCTATATATATATATATCTCTATCTATTTATAGATATATCTATATATATATATATACATATATATATATTTTGTCACGGAACGTCCCACACTCCGCTTGAGTGCTTCCGTCATATACCACTTCCTCCCAGTCTGTATACAGATATCAGATATTCCAACCTCTCTGAGCACAAAACAAGGCGACACTTGCTTGTTGCTAACATGAACTCACTTTATTCAGAACCAGAATACAGTCTTATATACAGGAGAAAATATTACTCTAACAATACAAACATAACCTAATTAACCTAATTAACCTAATTAACATGAGCTAATTAACTAATCCTTTATACAGCCTAGGTGATTGAGACATGACCTTTTGCCCAGACTGAGTTAATTATCACAGGACACCTTCTCACAATAGCAGCAGCTCCAATAGGAGTCGTCCCATCTCCTACATTGTATAGAGGACAATGTGATCAGCTCATTCAATTAACATAAACACAGGTAGTTGGAGTTGATGACACTAGCATCTCCTCACAGGATGTGTCCCAACAGTATAATTCAGTCTTATCATTCTAATATGGCATATAAAGGGTTCCCAGAGTCTGTGTGTTTTGGGGGGACGTGGAGCTGAATCCAAAGTAACACCAACCCCAGGGTCCCCAGGCATACAGCTCACAGAGAGCACCATTCCCCCAAATGCTAGGGCCCATAATCAAAGGCAACAGGCTTGCATTCAGTTGAGAGAGAGAGAGAGAGAGAGAGAGAGAGAGAGAAAAAGCACAACTTGCAAAAACTTGATATGCCTCTTACTACATACTTTACACTATCTACTTTTAAAAAAGTGATCGTTTGGGGGATATTTATACTGTCCTAACATTTCAGGGTCTCGAGAAATTAGAAATTTTCAGATATATATCCCATAGCTTGTAGAGGCTACAGTATAACTTTCACACAAACCAATTAATATACACTTATTTGGATTTGTTTACCAAAGACATGTAGCAGAATACATTTTGGCCTAAATGTATAATGAAATTTGATTGTATTGGATATGTTTTAAGACAGAAAGTAAAAAATATTTTTTTTTTTTTTTAAATGTCTTGCTGTAATGTTCTTTTTAGAGAACAAAGATGCTTTACTTTCACAAATCCCATGCAGGTTTAATTTGTACTACCACATTTCAGTACTTACCCCCCACCCCTTTACAGCCATGTTGACCCCTCCCTCATCCCCAACTGAGCACTATTGTTCCTCCAACCACCTCTGGACACTGTTGTTCCCTTCAGTAAGCCCTATTATTCCATACACCCCCTGCTGGTCACTTTTGTTATCCACTAAAAGCATAAAAAAGCTCCGCCAAGGACCTCACTTAGTATAATCTCAAAAAAATGATGAAGCTATAACCAAACAATATCACTGCAAGCCACCCTACTGCCAACTCACCATAAAATGAATAGGTGTGGTCCCAATAACTCAAACACATAAACCAAAAAAAAAAACGGGCTAAGGGCAGCCCAAACAGGAAGTTCTAAATGGTCCAATTTATAACATTCTGTTTGAGCTGTCCTTAGCCCCGTTTTGTGCACTATTGTTATCCCCAAACTACTTGCCCAGAATAACTGTTCGTCCCACCCCCTGCTAAGCACAAATACCCCCAACCAAGTTCTACCGACACAAACCACCAATGTGTGGGCATTGTTTTCTTCTCACTATCCATTCCTGGCATTTTTGTCTTCCAACTGACTGAAGGAGGAGAAAGAGTTAACATGACTAAAACTTTAATATAGCTAACAGAGGAATATCTTTTATTTTAGGGTCTTGTTTGTCACAATGACCACAGCATGGATGAGGTCTGGTAAGAACTGGTTTTGAAATGATGTCTTCAGACAAAGTCAGAACGTCAGCATTAGTTTAAATTATGTTCTTAGATAATATCCCCTGTCAGCTATAATACTAGTTTAGAATATGTCTGAGATGTTATGTTTGTATAGGAATTGTGTGTCATGTGATGAACTCTGTCCTCCCTCCCCCTTTCTCTTTAAGTTTTGCAATATTCATTGTGCATAATTTGTATAAAGATGTATTTCTTACCATTAAAAGCAAGCATTCATTGAACGACTCTCTTGTCTGCATTGGATGCTTCCAGGGTTCTGAAAGAATTCTACTGATTGTCCAGGTCTAAGCAGATTTAACCCTTACAGCGTGGTTGCAGCGGTGGGATACGGTGTCTGCTTTTTTGACACTGTTCTTCTTGCCTTGGCTCTGACAATACCGCATCCTTGTATAGTGCAAAATTGCAAATTTCCGTGCTTTTGGCAAGCACATTAAGGCAATAGTCTTTGGTAGAGAGGTTAATTGAAAACTGCTGTGCTTTTGGGAAGCACATGTGCTTTTGGCAAGCACATTAAACATAGTCTTTGAGAGAATAATTCGAATACAGTAAAATAGAGGCTCTTAAGGAAGGAGTCGGACAATCAATGGAATTCTACCAACCTTTTAGAGCTGCACAATTAATTGTTAAAAAATTGTGATCTCGATTCAACCCCTCTGACGATCTCTATTGCAGAGTTTGCCGATTCTTTCATATAATAAGTGGAGAGACTTATCTGCTCACTCAGCTGTCAAAAGAAAACATCCGGGCAGTCTGCCAAGTTTTTAACATGAAACATTGTAACTAACTCTTCCTTCTTAGATCAAAGGGATAAACTTCTGTGTGTAAAGAAAAAATCCAGGCAGTCTGTCAAATTTTCAACAATGTGTAAATGCAGGAAGTTTAGAAGTTTAACCACTTAAAGTCTAAATCTTTTTCTGACATTTGTTTCCTAAGTTAAAATCAATATTTTTTTCTAGAAAATTAATTGGAACCCCCAAACATTATATATATTTTAGCAGAGACCCTAGGGAATAAAATGTCAATTGCTGCAATATTTTATGTCACACTGTATTTGCCCAGCAGTCTTTCAAACACAATTTTTTGGGAAAAAATACACTTCGATGAATAAAAAAAAAACGAAACAGTAAAGTTAGCACAATTTTTTTTGTTTTAATGTGAAAGATGATGTTACGCCGCGAGAATCGTGATCTATCTTCTAAGCAAAAAAATTGTGATTCTTATTTTATCCAGAATCGTGCAGCTCTACAATCTTTCGCTTCTTCTTTCTATCGCAGAATATTGTATTATATTGTATAAGAATATTGTATTGTACTGTATAAGAATATTATACTGTATAAGAATATTGTACTGTATAAGAATATTGTTTTGAGCTTATATTATTATTGTACATTGCAAGAGGGTCTTGTAAGGTAAGACAACGACCCTTTGGTAAGTTTGTATACGTTGTTTGTAACCAAATTAAGAATGGGTAAGGGAGAAAGTAAAGAATACCCCCCACCTAATCCCAGAGAGACATGTAAAGACTATGTGGTCAGAGTTTGGTATGGATTACTTTTTGATAAATCCTTTCATATACGATCTGGCCGGATAAACTGAAAGTATGTGCCGTAGCTCACCCTTCCCGCACACAGGTGCAAATGACTGATTCTGGGGATCCTGAGTGGGACATAAAGTACATGAAGGAAACAAGGACCCCTCCCACCACCACTCATATAGGCCAACAGGAAGCTACCTCTTCAGCAGATACGATCCTTGATAGTGAGTGACTTTGTCACTGGAACTGTACTCTTACATCATTCATTCAGGATACCTTTATGCCCAGTAAATCTTTTGGGAAGAAATTTAATAGGAGTCTTAGAATTGAAATTTTCTGGTCTCAAAGAGGGGGACTAGCCATAGCATCACCATCATAGCAAACTGAAGTCCCTCCCCCACTTCCACAGGACCACCCTCTCTGGGCTAAAGACATGCTTGATGTAGGCTACATTTCATGTACCCTTTACAAAGCCAGACTAAAACAAGGAGTATCCCCAGTTTACCACAAGCAGTACCATTTCTCCAAAGAGAAGGAGGAAGGCATCAGACTCATTATTGAGCAATTCCTGAAACAAGAAATTTTAAGACCCATCATATCACCTTATAACACTCCCATAAACCCAGTAGTCAAAAAGAGTGATGGATCATACAGGTTTGTGCAGGATCTCCAAGCCATAAATAACCTTGCGATTCCAACTGCCCCTATTGCACCTGATGTGCCATCTCTCATTACCTCCATACCTGCCTCAGCGGTGTCTTTCTCAGTTATTGATTTAAGTATTTTTTTTTCTCTGTCCCTGTTGACGAAGAGACACAACTGCTACTAGCTTTTTTCTTATAGAGGGCGCCAGATAACCTGGAATCGCTTGCCATGGCTATATAGCCTCACTCGCAGTCTACTTAATAGCTCTCCAGGCCACCTTACAGTCTTAGGCACCTAGCCATGGTTCTGTCCCTCTTCAATGACCTACATTTGTGTGGTCCCTCCCAGGAAACCTGTCAGAAAGGCTCTGTGCTAAATGTTCTAACAGTAAAATAGACAGGTCACAAAGTGTCTAATGAAAAGCTGTAATGGTGTCAGGAAACTGTTGAGTGTCTTGATTTTACTCTGTACCATGGTGAAAGGAGAATCAGTCACAAGTGAGCTGCGGCTCCATGGGTCTGCCCCGCCCACATACCAAGAAGGGAGTGTTAACCTTCTTAGGTACGATTGGTTACTGCCGCCAATGGATATCTGATTGCTCCTACTATGATAACTTGCTGAGACAAGCTGCTCTACCTAACAGTCCTGATCTTGTGAAATGAAATGGTTAATGCTTTTGTGTATCTTAAAACTGCTATGATAATGGCTCCTGGTCTGGGATTACTTGAATATTGTAAAATGTTTCATTTCTTTGCAAAGGGCAACTGTAAAACCATGGCTGGGGTCCTTGCACAACAGCATGGAGGAAAGCTGAGACCTGTAGCCTTTTTTTCTAGAGTAGTCCCAGTTCTGATACAAGGCATGCCGGCGTGTCTAAGGGCTTTAGCCTTTTGTGCCATGGCTGTAGAAATGGTCATGTTTGTCACGATGACCACAGGATAGATAAGGTCTGGTAAGAATTGGTTTTGAAATGATGTCTTCAGACAAAGTCAGAATGTCAGCATTAGTTTAAATTATGTTCTTAGATAATATCCCCTGTCAGCTATAATACTAGTTTAGAATATGTCTGAGATGTTATCTTTGTATAGGAATTGTGTGTCATGTGATGAACTCTGTCCTCCCTCCCTCCTTTCTCTTTAAGTTGTGCAATACTCTTTGTCCATAATTTGTATAAAGATGTGATTCTTACAATTAAAAGCAAGCATTCATTGAACGACTCTCTTGTCTGCATTGGATGCTTCCGGAGCTCCGGAAGAATTCTACTGATTGTCCAGGTCTAAGCAGATTTAACCTTTACACTGGCAACCAGCATATTTTTCTCCCACTGATCACAGACACTGTCCATTTTTTATCCCTATTACATCAGCCATTTTCTTTAACTAAACACCATCACTGAGCATGTTTCCTACAACCGATCCCAAGCCATTGGCTCCCAATGACCACTGACTCAAGGTCATCCCTCCTCACTAACAACAGGTCTTTTTCATTAAACACAGGCCTTTTTCCCCGCATCTGACACTGGAGCATTTTGTCATTCCATTGGCCATCAATGTAAGAGGCAGCATTGCCAACCTCCCAAAGTGAACTTACTGACAGGACAGCAAAAATTTACTGGCAGCACCAATATTTTACTGGGACAGCACATTCAATTTACTGACAGAGCCTAATTTTTTACTGGCACTTCACAAAGTACATAAAATTTCTGTTTTTGCTGCAAAAAATAGTGCAAATCAAAGTTGCACCGATAATGTTTTTTTATAGACGAGTACCGATACTTTCAGTCAGGATAGAAAACCATGGCTGCTGGAGGTGCTCAAAGGGCTGGAGGAGAAGTTCCGGGATGCCTGTGGATATAGGGCGGAAGTGATGTTAGCTTGGGGGTGGATCACCTATACATCTCCTCAAGCCCTGTGAGCACCTCCAGCGGTCGTTGTTTTCTATCATCAGCCAGACAGGGGCACTATGCAGATTTGGATCTGACAAGATATGTACTTTATTGTGAGTTGTTATAACATTTAAAAAAAAAAAAGCCCATTGGTGCACTAGATAGAGCTTCCCTTTCTATACTAGGTTCACACACACAGGAGAGGTGGAGGAAATTGCATGCTATTCGTTGCAGTGCAATTTGTGCCCATTCATTTTGTGTGAATTGTAGACTCAATTTCCTGTTCTTAGCTGACAGGAGTGGCACCCGGTGTCAGTGGCGCTGTATCACCATAGATAGATTCATGCATTGCATGAATTTATCTATGCTCGCCGCTGACACCCCCTATTCAGGGGCAATTGATTGGCACACTGGCAGCAATTGATGGGCACACTGGCAGCAATTGATGGGTACAGTAGCTGTGTTTGTTGGCACAGTGGCTGCGCTTGATGGGCACAGTGGCTGCGTTTGATGGGCACAGTGGCTGCGTTTGATGGGCACAGTGGCTGTGTTTGATGGGGCACAGCGGCTGCGTTTGATGGGGCACAGCGGCTGCGTTTGATGGGGCACAGCGGCTGCGTTTGATGGGCACAGTGTCTGCATTTGATGGCACAGTGGCGGCAATTGATGGGCACAGTAGCTGCGTTTGATGGCACAGTGGCTGCAGTTGATGTTTTTCAGTTTGTTTGCGCCCCCCAAAAAATTTTGAGCACCAGCCACTTCTGCTGCTGCAGCCCATCTGCTTCAAGGTTCATTGTGTTGTGCATTCAGAGATGGTAAAAATAATGCAATAAGGAGGAAAACTGCACTACAGCACTGCAAGTACAAACTAATTCAAAACAGCCGCAACATACCATGTGACACATAAAACATAGCATGAAAGTAAAATAAAAAATGTTGCGCTAAAAATTAAGGTATGAAGTGCCTATCACCTAAACAGTGATGTGAATTGTATATAATAAAGGTCATAATATCACAATATCAGTCTGTGATAAAAAAAAAAATGCAGTGACAATTTCCAATGAGAAGAGAAAGGAAGGAGAAAGTGCTGTGTCCAAAGCCTCCACCAAGTGATCAAATTCGAGGCTTACCAGACAGAATTGACCACCCAATACAGATAGGTCAATTAGCACATATGTTGTGACAATCATAAAATCCTTAATGCTTGATGGTGATAGACCGTCATGGGCAGTACCGCTGTAAACAGAGAATCTCACATAGCGTAACCCTGTGGTGTGTAGTTTATTGGATACAAAGTATCACTCACATATCCTCCAGAAATAAAATCGCTCTCCACCGTACACCTGAGTTTTTTTATATGTGGAGAGCATTTTATTTCTAGAGGATATGTGAGTGCTATTACTTTGTATCCAATACACTATGCATTACAGAGTTAAGCTATGTGAGATTCTCTGTTTATCTCTATACAACATGCAGAGCGAACAGCTATCGAGATCACAGCGGTAGTGCCCATGACGGTCTATCACCATCAAGGATTTAAAGAGCTTCACAACATATGCGCTAATTGACCTATCTGTAGTTAGTGGTCATTTCTGTCTAGTAAGCCTCAAGTTGGATCACTTGGTGGAGGCTTTGGACACCACACTTTCACCTTCCTTTTTCCTCTCATTGGAAATTGTCACTGCAATTTTTTTTATCACGGACTGATATTGTGATATTATGGACTTTATATATACAATTCACGTCACTGTTTAGGTGATAGGCACTTTATATCTTAATTTTTGGCGCAACATTTTTTATTTTACTTTTTTATAAAAAAAATAAATAGACATAATAACTTATGGGGAAATTGACATCAACCCATTCCCGCTGACCGTACGCACATATGCGGCCTTAGTGGGCTATACCTGGATCAGTGGCGGAAGTATAGGGGTCGCTGAGGTCGCCATGGCGACTGGGCCCCATGCTGCAGGGGGCCCTTGAGGGCCCCCCTGTTTATCTTGATAGGAGGAGCGGCTGAAAACGATCTCACCGATCGTCGGCCGAACTGTAATCGGCACTGTGCGGGGAACTTGTCACACTGTTTCTAAAGTGAAAGCAGTGTGTGCTGTGCTCTTTGTCTCCCCCTACAGTGCAGTACCCGGCAGGAAGAGGTGAGGTAAAGCACTGCCGTTTTTTTAAAAGGCTTTCTGTATGTGTGTGTTCTTATGTGTGTTTATGTGTGTTCATGTATGTGTTTGCATGTGTTTATTTATATATGTATATGTGTTTGTGTGTGTATATACAGTATATGTGTGTGTATATTATGTGTGTGTATATTATGTGTGTGTTTATCTATGTGTGTGTGTGTGTGTGTGTGTTTAGATGCAGTGGCGGCCCGTGCATTAAGGGCGCACGGGCGCCGCCCTCTCTTTCCAGCCACCCCTCTATCACCAATAGATCTAGAATCTATCTATGGCCGCCGCTGCCACCCCCTATTCAGGCGCCCAGCCTCTTTTTGGGCGCAGGGAACCTAAATTACAGCGGCGGGGGTGTTTTTGAAGCACCGGATTAGAGCCATAGGCATCAAAAAAGGTGACCTCACAGGCCACTCAGCTGTGTTAGAAAAGCAAATGACTATTCGCTTTCCTAACACTAAACTGCCTCTCCACCAATCAGGTGCTCGGGTCTGTTACCCGTCACCTGATTGGCTGAAACGACAGGCGGCGCTATTGGACGCCTATCAAGTGGAGAGGACGGAAGATGTGGACAGCAGGAGACGCATGGAGGACCCCACTCGTCGCAGTCACCCGCTGCCCCCAAGACAGGGTAAGTGCCGATGAGCGGTCGGGGGGGTCACACCGGGGGCATTCAAGGGCACACTGGCAGCATTTAATGGGCACACTGGCAGCATTTGATGGGCACACTGGCAGCATTTGGCACAGTGGCTGCATTTGATGGAACACTGGCAGCATTTAATGGGCACAGTGGCAGCGTTTGATGGCAGTGGCAGCATTTGATGGGCACACTGGCAGCGTTTGATGGGCATAGTGGCAGCGTTTGGCACAGTGGCTGCAATTGTTGGCACAGTGGCTGCGTTTGATGGCACACTGGCAGCATTTAAGTGGCACAGTGGCAGCATTTGATGGGCACAGTGGCAGCAATTGATGGCAGAGTGGCTGCGTTTGATGGCACACTGGCAGCATTTAAGTGGCACAGTGGCAGCATTTGATGGGCACACTGGCAGCGTTTGATGGGCACACTGGCAGATTTTGATGGGCACACTGGCAGCATTTGGCACAGTGGCTGCGTTTGATGGCACACTGGCAGCATTTAAGTGGCACAGTGGCTGCAATTGATGGGCACAGTGGCTGCATTTGATGATTTTTTTCAAAAAATGTTTGCACCCCCAAAAAAATTTTGAGCACCAGCCGCCACTGTTTAGATGTATGTATGCACATTTTATGTATGCACGTTTAATCCTGACACCCTATATGTGTACAATCAGGACTGATTTTAATTCTTGCTCGTTCAAAGTACCAGCAACAAAATACTGTTCCTCTGAAAAGCGATCCATGCTCAGATCACTTTTCAGAGGCATTTGACAGCCGGTAAAGAGGCAATATGTTGCCTCCTGACCACCTGTCTTAACCCCTTAAAGTGATTGTAAAGGTTTTTTTTTTTAAATAACAAACATGTCATACCTTCATTGTGCAGTTAGTTTTGCACAGAGTGGCCCCGAACACCGACTTCTGGGGTCCCTCGGCGGCTCTCGCGGCTCCTCCTCTTATCAGACATCCCCCTAGGAAAAGCGCTGTCCAGGGGTCAGGGGGGCCCTTCATGATTTCTTGCATCGGGGCCCTGAAGGTTTTAGTTACGCCACTGACTGGGATGATGCATGCAGCTGCGGCCGGCTCTTCAGGGATAACAACCGATGCAGCTAAAAGCTGTTCGGCTGTTATCCCGGAGGAGTGGGAGGGGACACCCCCCCTCCCGCTACCTTCCGCCGCTGTTCCCTGGCCTAACGTTCCACTGGGAGACCAGATGCTCGATCCGGCACTTCCGCCGGCTAGAGTGAGGCTAGAGTGAGACCAGAAGGAAGCCAGAAATGGCTTCATTCCAGTCTTCTTCATGTAAACATGGAAGCGACGTCACAACGTCACTTCTGGTTTACTCGGCTGCCAATGGCGCCGTTTAAAAAAAAAATTACAGTATTCAGAATCACCATTTTTGGCGATCTGAATACTTTGAAGTGCAAAGGAGGGATTTGGGGTCTTTTAGACTCTCAATCCCTCCATAAAGAGTGCCTGTCACCACCTATTACTGTCATACTGTCACAAGGGATGTTTATATTCTTTTTTTCAAAAGTGACAATGTAAAAAAAAAAAAAAAGAAAAAAACATTTTTTTAAAGTCCCCTCCGTCCCCGCGAGCTCGTGCAGCAAAGAAAACGCACACGTAAGTCGTGCCTGCATATGTAAACAGTGTTCAATCACACATGTGAGGTATCACTGCGATATTCAGAGCAGGAGCAATAATTTTAGCACTAGACCTCCTTTGTAACTCTAACCTGGTAACCGTTATTTTTTTTAAAGCACCACCTATGGAGATTTTTAGGTACCGTAGTTTGTCGCTATTCCACGAGTGTGGGCAATATCAAAGCATGACATGTTAGGTATCTATTTACTCGGTGTAACATCATCTTTCTCATCTAAAAAAATTGGGCTAATTTTACTGTTTAGTTTTTTTAATTTATGAAAGTGTCTTTTTTTCTAAAAAATTGCGTTTGAAAGACCGTTGCGCAAATACAGTGTGACAAAATATTGCAACGATTGCCATTTTGTTCTCTAGAGTCTTCGCTAAAAATATATATATATATAATGTTTGGGGGTTCTAAGTAATTTTTTAGCAAAAAATACAAAAATTTTAACTTGTAAGCAACAAATGTCAGAAATAGGCTTATTCCGCGTACACACGATCGGAAATGTCGTCAGCAAAACTCCGATGAGAGCTTTATGTCGGAAAATGCAACCGTGTGTATGCTCCATCGGTCTTTTGCTGGTGGAATTCCATCCAGCAAAAGATTGAGAGCACGTTCTCTATTTTTCGATCGGGAAAAGTTCCTATCAGAAAATGTGTTCGTCTGTATGCAATTCGGACGCACAAAAAAAAATCACGAATGCTCAGAAACAATTTGACATATGCTCGGAAGCAATGAACTTCATTTTCTCGGCTCGTTGTAGTGTTGTACATCACTGCATTCTTGATGGTCAAAAGTTCAGAGAACTTGTGTGACCGTATGTATGCAAGGCAAGCTTGAGCGGAAGTCCGTCAGAAAAACGATCCAAGTTTTTTCGGATGGAAATTCTGATCGTGTGTATGCGGCATTTGGCATGAAAGGGTTAAAGACATAAGCTATCTGGCAATAGAGGCTTTTTAGGTAAAAAAATCACTATGGCAGTTGGGCAACTAGTGGTTTCAGAAGGAGAATTTTTTTTTTTTTTTCAGCTAAAGTGTCATTTAATCAGTACACCACTAGATGGTACTATGTCACACATTTTCATTAACACTGTCCATATACTGATTGGAAAACTAGGAGCCAGAGGATTTACTGTTAACAAAATATGAATGAATTTCAGTTTACAAATTTCAAGTTTCTACAGTTTCAAGTTACAATTGCTTTTACAAGTATTGAGCTTGTTAGCCTTTAAGCGTTGTTGTCACAGCTTCAAGCATCTGATTCTTGTGGGTTTTATCGAGTCAGACAATAATAAGCTTGTCTTTATTATATTGATGACTCACAGATAAACCTTGAATGTTGTGCTGTGCTGTGACCCAGTTATGATACAACTTCATACTGGCAATATAATACTAGATTGGTGTATGAATTATTTCCTGATGTTAAAGAATAGGTTACCCCAATATTTCTTCTTCTTGATATGTATATGTTGTATATGTACTTGTATTAAAAAGTATCCTGTTCTTTATGTGTTGCTTCCTTTGTGTGAGATACCTGCTGATCCTGCCAATCCCTCTGCCTTCCTATTTTACAATGACCACACTAGGCATAGAAGCACATCCTTCCCACCGTGGCCAGTCTTCTGGCTGTGTTGGGAACAGTCGTACTTTCCATCGTTCGATACCACCAGGGTTTCCATGTACATAATAGTGATGGGAGGGGTAGTGTCCTTCCAACGTCTTTGTTACCCAAGCTTCTAGTAAGCAGTGACAAAAAAAAAAAAAAATGCTTTTTAAAAATACTTCAGGAGCATAGACAGAAGGGTGGTGTGCAGGGAAGCCAAAACACATCTGATAATACTGTAGGTTAGGAAAACCTTAACTCAATAGGCAAGTAATGAGTCTAAAAAGCAAGTGAAAAAAGGAAATTGACGCTCACAAAGTGTACGAAAGTGACCTAAACTTAAGGTCCAGCATGGATAAATGCTAATGATGCAGTGGAATATATTGCAATTCAAAATAAAAAATATATTACAAGAAATACAGTTCAAGAAAAATATTGCAATACAAACAAAAGTCCAATGTGACAATTTCCTAAGACCAAGGTTGCACAATGGGAAATTTCCTCTTGTGGGAAATTAAAAGGTGGGAGTCTTCAAACAATAATATATCAAAAAATATTTTATTACCAAAAGTTAAAACATGACAAAGATAAAAGAGATGAATGCAAGCAGAATCAGATGGTAGCAAAAAAGGAAGTATACATGTCTAGTACAGCAATATAAGTAACACCAAACTGTCCCGACAGTGGGCTGAGACAGGAAGGCTCGACGCGTTTCAAGGTTGTAAATGTTGAAACCTCTTCTTCAGGGGCTGATGGTGAGGTATGTAATTATCTGAAAATAATTTAAAAAAGTACAAAATAGATCCAACATAATATGGTGTTCATATACATTCAGGGCACATAGAACCTAATTGATGCATTATAAATTGTTCTAACCGTGTAACTCCTGAGCCAACATCGAATAGCATCCAATTTCAAAGAAAAATGGGAATGAATAGTTTGCCGCCAGGGATCAGGTCCATGAACCAACGCTTAGCACCAAGAGATGTATAAAACCAGCCCCCAGACAGAACACAGAGGGCGTCCTACCACTGGGAGTATGGCACCACTGGTTTCGGATACCATTGACTATCCTGTCAGAAGGCAAGAAAAAGGCTCAGCCTAATAGGCTTACACCTGCTATAATTTAGCATAATTACAATAAGAGTATTTCTGTCCTTTACGTACCTACTAATGCATAAAGATGAGAGACTCTTGTGTGGATGAAAAAGCGTCACATAAGCGCTGTCTAGTCAAAAGGTGATGTTGGGCCCCCAAGTGAATGAATCACAAAAGGGGGGACAGTGGGTACGTCTGGAGAGACAGCTAGAGAAAAAGAGGCAAAAAGTGCTATGTGATTGATTCCAGTCACAGATATCACCATATGTGTCTCAAACAGCAGTATGGGGTGTCTTAATTAACAACATCCACTACAGTGCAAAATGAGCATGAATTTACATGTGAAAACACATTGCTCTCTCCAAACATGTCTATCAGATCGCCACGTATTTTGCACGACAAAGCTATTAGCCATTTACCTTTAGGAGTAAGCAGCCACACGACCGGTCTGATGCCTGTACCAGCATGAGACTGGGCGTCCACACACACATCCTAAATACCACCGCTCATTAGAGACAAGCTAGCACAGTTGGCTCATTTGATTGGCGGATTGGCGGGCATAATACAGTGGGAGGGGTCGCCCTCCGAGTCCCCGGCGCGCAGGCCCGCCCCCTAGACCCCATACACGTATCACTATCCAGGGAAAAAATGACGTCACACGCTGGAGAAAGGAAACAGACACAAGCTGGGAGGGAACTGACATCTGCGTCAGGGGCTTGCGGCGCGCTGATCATCATGGCAACAGGAAAAACATATCCCGGCCACGCACGACCATATAATAGGCGGCCAAAAAATGTCAAAAAGAAGGATGACACATTGGCCCCCGTGTGCCGAGCGAGCTATCTGGGCCCAGACCAGCACACCCCCCAGCACAGCAACGACCAGGGATCCAAAACCATGGCGGCAAAAGGTATACATTCCAGAGGGACCTAGAAAAAATGCACAAAATGAGTAAAAAAGAACCAGAGAGGGAAGGGGGAGGAGCCTGTATGGAGGAGAACAGGGGAGGTGAAGGGATTGAGAAAAAGGGGGAAGTCATTTAAAACTACTCGTGGCTATTAATGAATTGCCGGTCCGACAATACACATAAAAGTTCATTGATAAAAACGGCATGGGAATTCCCCACAGGGGAACCCCGAACCAAAATTTGAAAAAAAAAAAAAATGACGTGGGGGATCCCCCTAAATTCCATACCAGGCCCTTCAGGTCTGGTATGGATATTAAGGAAAACCCCGGCCAAAATTAAAAAAAAAAAAAATGGCCTGGGGTCCTCCTCAAAATCTATACCAGACCCTTCAGGTCTGGTATGGATTTTAAGGGGAACCCCGTGCCAAAATTTAAAAAAAAAAAAACGGCGTGGGGTCCCCCCAAAGATCCATACCAGACCCTTATCCGAGCACGCAACCTGGCAGGCCGCAGGAAAAGAGGGGGGACGAGAGAGTGCCCCCCCTCCTGGACTGTACCAGGCCACATGCCCTCAACATTGGGAGGGTGCTTTGGGGTACCCCCAAAACACCTTGTCCCCATGTTGATGGGGACAAGGGCCTCATCCCCACAACCCTTGCCCGGTGGTTGTGGGGGTCTGCAGGCGGGGGGGCTTATCGGAATCTGGAAGCCCCCTTTAACAAGGGGACCCCCAGATCCCGGCCCTCTCCCCTGTGTGAAATGGTCCTTTATTTAAATGCTTCTTCTTTCTTCTATGTTCTATCTTCCTTCGTTTCTTCTTCTCCTGGATCTTCTGGTTCTTCCTCCGGTGTTCTCATCCGGCATCTTTCTCTGCGGCGTCTTCTTATCTTCTTCTCCACAGGCTGCTCCGCATCCATGATGGCATGGAGGGAGGCTCCTGCTGTGTGATGCTTCTCTCTTCATCTTTTTCTCTTCATCTTCTTGTCTTCATCTTCTTTTTCTTGAAGGTTTGGGTGGGAGGTTGAGGGAGATCGGATTGGTCAAATCGACCGAGCAATTGCTCAAGGGCGATCTGATCGATCAGATCTGGAGGTTCATTTTCATCCAACAAGGCTATCAGATTATCTAAAGCAATCAATTCTTGCAATTTAAAGTTGGGTTGTTTAGGTGTCTCTTTCGAGTATAGCTGTTTCAAAATAAGTTTGCGTGCAAATAACTGAATATCCTTAGTCACTTCAAACCTGTCTATGTCCTGATCGGTACAAAAACTCAAATGACGGGCCAATACTGATATCTCAGCCTCATTTAAAGTACAAGAAGAGAGATTCACCACATTGAGATTGTGTATATCAGTCGGTGAAGATGTTCTCTGAGGACCTGAATCATTTATATTACGACATTGTCGACTGGTTTGACTAAAAAATTATCTGGTATTGTGCTGGACGATTCCCATTACCTACTTGATCAGCTAGGGAGATGTTGGTCTCCAAAGGCGTGAGAGAAGAAGACCCAGAACCACCTATTTTACCTGACACCAAGTGCGGACTAGAGAAACCAATGGTTGTGAGAGAGTCAGTGATACATTTTTTTTGTGTGATCCATTGCCCTGAGAGTTCCTTTTAGACTTTCGTGATGATTTCTGTCTGGAAGATTCCTTAGATGAAAGAGAAGACATAGAAGAAACCTCAGATAATACATCATTACTTTTAACATTTTTAGAATATCGATTTTTACTTTTATTTATTGCAGTGTTCTTCCAATTATATGCTGTAGACTCCTGAAAGGCAATCTATCTTTTCTTTTTTTAATTAAGATCTCCCTGTTGTAGTGTTCCAAATGCTCATTCAGGTCCTTATCATACTGGTCATACAGTGCATGATCTTTAAAACATAACAATTGTTTATGAATGGGTTCAAACTCTTTTTCTACATCGATCAATTTTCATTGGTATTCGTCCATAAGTAGGGACATCATACCCATTGAGCATTTGGAAAGATTTTTCTCCCGTTCGTTTTTGAAAGTGGTACTCATATCTTCTAAAATAGGAAAAATTTGGATGCGTAACCCAAAAGGTTTCATCTCATTTCTGATATATTGTTTAAAAGAATGAATATGCCAGTGATAAGAAGATTTTTTCTCTAGTACATTTTTGAGATTAAGGAACACTGATGATGACTCTGTATTTCTCTTCTCCTTCTGTATAAAATTTCTATAAAGTCCCGACATTGTAGAATCCCAGTTATTACTGTCATCTAGGAAAGAAGGGGAGCAGAATGATAGATCCAGCAGACAGAGAAAAAAAGGCAAGAAAAAGGCTCAGCCTAATAGGCTTACACCTGCTATAATTTAGCATAATTACAATAAGAGTATATCTGTCCTTTACGTACCTACTAATGCAAAAAGATGAGAGACTCTTTTGTGTGGATGAAAATGCGTCACATGAGCGCTGCCTAATCAAAAGGTGATGTTGGGCCCCCAAGTGAATGAATCACAAAAGGGGGGGGGGGGGCAATGAGACTGGGCGTCCACACACACATCCTAAAAACCACCGCTCATTAGAGACAAGCTAGCACAGCTGGCTCATGTGATCGGCGGGCATAATACAGTGGGAGGGTTCGCCCTCCGAGTCCCAGGCGTGCAGGCCCGCCCCCTAGACCCCATACATGTATCACTATCCAGAGAAAAGAATGACATTATACGCTGGAGAAAGGAAACAGACATATGCTGGGAGGGAACTGACGTCCACGTCAGGGGCTCGTGATGCGCTGATTGTCATGGCAACAGGAAAAACATTCCAGCCACGCACAACCATATAATAGGCGGCCAAAAAATGTCAAACAGAAGGATGACACATTGGCCCCTGTGCGCCGAGTGAGCTATCCGGGCCCAGACCAGCAACGACCAGGGATCCAAAACCATGAAGGTAAAAAGGCATACATTCCAGAGGGACCTAGGAAAAATGCACAAAATTAGTAAAAAAGAACCAGAGAGGGAAGGAGGAGCCTGTACGGAGGAAAACAGGGGAGGTGAAGGGATTGAGAAAAAGGGGGATATGCAGCCATCTAAAACAGTCAGATGTATACATTTGTGTAATATATATATATATATATATATATATATATATATATATATATATATATATATATATACACATACATACATATATACACACACACATAAAGTCTCACCACATCAACAACAACAACTATATACATCGATACAAATATACACCTATCGGTATACAAGGCCAAGGTTAAGTGCTTGGGAATTACCACATTGAACAACTTTTCTTTGTATTGTAATATATTGAATTGCAATATATTACACTGCATCGTTAGATTTTATCCATGCTGGACCTTACGTTTAGGTCACTTTCATACACTTTGTGACCGCTGATTTCCTTTTTTCACTTGCTTTTTACACATTAGAGGTGATTATTCGCTCATTTAAAGGGGCAACTACACATCAATCCTTTATTCCAAATTTTATAAGGGCGCCTTCATTTGCTGTATTTTTCTAAGTAATGAGTCTAGCAACAACAGCTACAGATGAGATAAGGAGCAGGGAAGATGCACATAAGGTCAAAGGGCATCCTGTACCATGAGTACAGAATTCATAGTTTTTTGGGTTTTTTTTCCTTGCAGTCATGGAAAGAGTATCAATAAATGCAAAGCTTTTTCTTCACTCAACCTCAAAGAAAGGTTTCCCAAGCTTAATTTTCCACTTAGTCATGAAAAAAGGACTTCCCAAGGACACAACCCCACCCTCAGCAGCACATATCTTTGAGGAGTGAGGCCCAAATTTACTAGAAACAAAGAACACAGGCAGGGGTTTTGCTACAAGAATTAGGATAGTGCAAAAATTGCAGCAGGTCTAACTTGTGTATGCCTAACTTTTATTTTAAAGAATTATTGGGATAGGGCGTACGGTGAATGTAAGGGACTTAATGTGAGGTGGTTTAGGTGCACACCGTTCTTGCATTGTAGCTTTTCTTTTAATTTAAAACCATGCAGTCGGATGCTATAAGGAAGCCCCAAGAACAGATGGTCAGTAACAAGTGAATGCTTCACAGTCAGCACCTACTTCCAAAAAACCCCTTAAACATAAAGTAAAATATATAAAAAAGCAACTAAAGAGATGAAAACTACAAAATACCACCCCTGAAACAAAAGCACACTTTTTTTAAAGGGGGCAGAAGCAAAGCAGTTTAAATAAACTAAAAAAAAAACATTATACCCCATAATAAATAAAACCCCCAAAATACAACCCCCTGAAAAAGCAATTTTTTAAAAAAGAGAAGCCTTGCAGCAAAAATAATATTATTAATACAAGAAGAACCAATACCAATAGGGATGAGCTTCGAGTTCGAGTCGAACTCATGTTCGACTCGAACATTGGCTGTTCGCAAGTTCACCGAACAGCGAACAATTTCGGGTATTCGCGGCAAATTCGAATGCCGCGGAACACCCTTTAAAAGTCTATGGGAGAAATCAAAAGTGCTAATTTTAAAGGCTAATATGCAAGTTATTGTCATAAAAAGTGTTTGGGGACTTGGGTCCTGCCCCAGGGGACATGGATCAATGCAAAAAAAAGTTTTAAAAACGGCCGTTTTTTCAGGAGCAGTGATTTTAATAATGCTTAAAGTCAATCAATAAAAGTGTAATATCCCTTTAAATTTCGTACCTGGGGGGTGTCTATAGTGTGCCTGTAAAGGGGCGCATGTTTCCTGTGTTTAGAACAGTCTGACAGCAAAATGACATTTTGAAGGAAAAAACTCATTTAAAACTACCCGCGGCTATTGCATTGCCGACAATACACATAGAAGTTCATTGATAAAAACGGCATGGGAATTCCCCAAAGGGGAACCCCGAACCAAAATTAAAAAAAAAAAATGACGTGGGAGTCCCCCTAAATTCCATACCAGGCCCTTCAGGTCTGGTATGGATATTAAGGGGAACCCCGGCCAAAATTTAAAAAAAAAAATGACGTGGGGTTCCCCCTAAATTCCATACCAGACCCTTCAGGTCTGGTATGGATTTTAAGGGGAACCCCGCGCCAAAAAAAAAAAAAAAAAACGGCGTGGGGTCCCCCCAAAAATCCATACCAGACCCTTATCCGAGCACGCAACCTGGCAGGCCGCAGGAAAAGAGGGGGGGACGAGAGTGCGGCCCCCCCTCCCTCCTGAACCGTACCAGGCCACATGCCCTCAACATTGGGAGGGTGCTTTGGGGTAGCCCCCCAAAACACCTTGTCCCCATGTTGATGAGGACAAGGGCCTCATCCCCACAACCCTGGCCGGTGGTTGTGGGGGTCTGCGGGCGGGGGGCTTATCGGAATCTGGAAGCCCCCTTTAACAAGGTGACCCCCAGATCCCGGCCCCCCCCTGTGTGAAATGGTAAGGGGGTACATAAGTACCCCTACCATTTCACGAAAAAAGTGTCAAAAATGTTAAAAATGACAAGAGACAGTTTTTGACAATTCCTTTATTTAAATGCTTCTTCTTTCTTCTATCTTCCTTCATCTTCTGGTTCTTCTGGCTCTTCTGGTTCTTCCTCCGGCGTTCTCGTCCAGCATCTCCTCCGCGGCGTCTTCTATCTTCTTCTCCTCGGGCCGCTCCGCACCCATGGCATGGGGGGGAGGCTCCCGCTCTTCTCTTCTTCTTTTCTTCTCTTCTTCTCCTCTTCATTTTCTTCTCCGGGCCGCTCCGCAATCCATGCTGGCATGGAGGGAGGCTCCCGCTGTGTGACGGTGCTCCTCGTCTGACAGTTCTTAAATAACGGGGGGCGGGGCCACTCGGTGACCCCGCCCCGCCCTCTGACGCACGGTGACTTGACGGGACTTCCCTGTGGCATTCTCCGTGACGTCACAGGGAAGTCCCGTCAAGTCACCGTGCGTCAGAGGGGGGCGGGGTCACCGAGTGGCCCCGCCCCCCCGTTATTTAAGAACTGTCAGACGAGGAGCGCCGTCAGACAGCGGGAGCCTCCCTCCATGCCAGCATGGATTGCGGAGCGGCCCGGAGAAGAAAATGAAGAAGAGAAGAAGAGAAGAAAAGAAGAAGAGAAGAGCGGGAGCCTCCCCCCCATGCCATGGGTGCAGAGCGGCCCGAGGAGAAGAAGATAGAAGACGCCGCGGAGGAGATGCTGGACGAGAACGCCGGAGGAAGAACCAGAAGAGCCAGAAGAACCAGAAGAACCAGAAGATGAAGGAAGATAGAAGAAAGAAGAAGCATTTAAATAAAGGAATTGTCAAAAACTGTCTCTTGTCATTTTTAACATTTTTGACACTTTTTTCGTGAAATGGTAGGGGTGCTTATGTACCCCCTTACCATTTCACACAGGGGGGGGCCGGGATCTGGGGGTCACCTTGTTAAAGGGGGCTTCCAGATTCCGATAAGCCCCCCGCCCGCAGACCCCCACAACCACCGGCCAGGGTTGTGGGGATGAGGCCCTTGTCCTCATCAACATGGGGACAAGGTGTTTTGGGGGGCTACCCCAAAGCACCCTCCCAATGTTGAGGGCATGTGGCCTGGTACGGTTCAGGAGGGAGGGGGGGCCGCACTCTCGTCCCCCCCTCTTTTCCTGCGGCCTGCCAGGTTGCGTGCTCGGATAAGGGTCTGGTATGGATTTTTGGGGGGACCCCACGCCGTTTTTTTTTTTTTTTTTTGGTGCGGGGTTCCCCTTAAAATCCATACCAGACCTGAAGGGTCTGGTATGGAATTTAGGGGGAACCCCACGTCATTTTTTTTTTTAAATTTTGGCCGGGGTTCCCCTTAATATCCATACCAGACCTGAAGGGCCTGGTATGGAATTTAGGGGGACTCCCACGTCATTTTTTTTTTTTAATTTTGGTTCGGGGTTCCCCTTTGGGGAATTCCCATGCCGTTTTTATCAATGAACTTCTATGTGTATTGTCGGCAATGCAATAGCCGCGGGTAGTTTTAAATGAGTTTTTTCCTTCAAAATGTCATTTTGCTGTCAGACTGTTCTAAACACAGGAAACATGCGCCCCTTTACAGGCATACTATAGACACCCCCAGGTACGAAATTTAAAGGGATATTACACTTTTATTGTTTGACTTTAAGCATTATTAAAATCACTGCTCCTGAAAAAACGGCCGTTTTTAAAACTTTTTTTTGCATTGATCCATGTCCCCTGGGGCAGGACCCAGGTCCCCAAACACTTTTTATGACAATAACTTGCATATAAGCCTTTAAAATTAGCACTTTTGATTATTCATGTTCGTGTCCCATAGACTTTAACGGTGTTCGCATGTTCGAACGAACTTTTTTCCTGTTCGCATGTTCTGGTGCGAACCGAACAGGGGGGTGTTCGGCTCATCCCTAAATACCAAGTAATTTTGGTTCAATCTCTGCCATTAAGGTCCAGAGTCCTTAAATCCTACTGTGCCCTTGACACCTACTTAGACTGGCTAATGGGTATAACAGCCCTGGATTTTGTAATTCCTTAGATGCTTGTAAAAAAGATGAGTCAATTTCTGTTGAAGGGGCATGGTTTCTATTTTTCTTGTTACTTAGTAATATTCTACATTTAGGTAGGTCAAAACAAGTGGCTATGTCACTGAAGTTGTGTGAGTCCCTTTTTTTTTTCCTTGTCAGATTTGTTTATTGAATTATAACAATTAGTATACATATGGTGGCAGCAAAATAAAAGATCACATATATGGTAATAATATTGAGTTGTAGTTCCAACATAAACTAAAAGTAGTTTAACTAAAACAGTTTTAGCATGGATCTAACTATTTAAAAGATTGTGTCATACATTGTATAAGAGAGGTTAAAACCAACTTAGACCAGGTTAATATAAGATTACCTCAGATAAAGAAAAAAGGTCTTAATTATTATCAAGAGTATCGTTTTTAAATAAACATTAAAAAAAAGAAATAATTTATTATAGACTCTAAAATCTTATACTACATATTGGAACTGTGTACAATTGGTATAATGATAACCAAGGAAATAAAAGTTCTGCCACCAGAACTATATAAAGAGTAAATTGAAAGAGGAGAAAGAGAATAGGGGGAAAAGGTAGAAGTGAGAAAGCAGATAAAAGAAAAAGTAATCTTAGGTAGCAGAAAAAATAGATAGGGAAGAAAGAAATGAGAGGTAGTAGGGGTCCCCGAGGTAGTACATGGTAAAAAAACAAACATTCAGTGAATGCAGAGATTGTAAGTATAAATCGAGATTATCAAGGTCTTAGTAGGGAAGCATCAAAATTGGAATGCAAAAAGTGAGTCACCCAGGGATTCCATATATTCTCAAAGGATATTTTATAGTTATAGCCTCTGTTTTGGCATGGATCATTGCTTGATTGACTCTATTTTTAGTTTCAGCAATTATTAAGGATGGGGGTTTCCAAGTTTTGGCAATTGTTTGTTTCGCGGCTGTAGTGATCTTTAATAGGAGTTTGAATTTTTAAGTTTAAAAGTGCTATTGTAGGATCAGGATTGATAGGGATTTCAAACAGTGTTGAAATCGTAAGAAATACATCTTTCCAGAAATTATTTGCTACCAGGCAATCCCACCAAGTATGAAGATGTGATCCAAGATCACCACAGCCACAAAAGCAAGATGGGGAATAATGGGGAGCATATTTCGCAATTCTGACAGGGACCAAATACCATGAGAGTACTTTGTAATTTGTCTCGAAGGCAGCTAGGTTTTGTGAGGATGACTTAGTTGTGATCCAAATCTTATCCCAATCGGCTGCTTCCAACGAAAACCCAAGATCCATCTACCACTTAGCCACATCTAATGGTGGGTCTGAATTGGGTTTAGTAATAAGATGAGTGTAAAGAGTTGAAATAAGTCCCTTAGTGTGTGGGTCACGTTTACATTTTTTCAAAGCATGTTAATCATAGGTGTGCGCAGCCTATTGCATTAGGGTGTGCACCCCAAAGCTCAAACACACACTTCTCACTACTACTCACATCACTCACCATGTTCATTCAGAAAGGGAAGGGGCTGATAAATACATATTTACCGGCCCCTTTCCTCACTCATCCTAAAACATCTCCGCAGCAACAGCTGGCAGGAGAGGAGAGGAGGGAAGCCAGAAGTGCTGCAGAGAGAAGGAGTGGGGAGCCAGGGCAGTAGGGGGAATCTGTGCTGCACAGGGTGATTAGGGTGTGTCTGGGCACACCCGGCACACCCTGTGCGCACGCCTATGATGTTAATTTATCTAAATTAATTCTTACTTATATATATGGCATAAAAAATGTTTTAATCTGAAGATATCGAAAGAGCTCTGAATTAGGACGTTTTTGACTTTCACATAAGTCAGGGAAAGTTTTGAATGAAGTAAAGAATGATAGTTCACAGAGTTGAGTTAAATTAGTGGCGGCCCATGCTTTAAAGTATTTATGGGAAAACCAAGCAGGATAGAAAAGTGGAGAGTGAGACCCTTCTTAACTATTGATGATGGTAAAGGCTGACGTTAGCTTGCAATAATTTCTAGATAAGTATCCATGCTGAAAATGAAAACTCTACTGGCTACAGTAGCTTTAAGAGATTTAAACTTTGTGTATGATGAGTAAGATTTATTTCTGAGTGCCTATTTTGTGATTTGTAATACAAAAATACAGGACTAGATTTATTACTTACAAGTTTTTGATGTTGCTTTTGTCATGTTAATCCTAGCCTTTATTTGGCTTTTTGTTATAACATCCCCCATAGTAGTAAGAAAAGTCAAATGTGCAATGGGTAGAGCTAAACATTATAGAAGTGGGGTTTTACATTGTAATTCATAACACATAGGAGTACCTTTACACCACCTAAACTCGTTTAGATATATTCATGGTAGTCAGTAGAGACTAGCTTGGGCGTCCTCTGAACTAGTCACTATCCAAACCACCACTTCTCATTTTTTTTATAATCCACTCAGCTGAATTCTGGGTCATTCCCCGCTCCACAGCACATGTCAGTGCTGGCAAGCTACCAGATAGAAATTTACTGACACGCCCAAAATTTACTGGCACAACCACGTTTTTACTGACATTTCGACATTTACAAAGTGACAGTTTTAAGTGCAAATTTCAGTATTTAGGCTACAAACAAGTACAATATGCATGATTTAAGGTAGATACTAAGGAAAAAACATATCCCTTTATTTATTTTCGATATACAGTGCTTTGAAAAAGTATTCATACCCCTTGACATTTTCCATATTTTGTCACGTTACAACCAAAAACTTATATGTATTTTATTGGGATTTTATGTGATAAACCAACACAAAGTGGCACATAATTGTGAAGTGGAAGGAAAATGATAAATAGTTTTCACATTTTTTTACAAATAAATATCTGAAAAGTGTGGTGTGCATTTGTATTCAGCCCCCTTTACTCAGATACACCTAACTAAAATCTAGTGGAACCAACTGCATTCAGAAGTCACCGTAATTAGTAAATAGAGTCCACCTGTGTGTAATTTACACCTGTGAAGCCCTCAGAGGTTTGTTAGAGAGCCTTAGTAAACAAACAGCATCATGAAGGCCAATGAACACACCAGACAGGTCAGGAATAGAGTTGTGGAGAACTCATGCACTGCCTCCGCCAGACCCCCCCCCACCGGTGCCGCCCAAACACACTGTAGCAAGCACTCGCATGGTCTTGGATAGGTCCAAATTGGAACAGCTCATGCACAGTCTTGAGCCGAGCATCACAGCCATATTTTTTACTGGCAACCTTTTCCTGTCACTGGCATTTACTGCCAGGAGGAAAGTGCCCGCTTTTTACTGGCTGCCAGTAAAATACTGACGGTTGCCAACACTGGCACATGTAGATAAAAGTGCGGGATGCTGGTGACACCAGAGCTCTTACATGAACATATGCCCATATTCAGTCAATGACATTGAGGTTTGGATAGAGCTAAGTTTGGAGAAAGCAAAAGCTCCTCTCTAGCTCCTCTCTAGTAGTCAGTTATGTTTGCGTACCAAAACCCTCAGATACAGTGGGGACGGAAAGTATTCAACCCCCCTTAAATTTTTTTCTTTTTTAATAAATCTGCAAAAATATCAACAATTCTGTGTTTTTCTGTCAATATGGTGTGCTGTGTGTACATTAATGAGGAAAAAAATGAACTTAAATGATTTTAGCAAATGGCTGCACTATAACAAAGAGTTTAAAATTTAAGGGGGTCTGAATACTTTCCGTCCCCACTGTATAACATTTAAACGATTACAAATACACCATTTTTATATCTGTTGTGTCTGGAAAAAAATCTGGAAAAAAAATCTAAAATTCTGTTTCATAACGCTATCATTTTTGTTTTTCAAAAAGTAGAATCATTCTTGAATACCAGCTGAGCACATTCTAAATTGTCCCAAAGCAACTTTTGAAGAAAGTTTTTGTTTAATTGAGTTAATTAAAATGTCTGGTTTGAAATATTTATAATTAGCATGTTTATCATTTTCAAACTGGCACATCTCACATCAAACACCTAGTACTGAAAAGCATTATCATATGACAAAACATTTACTAAATAGAACAGGTTTGCAAATAAATACCTGGTATTGATATTAATATTAGCAGGCTTTTTCAAACACTATTGCCAGCTAATAAAGTAAAGAGCTTTTGGTTGTTTTATATTTAAAAAGGTCTTCACCTAAAGCATGAAAAATTATGTGCTTCTGAAAATGTTTGATGTGGGTGAGTTGGTAAGCAGCCTAGTTTGAGACATGTGGTTCTGCATATGGATCTTGAAAAACAAAATATATTTAAATGTCTTGTTTATAAAAGCAACATGGAATTACATTCAATGAAATGAAGTGAAGAGGATACCAATCTTGGTCAACTATTTTGTAGATTCTCTGCTCCCCCAAAAAATAAAAATTTCTAATTGTTGGAGGTAAAAAAGACCTTATATGGATGCCAATTGAGGATTCCTCTGGTAGCTTGATCAGGTATGTGCAACCAGGAGTCCCCAAGGCAATCCCAGAACAGTCTGGAAAGATTAAAAACTACGTGAATCCTGGTACCTCCTTGAGATCCCCAGTAAGAGTCAGTCATTTATGGGTTACTGAACTTTGTGAACTTACTCAGTAAGGAAAAGAACAATGTGCAGTAACAAGATCAACTATCAGAATGAGTCTTTTACTGGTCTGCGTATATACCTATACGAAAGCCCATTAATTGCAGTGGCATACCTAGCACATCTGTCACCTGGGGTTGATCATTTTTTTTACAACACCCAGCCAACAAAATGATCTGAGAAAATAAGGCGCATGCATGGTGCACCGTGCCTAATTGTGGGTATGGTAAAATTGTGCTGACAGTGGAAGGAGTTTAAAAGGACATAGTCGTGACAGACCCCATACTCAAGAAGAGCATGTACACCATATAACCTTCCCTTGCCCACCAGTTCAAGCATGATCCAAGATCCCTTGGCTCACCCATTCACTTGTCAAGTCATTAGTGTAGGGTGGCGCAAAACATAAGACTGTTTATTCAAACACAGGTACAAAGAGATATACACGCAGGGGACAATCCCCCTTCTTTGCATAATGACACAAAGCGGGGTAAACATTACCTCCTCCAGTAACATGACACAAAGGTACATTCAAACTTTCCAACAGACTTTAAAGACAGTCTTTAGGAAGGGCTGCAGGAGAAATCCCCCCTCCCCTCTAGCAGCTAATCCACATACACGTATACATTCCATAATAGGTTGCTCCCAAGGCAGACAGAAATAATAGAACAATGGAATACAGCCACTTAAAAATAAAGACATAGCATCCCCCACCCCACTTCCAACAATGGTCTATGGGATACTCCATCAATATTCCAGCAGTCTGAAAGGTGAAATTTTTTATTTTCATATATTTCCTGAGGGAGATTATTCATAAATATTAATGTCCCAAGAGAAAGAACCCCTTCATTCTTTCAACACAAACCACACATATAGAGCCCTGGATAACAGGGGTAACATGAAATGCTGAGTCCGGTGTGGTTGTAAGGTGAGTCTGGTTAGGACAGACCCGACTGGGGTTCTCGGTCACCCAGTGTCCGTAATAGACACAGGGTGACTTACACATACAAGGGCCAGGGGGAGCTGTAAAATGGGTTTCCAGAGCTCTCTAAGGTAAGCTGGGTTCCACAAGCGCCCTGCCCAAAGTGACTCCGGTCACGATAGTTAATGTGGTTCTAAAAGCTGAAGGTTCCTTTTACCTTCATGCATTCTATGCATAAAGGTAAAAAACCTCTGTGTGCTGCACCCCCCCCCCCCCCCCCAGCCCCCCAATCCTTACCTGAGCTCTCTTCAATCTAGCAATGTTCATAATGTTCAGGATAGCCTCGGCTGTCCCAGAACTTTTCGTCCTCAATATATAAAATATAAGCAAGCCATTAACATAGTGACCTTCGCCACCATTTATGTTTATAATAATAATAATAATAGTAAGACTGCTGATCTGTGGTAATGTATAACAAATAATCCAATTCTTTCATCTACTCAATTTGAGTAGTCATCTTAAACTTATTAAAAATGTTGCCCTTCTGTGATAAATCAGAGAGAAACACCAAGATAAGTGGAATTCTGACAAATGAAAGTATTGAATGAGAGATAAATACAAGAATGTCAAAGCAAGTATTTGATGAATAAAAGCAATAGGAATATTTTCTGTGTACAACTGATAACAGCTGGAGCCTGCGTTTCTAACTTTTACTAAGTCTTAACCTGCAGGGATCTCATACCAACAGAGAGCTGGCGTTGTGTCATGCTGCTGTCTGTACATACTTTATTGCTTAGCAAAATAAGCTGTTGTGGTTATTTCTACACTATTGCCTAGATTTCAAAGCAACCACAAGATAATCTGATTGTTAGTATACAGCTTTTGAGAACCGATCATAGCTGTTTGTGCAAAATTATACGAAGGGACGAACACAAAAAAATTTCTGGTACTATACCAAAACTAACGATTTTCATTTATGCCGCGTACACACGACCGGTTTTGCCATCGGAATAAACTCCGAAAGTTTCTCCGATAGAACTCCGACAGAATTCCATTCAAGCAGTTTTGCCTACACACGGTCAACCCAAAGTCTGACCAAAGTCCAACTTTCCAGAACGCGGTGACTACAACACTTACGACGGGACTAGAAAAGGGAAGTTCAATAGCCAGTAGCCAATAGCTTCCGTCTCGTACTTGCTTCACAGCATGCGTCATTTTCAGTCCATCGGAACAGCATACAGACGATCGGTTTTCCCGATAGGAATTGGTTCCATCAGAAATATTTAGAACATGTTCCATTTCTAGGTCCGTCAGAATTTTCGAAAAAAGAGGTCTGATGAGGCCTACACACGATCGGAATAGACAATGAAAAGCTTCCGTCTGACTTTTTCTGTCGGACATTCCGCCCGTGTGTACGCGGCTTTAGTTAGTTTGGTATTTATCCGAAAAAAATCAGAAGACCAAGACCACACATGCTCAGTAATGAAAGAATACATTTTAGTACAATACAATACATTTCATCATTTCCAAAGTTGTATTCTGTTGTACAGGAATTTTCATAACTTTGGTAACCTATTGTTTTTTATATCAGACTAGCATCCAAAAAAAAAAAAAATGTCCGACCATTTGTCTGATACTCTCATTGTGTGTATGTGGCTTATGGCATCCCCTTCTCTTTTTTAACTCCTCTTTGCTGAGCACATCCATTCAGGATTCTAAAGTTGGATTTCTATGGCCCGAGTATGTGGTGCTACGGGGGAGCAAGGCTCTACAGCCATGGCCAAAAGTTGAGAATTACACAAATATTAATTAATTATCACAAAGTCTGCTGGCTCAGTTTTTGTGATGGCAATTTGCATATACTCCATAATATTATGCAGAGTGATCAAATAAATTGCAATTAATTTCAAAGTCCCTCTTTGCTATGAAAATGAACTTAATTCCATAAAAAAACATTTCCACTGCATTTGTGAAGAAGGCTTCAGGGCGCCCAAGAGAGTCCAGCAAGCGCCAGAAACTGTCTCCTACAGTTGATTCATCTGTGGGATCGAGGGAACCACCAGTGTTGTGCTTGCTCAGGGATGGCAGCAGGCAGGTGTGAGTACATAGATGGCCTGATGTCAAGAAGGGCAGCAAAAAAGCCACTTCTCTCCAGGAAAATAATCATTGACAGACTGATATTCTGCAAAATGTACAGGGATTCGACTGCTGAGGACTGAGGTAAAGTCATTTCTCTGATAAATCTCCTTTCCGATTGTTTGGGGCATCCGGAAAAAGGAAGTGGGCTCACTTACAAGTTTGCCTAAGAACACAGCCATGAATAAAAAAATGGTACAAAAACATTCTCCGAAAGCAACTTCTCTCACCCATCCAAGAACAATTTGGTGATGAAAAATGCATTTTCCAGCATGATGGAACACCTTGCCATAAAGCAAAAATGATTACTAAGTGGCTTGTGGAACAAAACATCTAAATTTTGGGTTCATGGCCAGGAAACTCCCCAGACCCTAATCAGATTGAGAACTTGTGGTCAATCCTTAAGAGGCAGGTGAACAAAAAACCCACAAATTCTGACAAACTCCAAGCATTGATTATGTAAGAATGGGCTGCCATCAGTCAGGATGAGGCCCAGAAGCTGATTGACTGAATGCCAGGGCGCATTGCAGAAGTCTTAAAAAAGAAGGGTCGACACTGCAAATATTGACTCTGCACAAACTTAATGTAATTGTCATTAAAGCCTTTGACACTCATGAAATGCTTGTAATTATACTTCAGTATCCCATAGTAACATCTGTCAAAAAGATCTAAAAACACTAAAGCAGCAGACTTTGTGAAAAAAAAAAAAAAAAATTGTGTCATTCTCAAAACTTTTGGCCATGGCTGTATATGATCTCCTTGTAGTATTGTAGGATTTGGGGACTTTCATGAATTTGGACTATTTATAATTTTCATTTGACTTCACTATTGTCATTTATATATGCTTTGGATATCAATTGGAGAGTTGTAGATTTTTATTTATTTATTTGTGATTACATTTTTGCACTATACTTTTTATTCTCACATTGATTATTTATCTATGAATTGCACATTATGTACTTTTATGTATTTATGTGAATTGAGGATGAATTGTGGTTTATATCTTTTATGCACATCAACTAGTGAATGATTTTTATTTTCATTTGTGTATAGCACATCCTGTATCTTGATTGTGATTTTAAGTGCAGTAGTCTTAAATATTTTAGCAATCACTTAGCGCAGGATCACTTTTTGGTTTGACGATAGATATTTGGCTAGCCTTATATAACTTATTTGAATGTGATAGTCCTGTTCTTATTCCTTTGAGGTCAAAAAGTACCATTCTCCCAGTGCAATACCAAGAGCAACAAGAGCAGCGCCAATTATAAATGTGTAAAAACCCTTGCTAGGTCATAACTGTCAAGTGGATTTTGTGGATGGAGGATGGGAATGTAAAGAATCCTTTAATAGATATTGATGTCTTTGGTAACTAAGATGACAATCTCAGTACTTAACGGAAACATGGATTTTCAGAAGTATGAGAAGCTGCAAGGTTTACTGTAAGCTTGTCCTGATATCAGCCTGGAATTCATGCAACTGTTAAAACCTAAGTTTTAAGCTTCCAGTTCCAGCACCACTTGGAGTAGCTGCTGAACACAGCAGCTCCGGCTGACCTATGGGAAAATCAATTTACAAAGCCTGCCTGCAGCCTTCCCACCACTCAGTCTTTCTCCCATCACCTCAGCATTGGTATTGTGTATTCAATTACCATTTTTTATGCAATTAATTTATAATATGTTGAAATAGTATAAATTAATTGCATAAAAAATAGTAATTGGATACACAATACCAATGCTGCAAATCTACTGATTAGAATATACCAATAAAATGTGCTCCAACATGTAGAATACATATACCAATGTTGTCAATTTCATAAAGAACACACAAAAGAATTAAATCCACAATCTACAAACCAAATTTGTAGCATGCACTTTATGCATCATTGATGATTCACTGCACTGAGATTGTGGATTTAATTATTTTGGATGTTCTTTATGTAATTTACAACAGTGGTAGATGTATTCAACATGTTCATTTATATTTCAACATATGGTATGTGGTAATATTTTGGAATATATTTTTATTGGTATTTATAGATTTGCAGCACCAGGATTGTGGATTCAATTACTACTTTTTTATATAATTTATTTAAAATATCTGTTCCTACACATGGTTAAAGGGTAGCGCAACACGATTAATCTTTATAAACTCAACCAAATTTATGGTTTCTTAGACCTTTGGATAAATATTTGCATAATCAGTGATGCATTGTGCAAAAAGTGAAAACAACTGGTAGGAATGGCTGGTTATCCAGCTAAAGACAGACTTAGGGCTGCACATAGGTGTTAGAGCACCCCATAGATGTTACAGCACCACATAAACATTAGAGCATCCCATGGATGCTAGAGTGACCAATAGATGTCAGAGCACCCAATAGACAAAGCAAAGGTTAGAGTGCTCCATGGACATTAGAGCAACTCATGGAAATTAGAGTGCCCCATAGATGTTAGAGCACCCCAGGGATCCTATAGTGACCCATAGACACTAGTGCATCCCATAGACAAAGCAACCCATGGAGGTTAGAGCGCCCCATAACCTTTGGCGCACCCCATGGATGCTACAGTAACCCAATAGACAGATTACCCCATGGATGCTCGAGCACTCTATAAAACGCACCACAGGGAGGTTAGAATGCCCCATAGGCAGAGTACCACATGGATATTAGAGTGACCCATGAAGTTTAAAGTGCCCCAATAAACTGAGTAACCCATGGATATTAGAGCGACCCAAGGAAGTTGCAGTAACATGTAGGGTTGCCATCTATCTCTGGGATTCACCAGAACAGTCCAGGTTTTGACATATGTGTCTGGGTTTCAGTCCGCCTGAAACCCAGACACGTTATTCAGATTGAACAGTGGCTTCCCAAGTAACAGAGATGGTCACACACAAAACTGTTGGTCACACACATCTGTTAACTCAGTTTGGCCACACCCACCATTTGCCTTGACGCATGTAGCGCACCTACTATAAGGTGTTTAAGGTCTTTTGCAATCCTATAGTGTATTGTACATACAAAACTGCAGTGCATCCCTAAAGTGTTCGGGTTTGGCATGAAGAAAAGGTGGCAACCCTACTCACAAGGTGTCAATTCAGTAATGGGCATTCTAGGATCCAGTCCCCTTTATGGGATCTCCAAGCAGTCCGCATCAAAAAGGAAAGAAGACTTGGATAATGTAAAACCATCACTCAATCACATTTTTTGAACCTAGTTAAAAACATACTCACAAACGATGTAAAATATATCGCCCATTAATCATTAACAATATACTGTGTTACTCCATTACATCAGGCCCTCATCCCCGCCACACTGCCAAACACTCACGCGTCTCACCCAGTCCTCCAACTCCCAGAACTTTGGTACATCACTGCCGGGATAGGGTCTGATGTCACTTCTGGTTGTCATGTTGTCCGACCCTAACATTTCGTGCTTATGACTTTGTCAAAGGGTCAAATTGCTCTGGCAAGCATGTTTTACTAGGCATGCGGTGGAGGAACACTGTGGTGTGGTGTGCATAAGTGTGAAGAACTACACTGCTTTTCTACTGAGGAAGAATATATCCCAAGTTAATTGTTTCACACATTATTGGATGGTGGACACATACACTTTTATTTTGACTCACTGTATATTTGAGTGGATCTATTGCTTTATGATTTCTTTGTACACAGTGGATTTTTTTTTTTATTTGTATTATTTTTTCCTCACATGACTTTGTTTCTCTGAGCATAGCATTTATTTATATAGATTGATTTACTATGCTGTGTGCTAGTAGCTGAGATTGTATTGCATCCGGTGGTGCGATTCACCTTTCTTATTTACTGGGCACAGTTATAGGGTTCTGATACATAAAGATCTTCCATGCAAGCTCAAATCGGTAAACAAGATGATCAGGGATGCCTAGTATTCTAGCTTATAACAATATCTTTCAAGGTACGATAGGAGAAAGGCTTGGTCTGAATATCAATTGTTTTACTTCCCACATAGAGGAAGAGCCAATCTCTACTGGGAAGCTGGGAAAGCCTTCCACAGGTGATGTATCACTTCCTAAAACACCTCCCAAAAGAAACACATGCTGCCACAATACAAAGAGGCTAGCTCATACCTCAGGGAAGCTCAGAAAACCCTTATTCTGAATATCACCTCAATAAACAGGACTCTACGGCATGCGGCTAAGCATTGTTTGATTTATAAGCAGAGCAGCTAGAGCACTTTTAAAATTCATACATAGACTTTCTGCTACATAAATATGGTAACAAAGGGAAATTATAAGCTAGATTGAGCAAAGGTACACATATTCCTACCTACTTCACAATGCTATCCGACCATATAGGAATCCTCAGGTAAGACACCAAAGTATTTCTAAAAAGAATCCTATTATACCTCACTGTGCCCACGTTTACATTGATCAGTCACAAGCATCAATCTTTCTAGAGATGCTTAACCTCCCTACAGTTTCATCATCTCAAACCTTGAATGCACTCTCTTCTCCAGAGGAACTCTCCCAGGTGATTTGTAACTTGGTCAACAATAAAGCCCCCGGCCCTGGCGGTTACTCTTCTGCATTTTATAGAATGTTAAGAGAAGACCTCCAAAATACTTTGTTAGAGGTTTAGAATGGGGTTTGGTCAGGTGGACCCTACCCACCCACAGGATATCAGGCCTATAATAAACTTCTAACTAAAAAAAGACAAAGATCCCACAGATCCAGAATCCTACCAACCCATCTCACTGTTAAACCTTGACATAAAAATCTTCTCTAAGTTTGTTGCCTCCTCTTTAGCCGACATTGTTCCAACTCTGATTTACCCTGCGCAATCAGGATTTGTCAAGGACAGGACCACCTCTGCTATTATACCAAAAATGCTCATGGTTCTAGATCAGGCTAAATTACACCCCAGTGAAGACTATGCCATTATCACCCTAGATGCAGAGAAATCCTTTGACAACGTTGGCTTCCAGTAGCTCTCACTAGTCTTTTGCAAGCTGGGCTCCTCTGGGCCCTTTTTATACTTTATTCAAATTATGTATGCCTCTCCCTTGGCCAGGCTGGTGGTATCCAGCCACTTGTTGGGAGACATCAGTCTATATAAGGGAATCAGACAGGGCTGCCTGCTCTCTACCCTTCTCTTTATTTTAGCCCTAGAACCCCTCTCCAGATGCTTAAAAGGCCCAGCGCCTCTACATGGCAAAAAAATAGATGACATAGAGCTACGCATTGCATTCTTCACAGACAACATCTTGATTTTTACATGCATACTATCAAACACATTTTTGATGATTTCTCAGGTCTCTGAATAGACGTCAATAAAGGAGAGATACTACCCCTAAGTACAACTACATCTTCCCACTGGACGTCAACATCCTCTTTCCCTGTAGCTAGAAACAGCATCACATATTTGGGCCTCAAAACTGGGGGAAAAAAAAACTATGCATTGCTTTGTTAAATCTATATCTCCCCAGAAGCAAAGTTTCCCGTGCAGCTTGATCACAGGACATCTCAGAGCCACAAAAGAAGACTTCTCTCTGTCAGACTCTGTGTTTACCCCATACCCCTGGGCTCACTTGACCCTGCTGCTGCTGTGAAATGTTGAACCCCCCAGCATTTAAAATTAAACTGAACAAATGCGGGGAATAAACATTTATAAACAGCTACTCAGTTTTAAGGTACTCACAAGTATCAAATAATTCCTTAACTGCAATACATCATGCCAACGGTGCAAAATATAAAATTTTAGATAAAGTGATCAATATATACACATGCACAAATTAACAAAGATGATACAAATCATAAACCAGTATACAGTGCAGTGTTAAATCATCTTCATCACTACATATACTGTGCATATAGTGATGTGTGTTAAGTCCACATCCAACAGTGCAAAGTTCTCCAAATATAGAGTAAGGCAGGCCATATACCATGTAAATTTCTTTCCTGCAACCAACGGTTGCAGGAAGGTAATTCACACAATTCCCCCATCAACACAGACAGTGTCGACAGGGAAATTCGTACCAAGTAATTTTCTGCTCTGGGGGGGGGGATAGTGATTATCGCAGCCGCTTGCAATAATTGCAAGGGAATCCAGCAGGATGGTTGTATCCAAGTTGATTGATCAATCAACTTGGTACATTCAGCCTGTCCATTATCAGTTCGACTCTAGGTCAGAATGTGCTCTTATTACTCCTTAATGGGTACTCCAGTTTCCACAGCAGGTCTCACAAACTCGTCAAGCAGTGCAAGGATCAGGATGTTCCCCCGTATCTCCCTATGGATACTCAGATTCCTACATCGTCACAGGAGATGATAGTGCCAAAAACAAAAAAAGAGAGCCTCCATTACTTATTATCATTTATTAAAATATGAAAATTGTTGGACGGCACATGAGTCAATATAATATTTCTGGTGTTTCTACATATCTGTTTCCTATTCCCAAGATCAGCCAGGCTGATACTTGCAGTTCAAAGGTATTTCATTCCCTGATTGATACAGACAGATGGCCCCAAGCAGAATCTACATAGCAAGGGGGGCCTGGCTCCTGTCTGAATGAGAATCAGTGATTACCACTCGGCAAGCAAGCTTCAAAGAGAATAAGAGCTAGTTAAGACAGTCCAGGGCTCATGAGATGATATGGGCAATACTGCCACCTAGAGGCCAATATAATATATTACAAGGACTACCTTTGGCAAATATCTCATTGGACAAGATGCAAGTGGGGGTGGTTATGAATGGGTGTGTATGTTCGAGTAAAAAGCTCACAAAGAAAGAGTTTGGTCTCTTTAGCTGCTGGCGTTTGCATGAGCCTGTTGGCTCTCTCTCTCTCTCTGTCTTTGACCACCTTGAGACCTTGCTCTGGATGGTGGCTTGGGCCTAAGCAATGCGGCCCAGAGCTCTCTTTTTAACATCTGGAGATCAGCCAACTAGTCTATTCTAGAGGATGTGATAAGTATCTTTGATGGTTTATTGTTATATGTTGTAGATATCTGCTGTTTAGTATATTCCTATTTTCTTGGGAAATAAATGTAACATTGTTTACTAAGCAGATGTGTTTGTTATATCATTGTGCTTATCAAACTCTTATAGACTAGCTAATTTATAGGGATAGGCAAGTTAATACATGTTTGCAATAGTTTTATATGCTATATATTGTTGCATAAATTACTTAAAAAATCATAATCTGATACAATCACTGGCTATTGTGCTGTGCAGTGGCTGAGGAACTGGTGCAGGAAAGAGGGGTTTGGGTTCCTGGAGAACTGGGCTGACTTCTCAGTCGGTTACCGGGTCTTTAGTAAGGACGGACTCCACCTTAATGGGAATGGTAAAGCTCTATTGGGAAGTAAGGTGGCCACAAAGTTGGAGGGGCTTTTAAACTAGGTGTTGGGGGAGAGGGGTCAGTGAAAGCGATAGCCGACAGAGGGTGATAGGAGAGTCAGCAGTGGTAATAGCAGTGATAATACAAGCTTAACAGCTAATCCCGGCGTAAATGAGTGGGCAATTCAAATTCAAAAACAAAGCCAGGAGAAACAAAGGGGGAAAATAATATGCATTCATACAACATTAGGAGGCATATACACAAATGCTAGGAGCCTAGCTAACAAAATAGTGGATCTGGAGCTGCTATTACACGAGGAGGACTTAGACTTTGTGGGAATAACTGAAACTTGATTTGACAGCTCACAAGATTGGCTGGCCAATATACAGGGGTATTCCTTGTATCGAAAGGACAGGAAGGTAGAAGAGGAGGAGGGGTGTGTCTATATGTCAAAAATGATGCAAGGGTGGTAGAGAGGAGTGACATTATGCATGGGACTGGGGGGGAGGTGGAATCAGTATGGGTATAACTTCAACGAGAGGAAGTAAGTGGGAAATTAATAGTGGGGTAGGCCACCCAACATGAAAGAGAAGGAGGAGCTGGAATTACTATCTCAGTCAGAAATGGCAGGGAGACAGGAAAATGTCATCATAATGGGGGACTTCAATTATCCTGATATTGACTGGACTGAGGGAACAGCTCACTCTAAAGGCCAGTCATTTCATGAACATTTTACAGGACAGCTTCATGTCCCAATTGGTGGATTCTCCAACTAGAAAGAATGCCCTTTTAGACTTACTAATTACGAACGATCCAAGTCTGATCTCAGATGTGGAGATATGAGACAACTTGGGATCTAGCGATCATAGGATGATCGTGTTTAGCATAAATCACAGGAAAAGGAGGCATATGGGTTGTACAAAAACACTACATTTCAAACGAGCCAATTTGCATCAAAAATTGTAATTACACGCTCCTGTTAAAGAGGGGCAGAAAAATTGGGCCTTAGCCACTGCTGCCACAACACTGCAACCCCTCACAGATACTCTAGTTGGAGCGCAGGAATAAGCGCTGCTGCAAAGTATTGCATCAAAAATTGTAATTACATGCCCCTGTTAAACAGGGGCAGAAAAATTGGGCCTTAGCCACTGGTGGCGGTGCCCAGAACCAAAAAGGTTCTTACAAGCTATCAGCATGAAAATTGAGGAGGAAGAGGATTGTCACTCAGCATAACAGGATAGTCACTCAGCATCAGCATAGGCATTGAAGGGATCTCACATTTAAAAAAAAAAAAAAATCAATCGGTTACATCAGCATCAGGTGCTTGGTAGCTGGTGATCCAAGACTGAATCATTTTTATGAAGGTCAGCCGATCGACCAATTCGGTGGACAGGCGCACCCTGTGATTGGTTACAAAGCCTCCAGCAGCACTGAATGTGCGTTCTGAAAGAACGCTGGATGAAGGACAGGCCAGTAGCTCAATTGCATACTGTGCAAGCTCTGGCCAGTGACCCAGTAACCCAAAGGATTTTCGGTGGGAAAGGTGTCCAAGTCTGATCTTGCCCCTAGGTAATCCTGCACCATGTGAATCAGATGCTGGTGATGGTTGCTGAAACCGATCAGACCTTGGGGCTGCGGACTAAAAAATTGTCTGAACGCATCGGTCAGACGGCCACCTCTCCACCGCTCCTTCTGTGACTGACCGAAGTCTCAGCAACACATTGTCCAGGAGGACCAGGAAATTGTAACCTCCTATGCTCTGGAAATGCGTTGCACAAACCTTTCTGCAAGGCCTCCCGAAGATCTTTCATCCTCTGCTCCCTCTGCGATGGCAAGATAAGGTTCGCAACCTTACCCTTGTAACATGGATCAAGGAGGGTTGCCAGCCAGTAATGATCCCTCCCCTTGATACCACGAATACGAGGATTCTTCCGCAGGCTTTGCAGGTTTGCTGAGGCATTCGGTCCAGAGTCCTCTGGGTCACCAAGGACGACATGATCTGCAGCCACCTCCTCATCCATGGGTTTTTTTTCGGACTGTAAATGATCCCTTGAAGACTGCTGATGATGCTGAGTGCCAGGCTCCACCTCCATGCTGAAACAATCCTCCTCCTTCTCCTCGTCCTCTTCCTGTGTGATCGGCGGGCACGCAGGAACACTGTCTGGATAAAGGGGGCCTTGAGAGGTAAGGAAGTCCTCCTCTTCCTCGCTCTGTTCTGCCTCAAGTGCCCTGTCCATTATTCCATGCAGCGTGTGCTCCAACAGGTGGACAAGAGGGACAGTGTCACTGATGCATGCTCTGTTGTGGGGAAAAAAACAAGCTCCCCTGACCCTGTCCTGGTGCCATAGTCGCATAGGTACTCATTGATGGCCCTCTGCTGCGTGTGCAGCCACTGCAGCATGGCCAATGTTGAGTTCCACCTGGTGGGCATGTCACAGATTAGGCGGTTCTTGGGCGGGTTAAATTCCTTTTGGAGGTCAGCCAGCTGAGCACTGGCATTGTATGACCTGCGGAAATGCACACAGACTTTCCTGGCCTGCCTCAGGACATCCTATAAGCCCGGGTACCTGCCCAAGAACCGCTGCACCACCAAGTTAAGGACGTGAGCCAAACAGGGCACATGGGTCAGTTGTCCCTGTCAGAGGATGGAGAGGAGGTTGGTGCCATTGTCACAAACCACCATTCCTGGCTTAAGCTGGCGTGGTGTCAACCACCTCTGAACCTGCCCCTGCAGAGCTGACAGAATCATTGTCCCAGTGTGTCTGCTGTCTCCCAAGCACACCGGCTCAAGCACCGCATGGCATCTTTTTTGCCTGCGTGCCTGCGTAGTCCCTTGAATGCCTACGGAGCACCGCTGCTTCCGAGGACAAATCAGCACAGGAAGAGGCCATGGAGGAAGAAGAAGAGGAGGGGGTGGAGGAGAGAGGTGCGGCAAAACCACCACTAGTAGAATTTTGGAGGTGTGGTGGCGGAACAACCTCCAACACTACTGCACCCTGTTCTGCATCCTTCCCAGCTGCCAGAAGAGTCACCCAGTGTGCGGTGAAAGATAGGTAACATCCCTGTCCATGCCTGCTGGACCATGAGTCAGCGGTAATATGCACCTTACTACTGACCGCCCTGTCCAGCGAGGCCAAGACATTGCCTTCCACGTGCCGGTAGAGAGCCGGAATCGCCATCCGTGAGAAAAAGTGGCATTTGGGAACCTACCACTGAGGAACCGCACATTCCACAAACTCACGGGGGGGCATAGTCTACCAACTGAAAAGGCAGAAGTTGAAGTGCTAGCAATTTAGCCAAGCTAGCATTCAACCGCTGGGCTTGTGGATGGCTGGGAGCGAACTTATTTTGGCGGTGCAGCAGCTGGGGCAGGGAAATTTGCCTGGTGCAATCTGATGTTGGTGTACCGATAGCAGATTGCCAACAAGTACTTGGCTGTGACACACCTAATTCTACACCTTCATTCCTCTCAGTGCAGGTTTCAGAGAGGACTGAAGGTATAGTGGGGTTGGAGATCCCAGCTGATGAGGAGCAAGGAGAGGTCCACTTTGTTCTTTGGTGTGGGTCTTGCCAATGAACTGCATGGCAGGTCCGACATATGTCTGGTCAAGCATGTGGTGCCCAAGCGGGTGATGTTTTAGCCACGCGAGATACGCTTGAGACATATGTTGCAAATAGCAGCGGTGTGATCTGATGCACTTGTCTCAAAAAAGGCCCACGGCAAAGAGCTTTTGGATTAACGCGCAGAGACAGCAGTGCCCTGCACATGTGGAGCTCTGCGGTGTGATGCAGTCAGTGTGCTGCCCTTAAGCTGGCCCCTGGAGGGCATCCTGCCTCATTGGAGATGTGCCTCCTACTCCTCCTCCTCTCTTCTATCAGGCACCCACGTGGAGTCAGTGAATTCCTCATCATCCCCTCCCTCCTCATCACTGGAGCAAAGCTGGCAGTATGCTGCAGCTGGGGAACATGACTGCCAGATTGCTGTCCTTCTTGGGCACCCCCTCTCTCTGGGCTCATGTTACTACCTTCCTCTAGCTGGGTGCCATCATCGGAGCCTTCAAAACGCTGGGCATCCTCCTGGAGCATGTACCAACACTGTGGTCAGACAGTTCGGGGGACTCCTCAGGAGGAGATGGTGGGGCTAGGGAAGGAGTGACTGATGCCATTGAGCTGAGGGAAGAGGCCGCGTTGGCAGCTGCTTTGCCAGACAAACTACCCTGAGCCTGGGTGAGAGAGGATGAGGAGGATGAGGACGGCTTGGTCATCCACTCTACCAAGTTTTCGGCATATTGCGGCTCAACACAGCCAGCTGCCGAAAAAAAGGACAAGCGTGTCCCATGGCCACGTGCTGATGAGGATGCACCATGTCCATGGCCAGCACTGTTGCCTCTAGAAACAGAGCCTGCTTGCCCTCTTTTATTGGCTTGTGACTTTCTGCCTCTCCTTGTTGGCCTTCCAGACATACTAATGGCTTGCAGTGAGATGTAGCTGCACAAAGCTGGGATGTATATATATACACTGATTATACTGTAGCTTGCAGACTCAACTGCCTGCCAGTGGTATTAATAGGATCAGAACTACAACAAGGACTCCTGGCCCACGGCACGACAGTTTGTCGACAATACCCTAGGTACCTTTTTATCTACTCAAACAGATACTACTTCCAAGGTGACATGGCTCACTCGTAGACACCTGACTTCTTATTGTAAGAAGCTCCACGATTCTAAACAGATCCACAGACCCCTGACCAAGTTTGAACAACTATGCACACTCTCTGACATTCTCCGTCACACTTTATCACTGATGTATAAACTGATCCTAGAACGCACTCATGGAGCCCTACCTAAATATACTAAAAATTGGTCAGCGGAGATCGGGAAAGAGATAACTGAGGCAGAGTGGAGTAGAGCCTTTCTATTCACTCACAAAACATCCATCTCAAGCTACACGCAAGAAAAATCAGGTGTTATCGGGTGCCAACCACCTTCAGGATCATGTTTCCAAACACCGACACATGCTGGAGATGCAACTCGATGAAGGGTACAACCATATCTGGTGGGAGTGTGACGTGCTCCTCCCGTTTTGGACACAAATCTTCCGGATCTACACAGAAATTTACGATAAGCCACTTACGCCCTCACCCTCCATCGCCCTTCTTTCTATACTACCCGGTACTGTCAAATCACAAAAACATAACCTCTTGAAATTCTTTCTCAACTAATACCCAGGCACTGGAAAACCACTACACCCCCTTCCCTAATAGAATGGGTAGGTGAGTTAAACAATATTATGCTCATGGAAGAGATGCAAGCCAAGGCATTAGACAAACAAAGTTCTCCTTCATCTGGAGTATATGGAGGCATTACCCTACTTCAGATAAACTCAAGCAGAGACTCTTGGGGGAAAATACCACCTAAGAGATGGAACTGTCCTATTCGTGTGTCCATGCAACGGGGCTATAGAACAAATCATGGACTGAGGTTCACTGTCTCTCCACCCCCCCCTTCACCCACTCTCGCTTATACCCCTACAACTTCTCCCTTCCTCACCCTCATTCTCTGCTGTCCTGTTATCTCCAACTTCTTATTCGTCTTATTCGTCTCCTCCGACCATCCTGGGTTGCCATGCAATTCATAAGTTTTCCCTGCCCTCACTATGAGTTTTTTTATTCTCCACTTCTTAGGAGATTTGGAATTTTGTCACTGAGATTGTTCTGACAATCATTGTTGTTCTAGTTTAACTATTCAGTTTCCCTGGGCTTCTGGGTGCAGCAGACTCCCAAAGGGGCATCCAGACCCAGGGAAAAATAGCACTTACATGTAAATCAGACATATGTTTACGAGGCTACCTTGCGGATTGATTTCAAGTTGCCTTTGCACAAGTACTGGATTGCACTATATTATTTGTATGACTCAAATTTGTAGACCAGGAGACCTGATGTCAGGCAGCTGGCAATGCTTCTACTTTTTTTCTTTTTCTGTTTAAATATATGTTAAAACAATAAAACTTATTGAACGATAATAGGATCAGAACACCAACAATTGTCTTCAGGTAGCTTTAGGTGCACACTGTGCAGAGGACACAGTACACTAACTGTAAATACTGTAAAAACACCTGCCTGACAGTATATTAGGAAGAGAATAACAGGAACGGATCTAGCTAAACTGAATACAGTGTGTGTGTGTATATATATATATATACACACACACACACACACACATATACATACATACACCACCTAGGATGTATATATATATATATATATATATATATATATATATATATATATATATATATATATATATATATATATACACACACACACACACACAATACACTGTAAGCGCAGCTAACTGACTCGCCTACCTACTCTAACATAAATCAAATGACACTGTCTCTCTGTCTATCTCTCTCCGTCGCCGCAACACACTAGTGTGGGGCGTGTACTAAACCCCCTGAGCCATAATTGGCCAAAGCCACCCTGGCTTTGGCCAATTATGGCTCTCTGTACAGACGGCGCTGTGATTGACCAAGCATGAGGGTCATAGTGCATGCTTGGCCCATCATCAGCCAGTAATGCACTGTGATGCCGCAGTGAATTATGGGCCGTGACACGCCACTCGAATTTGGCGCGAACAGCCCATAACGTTCACAATTCGACGAACAATTGAACAGTCGATGTTCGAGTCGAACATGGGTTCGACTCGGACTCGAAGCTCATCTCTAATCAGCATGGGTTTATGAGAGGACGTTCCTGCCAGACCAATCTGCTAACATTCTACGAGGAAGTGAGCAGCCATTTAGATATGGGGAGGGCAGTGGATGTAGTGGATCTGGACTTTGCAAAAGCATTTGATGCAGTCCCCCATAAATGCTTAATTTACAAGCTGAGGTCTGCAGGCTTGGACCATAGGATTTGAGCTTGGGTAAAAAACTGGTTACATGGACGTGTCCAAAGGGTAGTGATAAATAACATGTACTACCTGGTCTGGAGTGGTGAGTGGGGTACCCCAAGGTTCTGTTTTGCGACCAATTCTATTCAACATATTCATAAATGATATAGAGTATGGGATAACTAGTTCAGTCTCAGTTTTTGCAGACAACACAAAGATAAGCAGAGTAATAAACTCTCATCAGGACATAGAAATTTTGCAGAATGACCTGAATAAAATAAAGGTGTGAGCAGACAAATGGCAAATGAGGTTTAATGTGGAGAAATGTAAAGTAATGCACTTGGGGTCAAAAAACATAAATGAAAAATATTCACTAGGTGGAGAACCTCTGGGAGAATTAAGGATGGAGAAGGATCTAGGGGTGCTAATAGATGACAGATTGACCAACAGCATCCATCAAAGCAGGCAGAATATTAGCATGCATAAAAAGGGATATACTCCAGGGACAAAACTATAATCCTGCCACTTTATAAAGCTCTGGTTAGGCCTCATCTGGAGTTTTCCATCCAGTTCTGGTCACCAGTCCTCCGAAGGAATGTGCTTGTGCTGGACAGGAGGGCAATGAAACTGATAAGGGGACTGGAGGACCTTGATTATGAGGAGCGGCTGCAAACACTAAATTTATTCTCGCTGGAGATGAGACGCTTGAGAGGGGACATGATAGCTATCTACAAATATCTCAATGGGGATCCCAGCATAGGAAATAAACTATTCAGTCCTAGGGAGTGTAAAAGGACATGGGGCCACACATTGAGATTGGAGGAGAAGCTGTTTAACCTTAAACTGCATAGGGGGTATTTCACTGTTAGGGAAAGAAGGATGTGGAACTCTCTCCCACAATTGGTGGTGGCTGCAGGGAGTATGGATATTTTTAAAAGACTCTTAGATGTACATCTTAAAGGACACAACATACAGGGATATGGGAAATCATTATAGTTTCACATACACCTACACAGGTTGAACTGGATGGACTATTGTCTTTTTTCAGCCTTACCGACTAGCGACTACATAACTATGTAATAGCATCAAGAGAAAGCATGCATGAGGTCAACCAGGAAGCATCGCTATACATACAGGTGCTGCCTGCCTTGGCTTGGATATTATATATACAGCTATACCTTTAAAGCGATTTTAAAGGCTTACTTTTTTTTTTTTTTTTAAATAATAAACGTTATACTTACCTGCTCTGTGCAGTGGTTTTGCTCCCATGGCTAACTGCTTGTTATGGGGGCTCAATCCCAAGGCACCTCTGTGTATCATAGACACATAGAGCGTGGCTTGGCCCCGCCCACACCCCACTCCCTCCTCACTGGCTGTGACTGACAGCAGTGGGAGCCAACAGCTCCCATTGCTGTCTCAGCCAATGAAAAGGGAGAGACCCAGGAGAGCCACTGCTCACATGCACATTGCTGGATCGAGATGGGGCTCGGGTAAGTATTATGGGGTCTGGGGGGATGCTGCACAGGTTTTTTTACCTTCATGCCTAGAATGCATGAAAAAAAACACCATTATCATTTACAACTACTTTAAGCCTAAGAAACTGATGAGGAATGCCGCTCTATAGGTCTCCGTGTTTTCACGGTGCTGCCGTCCTACTAAGCAGAGTTGGGTGCTGGCTATGCACAAGATAATGGAAATAGAGAAGTCCTGGATTGCCGCACTCCATCAAAAAAGCATCTTTATTGAGTATATAAAATCCAAAAACGCAGACAAGTAACAGAAGTAGACACAACGGGGATAATAGCTATGAGTAAGCATCTTTGGATGTGAAACGCGTTAGAGATTTATCCCCATTATGTCTACTTCTGTTACTTGTCTGCGTATTTGTATTTTATATACTCAATAAAGATGCTTTTTTGATGGAGTGCGGCAATCCAGGACCTCTCTATTTCCACTTTAAGCCTAAGTTCACACTAGTGCTGTTGCACAATCATATGTTATTTTTTCCTCCTCTCCTCCCCCTATGGTTTTCTTGGTCAAAGTTACTGTCTGTATATTGTAAATGTATACTTTTGCATTATATTCATTGTATACCTTTTCTTAATTTTAGATTTAAGATGTTTCATGTTGGATATCTGTCATGTACGAGTATTAATGTCTTGAAGAAGCGTCAATAACAGCGAAATGCAGCAATGACTTGAAACATATGGCAGCAATTCATTTTTGTATGATATAACTGATTGTATGTACCTTTGTTTTTAACTTTTGTAATAAAATCCTATATGTAAACCTTTTTATTTACATCTGATTGTTTTGATGTGTAATTTAAATACCAGTGGGCCACCCAGGAACACCCTTTTTCTATTATTTTTTATTTAAGTTGTCTTTTTAGGTTGGTAACCCCCCCCCCCCCCCCGTTTAGAGTTGTTTAGCCTAGCCATTAACCAATGACCCCCACTGCTGCTCTGCCAGCTCCACTTACTTATCCACTTACAATAATGTCATAGGGACATCCCATTTTCCTGTAAATCTTCTGTGATTTATTTATTAAACTAGTTTATCAAACTTGCAGTCATGCCTTTTGTCACATATGCAGTTTTTAGGATACATATATATAACTTCAATGGATTTCTATTCATTTTGGGATTTCACTAAATATAAATGTATAGGGGAAAAGTACTGCTAACAGCATCAGCTTTCTTTCGTTGTATTCTTCAGTTTTCACATGTACACTTTCTAACAAATGATTTCATTGTTGTAGATGATAATAATGAACCTGATTTTGATTGTTGTAAATGATAATAATAAAACCGATTTTGATGCGGCACTGTATATAATTTCTATAAACATGCCTCACAGGCCACCGTCTTCAATAAGTGTTTGACAGCTAAATCATCCCTTAACCTTTTCACAAAAGTGAATCAACTGAGCCATTGTTATAATTTTTCATCCAGTATCATTCCACCATTCACATTCACAATAATACATTTCAGTGCAATGTTGTCAAATGAAGCTCCTTTTCACTTTCTCTCAAGAGTCTCAGAGCTTTGCTCATATTTTTATCGTTCCCATTATTTTGCCTTTTTTTGTCCATGCAGCAGAGCAAAAAAGAATAACGTGTGTGTGGAACAATTTTTTTCCACTGAAGAATTAGCCATTATAAGAATTATTATAATTGCTAAGATGTTTTTGTACATCCAAGAGTCAGGGAGTGAATAACCTCTTTATGGGTTACAAACAAGAGTCACGTACAATAAGATGGTATATAACATTAATTTTTTTTTTTTTCCAAGGCTTATGTTCGTTTCTATGTATTCTATAGTTAGGAAGGTTCTAAGTCCTTGACCTAACATTTCTATTATCTTTTTTATAATACTAACAATGTTATATGATCAAAATGTACTGTATTTCAGAAGATGTACAACAAGATGTTGGATTAAAGCGGGGTTCCACCCAAATTTTGAACAATATCTGTATGTATTCTCTTCCTTGCCTAGATGCTGACATGCCGTTTAAAAAAATTTAAATCGCCGTAATTACCTTTTATTTTTCTATTCTTCTTTGCACTTCCTGGTTCTCCTCCCGTGGGAGTAGGCATGTTTCTAGCCTCTCCCAGACTCCTGGGAGCTAGTCTCAGGCTTCCTAGGATGCCACTGAGCATGTGCGGGAACGAGCGGTGAATGCTGGGAGCACAGCATTCACCACATCCAGGAAATAAATGCTTGTGGGCTTCAAATGCCCACAATGAAGATGGAAACCGCCTGCAGTGAATAATATAAGTTATTCTTTCCGACGAAATCTGACACAGGCGGACATATTACACACAATATGTGAGTATGTAATGCTGAGAAGAAAAGTTTGTGAATGAACTCAAAAAAAAAAAAAAACGATAGATAGGTGGACCTCCGCTTTAAGTTATACTTGCTAATCCCATAAGTGTGACTTTCAAAGAGCCACATTGTAAAAAATGTGAAGGTTCATCTAATACTAAATGCACAAGCACAAAAAATTTGCTGAAGCTAGTAGAAAACAAAATTTGACTTCTCTAAAATTTCCCAAGGGGCTCAATAATAATGGATAATGCAGAACTGATTTCACTATACACTCTCTGTACTCTGCCGGGGTGTGCCCCTGGCTATTCTTCTTTGGAGCCCACAGAGTAAAATGCACATTTGCAAAGCTCATCACTTTGCTTTATAAAATGTGCAAAGATTGTTTTTAGGCAGCAAAACAGCTGCAGCACAGCCATATTGCTGCTTTTTCATAGGCCTCTAGGGGGCCCATCCCACCATCTTATTGTGGACATGCACCATTTTGTGGCAGCATAACATACATCAATGTGTTGACAAGCAAAGAAAATATTTCCACCGCTCAGGCTGACACTGACCCAGGTGTAAGTAGAAGTTTCAGAGCAGAAGAGCTCCAGGTGCTGGCTGAATGCTAGGCAAAGCAGGCTTGAATGGAGGAGAAGATTTGGATGCCGCACACTGGATGTAGTCAAAAAACTTCACTTTATTGAAAAAATGGGATCATCAAAACAACAAGACTGTCATGCAGAAAGTACAGATAAGCTGACGCGTTTCGCACTCAGGACTGAGTGCTTACTCATAGCTAACAAGTATTAAAAAGACAAACTTTTATATAGCTCAATGGGGTATCACATGATTGCCCAATTAGATGGTCATTGAGTCTCAGCTGGAAGCCGATTTAATGAGGTCTTGGCATCTTCTGGCTATTTGGTGTGTTAACTGATTGAGAAATGTTTTCAAAACCGTGACATGTAAATAGATGACAAAGAAGGTGAAAAAAGATGTGTATATGCACATGTGTAGGCAAAAAATATATATGTGTGTATATATATATATGGTGAATCCTATCAATAAACGTGTATATAATAATGAATATACTTCTATAACGTGTATATATAAAAGGTGATAAGTATCAAAAAAAGAATTACTATTAGGTGAAAGGAAAAAATTGTGTAAAAAATATATTTCTCATTAAAAAAAAAGAAAATATATTAATAAAAATATTCAGACAACGTGCAAAGTAAATGTGAACAATGAATGTAATAAAACTATATGTGAACAAAATATATAAATATGATGAAGCTCTCTGTAATATGCCGGTGAAGTGGATGAAACTCTCTATAATAAGCCAGAATAATACAGGTGAAATATAGAGCAATGTGACCTGAAATAATGCGTGATATGCCCGCGGTTGATAACAAGGTACATATAGGACCCTATAATATTAGAAATAAACTGTGGGATTCTAAGACATAAAATCATGCTGATAAGGGTTGCCCTGATCTGGTCAAATGGCAGTGATATATGCAGGGTCCCAGTAGACTGACTTGTAACGTAGTGATTCTAAATGATGAGCCTGGCCGAGAGCAGGGTGTGTGTAGAATTTCAAGAATGAAGCAGCGGTGTTCAAAGTAATAGAACACCGCTAGTCTGTGTCACACTAAATGTCTAGATGGAATTATAATGATGGTAATAAAGTTGGTAGAGGTCTCGGCCAGTCACCTAAATTTAAGGGGTCACAAAAAGGGATAAATGAAAAACAAGTAAGGTACTATAGGCTGGGATACGAAGGCATAAAATCACGCTGATCAGGGTTGCCCTGATCTGGTCAAATGGCAGTGATATATGTAGGGTCCCAGTAGACTGACTTATAGCGTAGTGATTCTAAATGATGAGCCTGGCCGAGAGCAGGGTGTGTGTAGAATTTCAAGAATGAAGCAGCGGTGTTCAAAGTAATAGAACACCGCTAGTCTGTGTCACACTAAATGTCTAGATGGAATTATAATGATGGTAATAAAGTTGGTAGAGGTCTCGGCCAGTCACCTAAATTTAAGGGGTCACAAAAAGGGATAAATGAAAAACAAGTAAGGTACTATAGGCTGGGATACGAAGGCATAAAATCACGCTGATCAGGGTTGCCCTGATCTGGTCAAATGGCAGTGATATATGTAGGGTCCCAGTAGACTGACTTATAGCGTAGTGATTCTAAATGATGAACCTGGCCGTGAGCAGGGTGTGTGTGGAATTTCAGGAGTGAAGCAGCAGTGTTCAAAATAATAGAGCGCCGCTAATCTATGTCTAGATGGAATTCTAAATGATGGTAATAAAGTTGGGGGTGGTCTCGGCCAGTCACCTGAGTTTAAGGGGTCACAAAAAAGGACAAATAAAAAACAAGTAAGATACTCCAGGCTGGACGAAAATGTTACCAGACTGGGATTGTAAAAATTATCCGGACAGACAATTAAGTTAAAAATATGTTAGTTTGTGATCCATCTCGGGTGGCTCATATAAAAGCATGTCTCAGTATATGTGTGTCAGCAAATGTCACGACCTCCAAACAAAACATATTAGAATGATACATCTTATGAGTCCACTAATACAATGCTCATATATTGACACCGGCAAATGTAACAGATGTAACAGATGAAAACAGGCATATAATGATCGGCGTGAATCCAATCTATAAAGACGATGAGAAGAAATGTTATAATGCTGCATTCTAAAGAGAAACAACTACATATTCATATTGCAACATTACACTCGCAAAATAAGCACTGAACAGAAACGATACAATGTATGTCAGCTTGTGTACATATAAATAAGCTTAATATATCTGAATTTTGATCCCAAGATGTCCAAAAAATATATATATATATGGACAACAAGGTGTACAAAATGTGAATGAATGAAAATGAATAAAATGAATGAAATAAAATAAAGTGAAAAAGTGTGAAGACATATTGCGTAAAAACCTAATATATATATCAGGTGTTTCCTACACAACTAGAAAGATGTATAGGACAATGAAAATTTCCATATATATCTATTTGATGAAGAATCAGCTAGAATAAAAGTAATAATAATGAAATAAAATTGTGAAACCTCATGATACAAATCATGAGTAATTATCAAAAGAAAACGAGGAAAAGGTAGATATAATAACACAAAAATGTGTGAAAAACGAGATGGAATAAAACTATTTATCTCAATGTTGTCGCGATATGCATCCTCAGGTAAAATTAGCTTGTACTTTAGTCAGGTATATAAAACACCCGAACATGATGAATATCGCGAAACAATAAAAGATATTGTATATTGCTATTGTTAATGTAACCTTTTGCAAACATCTATTATTGGCCATAGTTCCCGAATTCCTGCTCTGCCATAGTTACTATACTGAGTATGCAGAGTAGGGGAACTTGTCGGGCATATATACCAATCAAGGTGGTAAATATTATATATTCATGTATAAGATTGGGTATGTTTGTACATGGGCCCCAATGGTCAAAAGAAAATAGAAAATGGCTGACAAAACGTAAAAATGTAAAAAATAAACATGAAATGTTCTTTATAAGGACTCATGATAGTGTAGGTGTTGTGACCATGTTCAAGCAGTATAGGAAAGTTACTCATAAAAATAGGAAACATCCCATTCAAAATTGAGGCCCAAGGGAATTCTCGTATTTAAAGAGAATATCCAATAAACTTCGCGTTTGCAAAGCAATTGGAACCTGTCTCCTCCCCTAGTGGGGGTGACAATTTTCTCTATACCTTGGATATGGAGACTTGTAACGTCTTTCTGGTGTGCAAAAATGCAATGTTTTGCTACGTTAGTTAATCTGTCCTTCTCAATATCGTATAAATGGTCATATAGACGGTCCCTGAGGCGGCGTGTTGTCCGCCCAACATACTGGATCTGGCAAATATCACAAGTAATCACATGTATTATAAACTGGGTGTTGCAGTTTATGAATGAGGCGATATTAAAAACTTTGCCATTTGTACAAGATTGAACCTGCTTGCCCTTTTTTATGTGACTACAGTAATTACATCCTTTTTTGCCACATTTGTAGTTACCCTTAAAATTCAACCAGTTGGCCTTCCTTTGTTCAGATACTACTAGGCTGGGTGAGAGTGAATTCCCCAGGGTGGGAGCCCTGCGGGAGACCACTTTAATCCCTTTGGACAGTATATTGTTAAATGCAGCATCGTTGTATAAGATGGGAAGGTATTTGGTGACAATTTTCCTAATTTGGTTGAATTCTGCACTGTACGGTGTAGAAAATACTGGGATGTTAATGGAAGGGGGGCTAATGTGAAGTTTATCTTGTAATAATGTATGTCTAGGGATGGTGCTGGCTTTGTCAAGTGCTCTATTAACTAGAGCTGCACCATACCCCCGGTTTCTAAAACGCTGGGCCATACTGTGTGCCTCTCTGTGAAAACTTTCAGGGGTGCTACACAAGCGTTTGAGCCTCAAAAATTGTCCATATGGAACACCTCGTATGGTATGCTTGGGGTGTGCTGAATCTGCTCTAAGAAGGGCATTCCCAGCAGTGGGCTTCCTATATAAGGTGGTATGGATGGAGTTGCCTGTACCAGTGAGCTTAACGTCCAAGAATTCGATGCTATGAGGTTGTAAGGTGCCTGTGAAGTTCAAGTTAAGATCATTGTTGTTGAAATATGAAAGCCAGGTTCCTAGATCAGCATCTGCATCTGATGTAATAAACAGGAGGTCATCAATGAAACGGCAATAAAAAACCGTATCTAGTCTGCGGGGGCTATCACTTCCAAAGACGCGAGACCTCTCCCACCAACCCATATAGATGTTGGCGAGGGAGGGCGAAAATTTAGCGCCCATAGAGGCCCCGCATCTCTGGAGGTAATAGCCCCCATCAAACATGAAGAAATTGTGTGTGAGTAAATAATCTAATGCCTGTAAAATAAAATCTTGTAAAATGAGAGAAAATCTGCCTGATTCTTTGAGAGCCCAAGCAACTGCCTGTATGCCCAGATTGTGTGGGATGCTAGAATAGAGACTGGTGACATCACAACTGATCCACCTATATCCACTCTCCCATCGTAAATGGTGTAATTTACTAAGCAACTGCTTGGTATCTCTCAGGTAGCCAGGCAGGCTGGTAGCCAAGGGCTGTAACTGGGAGTCCACCCATTCGCCCAGGCGTTCGTTAAGTGAACCGATGCCTGCTACAATGGGCCGGCCTGTTAAGGGCTGGAGACCTTTGTGGACCTTGGGTAAATGGTGGAATATAGGCATGATTGGATGTTCAGGAATAAGCTTCTCTTTATCTGAGTGTGAAAAAATACCCATCGATACCGCTCTGTCTAAAAGGGCAGAAAGTTTGTGTTTGAAGGGGAGTGTGGGATTGGATGAAAGTAATTGGTAGGTCTGTGTGTCAGATAACTGACGTAAAGCTTCTTGTATATACATGTCAGTGTCCAAGACAACCACTACCCCCCCTTTATCTGCATTCCTGATAACTATGCTAGTGTCTGCTGTTAGTGTTTTTAAGGCTAATCTCTCATTTTGTGTCAAATTATCTTTAATCGGTTTTCTATGGCAACTGTGAGCCAAGCGAGTTAATTCCCCCTCCACCAACCTCTGAAATAAATCAAGATCTTTGCCCCTGGATGCCACTGGGTAAAAGTCAGATTTAGACTTGATTATTAGTTTTTTCTGTGAATCAGTGGGATCCATGGGGGGTGGATCAGATTCATCTGCCAGTGTTATTAAATCTTGTAGTGCACACACTTCATTAAAAGAGATGGGTGAAGGGGGAGACTCACCTGATTCGCCAAGGTTCCCTGGAACGTCCTCTTCTCTAGAACCACCAAAGTGTTTCTTAAGTGTTAATAAACGAGAAAACCTGTTAACGTCCAAAATAGTGTGAAATAAGTCAAAATGTCTATTAGGGCTAAAGTTAAGGCCTTTTGATAGAAGGTTGATCTCCTCTTCTTTTAAAGGTCTCTTTGAGATATTAAGTACAGTGGAACTCATTTCTTCATTTTGCCTCTCAAGCTGTAATGTGAGTTGTTTGGAGTTCTTGTGTCTCCTGCCGCCCCTTCTTGTTTTTTTATGGACGATTTCTTCCTCTTGGTGTAACCCGACCTGCGAGGGTTTCCAGTGTTGGTGTGGTTGTTGCTTCTGTTTGTTTCCACAGGACCTGTTGACCTGTCCAGAGAAGAGTCTGACATAGTGCGTGCCAGGGAATTGTCAACTGGGTCGCTCTCTTGGTCAGAGAAGCTGACCTGTTTGCCGCGGTTTCTCCGTGACCGATTGTGGGAAAACACCGGTCTTTTCCAAGTGTAAACTTTATTGTTCTCATAATCATTTCTATCCCGGGCCATTTTGCTTCTCTTGCTGGCGATCACTGATTTTTCCATTTTGTCTAATTTGTTACTCAAGCGGCTGTCCAGATCTGTAAAAGCTGCCAGGTTTTGTGAAGAGGCAAGTTCAGACTGGATAAAAGACATGTCAGACTGTAGTACCTCTATTTCTTTGGTTTTAGAGGCAATGAGGATATTTATTAGTTTGAATGAACAGGTGTCCAAGGTGTCAGTCCATTCTTTTTTGAGATCATCATTGAACAGCTCTGAGGTAGGAAATTTTTTTATCCGTAAACCCCGTGGTATGTGTGCTATGGACAAGTAATCCTTCAAAAAATACTCATTAAATCGGCTTCCAGCTGAGACTCAATGACCATCTAATTGGGCAATCATGTGATACCCCATTGAGCTATATAAAAGTTTGTCTTTTTAATATTTGTTAGCTATGAGTAAGCACTCAGTCCTGAGTGCGAAACGCGTCAGCTTATCTGTACTTTCTGCATGACAGTCTTGTTGTTTTGATGATCCTGTTTTTTCAATAAAGTGAAGTTTTTTGACTACATCCAGTGTGCGGCATCCAAATCTTCTCCTCCATTCAATACATCAATGTGTTGCGGCATATTGCATTGCAATGCAGATCTGTTGGCAGTTGTGTTTTACCATTCAGAATGAATAGCACCTCTTTATACCAACATATTAATGTGCATTGCAACATGTTACTAGCAACAGGGCCGTAGATAATTTTTTGTTCTGGGGGGAGTTCAGCAGCAGGTACTAAGTAAAAGTCTTTTTAAATAAAATAAATTGTGCCAAAATTATAAAGACTGGAAAAAGCAAAACTACATGTGTTGCCCCTAGTAAGCAATCACATCCTTAATTCTATTCAGGTCCTTTAGAAAATCAAACCTGATTTCAGTTTTTTCCTTCTTCCAGTTTTTATGAACGCTGCCCTGTAAGGTTGGCTATTGTCCAGTCTTAGTGAGTAGGTGCAAAGTGAGTGTGCTGCCTACCTACAAGGAGATAGTGCCCTTTGCACCTCCTCAGTAAGGTTGGCTATTATGGTGCAAAGTGCACCTTGTTGTGTCAGACAGAGCACTCACTGACTTTTTTAACTTTTAGGGCACTTTCACACTGAGGCGGTGGGGGCAGTAGCGGTAAAGCGATGCTAGTTTTAGCGGCACTTTACTGCTGTTTAAGTGGCGCTTTGCCGCCACTAGCGGTGCGCTTTTAACCCCCCCAAAGAGGTTAAAAAGGGTTCAAAGTGCCCGCAAAGCACTGCTGCCGAAGTTCTGCCCATGCATTCCAATGGGAATTCCAAAGGGGCGGAGGAGGAGCAGTGTATACATCTCTCCTAAACCCCCTAAAGATGCTACTTGCAGGACTTTGCAGGAAAGCGCACTGCTCCAGTGTGAAAGCACTCCGGCTTTCACACTGGAGTGACAGGACAGGCGCTTTACAATCGCTATTTTTAGCGCTAAAATGCCTGTAAAGCACCTCGGAGTGAAAGTGGCCTTACAGATTTAAATTAAAAAAAAAAAAGTGGGAATGCACTGCTTACCACAGAATGGTGCACTGTAATAGCCAATCTTACTGGGCACTGTGGGCAGGTACAAAGGGCACCATCTTGTGGAAGGCAGCACACTCACTGAGTTCATATGTGCTTCATTTTCAATTAATCACAGAATCACAAAAAAAAAAAAACAATCGACTGAAAAACTACCAGCCAGGAATACACTGACTTTTCTTGAGGCTAAGTTCACATCTGAGTGGGTGCAAGAAGGTGTGTAATTGCATACCTTTCTGTACTGGCAGAGAAAAACATGCTCCTGTTTAGGAGTACACTACAATGCGGGAAACCCTCAATCCACGCACCTCATTCAAACCGCACCCCCCTTGCAATTTGCAGTGGGTGTCAGTGCTATCTTAAGGACACCCCAAACAAAGGTTGCAAAACAGTGTGTTTGCATGGACACAAACGATAAACCAGTTGTAGTGTGGTTCCAAAATTGGTGCATGCATGACTTTGGTGCAATTTGAGCCCATTCAAAATGAATGGGCCTTGATTGCCCTGTAATCAACACAGTAAGCCTGGTTTCACACTATAGTTTACATGTGAATTATACTGCACCGTATTCCTGTTCAAATCACATGCGATTCTGTGTGGTGTGATTTGAGCCCATTCATTTTGAATGGGCTAAGTCGCACCAAAGAAGTACAGGCACCTTTTTTGACCAACCATGCAATCTGGTTCAGACAAACACTGCATTTGTGACTTTCTTTTGGGGAGTTGTTAACTTTGAATTGACACCTGCAGCAGATCAAAAACACAGTGTGCTTGCAATGCGTTTCCTGCACCACATATGTATGAACCAGGGATAAAACGGGGCCAAGGCATGCCACTGAGGGCAGCAGAAAGTCCAGCCTGGCTCTGGCATTGGCAGACATGTTGTGGTGCCAACTGCTGAATCAGTAAGCCAGTGAGAACCACAACAAGCTTGCCAGTGCCAGGCTGGACTGCCAGTAAAACAAGCAATAGAAAACTCAGCGTAGCCTTAGTCAACTGTCAGTAACACAAGCAATGCAAAATTTAGTCCAGCCAGCCTCAATCACTAACTTTGCCAGTTGCCACACAGAATCACAGACAGTCTGTCACTGACTCACGATTACCTAGTATAAACAGCATAATGCCAGCAGCAACACAGCAGTCTGAGCAGTGGTAAGTCTGAGGACACTCTCTGATACTAGGCCAGAAGAGAAAGAGGGACATACCTGGACAGGACAACAGCATCCATGTGGGGGGCTGGCGGCTACACAGCACTGTGCAAGCACTCTGCGCTCCAGGGCCCACAGGCAAACCTTCTCTCCCAAGCCCAAGTTGGGAGTGGCACTGAAAGGCAATGGGAATACAGGGTGTAGAGAGCGGTGGGCAGGACTACACGCACCACCGGCTCCCACTGTGCTGCCTGGTGATAGATCTGTCTTCCTTCAGCCCGAGCCCGATAGACTGGCCTGGTGGTGTACCACAACATTCATGCAGGTATGCCTAATGATCTGTTACACTTGCTGCAGTGGCATTATTACACTCTGTGTGCCGTTGACTGCAGTGCTGCCTGTCGCTGGTGTCATGTGCGGCTACAGAGCAAGGACTCCATGCATTTCATTTTGGCCCTGGGGGGTTTGATTACCCCTGACCCCCCCTTTATCTATGCCCCTGACTGGCAAGGAGATGAGGTGTGTACAAGCCCATACTCTACTTCGCTTGATATGCTTTTACATCAGTGAACATATGTTAACTTGAATATATTTATCTGATAATGGGGTTGATTTACTAAAACTGGTGAGCGCAAAACCTGGTGCAGCTCTGCATAAAAATCAGCTGCCAGGTTGCAGGGTTGCCAGCCGTGAGTAAATTTACTGATAGTTTGTAAAAATCAGTGATCTTTTCCAACTGTCTGTAAATATCAGGGGCTGATAATTTGTCATGCTGTGTTGACTTTTGTAAGAGTAAACCATGCAAATAATGTTTTATGGGTATTATCAGTGTTCCCATATTGTGTTTATAAATTAATAAACAATCAAACCCCTATCTGCAAACACAAGCGCTTATGGGATAGGTGAAACAATTACAAATCCCTTAGGCCCCATTCACACTAGCGCGTTTTTTGATGCATTTTGCATTTTGCAGAAATGCACGGGAATTTTTTAACATGGGTTCCTATGGAACATGTTCACATCAATGCTTTTTTGTATCTCAGCGTTTTTGGAAAGGGTCGGGGACTTTTTTGCATGCAAAAAGCAGCGTTTTGCATGTAATGGTTTTCAATGGACAAGCATCAAAAACGCAAGTGCTGCGTTTTTGCAGCGTTTTTGATGCGTTTTTGATGCGTTTTTGGTGCGTTTTTGCCGTTTTTTTTTTTTTTTTTATTTATTTTTTTTTTTGTAATTTTTTTTTAAGACTGTAAAAAAAAATGAAAAAAAAAAAAAAAAAAAACGCAAAACGCAAATCGCGGCAAAAACGCGGCAAAAACGCCGCAAAAACGCGGCAAAAACGCGGCTCAAAAACGTGGCAAGCATGAAAAAAAAACCTCCAAAAACGCTCAAAAGCAACATGCATAGGTGTGAATCGAGCCTAAATGGGTAATAGAGTGTGGCCAATTAAGGCTGAAGCTGCTACCACGCACACCTACAAATAGCAAGTGTTTTGTAGTACAAAATAAAACAAACATAAAGGCAGCGCTACATAGCAAAAAGCACATTCCAGTTATTCCAGGTGTGCTGTCAGGAAAAGTCTGTGCACATATAAATGTCCATTATCCGCTGCAAATATATGTTATTTCACAATACATATAGTGAGAAAGTCCAACCTGGTGTTTTCATTACGGCACTGAGATGATAAGCTATCACCAACACATCCACATGTGAAAAGATAGGGGAATGAACAGATCCCCCTTTAAATAAAACTCTTACCAGACAACACTGGATAAAAGGCATCAACACCAACTTTTTTACTCTCTTTGGATGGATTTCACCCCAAATCTTATTGCAGCCGGGAGGATGGATCACACTTTAATGGGCTCACTCCTGTACCAACCGCAGGGGTCCTCGCACTCGCAGCATGTCAGTCCTTGGCACTCTTGGTGGTGTCCTGTGGCACCCCCATGTGAGTATAGTGAGGCCTCTAGTGCATAACTGATGGCATCCTTATATTGTACAGGAATGAGCCCATTAGTGTGTGATCCATCCTCCCGGCTGCAATAAGATTTGGGGTGAAATCCATCCAAAGAGGAAACACGGATCTCTGTTTTCCTTTAGTAAAAGCACATGACACAGAAGAGCAGATTGTTTGTGGTGGTTCCTGTGAGAGCCTCGGAATGAATCACCAATGCAGGGGAGACCACAGGGCTTGCTGCATTGGTCATTCATTCCAAGGCTCTCCCGGGAACCACCATGAACGATCTGTTCTTCTGTAAGGTGGTAAGATTATCGGAACTGCTATCACCATTAGTGCATGAGTTACCTGAATGCTGTTTTAAGTATAATTTTGTGTAAGTGCAATAGCTTAAGGGTCAGGCGTTTTTGGGACAATAAAAGTTTTAAAGTTTCACACTATGTGGATTCCTTTCCTTCTATATGCTTGAGTGGAATAAGAGGATTGCGAGTGTGTTCAGTCTAGATTGTTCAGGATCAGGACGCCATTCATCTGTCGCGTTGATCGTTACTGAAATCCCACGTTGATGTCCTATAGTTGCTGAGATTAAAGCTGGATTTATTCACTAAGGCAATTGTTTATTAGGAGTCCGGTGAGTGCAATTCCTGCAGGGAGAGCAATCACATGGTCTGGTGACGGTGGAACATCTCTTCAGTGATATACATATATTCTTGGAACTTTTTTGCCTTGTTTTTATATAATAAATGCACATTTCAATCATTTGTATTTATTAAATTCTTACAAATGCTGGACTGTGCTTTTACGTTTAGTGGTGGCAGTTTTTAGATTCCTCTTTTGAAGCATGCTTGTACGCTTTTAAAACTTTTAATAGTCTTGCCTAAAAACCCACACAGCAAGATGCTCTCTATTAACTTTAATGCCAGAAATGTTTTCTCTGGTTTAGAATCTCATTGTTGACTTTGTGTTCCTGGTTCATTGACTAGGACCTGTCAAATAGCATTACACTGTCTTGTGAGACTATCTGAGTTGCTACTAGGGGGGCTGGTGTTGGACAATTGAATAGAAGTTGTGGAGCTTTACATGTAGGTAAATCTTATCAATTAACTTATTTTATTGGTATCTTTTGGCCTGCTAAATATACCTATAGTACCCCCCTGAACCCCAGAAGCATGGTGGTACCCCAGCAATAGGGATGAGCCGAACACCCCCCTGTTCGGTTCGCACCAGAACATGCAAACAGGAAAAAAGTTCGTTCGAACATGCGAACACCGTTAAAGTCTATGGGACACGAACATGAATAATCAAAAGTGCTAATTTTCAAGGCTTATATGCAAGTTATTGTCATAAAAAGTGTTTGGGGACCTGGGTCCTGCCCCAGGGGACATGGATCAATGCAAAAAAAAGTTTTAAAAACGGCCGTTTTTTCAGGAGCAGTGATTTTAATAATGCTTAAAGTCAAACAATAAAAGTGTAATATCCCTTTAAATTTCGTACCTGGGGGGTGTCTATAGTATGCCTGTAAAGGGGCGCATGTTTCCTGTGTTTAGAACAGTCTGACAGCAAAATGACATTTTGAAGGAAAAAACTCATTTAAAACTACCCGCGGCTATTGCATTGCCGACAATACACATAGAAGTTCATTGATAAAAACGGCATGGGAATTCCCCAAAGGGGAACCCCGAACCAAAATTAAAAAAAAAAAATGACGTGGGGGTCCCCCTAAATTCCATACCAGGCCCTTCAGGTCTGGTATGGATATTAAGGGGAACCCCGGCCAAAATTAAAAAAAAAAAATGACGTGGGGTTCCCCCTAAATTCCATACCAGACCCTTCAGGTCTGGTATGGATTTTAAGGGGAACCCCGCGCCAAAAAAAAAAAAAAAAAACGGCGTGGGGTCCCCCCAAAAATCCATACCAGACCCTTATCCGAGCACGCAACCTGGCAGGCCGCAGGAAAAGAGGGGGGGGACGAGAGTGCGGCCCCCCCTCCCTCCTGAACCGTACCAGGCCACATGCCCTCAACATTGGGAGGGTGCTTTGGGGTAGCCCCCCAAAACACCTTGTCCCCATGTTGATGAGGACAAGGGCCTCATCCCCACAACCCTGGCCGGTGGTTGTGGGGGTCTGCGGGCGGGGGGCTTATCGGAATCTGGAAGCCCCCTTTAACAAGGTGACCCCCAGATCCCGGCCCCCCCCTGTGTGAAATGGTAAGGGGGTACATAAGTACCCCTACCATTTCACGAAAAAAGTGTCAAAAATGTTAAAAATGACAAGAGACAGTTTTTGACAATTCCTTTATTTAAATGCTTCTTCTTTCTTCTATCTTCCTTCATCTTCTGGTTCTTCTGGCTCTTCTGGTTCTTCTGGTTCTTCCTCCGGCGTTCTCGTCCAGCATCTCCTCCGCGGCGTCTTCTATCTTCTTCTCCTCGGGCCGCTCCGCACCCATGGCATGGGGGGGAGGCTCCCGCTCTTCTCTTCTTCTCTTCTTCTTTTCTTCTTTTCTTCTTTTCTTCTCTTCTTCTCTTCTTCTTCATTTTCTTCTCCGGGCCGCTCCGCAATCCATGCTGGCATGGAGGGAGGCTCCCGCTGTCTGACGGCGCTCCTCGTCTGACAGTTCTTAAATAATGGGGGGGCGGGGCCACCCGGTGACCCCGCCCCCCTCTGACGCACGGTGACTTGACGGGACTTCCCTGTGACGTCACGGGGAATGCCACAGGGAAGTCCCGTCAAGTCACCGTGCGTCAGAGGGGGGCGGGGTCACCGGGTGGCCCCGCCCCCCCTTATTTAAGAACTGTCAGACGAGGAGCACCGTCACACAGCGGGAGCCTCCCTCCATGCCAGCATGGATTGCGGAGCGGCCCGGAGAAGAAAATGAAGAAGAAGAGAAGAGAAGAAAAGAAGAAAAGAAGAAGAGAAGAAGAGAAGAGCGGGAGCCTCCCCCCCATGCCATGGGTGCGGAGCGGCCCGAGGAGAAGAAGACAGAAGACGCCGCGGAGGAGATGCTGGACGAGAACGCTGGAGGAAGAACCAGAAGAACCAGAAGAGCCAGAAGAACCAGAAGATGAAGCAAGATAGAAGAAAGAAGAAGCATTTAAATAAAGGAATTGTCAAAAACTGTCTCTTGTCATTTTTAACATTTTTGACACTTTTTTCGTGAAATGGTAGGGGTACTTATGTACCCCCTTACCATTTCACACAGGGGGGGGGCCGGGATCTGGGGGTCACCTTGTTAAAGGGGGCTTCCAGATTCCGATAAGCCCCCCGCCCGCAGACCCCCACAACCACCGGCCAGGGTTGTGGGGATGAGGCCCTTGTCCTCATCAACATGGGGACAAGGTGTTTTGGGGGGCTACCCCAAAGCACCCTCCCAATGTTGAGGGCATGTGGCCTGGTACGGTTCAGGAGGGAGGGGGGGCCGCACTCTTGTCCCCCCCTCTTTTCCTGCGGCCTGCCAGGTTGCGTGCTCGGATAAGGGTCTGGTATGGATTTTTGGGGGGACCCCACGCCGTTTTTTTTTTTTTTTTGGCGCGGGGTTCCCCTTAAAATCCATACCAGACCTGAAGGGTCTGGTATGGAATTTAGGGGGAACCCCACGTCATTTTTTTTTTTAAATTTTGGCCGGGGTTCCCCTTAATATCCATACCAGACCTGAAGGGCCTGGTATGGAATTTAGGGGGACCCCCACGTCATTTTTTTTTTTTAATTTTGGTTCGGGGTTCCCCTTTGGGGAATTCCCATGCCGTTTTTATCAATGAACTTCTATGTGTATTGTCGGCAATGCAATAGCCGCGGGTAGTTTTAAATGAGTTTTTTCCTTCAAAATGTCATTTTGCTGTCAGACTGTTCTAAACACAGGAAACATGCGCCCCTTTACAGGCACACTATAGACACCCCCCAGGTACGAAATTTAAAGGGATATTACACTTTTATTGATTGACTTTAAGTATTATTAAAATCACTGCTCCTGAAAAAACGGCCGTTTTTAAAACTTTTTTTTGCATTGATCCATGTCCCCTGGGGCAGGACCCAGGTCCCCAAACACTTTTTATGACAATAACTTGCATATTAGCCTTTAAAATTAGCACTTTTGATTTCTCCCATAGACTTTTAAAGGGTGTTCCGCGGCATTCGAATTTGCCGCGAACACCCCAAATTGTTCGCTGTTCGGTGAACTTGCGAACAGCCAATGTTCGAGTCGAACATGAGTTCGACTCGAACTCGAAGCTCATCCCTACCCAGCAACAGGGTGGGCTGACATTTCACATCAGGGTGTAGATCTGTTTTTGTAAATAAGAGGAGGTGAAACAAAAAAGGATTTAATACAACACAATGGAAAAGAGGGTTAAAGTAGAACAACTTTTTTTTCATTTTGGATAGAGCAAGGGAGGGTTATAACCCCTGTCAGATTTTTTTTCGCCATCTGTGTCCCATTGCGGAGATTTCTGTTCACTTCCTGTCCCATGGCCAAACAAGAAGTGAGACAAAATCCCGGCAAATTAAGGGAATTCTTTGGGGGCTCCCAGGTCTCTAGAACTAGTGTCCCCATTGGAAAATTTCCCCTCTATTACTTTTAACTTTTCTGGGAACAACTCAAAATTTGGTATTTTCTTTTACTTTTACTTTCAATGATAGTGGTAAACAAGACAAATAGCGAGGGAGAATCTCCATAAGAGGGACAGCAATAAAAACTGACAGATGCTCTAATCCCTCTCCACTCTGTCCAAATCTAAAAAAAAAGCTTTACCTTTAATTATACTTTAAGGAAGGAAAGGAGGAAAGACAGAATTTTATAATGCAATAGAAAAAAACATTATCATCACATAGGTACACAGATATCATACTGTTTCCTGACTTTCCTAACTAACACCGCACAGGTGCCACTTTTCTTGTTTGAAGATCTCACCACCATCTGCAGAGGGAACAAAAGAAACAAAGAAGCAGCACAAGCAAATATCACAACTTTTCTTGCTAGCACGGTACCAATAGGACAACATATAAATTGGAAAAAAAATATATAATTTTATTAATACACAAGGATAAAAAACAGGATATCCCAACATAGATAAGAACATTGTGTTCAAAGTTTTCTTGAACATTGAACACGGTGTTCTTATCTATGTTTGGATAATCTATTTTTTATCCTTGTATAATAATAAAATCATAATTTTTTATTCAAATTTGTATGTTGTCCTATTGGTACCGAGATAGTCCATTCTCTTATCTTTGGAGACTAGTTTGGGGAACTGTCTCTGCCCCAAATTTTCGATTAAATTTGGATGATGGCACCTCCCCTTTTCTGATTTTGTATTCTTTAAATTAAGCTTCAAGGTTTTCTTGTTTTTTTTCTTACTAGCAGATTCTTTCCACCTCTAGAGGGAACAGAACCACAACAGCAGCATATAAATAAGGTTGAAGGCCCCACTCCCTTGAAAGTGACACATTCTGCAAAACACAAGTACATTACTTCACATCAGGGCTGGTGCAAGAATTTTTGACACCCTAGGTGAAACCTCATTTGCTCCGAACCCCCATTGGCTCCGCCCATGACTCCACCCCCTTTGCAATATGTGACCTACCTGACCATTACATACACACCGACCCACCTACCTGACACATACACTGACCTACCTGACCATTACATACACACTGATGCACCTACCTGACACATACTGACCTACTTGACCATTACATACACACTGACCTACCTGACCATTACATACACACTGACCCACCTACCTGACACATACATTGACCTACCTGACCATTACATACACACTGACCTACCTGACACATACACTGACCTACCTGAGCATTACATACACACTGACCCACCTACCTGACACATACACTGACCTACCTGACCATTACATGCACACTGACCTACCTGACCATTACATGCACACTGACCCACCTACCTGACACATACACTGACCTACCTGACTATTACATACACACTGACCCACCTACCTAACATACTGACCTACCTGACGATTACATACACACTGACCCACCTACCTAACACACTGACCTACCTGACGATTACATACACACTGACCCACCTACCTAACACACTGACCTACCTGACCATTACATACACACTGACCTACCTGACACGTACACTGACCTACCTGAGCATTACATACACACTGACCCACCTACCTAACACACTGACCTACCTGACCATTACCTACACACTGACCTACCTGACACGTACACTGACCTACCTGAGCATTACATACACACTGACCTACCTGACACATACACTGACCTACCTGACACATACACTGATCTACCGACCATTACATACACTGACCCACCTACCTGACACATACACTGACCTACCTGACCATTACATACACTGACCCACCTACCTGACACATACACTGACCTACCTGACCATTACATACACTGACCTACATGACCATTACATACACTGACCCACCTACCTGACACATGCACTGACCTACCTGACCATTACATACACACTGACCTACCTGACCATTACATACACTGACCTACCTACCTGACACACACACTGACCTACCTGACCATTACATACACTGACCCACCTACCTGACACATACACTGACCTACCTGACTCCTATTTCCTGCACTACTCACCCCCCCATCCCCCACACACAGCACGATGTAGATAGGGAGGATCCATCCTCCTCCTTACCTCTGCTTCATCGACCATCACATCCGGGCTCTCATCAGCGCTGGGTGGGCAGTATTGCTATGGTGCCCCCACCGGCCGGGAGGTCAGCTAACAGACACTGCACCTCTTGATGCTCCGATCTCCACCCCTCCGCTGCACACACACAGACACACAGCGCCGCTCCAGAGAGACAGGCTGAAGCAAAGGAGTCCCGGTGCGGCGCTGTGAGATTTTGCACTGTGAAGAGAGGGAATAGCGGGGCGCTCAGCGGGACACATTGGGGGGACTGGAGGCATGCAGATGTGTTCCCAGGACAGGGGCGAGCTCACACTTGCCTTGAGGTTCACAGGGACAGAGCCCGTGGCTGCGCCCTAAGGGGTAGTGCACCCTAGGCAGCTGCCTACTCCACCTAGTGGTAGCACCGGCCCTGCTTCACATTGCAAACTAAAATTGACATTGAGTGCTCACAGTAGACTGGCACTCTCACACCGACCATTGGCAAAAGAACAAATGCATCCTTGTGGAGAAAAAACATATGTCCCATAATTTTCCAACAGATGTCAGAGACTTGTCCAGAAATCTTCTTGTGGCATACAACCTATCTAACTAACTGACCATATAGTCATTATTAGTCCCAAACCTAACTGTTCTTGCTGCCACAGTAGAAGCAAGACCAGCAGGCATTTTTCTTGAACAAAGCCAACAGTCCACTAGGGCAATAGGTATTACAATCACAACTGAAACAAACCATTGATTGTGTATCTTGGTAACAGCACAGAATACTCCCTGGATGCAGGTCACTGGTAATACTCAGGGTTAGGCAGATAAACAGAACCACCCTACTGGTCTAGGGAAGTAATACACCACTTCTCATCAGACCTACTGGGTAAAGTTGGGTGACCCTGTGGGGGTCTATACTAATGGAGGGGGGTTTGTCCTGGGGGGCTCTATACTAATGTAGGGGGAGTCTATACTAATGGAGGGGGGTTTGTCCTGCGGGGGGTCTATACTAATGGAGGGGGGTTGTCCGGGGGGGTCTATACTAATGGAGGGGGGGGTGGTTTGTTCTTGGAGGGTCTGTACTAATGTAGGGGGGTGGTTTGTCTGGGGGGGGTCTGTACTAATGTCGGGGGGTGGTTTGTTCTGGGGGGTCTGTACTAATGTAGGGGGGTGGTTTATTCTGGGGGTCTGTACTAATGTAGGGGGGGTGGTTTGTCCTGAGGGTCTGTAGTAATGGAGGGGGGTGGTTTGTTCTGGGGGTCTGTACTAATGGAGGGGGTGGTTTGTTCTGGGGGTCTGTACTAATGGAGGAGGGTGGTTTGTCCTGGGGGGTCTATACTGATGGGGGTGTACTGAGGGAGGGGTTTATACTTAGTGGGGGGTCTGCACTGACAGAGGGGGGTCTATACTTAGTGGAGGGGGGTCTCTACTGAGGGGCGACTATAGTTGGGAGGGGGGGTGACACCAAGTTTTACGGCACCGGGTAACACCAACCCTAGTGACGCCACTGCAGCTGCAGGCTCTTATTTCCCCTCTCCCGCTCGCATGCGCTGCTGTACTAGTGAGCGGCACACTATGTTTCTTCCCCCGCCTTCATAAAAGGAGCAAAGAAGAGGATTGTGGGACATGTAGTCCCGAGGACTGGCAGCCTCGCTGTAACACAGATACTGCATCCCACACAGCATGCTCAGCTGAATGGGAGAGGGAGAGAGAGCCAGGAGCCCTGGAAAGCTTTCAGGGAAGTACACCCAGGAATCCAGAGGGAGAGGGCAGTGCTGAGGGAACACCATCAGAGAGAGAACCCCGCTGCCCTGCGCCACCAGAGGGAAAGCCACACAGCCTAGCACCATCCCTGGCGGAGAAAGGAATGGAGTCATTGCCAGAATACAGATATGGGCTCTACCCAGTGGAGTCACCGTGGGTAATTTAGAATGAGCTGACTCCTGATCAGAGGAACTGTTGCTGTATCACTGGGTCAGGTGAGAGGGCTGATCGGCCATTATCTACTAACATCCATAGGAACTGATCATCTCCTGTACTATGTCTGCAGTCTCGGACCATCTTCTGTATTATTATTTATTTATTTCAGGTACTTCTTTATAGCGCTGTCAATTTACGCAGCGCTTTACATATACATTGTACATTCACATCAGTCCCTACCCTCAAGCAGCTTACAATCTACGGTCCCTAACTCATGTTCATACATACTAGGGACAATTTAGACAGGATCCAGTTAACCTACCAGCATGTCTTTGGAGTGTGGGAGGAAACCGGAGTACCCGGAGGAAACCCACGCAGGCACAGGGAGAACATGCAAACTCAAAGCAGGTATAGTCGTGGGTGGGATTCGAACCAGCGACCCTTCTTACTGCTAGGCGAAAGTGCTATCCACTGCACCACTGTGCCGCCCTGCAGTCTCTGACCATCTTCTGCATTATGTCTGCAATCTCTGACCATCTCCTGTATTATATCTCCGGTCTCTCACCATCTCCTGTAATATGTCCGCATTCTCTGACCATCTCTTGTAACATGTCCACATTCTCTGACCATCTCTTGTAACATGTCCGCATTCTCTGACCATCTCTTGTAACATGTCTGTAGTCTCTGACCATCTCTTGTAACATGTCTGCAGTCTCTGACCATCTCCTGTAGTATGTCTGCAGTCTCTGACCATCTCCTGTAGTATGTCTGCAGTCTCTGACCATCTCCTGTACTATGTCTGCAGTCTCTGACCATCTTCTGTATTATGTCTGCAGTCTTTTCCATCTCCTGTAGTATGTCTGTAGTCTCTGACCATCTCCTGTATTATATCTCCAGTCTCTGACCGTCTCATGTAGTATGTCTGCAGTCTCTGACCATCTCCTGTATTATATCTCCAGTCTCTGACCATCTACTGTACTATGATTGCAGTCTCTGACCATCTTCTGTATTTTGTCTGCAGTCACTGACCATCTCCTGTATTATATCTCCAGTCTCTGACCATCTCCTGTACTATGATTGCAGTCTCTGACCATCTCCTGTACTATGTCTGGGGGCTCTTTCTAACAGACTCTCTAACAGAAGCCCTCTCTGTGTGTATCAGAGAGACTCTCCTCCAGGTCTCATTAGTGTACCCTCTTCCTGGATTTTCTTTATTGTTAAAAGTTCATGGGAGGATCCCAGGGTAACGAAGCCTTCTTAGGGGAGCATCTCTGTGTTTGAGTCGTTGCCATAGTAACATTTGTAAAGGGGAGGAGTTGGTAAGATGACCACGCCCACGTGGGGGCGCCAGAAATATTTCTGCACCCAGGCATCTGTGACCCTAGGATTGGCCCTGGGGGAGCGAGCGAGCATCCCCCCTCCTGAACCATTCCAGGCCACATGCCCTCAACATGGGGGGTGGGTGCTTTGTCTCCCCACCCCAAAGCTTTCTGTCCCCCACCCCAAAGCATCTTGCCCCCATGTTGATGGGGACAAGGACTTCATCCCCACAACTGGGGCCTCCAAATCCTGTCCCCTCTTTATGTGAATGAGAATGGAGTACATAGTACCCCTACCCATTCACCAAAAAAGTGTCAAAAAGTAATAAAAACACACACAGTTTTTGACAATTCCTTTATTAAAAAATTTTAAAAAGTGTCCCCGATGTAAATGCATCGCCAATCACACTGCCTGCCGCACCCGAAAAGTAAAAAAAAAAAAAACACGCTCCCACCGACATGAAGGCTGGCTGCCTACTGCAGGCTAAGCCATTTGACCATTCTTGTATAGGTAAGGGGTGGGGCCATCTGGCTATGTCACCTGGTGGCACCGCCCCCTGCTGAATATCACTGACCCAGCATGCACCGGTCAGTGGTGTCAGAAGGGGGTGGTGCCACCAGGTGATGTAGCCAGATGGCCCCGCTCCTTACCTACAGTATATACAGGGCCGGACTGGGAGTGAAAACCAGCCCTGGAAAAAATGTCATACCAGCCCCATAGCATTATTATACCAGCCCAACAGCATAACGTCATTATTTTCTTGTTCATAAAATGGAAAACCATGCATTTTAAAGCACATTTAAAGAGTGCATTATATATAGATAAGACACATATAAAAGCACATAGGGCTTTATATATATATATATATATAAAGGGCATCGGGCATCTGAATTACAGTGGCGGGGGTGTTTTTAGAAGTGCCTGATTAGAGCCGTTGGCTCTAATAGGCTTCCAAATTGGTAAACAGCGGGCACACTGCTGTGCGTTCGCTGCTTACACAGTGCTGTGTTAGGAAATCAAATAAATCACTTCCCTAACACTGACCCGCCTCTCAACCAATCAGGTGCACTGGGTCTGGTTACCTGTCACCTGATTGGCTGAACCGACAGGCGCTGTGATTGGATGCCTATCGGAGGGAGCGTGGAGCAACGCGCTGACCTGAGACAGGTAAGTGCCGGCGGGGGGGGGACATTGACAGGATTTAATGGGCAAACTGGTGGCAATTGATGGGGCAAACTGGCGGCAATTGATAATTACAGTGGCTGCGTTTGATGGGCACAGTGGTAGCGCTTAATGAGCACAGTGGCGGCAATTTATGGGTACAGTGGCTGCGTTTGATGGGCAAGGCACAGTGTTGGCAATCTATGTGCACAGTGGCTGCGTTTGATGGTACAGTGGCTGTATTTGATGGTACAGTGGCAGCGTTTAATGGGCACAGTGGCTGCAATTGATGGGTACAGTGGCTGCGTTTGATGGGGCACAGTGGTGGAAATTTATGGGTACAGTGGCTGCATTTGATGGGCACAATGGCTGTGTTTAATGGGCACAGTGGTGGCAATTTATGGGTACAGTGGCTGCGTTTGGTACAGTGGCTGCGTTTGATGGGCACAGTGGCTGTATTTGATGGTACAGTGGCAGCGTTTAATGGGCATAGTGGCTGCAATTGATGGGTACAGTGGCTGCGTTTGATGGTACAGTGGCTGCGTTTGATGGGGCACAGTGGCAGCAATTTATGGGTACAGTGGCTGCGTTTGATGGGCAGGGCACAGTGTTGGCAATCTATGGGCACAGTGGCTGCGTTTGATGGTACAGTGGCTGCGTTTGATGGTACAGTGGCTGCGTTTGATGGGGCACAGTGGCTGCGTTTGATGGGGCACAGTGGCTGCGTTTAATGGGTACAGTGGCAGCGTTTAATGGGCACAGTGGCAGCGTTTAATGAGTACAGTGGCTGCGTTTGATGGGGCACAGTGGTGGAAATTTATGGGTACAGTGGCTGCATTTGATGGGCACAGTGGCTGTGTTTAATGGGCACAGTGGTGGCAATTTATGGGTACAGTGGCTGCGTTTGATGGTAGAGTGGCAACGTTTAATGGGCACAGTGGCAGCAAATTATGGGCACAGTGGCTGTGCTTGATGGGTACAGTGGCTGTGTTTGATGGGGCACAGTGGCAGCAATTTATGGGTACAGTGGCTGCGTTTGATGGGGAGGGCACAGTGTTGGCAATCTATGGGCACAGTGGATGCGTTTGGTACAGTGGCAGCGTTTAATGGGCACAGTGGTGGCAATTTATGGGTACAGTGGCTGCGTTTGATGGGCAGGGCACAGTTTTGGCAATCTATGGGCACAGTTTGATGGTATACAGCTTTTCTAAGGAGAGAGAGAGGAGAGAGAGGAGAGAGAGGAGAGAGAGGAGAGAGAGGAGAGAGAGGGGAGAGAGGGGAGAGAGGGGAGAGAGAGGAGAGAGGGGAGAGAGAGGAGAGAGAGATTTTTAATACCTTAACTTAATTCTTGTGCTGCAGCTGGCCGGCCATTCACTTCTATTCTCCTCGTGCAGTTAGTGGGCGGTGCTGAAGCAGCACGGCGTTCTCCTGCTCCTCCCCCTCAGGCACAGGCATATAGGGAAACACTGCTCTAGATGATGAATGTGGTGGGCGGCGCGCCGGAACGGAGGACACACAGACAGTGACTGACCAGTGACACAGCCACAGCCATTTGTATACTGCGGCGGCCGCCGCTGCTCTTTAGATTGCTGACACAGGCAGCGAGCGGCCCCAGCGGTACTTAGTGCAGCCAGCCTACCGGGATATTTCCCGGTATCCCGGTAGGCCAGTCCGGCCCTGAGTATATAAGAACTGTAAAATAGCTTAGCCTGCAGTAGGCGGCCAGCCTTCATGTCGGTGGAAGCATTTTTATGTTTATATTTTTCGGGTGCCGCGGGTGGCGTAATTGACAATGTCACATTGGGGGATTTTTTAATAAAGGAATTGTCAAAAACTGTCTCTGTGTTTTTATTACTTTTTGACACTTTTTTTGCCGAAAGTGTAGGGGTACTATGTACCCCATACTCATTCACATAAGGGGGTCAGGATCTGGGGGTCCCCCTTGTTAAAAGGGGGCATCCAGATTCCAATAAGCCCCCAACCCGCAGACCCCAATAACCTTCATAACCACCAGCCACAGTTGTGGGGATGAGGCCCATGTCCCACAAAGTGCTTTGGAGTGGCAGAGCTCCTTTTCCCCAAACCCCCAACCCCCGATGTTAAGGGCATAGTATAGATTTTTTTCTTTATGTTTTTTCAATAGCCAGGTGCCAAAAATTGCATCCACGGGTCATTTTAAATGTAATTTGACTAGTTTTTTCCTTTAGAAATGTAATTTTTGCTACAGCATGTTCTATACATGCTACAGATGCTCCACTTTACAGGCAGACTAAGAAGACCCCCCAGGCACTATATTTAACCACTTGCCGCCCGCCCACCATTAAATGACAGAGGGAGGGTGTGGCTCTCGTTCTGGGTGGATGTCATATGTTGGGCACCAGAACAGCCGCCCTCGAGGGTGCGCAGTGCGGTGATCATGGCCGCGTCGTGTTGCTAGGACACGGCGCGACCCCGTTCTCAGTAAAGAGCTGCTAACGCAGCTCTTTAACCATGTGATCTGCTGTGTCCAATCACAGATGGTCACATGTAAACGCTGAAGTGCCATAAATCGTCTCTCCTCGCCTCACACTGACAGAGTGTGTGGCGAGGAGAGTGACGATCAGCAGCATCTCCTCGCAGGGGAGAACAGGGAAGGTAATCAGGGCAGTGTTTACCACTGCCCTGTTACATTAAACCGTTCCTTCACAGGATGACAATCTGCAGATTTCAAACTTGATTCATTCAAAATGATAGATTCCAAATAACAGATAAGGCTGATGCCGGTAATGCTTGAGAGGGGGCTTTTAGAGATCACAACCCTCGCATTCCATCGGAAAAAAGAAGAAGAGAAGACACATAGCATAAAACCTATGACACCGTCTTTGATAACGCCCTGGGGGAGGGGCGAAACGCATCGACGTAACATCCTGCCCACGCTTGTAAACCTGAGAACCAGTGACATCACTTCCTGGAGTTGGTGGAACGCACGCCGTACAGCAGCGAACACTGACTAAACTATCTGAATGCCTGCTCTGCACATCGGTTCAGTGAGTAGCGCTTTTATGCGCAGGTGATCTCACGGTGTCATAGGTTTTATGCTATGTGTCTTCTCTTCTTCTTTTTTCCGATGGAATGCGAGGGTTGTGATCTCTAAAAGCCCCCTCTCAAGCATTACCGGCATCAGCCTTATCTGTTATTTGGAATCTATCATTTTGAATGAATCAAGTTTGAAATCTGCAGATTGTCATCCTGTGAAGGAACGGTTTAATGTAACAGACTTTATGTTATGATTTATGACTTTTGATTCACATATTCTTTATTCTCTAGAGATTAATTTATTGTCACTCACAAATGTATGGGATTATCTCTATAACAGTTTAGTAACTTTTTAGTCGCATAGCGTCCAAGAGTGAGTTTTTTGGACGAATTGATTTAGATCACAATATTTATGTTTATTGTTTTATTTTTATTTACATAGTTTGGCAGTTTTATGCACAGTTCTTGGTACATCTCCATATAATATCCACTAAATGTGGTTCTGTGTAACATCATATGGTATATATGCTTTTTGATATTAAATTCAAAATATCACTTTCTCACAATTATACACTTGGGGAGTTGCCAGCGCAGATTCTTTTTGTTTTTTATATATTTTCAAAGTGTTAGCACTTTTTTCATCTAGCAGCTGCAACACATGAATTAGTTTTTAATATAATTTATTTATTTGCAAGCGCTGTGTTTTTTATCTATTTGAGAAACCATCTGGGCCTGGGGCTGAGTCTTTTCTAATCCCTTTTATGACTGCTCGGATCTCGGATTCTTGAAATGGGGATTCCAAGATGGAACGGTGAGATTCAGAGATTGTAGGTAATGTGATTTGTTCTAGAAATGCATCCAATTTTTGTTGAGAGATTGGGCAATCATCGGAGTACAGTTTGGCATAGAAGGATTGGAAAGATTTAAGGATTTTACTTGGGTTTTGGGTGTGCGACCCGGATTGTGTTTTTATTTTGGGTAGGGCAAATGACCTTTGTTTCGGGGTAAGTTTGGCTGCTAACTGGGGGCCAAATTTGTTCGCGCGCAGATAAAAGTTGCCGCTGAGCCAATGAAGGTGCTTTTCTGCGTTGGAGGTAAGGGCTGAGTTGAGAGATAGTCTAATAGCATCAAGTTTAGAGAGATTGTTTGAATTGGGGTTGAGTTTATGAGATCTACTAAGATTTTTGAATTCTTTCTCTAACTTTATGATGTCCATCTGCCGTTCTCGCTTTAATTTGGCCGCTAGTTGAATCAATTTCCCTCTGATTACCGCTTTGTGGGCGTTCCAAAGAGTAGTAGGGGAGATGTCATCAGTGTCATTCAATAGGAAATACACTTTAATATCCTTTTCTATTAAATTACAGTGGACAGGGTTAGATAATATTTTCTCGTTTAGGCGCCATGTGCGAGAGCCAGATGGGGACAATGAGTTGGATATTCCTAAGATTACCAGGGAGTGGTCGGACCACGGAACATCATGGATAGAGGCGTGGTTAGCTAAGTGTATATCAGGGTTCGACATGAAAATGTGGTCGATTCTAGCATATATCTTGTGGGGAGCCGAGTAGTGTGTATAGTCCCTTAATGATGGGTTTAGTTCCCTCCATGAGTCAATGAGGCCTACCGAGTGAAAAAGTCTGGCAATCTGGAGGCTCTGTTTGGGGGGCTGTTTAAGGCGAGGGATTTCCTGAGCTGCTTTAATTAGGGTCTGATCAAATGTAATGTTGGAGTCCCCCCCCATAATCACCCTACCCTCAAAGTGGGAAGAGAGGTTAGCCAATAAGGAGGAGAAGAATTTAGCTTGGCCTTTATTAGGGGCATAATATGAGATGATAGTGTAGGGGTTACCTTCAATCAATCCTTTGACCAATATATATCTCCCATCGTCATCTTTAACTGTTAAAATGTGAGAAAAAGGGATCTGTTTGGAAATTAGGATGGCTACTCCTCTTTTTTTCTCGCTAGCGTTTGCAAGGAAAAAGGTGGGGTATTTGTTGTGTAAAAAAGAAGGCGAATAGTTTGAGGGAAAATGGGTTTCCTGTAGGAGCACGACATCTGCTCCTCTTGAATGGTAGCTTTGGAAAGCTTTGCGTCTCTTGACGGGCGAGTTAAGCCCTTGGGTGTTATGAGAGATCACCTTAAGTGCCCTCTGTAAAGGAGGTGGGTCAGCCACAGTCACAGTGGGAGTGATCCTGGTATGTTAGGTGCGCACCTACCCGGTTCCCTAAAGATGCAGCGCTGAGTCTGGGAGGGAGATCCTGTTGTCGCAGCGGATTGGTCTGGATAAAGCTGGTCTCCTGTGCACCTTCCTGAAATAGAGGAAAGGGTAAGGAAGAGAAAGGGGAAAAGATGAGAGCGAGGAGAAGATGAAGGAAGAAGGGAAGAATCATTATATGAAACAAACTGATAACGTCAAAAGAGTCTAGGCGTATGAGCCCAGAAAAGCAGTGAACTGGACTAAAAAGTTCAGTTCAAGTCTGAGACCCAAAAACAGAAGGGTCTCAGAAAAACAGGAACAACCTCAGCCGAGGTTGTTAGTCTGATGTAACCAGTGGGAGGATCTCCCCTGGTCACAACAGAAGGAGTGGCGATGCTAGCCCAGCCGAGCCGCCGGTTCCCCATCTATTGGGGAAATATGGAACCTAAAGAACCTGAAATTCAACAAAATTTTAAATATATACTCATAAAAAAGAAAGAAAACAAAAATGAGGAGTTAAGTTCAACCTCTAAGAGATACCTGGGTAAATCACTACCATAAATAGAAGTAACGAAACAATTACTGCCATAGGAGATATCTTTCCAGTAATCGGGAAGGGGGGGGGAGGGGGGGAGTAAGGATATGGGAGGGGGGGGGAGGGGAGTGAGAGAGGGCACGACTTTATGCCTTGGCTTTCCCGGAAGTCATCATAACCTAAAGTGCGGTCCATTATGAAAGTCGAGGATATTCGTCTAAAAATATATATATATAAAAAAAAAAAAAAAGGGAGGGGAAGGGGGGGAGGGGAATTGCACATCCCGGGATCGTCTACCCCCCTCTGTATTTTAAGGAAATGAGTGAAGAAAAATCAGGTAAGTGCGACCATTTTCACTGATGGGTATATGTGGTCAGATGGGGTGTATACAATGTACACACGTACCCCCCGTTCAGAGGGTATGACTTGGAGGTGAGAAGATATTCACACAGTCCTTGTAGAGCCGTAAAAAGAGGAATTCATCTTGGAGGGAAGGAATCACGGTGGCGCTTCGGTTGCTGTTTGTTCCAGAGGGGAGTAATGGGGCTGCCTGGAGGGGGTCTCTTCGAGGAACTTGGCCTGGATGGGGGATCCTGGGGGGAAGCTTCTTGAGAGATGAGTCCAAGTCGCAGGAGTAAGTGTTCACCTTCTTGGAATGAAGAAAACCCATACGATCTTTCCTTATATTGAAATTGGAGCTGGAAAGGGAAGGTCCATCGATATTTAATTGAATTCTGTGAGAGGATTTCAAGGAGAGGTTTCAAAGCTCTTCTTTTTAGAATTGTAGTTTTGGAAATGTCAGCGAAGACTTGAATCTTGTTTCCTTGGAAGGATAAGGTGTCTAGATTCCGAGATCTTTTCATAACTTCCTTTTTGGTTTCATAATGGTGGGGCTTAACCACTATATCCCTCGGGAGCCCGTCCTGTCTGGGAGGCTGCAGCGCTCTGTGGGCTCTATCAATCTCTAGTTTGTGGTCAGAGATATCTGGGATAAGTTCTTTCATGAAAAGCTTCACTGTGTCATGAACATTAGTAACAGCTTCAGGGATACCTCGAATGCGGAAGTTACCTCTCCGATTACGATTTTCCAAGTCATCGATCTTCCCTAGTGCTGTATCAAGTTGTTCCTGCAGCAATTGAATGCAGTCAGTATTCTGATTGGTGCGCGCAACAGTATGATCCACGGCTTGTTCAATTAAATCAATGCGAGCCCCCAAGCTCTGTAAGTCGGCCTTTATAGACGTGGTGATCTGCGCTGCATTTTGGGCCAGGCCTGAGGCCAGTATGTCTGAAAAACAGTTCAGAAGTTGTGCCATGTCTGATTGGTGGGGCAAGTTCAGGTTTGCGGCCTGTTGCATGGCAGGGGATGGGGCGGGAGCGTGCAGTGAAGGGATATGGAGCATATCAGATAAGGCCTTGTTAAAAAGGGAGTCTTTACTGTTAGGGAGAGCCATCTTGGGGGGGGTACTACTCACAGAAGATCCCAGTGTGGTAGTGGCGAGCTGTTCCTCCTCAGGGAAGTCTGCCATGAGGTCTCCGTCTCCTGTGTCAGCATGTGAAGAGGCCGCGGCCGCCATCTTAGGAGCGGTGGGGTCAGGCAGGCCGAAGGTGAGTTTCCTGCTAACCGCTGAGCGATGTGAGCGGTTAGGCATATAAATTTGTTCCCACGGACCTCCTCTACCTGTGGGTGTTCAGTGGGGACGGTTCCGCTAGATGTTTCAGCGACTGGGGACCGCGGAAGGCTCGGCTGCGACGGAGCTCCCGTTCAGAGCGTCTTCCCGGAAGTCCCGCGCATGCGCACTCCCAGCTCCTATAGATTTTAACAGGGTTTGGGTTAGATCGTTTCTTCTGTTCGGTAGATCTGCTGCAACAGGGGGGGTTCGGCCCATCTCTAGTACTAGATCACCGGATCACTACCCAATCCACATAGATGTGGAGATCATAAAATCAGGCAGCTATTAAACCTGTCATTAAGGAGGATAGCAGACTCATCTGCGGCAGATATTCCCAGGAGCTCACAGATGGCCTCACTGTACCATTTTCATTTCAGTTCCTTGACCTCTTGCATCACAATCTGAGACACATAGGCATACAAAAGACCACATTTCTGTGCAACTTTCTTGATCACAATGCACTATAAACAGAAAAAATTAGGCAACTTTTGGGGTCTCCCCATCCAGGAGAAACACAGGACTCCAGTGATAATACAATGTGGTCTGTGCGGGCAAACATCAGTCTGGGCAAACAGTCTACCATCTGCTTCCTTATCCCACACAAATGCTCAACCAACGGCATCTTAGACTAGGGACATCTATCACAGGCTCACATGGCGACTCTGGTTCTAACACAGAGAACAGCAGGGCTACCCTCAATCTGTGGGTCTCCTTGCTCAAACTCTGACCTCCACCCTTCAGGTGACACAGACCTCTTGGAAGAGCTGAAGAACCAGTCTGAGGGAATGTCAGTCAGACTCAGCAGTGGCAACAGGTACGGACATATCTGAATCAGCAGTAGCTGGAGCAGCAAACTTGCATTGGTGGCAGTAGAAACTGGCACATCAATGCAGTGGCAGTAGTGGTGGTGGATGCGGTCACTTCCTTATTGGCAAACACTTAAGAATAGTCCATCTGCATCACCTGGGCTAGAAAAGTTGAAAGAACAACCTCTAGCAGCAACTCCCTGCAGTAGTGGCACCAGCTCCTGGGGTGTATGGAAGTGGCAAACCCAGAGGACTGGCTACAACAAATCACTCCCAGTGCCTCAAAGCTCTGAGCAGTGTAAAGAGCCAGCTTCTTATGTGGCATCAGCCGAATCCCCATGTCAAGAATTACCTCACTGGATATAGCCATACCAACAGTGATCCTCCAGTCACTCTAATGCCCCGTACACACGGTCGGATTTTCCGATGGATAATGTCCGATCGGAGCGTGTTGTCAGAAATTCCGACCGTGTGTGGGCGCCATCGGACATTTTTCATCGGATTTTCCGACACACAAAGTTGGAGAGCAGGAGATAAAATTTTCCGACAACAAAATCCGATCGCGTCAATTCCGACCGTGTGCGGCCTGTTCCGACGCACAAAGTGCCACACATGCTCAGAAGAAATTCCGACACGGGACAGCTCGTTCTGGTAAACTTAGCGTTCGCAATGGATACAGCACTTTCGTCACGCTGCAATGTTAAAAATGGTTTAATACAGCGCAATCTCTTCTTCTTTATAATGTGACAAGAATTAAGTAGTTTTGCTGCTCATATTCACACACACTTCTCACAAAGTTTTATTTGTGTTTTTTTAGTGGGATTCCCTGAATATATTGTTATTAGTTGTCACATCTGACAGTTTTATATATTTTTTTTTTTTTTTTTGGATTTTAAGCCTTTTTTTTCTTTAATGTTTGGATTTTTTCCAAGGCTGATCTTTGTTCAATGTTATTTTTATTTTTCCTCCAGAATATTTTTGGGTGTGTTTTGTGTGTCAAGTTACCCCAACACCATTGATATCTTTTATTATTTAATCTCAAGGAGATTGTTTGGTGTTGGTGTCCCTTGTTCATTTCACATTGTATATTTGAAATGTACCTGAATCCTCACAAACCAACTGTCCTTTTTGAAGTAAAACACATAGGAGAGTATAATTCCAAACAAAAATCCTTAATTAAGGGCTCAGAACCAAACAAAGAGGAAGGCAACACTGGATCAACAGGAGAAATTAGCGAAGCCTGGGACCCCCACGGCAGACATCAATTCTTCAACATCAAAATTGGTGGCCTGAGGAGTCCAAATCCAAGGGAGGGCAGTCTGGTCCAGGATTCGCAGAGATCTGGAAAGCAGCAGATGACATGTGTGTCCCCAGGCTGTGGTACCACAAGAGGCTGCATTTTTTGGCCGACCAGACTGAACCCAGGGCAATCACTGTCTGGTCTTCCTTCCACGCTTCCTTCCGGGCTGTGGCTGTGCAGTTGGAGATGTGGCAGGAGGAGGAGTAGGACCTGGAGGAGGAGGAGGACTGGGGGGACCTGGAGGAGGACTGGGGGGACCTGGAGGAGGACTGGGGGGACCTGGAGGAGGACTGGGAGGACCTGGAGGAGAGGGAGGAGGAGGAGGAGGACCTGCAGGAGGAGGAGGAGGACCAACGCGAAGGTGTGTCTGAGGTGTAATTTGGCCCCTCATACCTTTCTCCAGAGCCTCCGATATGAGGGCCTCACACAAGACTTTTTGGCCCTTCTCCATCCTCTGCATTTTATAGGCTATGAAGGCAGCAATGTTCTCCTCCATGGTGTGGGGTGCTCCCAGGACCTCTGTAGCCCTCCAAAAGAATGCTATAGCAGCCTCCTCTAGGGTACTCCTCCTACTGCCACTTTCTCTTTTCGGGGGGGTGGAGGGACCTGCAGATCAGCCAGCCGGCTCGGTCCGGCCACCTCCTGGCTGAGACTTCCCTGTGTATGAAAAAGGGACATGGTTGTAATGTTTTGCATCATCAATCACAATCCTAAATTAGTACTCCCAACTAACATCTAGTTAACATCATTGATTGGACAAGCAGAAATATTTAGAGGAATGCTATACCTGGCTCAATCTGGGCTCCTCCACATGTGGCCTGGAAGGCCCAGGTTGGGTGTCAGAAGCCTCAGCCGGGGGGGAAGGAAGCGTGGAAGGAAGACTGGAGAGGGATGACCTGGGTTCAGTCTGGCCTGCCAGAAAGTGCAGCCTGTCGTAGTACAACATCCTGGGGACATAGATGGCCTCTGCTGCTCCGGATCTCTGTGAATCCAGGACTTTCTTGCGCTCCCTTAGATATGTGCTCCTCAGGCCACCAATGAAGATCTTTAAATAGGTGATGTCTGCCGTGGGGATCACCTGCTTCACAATTTCACACAATTGCTCCAGTGCTGCCTTCTTCTTTGCTTGGTTCTTGAAATGGGGGTGGGTAATCTCCCACAGACAGGGCAGCTCCCTTAGCATCTCTACGAATACTGACATGAAGTCATTGTCTTTCATTAAGATACCCATGTTCACTGCAAGACACAACACAAGACAAAGCCTAATGTCAGACAAAACTCTCCTAATCTTGTTACAATATAGGCCTCAATCTAGAAGCAGTATAGGCACAAGTTTGTCTCTTACCTTCGTTCTTACGATCGGCACATCCAATGCTCCTTCCTCCGCTCACAGATCGTACGTAATACGCACGCGTGTTACGCTTTATACACACTGCGCATGCGTGTAACTCCGCCCACCCCTGACGTTCTTTCTAGTCTATTCCCCGCCCCTTTTCGTTCGGTGCAGTGGGTGAAGAGCATGATGGCGGAGTTACAGCAGGTGCATGCTAATTCTAGCAACGAGGAGGAGGAGGAGGAAAGCCCAGATCCAGGCACGTCCCGATCCAGAAGGAGACGTTTTAAGGCCACAAATATGTCCTTTGGGGAGATGTTGGAGATGGTCGACATCATGAGGAAGTCCGACTATGACAGAAAATATGGGCCTTACCCCCACCCCAACATCCGAAAGGCAAAAATCATTGCTAAAGTGATCAAAAGCCTTCACAGGAATTTCGGGGTACGAAGATCTAAAGATCAGCTCAGGAAGCGGTGGTCGGACCTGAAGTTGAGAGAGCCAGAGCAGTACCGAAAGATCCGGAGAGTGCTGCAAAAAAGTAAGTAGTTGTGCTGTGTTCCTATTCTTTCTGTCTTTATTGCGTTCGTTCTGCTCCATATGCTTTTATTAATTGTAACGTTTAAAAGGGCAACTTTAATGTTCATGGGCCCATTATTCGTTCGTATCAAACATTTTTCTTTCGGCCTCTAGAACACCATTGTTTAGGCCATATGCATTTTCACACATTTTTTGGGGCCTACTTGGATGCCAAATATTTGTTTGTGTAGATGGGTTTGTTACTAGAATGAAATGCCAACTAGATTGTGTGTAAGGAGAGGACACTGAGCAGCTGTTTTCACATCTGGACACTGGAGCACTAGTGTGGGACCCCAGAACACCTTTTTATTAGGGGGGGCACACAGGTGCTCCAGTGTATACTATAGGGGGGGCTACATCTGTGAAGCTTGTACCAAACAGGTAAAGTATTGCAGCTTGACAAAGGCCACTAAAAAATATACATCTTGGAACTCGGCTAAAATAGACAATTGTACCCCACTTCCAAGCAATCTTTCCTATTTCTAGTTCTGCCATCAAATATCTGTGTGCTAAGTATACCATTTTTGTTTTACATAGGGGAGAAAAGACTCGGAGGACACCCCTCATCCCAGGAGAACACAGACCCCCCACCTATGGAAGAAGGTGAAATACCACCAACACAAGAAGAAGAGCAGGAGGAAGAAGAAGATGTGGTGGAGATTGGCACCACAACAGGTGAGTGTCTGCGACCACAGGCTCAGGTAAAAGAGATGGATGGTGGCAGATTTTTGAGACCTTTTTTTTGTTCTTTATCTCTTTTTAGGTGATCGTGATGTGAGGGATAGAGAACGCTTTACTTCTGAAAGTGCCCAGATCCTGATCGGGGAGATCATGGGGTGTAATCTCGAATTGCACAACATACAGCAACAAATCAGTGATGTTATTAAAAAAAATAATAACATCATTGATGTTTTGGGGCGAATTTAAACCCCACAAAATCACCTGTTTTATTGTGGTCCAATCTTCTAAAATTGTTTTCAATGTTTAGAAAAGCCCAATTTGGAGGATGCACACAGTGTGCCAACATGTGCTATTTGCCATCACGGGAGATCAATGGACGCGTTTTGGGGGTGCAACCCCTTCCTCAATTATAAAGTCGCGTCGAGGAAGGGTATGCTCCCCCAAAACACGTCCCTTGATCCCCCCTGATGGCAGATAGCACATGTTGACATTCGTAAATTGGTGTGCATCTTCCAAATTTGGCTTTTCCAGGGGTGATTTCCCCCCATCTGAACGCTATATCAAACCCAGTTCCTAAATACTGATGTCTGATATAGCCTTCAGGTTTTCCCATATGTGAACTTTGTAAGTTCAAGTTTTTTGGCTTTCTTGTTGGTTTTACACAGGCCTGTTTTATCTGAAATGGATATTTCGATTTTTGATAATGCTACTGCAAAAATTGTTATACAACAAACATGTTGGTTTGTTTTAAAAACCTTTCATAAATGCACATGTGATTGTGCAGGTATAAAAAAGTGGCTTACTCAAGAATGTGTGGATTATTGTCTCAACACTACAACACTTTTGGGGTGATGTAATTGCTGTTTTATGCAAAAATGGGGGTTATTTCCTAAGGGCAAATACACTTTGCACTACAAGTGCAGGTTCAGTGCAGTTGCAAGTGCACTTGTAGTGAAATGTGTTTTTGCATTTAGGAAGTACCAGCCAACACTGTTTTTTATAAGGTTACCCAATCACGACATTTTCTGCACTCAACACATTTCTGTCAGGGTCAGCTAAAACAAACACAAGCAGTAAATGTCCACAAAGAATTTCTTTTGGTTGTTTTTTATTTGAAAAAGGTTTCACAGATTGTCTGGCATATTGATAGCCCCCCTACCCGCAAAGAACTGCAGGTATCGTAACCGGACATCACGGGCACTCAGGGAGGGCAAGCCAGGACGGCCACTTTCAAGCGCCATCAGTGTTGATGGATTTGGGATTCCGGCCTCAAGCCCAACTGAGCCAGCATAGGCTGAATGTTTTCTTAAAAAATTATGGAGAACACAGCAGGCAAGTATTATATGATTCAGTTTATACTCCGCCATATGGATGGGTGTCAGAAATAATCGGAACCGGCTGGCCAGGATTCCAAATGTGTTCTCCACCACTCTTCGGGCTCTGGCCAGCCGGTAATTAAAAACCCTCTGTTCCGGGGTGAGGGTCCTCATCGGGATTGGCCGCATCAGGTGGTCCCCCAGCGCAAATGCTTCATCAGCAACGAACACAAATGGGAGACCTTCAACATTGTCCTCTGGAGGTGGCAAGTCCAAGCTGCCATTCTGGAGACGCCTGTAGAACTCCGTCTGGGCGATCACTCCACCATCGGACATCCGGCCATTCTTCCCCACGTCCACATACAGGAACTCGTAATTAGCCGACACCACCGCCAACGTCACTATACTATTAAACCCCTTGTAATTATAATAGTACGACCCCGAGTTGGGTGGTGGGATGATGTGGACGTGTTTCCCATCAATTGCCCCTCCGCAGTTAGGAAAGTCCCACCGCTGGGCAAAGTGGGAGGCCACAGTCTGCCATTCCTGTGGCGTTGAAGGAAACTGTTGAGGAAAAAACAATAAACATTACTATTTTTTCACAGAAACATGGCAAGCAGATTATACACAAACATTCTGGGGCAACCTCCAGATAGCATTTATTAAGGGGAATTTAACAACAACAAAGTATAAGGTACACCTATCATATTCCCCCCCCCCTCATGGGCCATTTCTAACATTATAGGGGGGGGAACTCTTGGACAGGTAACCCTCTTCACTTCATTGAGAGATGAATGCCTAAATACAGGGTATTACTTGGAACAGCCCCTCCTTAGTTACACTATTGGCAGACCACTGGACAGGTAAGAAGTGTCATAATACAAAGATATAAATACACACTGTACACAATTTGAGCACATTTGAACATTCTGCTATTACCTATCAAGATAATAATAGGATACAAAAACTTTAAACAGTACCATTGGAAAGTATACAGGCAGGCCCTTGCACTACATGCTTTGGGGAATTCATCCATAAATCTGAGCACTAAAGAGATGGGTATAGTGTGTATGGGTTTGGCAAAGTCAGCAGATAGATGATTGAGGATAGAGAATTGGGATCAGCTGACTTAGCAGTTGGGGGGAGGGAGGGTTACCAAAAATTTGGGGACACCACAAAAAAAAGCCTCTGGCACTCTGCCTGAATTTAAATCAAAAATAACATTTCCAAACATTTTAGGGGGTGTTTGGGGTAAAGCACTACTATGGAGCTGATAAAATACATTGTTAAGTGACTACATGAGGTGAATATAGGGCAGGAGACACCATGCTGGGGAGGTTATTGAAGGGCAAATATGTATGAAGGACCTAAAATAATAATTACATAAAAATCCAGCATGCATGAGGACAAAGGGGACATTCACAGCATATTACAATCATGGTAATTAGGGAATGAGGAAAGAAATACAATATATTATCAAACATTCAATACAATAAAATGTGATATAAAAGGAAAAAAATCTTACCTTCATATACTCCTTCTGCAGGACCTGGATGATGGCAGAACAGGTCTCTGGGATAATGATCCCCAGAGCCTGGGGGAGATGCCTGTCGAGAACTTCAAGTCCTGCAGACTTCTCCCTGTGGCCAAATACCGCAAGGTAGCGACCAACCTCTGCTCCGCAGTGATGGCTTGCCTCATGCAGGTATCCTGCCTGCTGATATAGGGGGTCAGCGAAGCCAACAAACGGTGAAACACGGGGTCCGTCATCTTGAGAAAGTTCCTGAAATCATCAGGATTATTCTCACGGATCTCACGGAGCAAAGACATATGAGAGAACTGGTCACGCTGAAGCAACCAATTCTTGGTCCATGAACTCCTCCCCACCCTGTTCATGGACTGGACTTGTGTCAAGGTCAGGACCCCAACACCAAGCCCCCGCACAGCACGAACTCTACGAGGAGTACGCATACGAAACATGGCTAGAAAACGGTCGCTGCACAGAATGAAGTAACAGAACGCACTGAAGAACAGCAAGGCCTGTGAAGAGCGACCTGAAAACCAGTAACGAACGAACAAGAATACAATGACTACCTAAAGTCACGCGGAACTTGCTGCACGCACTGAAGAGCAGATACAAACCCACAAGCACAAACTGAACGGCAGAAAACGATCTGAAAGCCACGAGTCTGAAAAAGCGCGAATCGTCTCTCACCAAACTTTTACTAACACGAGATTAGCAAAAGGGGCCCAAAGGGTGCTGCGCTTGGTTCTGAACCGGCCTTTTCTAGTCTCGTCATACGTGGTGTACGTGACCGCGTGGTTGTCGATCAGAAATTCCGACAACTTTGTGCGACCGTGTGTACGCAAAACAAGTTTGAGCCAACATCTGTCGGAAAAAATCCTAGGATTTTGTTGTTGGAATGTCCGAACAAAGTCCGACCGTGTGTACGCCCTATTAGGCAGATGCAGGGCAGGCCCGAAGAATAAAGACATTTTCTCCCCACTCTGGAACAAAACAGCTTTCGCATGCAGCAGCATCAGTAGCAGCAGTAGCTACTGAGCAACTCACTGTGCACAAACAGGTGATTCCTGCACATCTCCTATGAAGCCAAACTAAAACTCTGAGTAACTGCAGTGTGTTACTAGGGACAAAAAAACCAACTGGACCCTAAAAATGTAGCACCCCATGTCCCCAGAGGCATGGTGGTACCCCCAGGGATAGGGTGGGCTGACATTTCACCTTAGAGTGTAAATCTCTTAGGAAATAATGGGAAATGTGAACAGATGGGCACCAGTCACTTTTAGGTGAAATAAAAAGGAATGTATTACTCACGACAGCATGGGAGAGAGGTTAGGGTTACAGATGCTCCATGTTAAAGCAGAATTTGAATACTTAACAGCACAGGAAAGGAGCATTTAAGTCAAATCCAACACTCCTGTGTTTAAAATGCCTTTTGTAGACCATGTGCTCAGCAAACATATTTCTTTAGGAGAGTAAACCAGCACTCAGGCTCCATCCTAATCCCAATCTTCTGCAGAAGAGTCAACTAGCCTGTATGGAACGCCATACTGCCTCCAGACAGGGCCAGCTTCCATATCCAGACACACGCAGGCCTCTTCACGCAGGCAAGCCTGAACAAGCCATTCCAAACACATGCACTCTCCCCAGGCCACAGCCTGATTGATACATTCCTGTGCTATGTCATGCAGATGGAGAGATAGGGAAGTGTTCTGTAGCCCTATAATATCTCATATCCTACAGTGGCCATGCTGCTCCTCTATAAATGAAATATGGGAGGTGAAAATAAAGGAGAAAAAAACTGCAAAAAGAAAATGAATGTAGCTGCCATCACATTTAAGGACTAGAAAGATGCAATATATTTTTGTTCCCTGGTTTAGATATATCTTAATTGTTGACTCATGGAAAAACAGGTCCCAGTAACGCAGCAAAATGAAATCAGAAATGGGCAAAAAGGAGGCTTTCTCGTCTAATAAAGGTTATAGCAGACAGCCTTTGCTCTTAACTGAGAACTTTTACTTTTAAAAGCTTAAAATAAATTATAGGCTTACTTTAAAGTCATCTGTCATTTACAGTAGAACATCAAAAACATTGCCATTGTCAGGACCTGTACTGTCCACTGCAATTACAGTAGATTGGAATAAGTTTGGAAAAGATAATTAACACAATTCAATCACTGAGAAATGTTTGCAAATATTTTTTTTTTTATTTTTAGCCAGAGTAAAGGACAAATTGGTGGATCAACAGACCTAGTCCTAACTGGCAAGTTATGACAATTTCATGTCTAATTTGTCATAGTAAAAAAAAAAACATTTTCAAGAGAGGATGCTTTCTGAAAAAGGAATTAAATGGGAAATCATTTCCAATGGTCTTCTGTGTCGAAGAATAGAATGGGGCACATCTGCCAAAGGCAATATCAGCATTTCCTGAAGCATGTTATTACAATCTAGTTATGTCTCGAGGACAGGCTTGTGTTCAGCTGGTTCTGTTTGGCTTGCCTTTCAACTTCTATTGTTGTCTCAGACCAGTATTTCAGTGACATAACAACCCCAGTTTTACTGATTGAAATATTAAAGTAACATGTAGCATTAAGCTGTTTGAATGACCCTAATTCAAACTTCATTTTGTGTCTTGCATTTTGGAAATTCAGCATTTCACGAAGGTATACTAAATATTTTTTAAATTATCTTTCTTGCTACACGTTTCCATAGCTATCATAGAAATAATGAAAAAAGGTAAAAAATAAATAGCTGAATCATATCATAAAAGGTCGCAATGTTGAGTAAATGGATGACATTTCCACAAATAGCAAAGCTCACAAAAGTACCGTAAACAACTAGCAGTTGGTTTTTAGTATTTTATCAAAGACCTATTAACTGTAAAGCTAAAATAATGTTATCAAGTCTATCAACAAGCACAATTGCACACAGTAATGGCTGGTACACACAGGCATTTGTCGGTCAACCCAGTGCCCTGAACAAAAAAATACTGAGAAGCTTGCAAGGAGCTCACAGTACTAACTATGCAATGTTAGTACAGAATTGTCACGCTGCGCTTTGTGTTCTGAGAGAGGAACTGACCCCCCCCGCCAGAACACTCTGATCAGGGCTGGTTTTCCAGACTGCCCATTTGAAACAAGACAGACATTAGGCGGGCCTCTGTTGAACAGGCTGCTGTACACATTTGCAGAACATAGGCCAGTTTCTATTGAACTGGTCAGTACTTGCCGATATTTGGCCAGTGTGTTCCAGCCTTAACATTAACCAGTGTGCATTGTAGATTGGTTTAACTTTAAAACCAAAACATTTGAATACTGCCTGTGATACTTGTATAACTCTTAAAAGAAGGGATCACTCAATATCCTTTGTGACAGCCCACTCCCTTCAGGTCTGTCTCAACCCCGCTATTGCTCTTAAGTACTCATCACTCTCAGCTCATGGTGGATATTTGAATTGTGTGCAAGCACGCATGCCCAAGTCATAGGAGAGGAGTAGCTCTTTTAACAAGTCTCTCTATGAAAGAAGTGGTCTGCGTGCCCAGTTACTGTTTTACATAGTTGTTGAAAGGTTAAATGTTTCTGTACCACTAACAAAGTTGGCTGTGTGCCCAGATTTTGTTTATAGATGTGTTGAATTGTTTGAATGTACCTGTGCCTGATGTGATTGCCTTCAGAGTTGTATCCTTTTTTTTGTCCTTCAATAAAGTCTTATGCTAGTCACCCTATACTGAGTTACGGCTAGTGACAGGGTGCTCTGAGGGATCTTGGATCGTGCATTGTACAAGAAAAATCAATTGTGTTCGCAGCGCTGGAACTTTTTTTAATATAGAAACTACTAAGGATACTGAGAGAGTTACATTTGAAAGCCAATGACTCTGCTACCTCAGATTGGACTTGCTCTGTGAGTGAATCAGACATGTAACCAAAGACTAGGTGAAATTTTCTTTAGTATTTTTTACATATTTAGGTCCCATTTACACATGCGTTGCTGGTCCCATGAAAAGTGACCATGGTGAATAGTTTTCAGCGGCATTTTACACAGTTGCAGAGCGGTTGTGACACAGCCCCATTCATTTGAAGGGGTCATTGTTTGGTGGTGGTGACAAGTGGTATGTGACAAGTGGTATAAATTGTGTCCAATTTTGCCTCTATTGTCTGTTTTGCAATATCTTTTTTGTAAATATTATCTTACATTGTTTTTCTCTTTGTAAAAGAATAGTTAAAGCAGTTCTTCAGCCTTTGTACAAAAAAGTACATAAATAAAAGTCAGTAGCTGCAAATACGGTAGCGGCTGACTTTTAATTAAAGGACACTTACCTGTCCAGGGGTCCAGCGCCGTGCTTACCTGAACCATTTCTTTGTCGGTCTATAGGTCCCTGGCAGCGGCATGTTTACTGTGGGCATACGGTTATAACTCTTTGCGGCTTCATAGCCTGCTGTCCACTGCGCATAGGCTGAATCTCCAGTGTGAATTAGATGTGTGAAATGAATATGTATACTGCATGCTGACAAACTTAAAGCTGATTACTGTTATGGGGTAGGGTCAAATAAAATTTGATGTCCATAAATTTATAATCGTTATATCACAGTTTTAATACAAATAACAACTAAAGATAAAGGATTATTTATTGCTGTGGTGTGCCATCATCCCATTTGTACATAGAGAATATCAAGCGTAAAATGTGGAGGGGACTTTCAGGGCACACACAAGAATGAACTTGTTTCTATACAAAATGATAGTAATGTATAAAATCAGCAGAGTTTATTAAACAAACTTCAATCAAACATGATTGCATAAAAGCTCAGGCTGACAGAAAGTACTAAACCCTCATATAGTTAGATTTATTTAAACAATCTATGGTCCACATGACCCTAATACTAACAGATCTTGCACATCAAGTAATTATAGCCTGTGGATAATCCAATAGGTTTCAATTTAACTCTTTTTCAGGGAATAGAGTGATAGATATCTGTAAAATATAAACTTCCAATAATACATCAAAACATTACATAGTATGTACTGTATATAATGTAAAAAAAGTACAAATATGCATACACTTATGTAATAACACTTACATAGAGGGTATAGAGTTTGTACAAGGTCAGCCATATATGTTTTAAATCTAAAGGTCCATGTATAAGGCCTCTTAAACATGGGGCTGGATCTGTTGGAGCCCAACTGCTCAGCGGGGAATCTGTCCGCATGGCTGGTTCATGTCCGCTCTGCTAATGCGGAGTGGATACAAACACAAACTTCTCCTCTATGGGTGGTTGAATGTAAATGGATCGCCTGTCTGTTTACACCCAACTACCATCCAATCTGCCAGATGGATGGGGAACAGATCCCCATCTGTCTGTTTTTAGTGGACAGGATCGGATCATATGATGACAGGTTTCAAAGGATACATGTATGTTGACACCCGCTGCTCCATAGAGGAGACTGAAGGGTCCAATTGGGTCTGCCCGAAAAACTAACAGGTGGACCTGATCAGTCTGCCCATGTGAAAGGGCCCTTGTCTTTCCACCGGGTGCCACCGCCACCCATAGGGAACAGAGATATGTACAAAGAATACTCAGGAGGGTCCCCCAATAGATGTATAGCAAGTCAAGACCTTCTAAATATCCCCAAATAGAGGAGGGGACCAATTTCAGGTGGCCATCCATAGCCAATAGAATACATTCACAAGTAACTCACATGTATAAAAGCACCAAATTACTCCCACAAGGGAGGATAAACACCTTCTTCCTTTATCACTTCCAGGTCATGATGATATCACATCCAGAGTGATGATGATATTATAGGCTTACCTGTAGGTAAAAATGACAAATTAAGGTATACAACCAGTTTAAGTGTCACCATGATTACAAAAGATCAGGAAGCGCTAAGGAATGTTACCTTAAAAGGTATGTTTATAGTTAAATAACAAATAGATAATATATGAAATGTGTTCCTTAACGACTTTAAGACCAGGCTTTTTCTGGTACAGGGGGTCCCCGGGTTACGAACAAGATAGGGACTATAGGTTTGTTCTTAAGTCGAATTTGTTTGTAAGTCGGAACAGTACCTTTTTTAAGTGCAAATCCAGTCTCAGAAACAGGAAGTGAACCCAAATCAACAGAGAAAGGCAACCGGATGGCAGGGGTGGCACGGTTAGTTCAAATATGTTTTGTTTCTTTTATTTTTTTACTTTTTTATCACTTTTTTTTATTTTTATTTATTTGTAGCTTGTCGTTTACTTTTTTAATTTTTTTGATCTTTTTTTATTGTTAATATTATTTTTCTTATTCTTTACTTTTTTTAATTACTTTTTTTATTTTATTAATTCAATTATTACTGTATTTCTTTTTTTTTTTTTTATCAATTTTTTTTCACTTAACTTTATTGCTATCACACAGGAGAAAACAATTCCCTGTGTGATAGCAATTGGAGGTGACAGGTTCTCTTTATTGACCCTGTCACCTCCAAAACAGGAGTCCTAGCACTGTGCACAGCTGAGCATAGCTCTCCCCTCTCACTGTTTTCATGGCGGCAGGGACAGGAGACAGCAGAGAGAGGTACACTGTATGGCACAGCAGGGAGATGGATAGTGAAAGCAGCAGTCCCAGTCCAGGCAGGCCAGCCGGCCGCGGTGCACCTCCGTGGGGCAGAGGCACAGGAAAGACTGGGGAACCTGGAGGCTTCACTAGGCCGCACTAGGCGGGACAAGGCTTTGGCCACGACAGGCAGTTTTAGTGGACTGGCAGGCCACCGGACCGTACCAGGCCTGTGGATGGGCAGGCAGAATGACAAAGGTGGGCCCGCAGCCAGTCCAGGAACGGAGGAACTGTTCACTCCAGCAAGGAGAGAAAGATTCGGCCGGCAGTGACGTCATTTGGGCCCCATTCGTAAGTAGGAGTCGTTCGCAACTCGGATGTTCGTACGTCAGGGACCCCCTGTACATTTGTTTACAAGTTTAAAACTGTATTTTTTGTTAAAAAGTTACTTATAACCTCCAAATATTATATTTTTTTTAGCAGAGACACTAGGAAATAAAATTGCGATTGCAATTTTTTTTTTTTTTTAAATCTTTCCATTATAATTCAACATGTAAAGACAGGAGCCCCATTGGTTATTAAAGTCCTTCAAATATTTTGAAGCTTTAGGATGTACCAACCAGGCTTGCCAAATACTTTTAAATTTTGCAATGTTAAAGTTTTTGTATGCCAACATTAGTTCATAGTGGGCCTGTGTGTTTACTCTTAATACCGCATCAGATAGATTGGGAGTAGGGTTGAGCCGAACACCCCCCTGTTCGGTTCGCACCAGAACATGCGAACAGGAACAAAAATTGTTCGAACACGCGAACACCGTTAAAGTCTATGGGACACGAACATGAATAATCAAAAGTGCTAATTTTAAAGGCTTATATGCAAGTTATTGTCATAAAAAGTGTTTGAGGACCTGGGTCCTGCCCCAGGGGACATGGATCAATGCAAAAAAAAGTTTTAAAAACAGCCGTTTTTTCGGGAGCAGTGATTTTAATAATGCGTAAAGTGAAACAATAAAAGTGTAATATCCCTTTAAATTTCATACCTGGGGGGTGTCTATAGTATGCCTGTAAAGGGGCGCATGTTTCCCGTGTTTAGAACAGTCTGACAGCAAAATTACATTTCAAAGGAAAAAAAGTCACTTAAAACTACTCGCGGCTATTAATGCATTGCCGGTCCGACAATACACATAGAAGTTCATTGATAAAAACGGCATGGGAATTCCCCACAGGGGAACCCCGAACCAAAATTTAAAAAAAAAATGACGTGGGGGGTCCCCCTAAATTCCATACCAGGCCCTTCAGGTCTGGTATGGATATTAAGGGGAACCCCGGCCAAAATTTTTTAAAAAATGACGTGGGGGTCCCCCTAAATTCCATACCAGGCCCTTCAGGTCTGGTATGGATATTAAGGGGAACCCGGCCAAAATTTAAAAAAAAAAATGACGTGGGGGTCCCCCTAAATTCCATACCAGACCCTTCAGGTCTGGTATGGATTTTAAGAGGAACCCCAGGCCAAAATTTTTAAAAAAAACGGCGTGGGGTCCCCCCAAAAATCCATACCAGACCCTTATCCGAGCACGCAACCTGGCAGGCCACAGGAAAAGAGGGGGGACGAGAGAGCGCCCCCCTCCTGAACCATACCAGGCCACATGCCCTCAACATTGGGAAGGTGCTTTGGGGTAGCCCCCCAAAACACCTTAGACCGCCCCCCCTCCTGAACCATACCAGGCCACATGCCCTCAACATTGGGAAGGTGCTTTGGGGTAGCCCCCCAAAACACCTTGTCCCCATGTTGATAAGGACAAGGGCCTCATCCCCACAACCCTGGCCGGTGGTTGTGGGGGTCTGCGGGCGGGGGGCTTATCGGAATCTGGAAGCCCCCTTTAACAAGGGGACCCCCAGATCCCGGCCCTCCCCCTGTGTGAAATGGTAAGGGGGTACAAAAGTACCCCTACCATTTCACTAAAAAACTGTCGAAAATGTTAAAAATGACAAGAGACAGTTTTTGACAATTCCTTTATTTAAATGCTTCTTCTTTCTTCTTTCTTCTTTCTTCTATCTTCTATCTTCCTTCGGTTTCTTCCTTCATCTTCTTCTTCTTCTGGTTCTTCTTCTTCTTCTGGTTCTTCCTCCGGTGTTCTCATCCAGCATCTCCTCCGCGGCATCTTCTTCCCTTCTTCTCCTCGGGCTGCTCCGCATCCATGGCATGGAGAGAGGCTCCCGCTCTTCTCTTCATCTTCTTCTCTTCTTCATCTTCTTCTCTTCTTCATCTTCTTCTCCGGGCCTGGAGGGAGGCATGGAGGGAGGCTTCCACTGTGTGATGCTTCTCCTCTTCTGACGGTTCTTAAATAACGGGGGGGGCTACCCGGTGACCCCGCCCCCTCCGACACACGGTGACTTGACGGGACTTCCCTGTGGTGTCACGGGGAATGCAACAGGGAAGTCATGTCCCCGTGCCTCAAAGGGGGGCGGGGTCACCGGGTGGCCCTGCCCCCCATTATTTAAGAACCGTCAGAAGAAGAGACGCGTCACACAGCGTGAGCCTCCCTCCATGCCAGCATGGATGTGGAGCGGCCTGAAAAGAAGATGAAGAGAAGAAGATGAAGAGAAGAAGATGAAGATAAGAGCGGGAGCCTCCCTCTATGCCATGGATGCGGAGCGGCCCGAGGAGAAGAAGGGAAGAAGACGCCGCGGAGGAGATGCTGGACGAGAACACTGGAGGAAAAACCAGAAGAACCAGAAGAAGAAGAAGATGAAGGAAGATAGAAGAAAGAAGAAGCATTTAAATAAAGGAATTGTGAAAAACTGTCTCTTGTCATTTTTAACATTTTTGACAGTGTTTTAGTTACCATTTCACACAGGGGGAAGGGCCGGGATCTGGGGGTCCCCTTGGTAAAGGGGGCTTCCAGATTCCTATAAGCCCCCCGCCCACAGACCCCCACAACCACCGGCCAGGGTTGTGGGGATGAGGCCCTTGTCCTCATCAACATGGGGACAAGGTGTTTTGGGGGCTACCCCAAAGCACCCTCCCAATTTTGAGGGCATGTGGCCTGGTGCGGTTCAGGGGGGGGCGCTCTCTCATCTCCCCCCTCTTTTCCTGCTGCCTGCCAGGTTGCGTGCTCGGATAAGGGTTCTGGTATGGATTCTTGGGGGGACCCCACGCCATTTTTTTTTATCTTGGTGCGGGGTTCCCCTTAATAGCCATACCAGTCCTGAAGGGCCTGGTATGGAATTTAGGGGGACCCCCCACGTCATTTTTTTTTTTTAATTTTGGCCGGGGTTCCCCTTAATATCCATACCAGACCTGAAGGGCCTGGTATAGAATTTAGGGGGACCCCCACGTCATTTTTTTTTTATTATTTTTTTTTTTTAATTTTGGTTGGGGGTTCTCCTGTGGGGAATTCCTGTGCCATTTTTATCAATGAACTTCTATATGTATTGTCGGACCGGCAATGCATTAATAGCCGCGAGTAGTGTTAAATGACTTTTTTTCCTTTGAAATGTTATTTTGCTGTCAGACTGTTCTAAACAAAGGAAACATGCGCCCCTTTACAGGCATACTATAGACACCCCCCAGCTACGAAATTTAAAGGGATATTAGATTTTTATTGTTTCACTTTAAGCATTATTAAAATCACTGCTCCTGAAAAAACAGCCGTTTTTAAAACTTTTTTTTGCATTGATCCATGTCCCCTAGGGCAGGACCCAGGTCCCCAAACACTTTTTATGACAATATCATGCATAAAGTGTTGTATCTGTTGAACCCTTGGTACACACAAGGGTTGACAGACATATGAGCTGTGCAATAATCCATTTACTCGTAAAGGGGTATGTATCTGTACTACATCCTTTGCGTGTTGTGTTTTGTTTATCATGTATTTCCATGCCATTAGCGTGGCTTTAATTGTTAGGTAGGAAGGAATTGATACTTTAAGCAATAAGTTATAAGCGACTGCCAGAGCAAATAAATCATGACCATTAGTAACTTCTTTTTCTATGTTTAACCATAGTTTGTTAGTATCTGGGATGAACCAATATTTCATCTGGTCTAAAAGTGTGGCTATAAAGTATTGTGAATATCTGGCAGGCTCATGCCTCCTTTTTTTTTAGTTGAAGTTAGGATTGCTAATGCGATTCTTGTTTTATTCCCCTGACATATTAGGTTATTTAGTTTAGCATTAACTTGCTTAAAAATTTTAGAGGATACTGGAATGGGGAGGGCCCTAAAATAATAAAGAATGTTTGGCAAAGTGATCATTTTAAATGCTGCCATACTTCCAACCAGGAAATCTGGGCTTTTTGTATAGTTTGAAAATCATCTTGGATTTGGTTTAAAAGTTTTGGCTAATTTACAGTACTTCAAATAATTTGGAGGTTGGAAAGGAAAGTTGGATCCCCAGATATGAAATAGAAGGTTCATCCTTGTAATACTTGTGGCTAATGCATAAATTTTCAAGCATTCCCGTAGGTATGTTCATCGGTAAGCAAAACATTTATTACTGTTGATCTTAAAATATGAAATTCTACCAAAGTTATCCAACACTTGCTGAAACTCAAGTAAAGAGTGTTTCGGTTCAGCTAGATTATATCATCAGAGTACAGTCCCAGTTTATGTTCGTTATGTCCTATCTTAATGCCTATGATGTTAGGATTTGATCTGATGGCTATAGCCAAAGGTTCAAGTGCTAGAGAGAATATTATAGGTGAAAGTGGGCACCCCTGTCTAGAACCATTTGATAAGTTAAAACTCTTGGAGATGGAGCCTGAGGTGAACACTTTAGCTGAAGGTATAAAGCCTGTGAGACCAAACCTGTTTAAGGTTTCAGAGATGTATCCCCATTGAACCCTATTGAAAGCCTTCTCTGCATCTAGACTCAGAAGCAGAGAGGGGATCACACTGTTTTCAACATAATCCATCAGATTAATCATATGTCTGGAACGATCTGGGCCTTGACAGCCTTTTATAAACCCCACCTGGTCAGGCTCTATAAGGCATGGTATCACATTAAGAAGATGGTTCTCTGTTCCTGTGGGAAATGTTTGTTTGCTAATATTGTTTTTTGTGTTGGAAGGAATATGCATGGGCATATGTCAACTTTGTGGAAATTCTTTTTAAATATCTCTCAGTATTTGTTGCTAATTATTGAAATGAATTCACTGTGTGCATACTGTGATGTTTTTCTATAAGATCCTTCAGGAAATGATTATTGAGGAGGATGGTAGTTTTTCAGGGGTCTATTTAAGATTTGCACAAGTTTGGGGAATTATTTTTATTTTTTGTCTTCTTTTAAAAAAAAAAAAAAAAAAAATTATTTATTTTGTTAGTGTTGTTTTATTTTTTAAATAGATCCTTTTGCGCTCACCAGATATTTAAAATGAATGTAGAAATTTTCTTCTCACAAAGAACCCTAAAAAGACATTGGTCTAATGGTATAATTAAAATGGATAAAGTAATATGTCAACTTTAATGCAAGTTCTAGTACCCTGGAATATTAGGGGATTTAGTGACCCAGTAAAGAGACAAGCAATGTTCACTACATTAAAACAGTTTTCTCCGTCTATTATCTGCCTGCAGGAGACCAATTTAAATGTACATAAATTAAATTATCTCAAGCGTACACAATATAGTAGGCAATATCATTCTGTCTATATTACATATTCTAGAGGTGTATCTATTTTGATAGCAAACAATGTTGATTGGTTTAGCAACAGTACCGGTGACTTCTGTATGTACCTCTTTTGCTGGCTATGTTCAGGTGATTGACAGTATGGATGTCTGGAGAATGTTAAATTCTAACGATAGAGTGTTTTCTTACTTCTCTAGCAGCCATGGGACTTTATCTAGAACTGATTTGGCATTAGTCACTTATATGATTCTACCTGTGATATCTGAAGTGACCTATGCAGCTAGAGGATTGTCTGATCTTCCCCACTGGTTCTTACGCTAGCTCTAAATTCAACTCAGATCCACACTTTATGGAAGGTTAATCCTTACTGGTTCAACCTTTTTCCTTCAAAACGGAAAATAATGCTTGACATCTTGGCCTATGGCACTGTTAACAAGCTCTCTGTATCTTTACAGATCTATTGAGATTCTTTAAAAGCCTACATGAGAGGTTTGTTTATCTCTCAAATCTCAAGATCTAGGGCTTGGGAACGTTCAGTGACCAAAGATGTTTTAAAAGCTGAACTTCAATATATAGCAAACCCTACCATAGAATTACAACAGGTTAGGATACAAAAACAACAGATATATGCTTATATCTCCGGTAAAAAAGCAGAACAAAAATGCTTTTTTCTCCAGCAACCTAATTTTGAGGATGGGGAAAACATGGGCCATCTTTTAGCAGCAATAGTAAAAGCTCAGAAACCAATGATACAAGCGGTAGAATTACAAATCTCTCCAACTGAAACTGTATGAACTACCTTGGAGATTTCATCAGGGTTTGTTAATTTTTCTAAAAATGTGTATAGTAGTAATGAATCCTATAAGGAGACTGCACTGCAACTTTTTCTTAATTCAATTACGTTAACAGAACTGTCAGTGGCTGACAGGGATATGCTGGATCAGCCTCTGACATTAGAAGAACTCCAAATTGCCTCTGCTAGTTTGTCTAATAATAAAGCACCAGGAGCAGATGGGATACCGAGGGAAGTCTATAAGGTTTATTGATCTGAGTTGTTGCCTGAATTATTGGAGGTATTTAATACAGCATTGGAAAGTGGATATCTTCCACCTTCTATGAACGAAGCAATTATTATAGATTTGTTAAAACCTGACAAAAATCCTAATAATCACAATATCATTACTTACATCGGATGTGACGATATTGGCAAAAGTGTTAGCCATTAGATTGGCGAAAGTAATATCTAACATAGTGCATATAGATCAATCTGGATTCATTCCAAATAGATCTACTGCAGTAAATATAAGGCGCCTATTTCCTAATTTGCAGGTCCATCTGAAAACCTGGGTAATAGAGCTATCTTGTCGCTTGACACAGTAAAAGCATTTGATAGTATAGAATGGTATTTTTTATGGCATTGTTTTGAAAAATTTGGTTTTTGATCCCAGTTTATAAGATGGATACAACTTCTTTATGCTGCCCCAGTAGCACGGGTACAGGTAAATGGACACATATCGGCGCCTTTTTCATTGCAACAAGTAACAAGACAGGGATGCCCATTATCACCTTTACTTTTTGCTCAGGTCCTTGAACCTTTGGCTGCATCTGTCTGACAATCATTGGATATTATTGGGTTTCGTAGACTCTAATGCTGCATACACACAAGCGGACGGAATTCCACTCAAGCTTGGCTTGCATACACACGGTCACACAAAAGTTCTCTGAACTTTCGACCGTCAAGAACGCGGTGATGTACAACACTACAACAAGCCGAGAAAATGAAGTTCAATGCTTCCGAGCATGTGTCGAATTGTTTCCGATCATGCATGATTTTTTGCGCGTCTGAATTGCATACAGACGAATGCATTTTCGTACAGGAACTTTTTCAGACCTAAAAATAGAGAACCTGCCTTCAATCTTTTGCTGGCTGGAATTCTGCCAGCAAAAGTCAGATGGAGCATACACACAGAATTTCTGACCAAATGCTCACATCCGACTTTTGCTGGTAGAATTTCTGATCGTGTGTACGGGGCATTATGAGAGGATAAGGTTGCCTTATATTCTGATGACACACTTTTATTTTTGGGAGACACTTCGTCTTCTTTGAAGGCAGTGATGTCTTTAATTAACACATATGGCTCTTTTTCAGGTTTTACAATAAACTGGGAAAGTTATTTTACCTGTGGACCCCCTGGTGACCAACCTGCCAACTTCTGCTTCTCAAACAGCTGGAGTTTCTACATTTAAATATTTGGGCATACAAGTTACATCACAAGTGAACACATACGTAGAGAAGGACTAAGCCCCATTATTTAAGCGGTTTAACCAAGTGGGGAAAATTTGGAGTAAGCTGCCATTAAAGATAATAGGTAGAGCTAATTTGAAAAAGATGATATGGTTGCCACAATTACTCTATTTGTTACATAATTGTCCTGTATGGCTTACCCGGAAATTTTTTAAACAAATAGATACCTTGTTCAGAGATCTCATTTGGAGATACAAACATCCCCGGATTAGATTGGAAATCTTGCAGATGCCGAAGGGTGAAGGAGGCTTGGCAGTTCCTAATGCCAGATTGTATTATCTGGCATCCCAACTCCAGCAATTACATGGATGGAATGCTATAGATTGTGAGGATCCCATACAGCAAATTATATTTTCTCAATTCCTGATAGATCCACCGATGCAGTTAATAGTCGCTTATCACTTTTACAGTAAGCGTAGATACCCCACATTTTATCTGATTCATAAAATATGGACTACTATTCAACAAGATACTCACTATGAGGGATATACTCAATTTATGCCTATATGGAATAATCTACAATTGCCTGAGGTGGCGAGGCTTGAGAACTTTAAGTTATGGAAAAAGGCTGGCATTAAGTTTCTGTCAGAAACCATGATTTAGAATGAGACATAAGTACAGTTAAATCACACTTGATTAATAATAATAAAAAAAGGTAAACAGAGTAAACGTAGTCGAAACATAGCCAGAGTTCAGGAACCAGAACGGATAGTCAGACAAGCCAAAACGTCAGGGAGCCAGAGATGAGGGTAGTAGAACAGCAAGCAAGATCTGGAGCCAGAAGGAATGTCAGCCAAGCAAGTCTTTAACAGGAACACAGGAGAGCGTCTCTAGAGATGTGACCAAGGCGAAGGCAGAGATCATCTGGACTGGATGGCTTAAGTAGGCAGGACTGACGAGCAGGATACCATCAAGAGGTTAGTCACTGTGGAGAGATAGGAGCTGGCAATTGGCCGACAGCTGAGTGGCCAGCTTTGAGAATGAAGGGCTAAGCCCAGCCCTAACAGTATCTCCTTCCCAATTACCCCTCCCCCTCAGAAGAACACCAGGCTTAAGGGGAAACCATCTATAGAAATCACAGAGGAGGACAGGGGCATTTATGTCTGAGAATGAGACCCAAGAGCATTCCTCCAGACCGTACCCTTTCCAATGCACCAGGTACTGTATGCGCCCACGGAACCTACGGGAGTCAGCAATGGACTGTACTTCATACTCCTCATTGTTCTCAACCTGTACAGGGTGAGGACAAGGCACCAAGGTGGTAAAGCTGTTGCAGACAAAAGGTTTTAATAAGAAGACATGAAATACATTCGAACTACGCATATTAGAAGGAAGGTCTAATGCGTAAGCCACTTGGTTAATCCTGCAAAGAATACAGAAAGGCCCAATAAACCAAGGTGCGAAATTCAGAGAGGGAACACGAAGTCGGAGGGTGTGAGATGACAACCAGACCCTGTCCTCAACCTGGTAGGAAGGCGCAGGCAGGTGTCTGTGGTCAGCATGGAGTCTGTACCTATTATTAGCATGTCGCAAAGGCTCCTGGACTTGTGCCCAAGTGGAACGAAGACCACGGAGATGCTCCTCTAATGCAGGAATACTCTGAGGAACAAATGAGTCAGGCAACATGGAAGGTTGGAAACCATAGTTCGCCATAAACGGGGACAATCGGGAAGCAGAATTCAAGGCCCTATTGTGAGCAAACTCTGCCCACGGTAAGAGGTCTGACCAGTTGTTATGATGGTCAGAAATATAGCAATGTAGGAATTGCTCCAAGGAATGATTGGCTTGCTCTGTGGCCCCATTAGACTGCGGGTGATATGCAGAGGAGAAACAAGCTGAATTCCCAACTGTGCACAAAAGGCTCGCCAGAACCGGGACACAAACTGACTACCCCTGCCCGAGACAATCACCCTGGGTAGCCCATGTAAGCGAAAGATCTCCCCAGCAAAAATGGAAGCCAGTTCCTTAGAAGTGGGTAACTTCTTAAATGGAATACAATGGGACATTTTCGAGAACCAGTCAACCACCATAAGGATAACTGTGTTGCCCTGGGAGTTGAGTAACTCCACAATGAAATCCATAGACCGGTGGATCCAGGGCCTCTCTCCATTGGGTATGGGTTGTAGGAGGCCCACTGGAAGGTGTTGTGGAGTCTTACTCTGAGCACATATGGAACAGGCAGCTACGAAGGCAGTTACATTAGCACGTAGACTAGGCCACCAGAATTGTTGGGAAATGGCCCTAAAGAGTTGATTCTTCCCAGAGTGGCCAGCAGCCTTGGGAGAATAGTAAGTCTCGAGCACGGCAGTACGGAGACTCTGTGGGACAAAGCAGCGGTCACAAGGTTTCTCAGGAGGAGCATGGACCTAAGCAGCAAGTATTTTGTCACCCAAAGGAGAAGTGAGACTGGTGCGAACCGTAGCCAGAATAAGATCAGGAGGAATCACAGGAACCGGAACCGACTCCATCTTGAAAGTGGAGGAAAATTGTTGTGACAAAGCGTCAGCCCTTACATTCTTAGTACCGGGTAAGAATGAGGTAATGTAATTGAAACTAGACAAGAAAAGAGCCCATCGCGCCCTTCTGGGAGAGAGGCATTTAGCCTCAGACAAGAATGTGAGATTCTTATGGTCAATAAGAAAGAGAACTGGCACAGTGGTACCTTCGAGGAGATTTCTCTATTCTTTCAGGGCTAAAATGATCGCTAACAGCTCTCTGTCACCAATCTCGTAATTGCACTCCACAGGTGACAATTTCTTGAAAAAGTAGCCACAAGGATGGATAGTGCTCTTAGAGGTAAGACGTTGAGACAGAAGGTTGCCATCTACAGTCTTAGAAGCATCAAACTCAAGGATAAAAGGATCCTTAGGATCCGTAGGATTAGGATGTGACAACACAGGAGCAGAAACAAAGGCAGCTTGGAGACTATCAAAGGCCTTAATGGACTCTGGAGACCAACTCTGTGAGTTACTGTCCTTTCTGGTCATATCAGTCAGAGGCTTGACCAGAGATGAGAAGTTATGAATAAACTTCCGATAATAATTGGCAAAGCCAAGAAAACGATGCAGAAGATGTAAACCCACGGGTCGGGCCACTGTAGGACTGCTGAAAGTTCCGCTGGGTCCATCGAAAAACCAGCAGAGGAAATGACATAACCCAGGAATTTAACCTGTTCATGATAGAATTCGCACTTCTCCAATTTACAGTAGAGATTGTTCTCTCTTAGTTTCTGAAGCACACGACAGACATCTGTGTGGTGGCTCTCCAGGGTCTTGGAAAATATAAGGATATCGTCGAGATAAACTACCACACATAACTGCAGCAAATCTCTGGGACATCGTTAATAAATTCCTGGAAAACTGCCAGGGCGTTACAAAGGCCAAAAGGCATTACGAGGTACCCATAATGGCCTGTTCTGGTACTAAACGCTGTTTTCCACTCGTCACCCTCCTTAATCCTCACAAGATTGTATGCCCCTCTCAAATCAAGCTTCGCTAAAACCGTTGCTCCCTTGTGGCAGTCAAATAACTCCGTAATCAACAGAATCGGATAGGCATTCTTAATCATGAATTGATTGAGACCCCTATAATCAATACAAGGTCTCAGTTCACCACTCTTCTTCTTCACAAAGAAGAAACCAGCACCAGCAGGAGACAAGGATTTGCGGATGAAACCTCGAGAAAGTGCGTCTGCAACATACTCCTCCGTGGCCTTATCCTCCAAGACCGACAAAATGTAAACCCGGCCACGAGGGGGTATGGCACCAGGTTGAAGGTCAATTGCACAATCATACGACCAGTGTGGGGACAAACTACTGGCTTGACCTTTGTCAAAGACATCGCTAAAATTGCGGTACTCCTCCGCCAAGAAGGAGAGTGAAGAGGTGCACAGGACCTTGGCTACCTTCTGGAAGCATGTATTACTGCATTGTGGAAGAGAACCTCAACACGGGGCCAATCAAAAGAGGGGTTGTGCGTCTGTACCCAAGGATAACCAATAACCTGCAGAAACTTAGGTGAGGAAATAACTTGGAATTGGATTATCTCATGGTGAAGAGCCCCTACGGCCATGGACAAAGGAACAGTCTCATGATTCACATGGGCAGGCTGTACAGGTCTTCTGTCAAGAGCCTCAATGGCAAGTGGAGTGTCATGCAGCTGCAGCGGAATCAAGTGCTTTGATACAAACGCAGCATCAATGAACAAGCCTGCAAACCCAGAGTCGATTAGAGCCTGTATCTCGACGGATGACTCACCCCGGGAAAGGATCATTAAAACCAGGGGCTTATCCTTCTGGATAACTGGGGATGAAACAGCGCCACCTAAGGTCTGTTCGTGACAGGACCTCAAGGTTCAGGCATTTCCTGGACGGGTAGGACAAGACTTAAAAAAGTCACCTGCCTGGCCACAATAAAGGCACAATCTCTCCCTCCTCCTAAGGGTTCTCTCATCCACAGAGAGATGCGTCAAGCTCAAGTGCTTGGGTTCATCTTCACAGACCGACTCAGTACCAGGAGGCATGGGAGGTGAGGGAGGTAAGGGTGGGACTGCAAAGTTCGGAGAAAAATGTACAGGAGGCTTCCACAAGCGCTCCTTAAAACTCTTTCTCTGAGTCTGGAGTCAATGAGGATGGCAAACATGATCAACCTCTCCAGCTCAGTGGGTATATCTCAGGCTGCTATCTCATCCTTAATGGTATTCGAGAGACCATGAGAAAAAGCAGCCACGAGGGCCTCATTGTTCCAAGCAACCTCTGCTGCCAGAGTAGGAATGGCTTAATCGGCAACAGTACCCGTACTCTGTTTGATGGACATGAGGCACTTGGCAGCAGAAGCGGAGCATGCGGGAACTTTAAATACCCTTTTAAAAGAAGTCACAAACTCAGGGTAATGCAAGACAACAGGTTTTTGTGTCTCCCATAGTGGAGCGGAACAAGACATACCTCTTATAGAGGTAATACTCAAGGCGGGTGCCTGCACAGAGACTGGAGCAGCAGCAGGGACAGCCTGCAACACAGGTTGTACCAGAGCGGTCACAGTGGGAGATTGCAGGTGAGCCGTGCGACTCAGGAGCGTTTGTAACTCCATGGCAAACTGATCCATGTGGTGATCCTTCTCATCCAATCTGGAAAAATATTACCAACAAGTGGATTGACTGCATCTTCTGAATTCATGGCCTTCGTTTTCGTATGGAATAATCAACAATTGCCTGAGGTGGCGAGGCTTGAGAACTTTGAGTTATGGAAAAAGGCCAGGTGGAAAAAGTTTCTGTCAGAAACCAAGAATCAGACTGAGACAGAAGTACAGTTAAATCACACTTGTTTAATAATAATAAAAAAAGGTAAACAGAGTAAACGTAGTCAAAACATAGCCAGAGTTCAGAAACTGGAACGGATAGTCAGACAAGCAAAAACATCAGGGAGCCAGAGATGAGCGTAGTAGAACAGCAAGCAGGAGCCAGAAGGAATGTCAGCCAACCAAGTCTTTAACAAGAACACAGGAGACCGTCTCTAGAGATGTGACCAAGGCGTAGGCAGAGATAATCTAGACTAGATGGCTTAAGTAGGCAGGACTGACGAGCAGGATATCATGAACAGGTGAGTCACTGTGGAGAGATAAGAGCTGGCAAATAGCTAACAGCTAAGCAGCCAGCTTTGAGAAGGAAGGGCTGAGCCCAGCCCTGACAGTTTCTTTATCAACTTTATGATGACAAGGTTATGCAACCGTTTGACAAACTGGCAGGGAAATACCACTTGCCTAATACATTATTTTTAAATACCCACAGAGCCAAGCAAGGACCTTCCGATTAAAACATAACCCTTTACCAATTTTAGCTCTAGCAGTAACAGCAAGAAGCTCTAAACAGGGCATTTATAGGGAGTATATATTCTTCTCTACAAAGGATAATTAGAACTAGAAAAGGTACAATTTCTGGGGAAATTGTGAAAGTGTTCTTGCCTCTACAACTGGAGTGGGCGGAGTAACTGGGTGGGGTGGAGTGGCTTGAGTAACTGTGAAAAGTGTTAAAAAGCTTAATATTTTAAAAAGTATAAATAGTAGTAAAAAAGTTCCATCATTCGCTGAAAGAGCTGAACATTTTTTTCAAAAGTAATTTTTTTTTTCAAAAATGAATTTTTTTTAATCAAAAATTATTTTTTTTTCTTCAAAAATGATTTTTTTTTTCAAAAGTAATTTTTTTTTTCAAAGGTAATTTTTTTTTTCAAAAATGAATTTTTTTATTTCAAAAATAATTTTTTTTTCGAAATTATTATTTTTTTTAAAGTAATTTTTTTTTCAAAAATAATTTTTTTTTTTCAAAAATATTTTTTTTTCAAATATATTTTTTTTTCAAAAATAATTTTTTTTTTAAAAGAAATTTTTTTTCAAAAATATTTTTTTTTTTTCAAAAATAATTTTTTTTTTTTCAAAAATATTTTTTTTTTTTTCAAAAATGATTTTTTTTTTTTCAAAAATTATTTTTTTACTTTTTTCAAAAATTATTTTTTTTTTTCAAAAATATTTTTTTTTTTACATGGGGCGGTCATAATGTTTTGGCTGATCATGGGGTGGTCATAATGTTTTGGCTGATCATGGGGTTGTCAGCTTTTGTCACTTCCCACTCTAGTTTTGAACATTTCGCCATTCATTCCTATGGGACCAATTTCGCCGCAAAAACGTCATTTCGTGGACCATTCGGCGAAACATTCCACAAAGTAATAACACACCAATCGGGAACAATCCGCTCGTTTCGGTATATTATTTGTCTCTGTAGTGTAAAAACTGTGGGAGGAGTCTACAAGCATTATCAAGTCTAGCAGATGAAGTCACATGCATTTGGAGTGTCTCAGCATCTTGTGTTTACAACCACTGTTTCCTAGCAACGCTCATGCCCTGTTTATGCTTCCCAAATACTGCTTCATCAAAACTGCCCCATCAGAATTACCCCATCAAAACTGCCCCATCAGAATTACCCCATCAAAACTGCCCCATCATATTCCTCTATTATAAATCAGTACATGGTGTGTCTGTCCCCTCCCCCGGGCTCTGTAATCAGCTGAGATGCTCCAGCCACCTTCCCCCCTGTGTATAACAGAAGCTTTGGTAACCATGGCAACAAAACAAACACTAACAGTACACTCTGATTAATGGCTAAAATTTCCTGAAATGACCTCTAAACAAATGGTCGTATTTTAAAAACTATACATCCTACAGCGAAGATCTTTATATTGTGAGAATCACAAGACCCAGACCTAGATTTTGATGTATAGTATGTCTCTGAAATATTAAAAATGAAGGCACAGTCGCAGTTTAGAAATTGCCCTTCAAATTTGGAGGGGGCTAGAGTGTAGTTTCAATGAATGTCAATGGACGGCGTGAGTTGCAAACAAATGGTCATATTGTGAAAACTATCAGGACTATGGCTTAGCCGTGGACATGTTTAGTGGCAGCAGGGATAGCTGAACGTTTTGATATAAGATTTGTGTAGGTGGGCTTGAAAATGAGGGAGTGGCGGCAGTTTAGAAATCATGTTCTGATTTTCCAGCTTTTGTCATCTCCCACTCTAGTTTCCCCATTCATTCCTATGGGACCAATTTCGCCGCAAAAACGACGATATTTCGTGAACCATTTGGCGAAACGTTCCACAAAGTAATAGCACACCATTCGGGAACAATCCGCACGTTTTGGTATATTACTTGTCTATGTAGTGTAAAAACTGTGGGAGGAGTTAGGGTGGTAAATTTGGCTATAATAATAAGAACTAGAAAAGGTAAAATTTCTGGGGAAATTGTGAAAGTGTTCTTGCCTCTACAACTGGAGTGGGCGGAGTAACTGGGTGGAGTGGCTTGAGTAACTGTGAAAAGTGTTAAAAAGCTTAATATTTTAAAAAGTATAAATAGTAGTAAAAAAGTTCCATCATTCGCTGAAAGAGCTGAACATTTTTTTCAAAAGTAATTTTTTTTTTCAAAAATGAATTTTTTTTAATCAAAAATGATTTTTTTTTCTTCAAAAATGATTTTTTTTTCAAAGGTAATTTTTTTTTTCAAAAATGAATTTTTTTATTTCAAAAATAATTTTTTTTTCGAAATTATTTTTTTTTAAAGTAATTTTTTTTCAAAAATAATTTTTTTTTTTTCAAAAATATTTTTTTTTTCAAATATATTTTTTTTTTCAAAAATATATTTTTTTTTAAAAGTAATTTTTTTTTCAAAAATATTTTTTTTTTTTCAAAAATATTTTTTTTTTCAAAAGTAATTTTTTTTTTCAAAGGTAATTTTTTTTTTCAAAAATGAATTTTTTTATTTGAAAAATAATTTTTTTTTCGAAATTATTATTTTTTTTAAAGTAATTTTTTTTTCAAAAATAATTTTTTTTTTTCAAAAATATTTTTTTTTTTCAAATATATTTTTTTTTCAAAAATAATTTTTTTTTTTAAAAGTAATTTTTTTTTTCAAAAATATTTTTTTTTTCAAAAATAATTTTTTTTTTTTCAAAAATATTTTTTTTTTTTTCAAAAATGATTTTTTTTTTTTCAAAAATTATTTTTTTACTTTTTTCAAAAAATTTTTTTTTTTTTCAAAAATATTTTTTTTTTTTACATGGGGCGGTCATAATGTTTTGGCTGATCATGGGGTGGTCATAATGTTTTGGCTGATCATGGGGTTGTCAGCTTTTGTCACTTCCCACTCTAGTTTTGAACATTTCGCCATTCATTCCTATGGGACCAATTTCGCCGCAAAAACGTCATTTCGTGGACCATTCGGCAAAACATTCCACAAAGTAATAACACACCAATCGGGAACAATCCGCTCGTTTCGGTATATTATTTGTCTCTGTAGTGTGAAAACTGTGGGAGGAGTCTACAAGCATTATCAAGTCTAGCAGATGAAGTCACATGCATTTGGGGTGTCTCAGCATCTTGTGTTTACAACCACTGTTTCCTAGCAACGCTCATGCCCTGTTTATGCTTCCCAAATACTACTTCATCAAAACTGCCCCATCAGAATTACCCCATCAAAACTGCCCCATCATATTCCTCTATTATAAATCAGTACATGGTGTGTCTGTCCCCTCCCCCGGGCTCTGTAATCAGCTGAGATGCTCCAGCCACCTCCCCCCTGTGTATAACAGAAGCTTTGGTAACCATGGCAACAAAACAAACACTAACAGTACACTCTGATTAATGGCTAAAATTTCCTGAAATGACCTCTAAACAAATGGCCGTATTTTAAAAACTATACATCCTACAGCGAAGATCTTTATATTGTGAGAATCACAAGACCCAGACCTAGATTTTGATGTATAGTATGTCTCTGAAATATTAAAAATGAAGGCACGGTCGCAGTTTAGAAATTGCCCTTCAAATTTGGAGGGGGCTAGAGTGTAGTTTCAATGAATGTCAATGGACGGCGTGAGTTGCAAACAAATGGTCATATTGTGAAAACTATCAGGACTATGGCTTAGCCGTGGACATGATTAGTGGCAGCAGGGATAGCTGAACGTTTTGATATAAGATTTGTGTAGGTGGGCTTGAAAATGAGGGAGTGGCGGCAGTTTAGAAATCATGTTCTGATTTTCCAGCTTTTGTCATCTCCCACTCTAGTTTCCCCATTCATTCCTATGGGACCAATTTCGCCGCAAAAACGACAATATTTCGTGAACCATTCGGCAAAACGTTCCACAAAGTAATAGCACACCATTCGGGAACAATCCGCACGTTTCGGTATATTACTTGTCTATGTAGTGTAAAAACTGTGGGAGGAGTTAGGGTGGTAAATTTGGCTATAATAATAAGAATAATATATATGTGAGATAACAGTAAGTGGTCTTGCTATGCAAGAACACTTAATAATATATATGTGAGATAACAGTAAGTGGTCTTGCTATGCAAGAACACTTAACTAATCCACAAGAGGGTAGCATAGGACGGTGGCATGGAGATTTGGAGACACTCAGTGATGAGGAATGGGAAAAAGCTCTGAAGAATTTATTTGGGGTACTCCTATCCTCCTTACAGTGCTTGACTCAGTTATTTATCATTCATAGAATACATTATACTCCTTTAAAGTTGCAGTCCTGGGGGAAAGCAATTACACCAAATTGTCCAAGGTGTAAAACTGATACAGGTACATTTATACATATGCTGTGGAGATGTCCTAAACTGCATCGCTACTGGGAGCATGTATTTGATACTTTAAATACTTTATGCAGTACACAGGTTCACTCTAAACCAAAAATAGCATTGTTAGGGATTGTACCAGAAGATACTCTCCCAGCTGAAATGCATGTGATGTGGCTGAGAACTATGTACATGGCTCGTAAACTTATATTACAAAAATGGATATCAAACTACCCACCAATGATAGATCAATGGATTAAAGTGATTAATTAAAGTGAGAATTGGACATATAAACATAGGAGGAGTCCTAAAAAAATTGTGAAAATCTGGCACTGGTGGCTAGTCTCTAACTTGTCTGAGCAGTCAGCTGAGTATACTGTGTTAAATGATGCTGAGTAAAGTTAATAATGAGTAGGGATGAGCCCGATGTTTGAGTCGAACATAAGTTCGACTCGAACATAAGTTCGACTCGAACATCGGGTGTTCAATTGTTCACTGAATAGCGAACAATTTGGGGTGTTCACGGCAAATTCGAAAGCCGCGGAATACCCTTTAAAAGTCTATGGGAGAAATCAAAAGTGCTAATTTTACAGGCTTATATGCATGGTATTGTCATAAAAAGTGTTTGGGGTCCTGAGTCCTGCCCCAACACAAAAAAAGTTTTAAAAACGCCCTTTTTTTGGGAGCAGTGATTTTAATAATGCTTAAAGTGAAACATTAAAAGTGAAATTTTCCTTTAAATTTCGTGCCTGGGGGGTGTCTATAGTATGCCTGTAACGGGGCGCATGTTTCCCGTGTTTACAACAGTCCCTGCACAAAATGACATTTCCAAAGGAAAAAGTCATTTAAAAGTACTCGCGGCTATAATGAATTGTTGGCCCAGGCAATACACATAAAAGACATTGAACAAAACGGCATGGGATTCCCCCACAGTCCATTACCAGGCCCTTTAAGTCTGGTATGAATATTAAGGAAAACCCCGAACCAAAATTTAAACAAAAAAATTGCGTGGGGATCCCCCCAAATTTCATACCAGGCCCTTCAGGTCTTGTATGTATATTAAGAAGAACCCCTCGCCAAAATTAAAAAAAAATGGTGTGGGGGTCCCCCTCAAAATCCATACCAGACCCTTCAGGTCTGGTATGGACTTTAAAGGGAAACCCGCGCCAAAATTAAAAAAAAATGGTGTGGGGGTCCCCCCAAAAATCCATACCAGACCCTTATCCTAGCACGCAATCTGGCAGGCTGCAGTAAAAGAGGGGGGACGAGAGAGCGCCCTCCCTTCTGAACCATACCAGGCCACATGCCCTCAACATGGGGAGGGTTCTATGGGGCAGCCCCCCAAAGCACTGTGTCCCCATGTTGATGGGGACAAGGGCATCATCCCCATAATCCTTGCCCGGTGGTTGTGGGGGTCTGCAGGTGGGGGGGCGTATCGGAATCTGGAAGCCCCCTTTAACAAGGGGACCCCCAGATCCGAACCTCCCCCCCTGCCATTTCACAAAAAAAGTGTGAAAATGGTAAAAATGACATGACACAGCTTGGGGACAAGTCCTTTATTAAAGAATAAAAAAATTAAAATGTCCCACAAAATCCATTCATCTTTTTCTTCTCTCACTCCGACGGACCGAAAAAGAAAAAAAAAAGCCTCACGCTGCCACCGATCCGCCTCCATGGGAGACACCCGCCGTAATGACCATCCTCTCAGGTGACAGTTCTTTTATAACTGAGGTCGGGGCCACACGGTGACGTGTATATAGGATAATAATAATATAATAAAGGACTTGTCCCCAAGCCGTGTCATGTCATTTTTACCATTTTCACACCTTTTTTGTGAAATGATAGGGGTACATTTGTACCCCATTACTATTTCACACAGGGGGAGGCCGGGATTTGGGGTCCCCTTGTTAAAGGGGGCTTCCAGATTCTGTTAAGCCCTCCGTCCGCAGACTCCCACAACCACTGGGCAAGGGTTGTGGGAATGAGGCTACCCCATAGCACCCTCCCCATGTTTAGGGCATGTGGCCTGGTACGGTTCAGGAGGGGGGGGCTCTCTCTCATCCCCCTTCTTTTCCTGCGGCCTGCCAGGTTGCGTGCTCAGATAAGGGTCTGGTATGGATTTTTGGGGGGACCCCCACGCCATTTTTTTTTAAATCTAGGTGCGGGGTTACCCCTAAAATCCATACCAGACCTGAAGGGTCTGGTGTGGATTTTGAGGGGGACCCCATGCCATTTTTTTTTAAATTTTGGTGTGGGGTTCCCCTGAATATCCATACCAGACCTGAAGGACCTGGTATGGAATTTGGGGGACCCCCACGCAATTTTTTTTTTAATTTTGGTTCAGGGTTCCCCTTAATATTCATACCAGACCCAAAGAGCCTGGTAATGGACTGTGGGGGAATACCATGCCATTTTTTTCAATGACTTTTATGTGTATTGTTGGGACCGACAATTCATTATAGCCACAAGTACTTTTAAATGACTTTTTTTCCTTTAGAAATGTCATTTTGTGCAGGGACTGTTAAAAACACGGGAAACATGCGCCACTTTACAGGCATACTATAGACACCCCCCCAGGTACGAAATTTAAAGGAATATTTCACTTTTATTGTTTCACTTTAAGCATTATTAAAATCACTGCTCCCGAAAAAATTGCAGTTTTTAAAACTTTACTTTGCATTGATACATGTCCCCTGGGGCAGGACCCAGGTCCCCAAACACTTTTTATGACAATAACTTGCATATAAGCCTTTAAAATTAGCACTTTTAATTATTCATGTTCGTGTCCCATAGACGTTAACGGTGTTTGCACGGTCGAAGACATTTTTTGCCTGTTCGCATGTTCTGCTGCGAACTGAACCGGGGGTGTTCGGCTCATCCCTAATAATGAGACAGACTTGTGAAGGAGGATAACTGCATATGTGTATATGTATCATAAGGGTGTAATAATTTGATGGGAGGGGTTCAGAATAATGGTTGAAGTATAGTCTGGTGAGTGCAAATATTGGAAATTAAATTTTTTATATTGGATGGAAATGTTTTATATATTTTTGTATTGGTGTTGTATAATGAAAAATTTATAAAAACTGTTTGATTAAAAAAAGAAGGTGGTTGGTAATAATTTTAGAGATAATTTTTAGGTCAAAATTTAATAATAATAATTATTATAATAATAATTATCACCCATTTTTGGGTGATACAAGATCGTTTTTGGGATCGTGATAATGATTGCTTCTAGCATCTTTTTAGTGAAGTTATTATTTTTAGTTACTTGATTAAAGACATCTGTTAAATAAGGAGCTAGTATATCAATAAAAGCTTTGTAGTATTCACTCGATAAAAAATCTGCTCCTGGGGTCTTGTGAAGAGTTAAAGAGCAGATAACTTTACATATCTCTTCAACAGAAATTGGTAAATTACTTCTTTGTAATGTGTTATACACATTACACCGAAGGTAGACAGATCTTATTTAGAAACGGTGTTATTTCAGATGGAAGGGGTTGATAAGTGACTTTATCATTTTCTAAGTTATAAAGGAGTTTGTGATATTCTGCAAAAGTATTCGCTATTTCTTGTGGGTTATAGAATATCTTGCCTGATTTAGGGTGGATCAATTGTTGTATTTTATATCTATTTTGTCTTTGGCGTAATTGGAATGCTAAAAGTTTCCCTGCTCTATTGTCTTGAGAGTAATGGTTCAGTTTCAGTTTTTTAAGGTATTTATCGTGCTTAAAAATTAGGATTGCTCTCAATTCGCTTCTTGCAGTGTTTAATTGTTATAGTAGGTGTGTGTTATTAGGGGAGGTTTTGTGATTTTTCTCAAGTTCGGATATTGAATGCAGTAGGTCACTAATCGCTCGTAATTTTTGTTTTTTCTCTTTACAAGCTAATTGTATCAAAATTCCTCTAATGTACGCTTTATGTGTGCACTGTGCACCAAAGGTTAGTAGTGGAGGTAGAAGATATATCGTTAATTGTAAAGAATTCTTTCAATCTTTCCTTTAACACAGACAGATGCTTCTCCTGCGAAAGAATGAATGTGTTATTTCTTCAGAGTGAAGTATTGGCTGGTAAATGGTTAATTTCTATATTGCTCGAGATCGGTGCATGATCTGACCAAGAGATATTATAAATTTGTGCATCAGTTACCTTCTGCAGAAGAACTCTGTCCATGATAAAGAAGTCAATACGAGTGTAAGACTTATGTACATTGGAAAAAAAAGTAAAATCTTTTTCAGATGAGTGAAGACATGTCCAGGGATTTAAAGGGTCCTGCTGTGAAAAAAAATTACATAAACCATTTCTTACAGAATGAGTTCCTTTAGGCTCCATGCACACTAGGAGCAGAAAAAACGTCAACGTTTTTAGCTAAAAACGTGACATAAAAGACACCAATTGAAAGCATATTGTACAAAGTTTAGGCGAGTCTATGAGAGTTTAAGAGCATTTCATTTATAGGTGTTTTTTGCACTACACGCCCCTCTGCAAAAGCCAGGAAATGATATACAGTGACAACACACCTTTCAAAAACATTGAAGAATCAACGTTTTTAAGTCCAGTGTGCATGAAACCTTAGAGGTGTCTATATTTGAGGCCATTGGGACGTTAAAATCCCCACAGATAACAAGGTTACCTTTTTGCATTCTTCTTATCTTCTTAGGCTCCATGCACACTGGACTTTAAAAACATTGATTCTACAGGCGTTTAAGTTTTTTTTTCTCCTGCCTCTAGAAGCACTTCTATTGTGTTCTATGTGTCTTTGCACATTATGTCTATTACAGGCGTTTTCTGTCAGGGACGTTCAGAGGCAGGAAAAAAAGCCCTTCTCTATCAAGTTTTATGGAGTTTAGGAGTTGTACAGGAGCTGTAAAAAACGTCAGTCTCTCCTAAACTCCTCTTATCTCTTCTGAACGAAAAGTGTGTTGTCACTGTACATCATTTGCTGGCTTTTGCAGAGGGACGTGTAGTGCAAAAAATGCCTATAAACTAAATGCTCTTAAACCCTCATAGACTTGCCTAAACTCTGTACAATATGCTTTCAATTTGCGTCTTTTATGCCACGTTTTTAAGCTAAAAATGTTGACGTTTTTTCTTAGCTCTTAGTGTACATGGAGCCTCAATAATTTTCTTGAGAAATTGCATAGGTTGTTTGTTAGGAGCATATAAATTAGCAATGGTTAATATTGTGTTGTTAATATTGGCGACAATTATTACAAATCTTCCTTGGGGTCTGTCTTGGAGTCCAGCAGCTGGAAAGTGACCGAGTCTTTTATAATTGTAATAACCCCTCTTTTTTTCTTAAAGTAGTTAGAGAAGTATATACAGTGCCTTGCAAAAGTATTCACCCCCCTTGGCATTTTTCGTGTTTTGTTGCCTCACAACCTGGAATTAACATGGATTGTTTGAGGGTTTGCATCATTTAATTTACAGAACACGTCCACAACTTTGAAGATTTTTTTTTATTGTGAAGCAAACAACAAATAGGACAAAATAACAGAAAAAGTCAATGTGCATAACTATTCACCCCCCTTAAGTCAATACTTTGTAGAGCCACCTTTTCGGCTATCACAGCTCCAAGTCACTTTGGATAAGTCTCTATGAGCTTGCCACATCTTACCACTGGGATTTTTGCCCATTCCTCCTTGTAAAACTGCTCCAGCTCCTTCAAGTTGGATGGTTTGCGCTTGTAAACAGTAATCTTTAAGTCTGACCACAGATTTTCTATTGGATTGAGGTCTGGCCTTTGACTAGGCCATTCCAATGCATTTACATGTTTCCCCTTAAACCACTCAAGCGTTTTTTTAGCAGTGTGTTTGGGGTCATTGTCCTGCTGGAAGGTGAACCTCCGTCCTAGCCTCAAATCACACACAGAGTGGTACAGGTTTTGCTTCCTTCAACTCTGACCAGTTTCCCAGTCCTGACTGCTGAAAAACATCCCCACAGCATGATGCTGCCACCACCATGTTTCACTGTGAGGATGTTGTTCTTTAGGTGATGTGATGTGTTGGGTTTGCTCCAGACATAGCGTTTCCTTTGATGGCCAAAAAGTTAAATTTTAGTCTCATCAGACCAGAGCACCTTCCTCCATACATTTTGGGAGTCTCCCACATGCCTTTTCTCAAACTCAAAACATGCCATTTTGTTTTTTGCTAAAAGTAATGACTTTCTTCTGGCCACTCTGCCATAAAGCCCAACTCTATGGAGCGTACGGCTTATTGTTGTCCTATGTACAGATACTCCAGTCTCTGCTGTGGAACTCTGCAGCTCCTCCAGGGTTACCTTAGGTCTCTGTGCTGCCTCTCTGATTAATGCCCTCCTTGCCCGGTTCGTGAGTTTTTGTGTGCGGCCATCTCTTGGCAGGTTTGCTGTTGTGCCATGTTCTTTCCATTTGGTTATGATAGATTTGATGGTGCTCCTAGGGATCATCAAAGATTTGGATATTTTTTAACCTAACCCTGTACTTCTCAACAACATTGCCCCTTACTTGTTTGGAGAGTTCAATAGTCTTTATGGCAGTGTTTGGTTAGTGGTGCCTCGTGCCTAGGTATTGCAGCCTCTGGGGCCTTTCAAAAAGGTGTGTATATGTAATGACAGATCATGTGACACTTAGATTGCATACAGGTGGACATCATTTCACTAATTATATGACTTCTGAAGGTAACTGGTTGCAACAGAGCTTTTTATGTGCTTCATAACAAAGGGGGTTAATACATATGCACATGCCAAGTATCAGTTTTTAATTTCTGAAAAATAGTTTTATGTATATAATTTTCTAATTTTTCTTCACCAACTTAGACTATTGTGTTCTGATCCATCACATATAATTCAGATTAAAGAAACATTGAACCAAAGGTTGTAATGTAACAAAATAGGTAAAAAGCCAAGGGGGGATGAATACTTTTGCAAGGCACTGTATGTGGAAATTTGTGATGGGAGAATTGAGGAGGGTTGTCACTAGTGAAATGGGACTCCTGAATACATAGAATGTTGCTGTTGAATTTCAGTGCATCGTTCCAGAGGTTTTTCCTTTTATAAGGGCTGTTGAGCCCCTTCACTTTAAGCGATAACATCTTAAGTTGCGCCATGTTGGTAAAAGGTTATGAACAAATAAAACTTTTTGTTTAAGTAACCAATATATCATTTGTCATTATGGATTTTGGTATTTCTGCAGCTTCCAAAAACAAAAAAAAAGGGGGGGGGGGGGTGAAAACTGATAACAGATGAAATGAGAAGAGTTTCGTACAACTCTTTGATGCAGTAACTTCTGCACTGTTACTAAGGGAGTATGTAAATATGTAAAATGAAATGAGCCAGCAACACACAAAAGCTTCAGAGGCTTAAGTGAACCGAAGGATTCATTCTTTTTCAACTGGTATCAGGGAACAGGAGTTACCCTTTAGTCAGGCTGGAGTATTGTGCCATTGTTGGGTGATCTTTCCTGATGGATATTTATCCATGACATTAGCTTCATCCTCAGGTAGAAGACCCCAGGATTTAAGAAACTTAAGGCCATCATTGATTGAATATATTGTGTAAGAAGTGTTATTTCTGTCAATCATTAGTTTAGTAGGAAATCCCCATTTATACTGTATATGATCTTGTGATTGCGTAAAATCTTGGTGATGGAGTTTAGGTTCCTGCATGCCATTATGGTAGCTTGAGAGAAGTCTGAGAAAAGTACAACAGTCGCATATGGGTCTGGGAGTGGAGAGTTTTGGACGAGCAAATTGCATTATGAAAACCAAAAAGACAATCAGCGCAAACACAATATAAGAAAATAAAATAAGAATGCAAGCTGGACACTAAAGGCAATCACAAATACCCAGCAAAAAACAATAAAACAAGGATAAGTGCAGCGCATAAAAAATAATAAAACAATAAAAATTATATGTAAATCATATGGAGAAAAAAGAGTCCAATCCGGGTGAAAAACCAACAATCACCAGGCAGAAAAAATGACGACAGAATCCCTCGTGAGGAAAAAAAGGAGAATCTTCCCAATGTTGTGTGACTATTCCTTCACCGATAGGGGTCAAATACGCTTACCAGAGTTGATGGACCCCCTATCACAAAAGGTCAGAAGTGCATATACACCCCAGGGGTGAAAAGAGAATCCCATACGAGCGGTCATCAATCCCAATCCGTGGGGCTCTGGTCCGGCAGTGTGAACCAATGGCATAGGAGAAGACCTCCACTCAAGGTGTCAAGGATACCAAAACAAGTCCAAGAAGACAGAGGGAATATCTAAGTGTACTCCGTTTATTGTAGTAAAGTTAAAACATACAGCGCTGACAAGAGCAGTGTTAAAATATGCAATGCTGTGATTGCCAGATCAACAGCATAGAGGTGGCAGCGGGTGACGTCCGTATAGTAAGTGCCACCCCCCCCGGGTGACGTCCGTATAGTAGGCTCCGCCCCCGGGTGATGTCTGTATAGTAAGCTCCGCCCCCCGGTGACGTCCGTATAGTAAGCTCTACTATACGGACGTCACCCGCTGCCACCTCTATGCTGTTGATCTGGCGATCACAGCATTGCATATTTTAACACTGCGCTTGTCAGCAATGTATGTTTTAACTTTACTGCAATAAATGGTGTAAACCGTGTATACGAAATATCCCCTCTGTCTTCCTGGACTTGTTTTGGTATCCTTGACACCTTGAGTGAAGGTCTTCTCCTATACTATTGGTTCACACTGCCGGACCAGAGGATTGGGATTGATGACCGCTCATATGGGTTTCTCTTTTCACCCCTGGGGTGTATATGCACTTCTGACTTTCTGTGATAGGGGGTCCATCAACTCCGGTAAGCGTATTTGACCTCTATTGGTGAAGGAATAGTCACACAACATTGGGAAGATTCGCCTTTTTTTCCTCACGAGGGATTCTGTCGTCGTTTTTTCTGCCTGGTGATTGCTGGTTTTTCACCCGGATTGGACTCTTTTTTCTCCATATGATTTACTTATAATTTTTATTGTTATATTATTTTTTATAAGCTGCACTTATCCTTGTTTTATTGAGCAAATTGCATTAATTGTTCTTTTGTGTGATAATAGTGAATTCTTGCAATAACGTCACGAGGCAGACTCTCTGATATATGAGACGGCTTTGGGAGCCTGTGAGCTCTATCAATTAATAATTCCTGTTGCAATGTAGATGGCAATAGGTCTAAGGCCATTTGGCATAAGAATTGCTTTCAATCTGCATTTTTGCCTTTTTTTGGGATGCCACGGAATTTAATATTATTACATCTAGCCCTGTATTCTTGGTCTGCGACCTTTAACTTTAGTTGTTTGAGTTCCTCTTCTAGTTCAAAGTGAGCGTCCACTAATTTATTTTGCACCTCAGAAAAGTCTCCCATTTTATCTTCAACACATTCCACTTTCTCTCCTAATGATTCTAACTCCATTTTAGATTTCTGAATGAATTCTCTCACATCATGTTGTATTGCCGCTTTAAATGACAATAGCATTTCTTTTAAGTCGTGTCAATGACTGGCTGACCTGAGGTAGGAAAAGCATGCAGTTTATCCCCATGGGGATTTTCTACCGTCACTTGTTCAGTGTCATTGTAAGTTTCACTTGCATGCTCCTCTGTTGAAGAAATTCTTATTTTTTTGTCTGACAGGGCTGTTAGACCCTTCATTTTTATTGTATTGTACCTCATGTTCTTTCCTCTCATCTCCTGTACAGGCAGCCCGCCTGTCATTGCACTTGTGTGAGGACGATCCGGCGTCATCTTGTTTTTTCTGATTCCTGGCCGGGACATTTAGTTTAGTCAGTTTATGGGGCCCCTTCTGGGACTTATGTTTCCTCCATTCCTCCTCATGTTCCTCAGTTCCCCAGGAGGCTGTGGGTACTTTTGGGTCCAATTTTGGTAGCTTTTAGCCACTATAAGAAGCCTCTGAAAACAGAGCTCAGTTAGAATGCAGCCATCAAGCTCTGCCACCGGCCACGCCCCTCTCGATCGTTGCAATCTTTGTCACGCAGTATTTGTGCAGCAGTTTTGCAAACACAATTTTTTGGGGAAAAATACACTTTTATGAATAAAAAATACATATATATACATATATATATATATATATATATATATATATATATATATATATATATATATATATATATATATACCCCAATTTTTTTGTAAAATGTGAGAAATGATGTTACGCTAAATAAGTGCCTAACATGCTTTAAAATTGCGCACGCTCGTGTAATAGCAACTAACTATGGAACTTAAAAATCTCCATAAAACGCCTTTACAGGTTACCTGTTTAAAGCTACAGAGGTCTAGCACTAGAATTATTGCTTTTGCCCTAACGTTTGCGGTGATACCTCACATGTGTGGTGAAAATACCATTTACATATGTGTGCTGGTCTTCTGTATGTGTTCACTTCTGCGCACAAGCACGGAAGGATGGGGTGCTTTAACCACTTCAGTCCCGGAAGATTTGGCTGCTCAATGATCAGGTCATCTTTTGCGATACGGCACTGCGTTAACAATTATGTGGTCGTGCGACACTGTACCCAAACAAAATTTGCTTCCTTTTTTCCCACAAATAGAGCTTTATTTTGGTGGTATTTGATCATCTCTGCATTTTTTTTTTTTCTTTTGCGTCGATAATTATGTGGTCGTGCGACACTGTACCCAAACAAAATTTGCTTCCTTTTTTCCCACAAATAGAGCTTTCTTTTGGTGGTATTTGATCATCTCTGCATTTTTTTTTTTTTTTGCGCTATATACAAAAATAAGCGACAATTTTGAAAAAAATACAATATTTTGTACTTTTTGCTATAATATATATCCCCAATTTTTTTTAAAAAAGGACATTTTTTCCTCAGTTTAGGCCGATATGTATTCTTCTACATATTTTTGGTAATAAAAATCATAATAAGCGTATATTGATTGGTTTGCGCCAAAGTTATAGCGTATACAAAATAGGGGAAAGATTTATGACATTTTTATTATTATTATTTTTTTTTTTTACTAGTAATGGCAGTGATCAGCAATTTTTATCGGGACTGCGACATTATGGCGCACAGATAGGACACTTTTGACACATTTTTGGGACCATTGACATTTATACAGAGATCAGTGCTAAAAAAAATGCACTGATTACTGTGTAAATGTCACTGGCAGGGACGGGGTTAACACTAGGGGGCAATCAAGGGGTTAACTGTGTTCCCTCATGTGTTCTAACTGTAGGGGGATGGGACTGACTAGAGGAGATGACAGATCTTTTTAATAGCTAGTAGTAACACACGATCTGTCTCTCCTCACAGAACAGGGATGTGTGTCTGTCCTGGCTCTCATGCCTGCGATCGCGCGTGGCCAGTGGTCATCATGACCGTCGGCCATGCGCTTCGGCACTCCCGCAGTTCAGCGGGCCTGCTATCCCTGCTTAAAGGGCTGATGTACAGCTATGACGGTTTGCGGGAACGTGCTGACCTGTCGCCGTATAAAGACGGCGGCTGGTTGGCAAACGGTTAAAATCCTTTTTTTTTTTTTTTTTTTTTTTTTTACTTTTTTTTTACACTGTCCCTTTAATTTTTTTTCTATCACTTTTATTTCTGTTACAAGGAATGTAAACATCCCTTGTAATAGAAATAAGGACAACAGGTCCTCTTTATGGAGAGATCTGGGGTTTAAAAAAAAAATAGTTTACTTCCAGCCTGGACCAGAAGTGACACCATAACATTGCTCCAGTCCTCCAAGGCTATAGAGGCGATCAAAGGGGATCTACTCTTTGATCGCCTCTGGGATGTGCTGGCCACACCATTGGATCGTTTCTCAGCTGATCCGGCGGAAACAGTCAGCCCCAGAAACACCAGTTAGTGGCTTCTGAAAGCATTCCAGCGGCTTATGAGCCGATTGGAACACTGTCATGAGAAAGCCAGCCGCCAAAAAAACAATATCTGGGTTATGGCTGATATCTTCAGCCATAATCCCGGTAAACCACTTCAAAGCCACAGCATATATATACATATGCAGAGGGGGCCTGAGCATTAGGGGCACACTGGCGCTGGCCCCCTGTCCATGCGTCCAGTCCCCTGATCTACATGCAGGGCACCGGACTCATGGATTCAAATCGGGGGTGTTTTTTTTAAGCATGTGATTAGAGCCAGAGGCTCTAATAGGCTTCAAAAAGGATGGGTTCGGGGCGCAGAGCACTGCACTCGGAGACCACCAAGTTGTGTGGCAATAGCGAATGTATATTCGCTATTGTAACACTGATTCTCCTCCTAGCCAATCAGGAAGTGGGTCATGAGACCCGTTAACCGATTGGCCGAAAGGAGATCCAATCTGATTGACCACCAGGAGGAGGAGGGAAGAGACGCGGGGGAAGCGCCCGGAGAGAAACCGATGTCGTCTGCCACCTGGAGCACTGCCAGCGAAATGGGGTAGGTGCGAGGCCCTGACCTATTGACTGACTCACCTGGGGGGGTGCCGCGGCCGGGGTGGGTAATGGGTACCGTTGTAACCTGACCCTACCAACTGGGGGGTAGTGGCAGCGGGTGGATCGTTTGCCGGCCCCCCAAAAAACTGTATATATGTATATATGTATTGCAGTCTTTAAGTAATCCCTCATAACCCTGCCATTATAAACTGCCTCCTAAAAATGCCACTTTCCTGTAAGTTTTTCTGGCCTACCAGTTTCCATGTTTTCTAAATTACTCACACAAAACAAGCACGCATTACTATTGAGTTCTGAGGTGAAATGGAGCTCATGATGAGAGAAGGGGGAAGGGGGGAGGGGCTCACAGAAGACTGAGACACCAGGAACTGTCAGTTTCTCAGAAGACTTAAAGTGATTGTAAAGTCTCAATTTTTTTTTTAAATAACAATCATGATATACTTACCTGCCCTGTGCAGTGGTTTTGCACAGAGCAGCCCGGATCCTCCTCTTCTCGGGTCCCTCTTCGCTGCTCCTGGCCCTTCCTTTCTAGAGTGCCCCCACAGTCAGCAGCTTCCTATGGGAGCACCGGAGCCAAGTCACAGCCCAAGTCACAGTCCATCCAGACACGGAGCCCTGACCTGGCCCTGCCCCCTCTCTCCCCTGATTGGCTGATTGACTTTGATTGACAGCCACATGAGCCAATGGCGCTGCTGCTTTGTCTCAGCCAATCAGGAGGAGTGTCCCAGACAGCTTAGACATTTGTGGACATCGCTGGAGAGAGAAGGGGCTCAGGTAAGTAATTAGGGGGGTGCTGGGGTGGCTGCTACATACATAAGGTTTTTTATCTTAATGCATAGAATGCATTGATAAAAAAAAAAACCTTCTGCCTTTACAACTCCTTTAACCACTTAGGGACCGCCTCACGCCGATGTACATCAGCAAGGAGGCACGGGCAGGCAGAATCACGTTCATGTACGTGATCTGCCTCCCGCGGGTGGGGGGTCCTATCGGTGCCCGAGGCGGTCCGCTTTTGGCCCCCCCTCGCGATCACCGCTGGCCAATCAGATCATTCCTCTGCTGCTGTATGCTAAACAGCAGCAAAGGAAATGATGTCATCTCTCCTCGGCTCGGCATTTTCCGTTCCGGCGCCGAGGAGAGAAGACTTCAATGTGAGTGCACCAAACACACACACACACAGTAGAACATGCCAGGCACACAAAACACCCTCCTTTACCCCCCGATCCCCCCCGATCACCCCCTAATCACCCCTCCTCCCCCCCGTCACACTGACACCAAGCAGTTTGTTTTTTTCTGATTACTGCATGGTGTCAGTTTGTGACAGTTAGTGTGTTAGGGCAGTTAGGGTTAGCCCCCTTTAGGTCTAGGGTACCCCCCTAACCCCCCCTAATAAAGTTTTAACCCCTTGTTCACCCCCTGTCGCCAGTGTCGCTAAGCGATCATTTTTCTGATCGCTGTATTAGTGTCGCTGGTGACGCTAGTTAGGGAGGTAAATATTTAGGCGTTTTATAGTGACAGGGACCCCCATATACTACCTAATAAATGTTTTAACCCCTTGATTGCCCCCTAGTTAACCCTTTCACCACTGATCACCGTATAACTGTTACGGGTGACGCTGGTTAGTTCGTTTATTTTTTATAGTGTCAGGGCACCCGCCGTTTATTACCGAATAAAGGTTTAGCCCCCTGATCGCCCGGCGGTGATATGCGTCGCCCCAGGCAGCGTCAGATTAGCGCCAGTACCGCTAACACCCACGCACGCAGCATACACTTCCCTTAGTGGTATAGTATCTTTACGGATCAATTACTGATCCGATCAGATCTATACTAGCGTCCCCAGCAGTTTTGGGTTCCCAAAAACGCAGTGTTAGCGGGATCAGCCCAGATACCTGCTAGCACCTGCGTTTTGCCCCTCCGCCCGGCCCAGCCCAGCCCACCCAAGTGCAGTATCAATCGATCACTGTCACTTACAAAACACTAAACGCATAACTGCAGCGTTCGCAGAGTCAGGCCTGATCCCTGCGATCGCTAACAGTTTTTTTGGTAGCATTTTGGTGAACTGGCAAGCACCAGCCCCAGGCAACGTCAGGTTAGCGCCAGTACCGCTAACACCCACGCACGCACCGTACACCTCCCTTAGTAGTATAGTATCTGAACGGATGAATATCTGATCCGATCAGATCTGTACTAGCATCCCCAGCAGTTCAGGGTTCCCAAAAACGCAGTGTTAGTGGGATCAGCCCAGATACCTGCTAGCACCTGCGTTTTGCCCCTCCGCCCGGCCCAGCCCACCCAAGTGCAGTATCGATCGATCACTGTCACTTACAAAACACTAAACACATAACTGCAGCGTTCGCAGAGTCAGGCCTGATCCCTGCGATTGCTAACAGTTTTTTTGGTAGCGTTTTGGTGAACTGGCAAGCACCAGCCCCAGGCAGCGTCAGGTTAGCGCCAGTACCGCTAACACCCACGCACGCACCATACACCTCCCTTAGTGGTATAGTATCTGAACGGATCAATATCTGATCCGATCAGATCTATACTAGCATCCCCAGCAGTTTAGGGTTCCCAAAAACGCAGTGTTAGCGGGATCAGCCCAGATACTTGCTAGCACCTGCGTTTTGCCCCTCCGCCTGGCCCAACCCACCCAAGTGCAGTATCGATCGATCACTGACACTTACAAAACACTAAACGCATAACTGCAGCGTTTGCAGAGTCAGGCCTGATCCCTGCGATCGCTAACAGTTTTTTTGGTAGCATTTTGGTGAACTGGCAAGCACCAGCGGCCTAGTACACCCCGGTCATAGTCAAACCAGCACTGCAGTAACACTTGGTGACGTGGCGAGTCCCATAAGCGCAGTTCAAGCTGGTGAGGTGGCAAGCACAAGTAGTGTCCCGCTGCCACCAAGAAGAAGACAAACACAGGCCCGTCGTGCCCATAATGCCCTTCCTGCTGCATTCGCCAATCCTAATTGGGAACCCACCACTTCTGCAGCGCCCGTACTTCTCCCATTCACATCCCCAACCAAATGCAGTCGGCTGCATGAGAGGCATTTTCTTTATGTCCTCCCGAGTACCCCTACCCAAGGAACCCCCCCAAAAAAGATGTTGTGTCTACAGCAAGCGCGGATATAGGCGTGACACACGCTATTATTATCCCTCCTGTCCTGACAATCCTGGTCTTTGCATTGGTGAATGTTTTGAATGCTACCATACACTAGTTGAGTATTAGCGTAGCGTACAGCATTGCACAGACTAGGCACACTTTCACAGGGTCTCCCAAGATGCCATAGCATTTTGAGAGACCCGAACCTTGAACCGGTTACAGTTATAAGTGTTAGTTACAAAAAAAAGTGTAAAAAAAAAAATATATATATATATATATATATATATATATATATATATATACATATATATATAAAATAAAATAAAATAGTTGTCATTTTATTGTTCTCTCTCTCTCTATTCTCTCTCTATTGTTCTGCTCTTTTTTACTCTATTCTATTCTGCAATGTTTTATTGTTATTATGTTTTATCATGTTTGCTTTTCAGGTATGCAATTTTTTATACTTTACCGTTTACCGTTTTTGTCTTCAGGTACGCCATTCACGACTTTCAGTGGTTATACCAGAATGATGCCTGCAGGTTTAGGTATCATCTTGGTATCATTCTTTTCAGCCAGCAGTCGGCTTTCATGTAAAAGCAATCCTAGCGGCTAATTAGCCTCTATACTGCTTTTACAAGCAGTGGGAGGGAATGCCCCCCCCACTGTCTTCCGTGTTTTTCTCTGGCTCTCCTGTCTCAACAGGGAACCTGAGAATGCAGCCGGTGATTTAGCCAGCTGATCATAGAGCTGATCAGAGACCAGAGTGGCTCCAAACCTCTCTATGGCCTAAGAAACTGGAAGCTATGAGCATTTCATGACTTAGATTTCGCCGGATGTAAAAAGCGCCATTGGGAAATTGGGAAAGCATTTTATCACACCGATCTTGGTGTGGTCAGATGCTTTGAGGGCAGAGGAGAGATCTAGGTCTAATAGACCCCAATTTTTTCAAAAAAGAGTACCTGTCACTACCTATTGCTATAATAGGGGATATTTACATTCCCGGAGATAACAATAAAAATGATTGGCGTCAAACGTAAACAGCAATTGCACCATGCATGTGAGGTGTCACCGCGAACGTCAGATCGAGGGCAGTAATTTTAGCAGTAGACCTCCTCTGTAAATCTAAAGTGGTAACCTGTAAAGGCTTTTAAAGGCTTTTAAAAATGTATTTAGTTTGTCGCCACTGCACGTTTGTGCGCAATTTTAAAGCATGTCATGTTTGGTATCCATGTACTCGGCCTAAGATCATCTTTTTTATTTCATCAAACATTTGGGCAATATAGTGTGTTTTAGTGCATTAAAATTTTAAAAAGTGTGTTTTTTCCCCAAAAAATGCGTTTGAAAAATCGCTGCGCAAATGCTGTGTGAAAAAAAAAAATGAAACACCCACCATTTTAATCTGTAGGGCATTTGCTTTAAAAAAATATATAATGTTTGGGGGTTCAAAGTAATTTTCTTGCAAAAAAAAAAATTTTTTTCATGTAAACAAAAAGTGTCAGAAAGGGCTTTGTCTTCAAGTGGTTAGAAGAGTGGGTGATGTGTGACATAAGCTTCTAAATGTTGTGCATAAAATGCCAGGCCAGTTCAAACCCCCCCAAATGACCCCATTTTGGAAAGTAAACACCCCAAGCTATTTGCTGAGAGTCATGTCGAGTCCATGGAATATTTTATATTGTGACACAAGTTGCAGGAAAGAGACAATTTTTTTTTTTTTTTTGCACAACGTTGTCACTAAATGATTTATTGCTCAAACATGTCATGGGAATATGTAAAAATTACACCCCAAAATACATTCTGTTGCTTCTCCTGAGTACGGGGATACCACATGTGTGAGACTTTTTGGGAGCCTAGCCGCGTACGGGACCCCGAAAACCAAGCACCGCCTTCAGGCTTTCTAAGGGCGTAAATTTTTGATTTCACTCTTCACTGCCTATCACCCCATTTTGGAAAGTAGACACCCCAAGCTATTTGCTGAGAGGTATAATGAGTATTTTGCAGACCTCACTTTTTGTCACAAAGTTTTGAAATTTGAAAAAAGAAAAAAAAATGTTTTTTCTTGTCTTTCTTCATTTTCAAAAACAAATGAGAGCTGCAAAATACTCACCATGCCTCTCAGCAAATAGCTTGGGGTGTCTACTTTCCAAAATGGGGTCATTTGGGGGGGTTTTGTGCCACCTGGGCATTCCATGGCCTCCGAAACTATGATAGGCAGTGAAGAGTGAAATCAAAAATTTACACCCTTAGAAATCCTGAAGGCGGTGATTGGTTTTCGGGGCCCTGTACGCAGCTAGGCTCCCAAAAAGTCCCACACATGTGGTATCCCCATACTCAGGAGAAGCAGCTAAATGTATTTTGGGGTGCAATTCCACATATGCACATGGCCTGTGTGAGCAATATATCATTTAGTGACAACTTTGTGCAAAAAAAAAAATTGTCACATTCCCGCAACTTGTGTCAAAATATAAAATATTCCATGGACTCAACATGCCTCTCAGCAAATAGCTTGGGGTGTCTACTTTCCAAAATGGGGTCATTTGAGGGGGTTTTGTGCCATCTGGGCATTTTATGGCCTTCAAAACTGTAATAGGTAGTGAGGAGTGAAATCAAAAATTTACGCCCTTAGAAATCCTGAAGGTGGTGATTGGTTGTTGGGGCCCCGTACGTGGCTAGGCTCCCAAAAAGTCCCACATATGTGGTATCCCCGTACTCAGGAGAAGCAGCTGAATGTATTTTGGGATGCAATTCCACATAGGCCCATGGCCTGTGTGAGCAATATATCATTTAGTGATAACTTTTTAGTGATAACTTTTTGTAAATTTTTTTTTTTTTTTGTCATTATTCAATCACTTGGGATAAAAAAATAAATATTCAGTGGGTTCAACATGCCTCTCAGCAATTTCCTTGGGGTGTCTACTTTCCAAAATGGGGTCATTTGGGGGGGGGGTTTGTACTGCCCTGCCATTTTAGCACCTCAAGAAATGAGATAGGCAGTCATAAACTAAAAGTTGTGTAAATTCCAGAAAATGTACCCTAGTTTGTAGATGCTATAACTTTTGCGCAAAACAATAAATATATGCTTATTGACATTTTTTTACCAAAGACATGTGGCCTTTTGGCCTAAATGTATGGCTAAATTGAGTTTATTGGATTTTTTTTATAACAAACAGTAGAAAATATCATTTTTTTTCAAAATTTTCGGTCTTTTTCCGTTTATAGCGCAAAAAATAATACGGCAGAGGTGATCAAATACCATCAAAAGAAAGCTCTATTTGTGGGAAGAAAAGGACGCAGATTTCGTTTGGGTACAGCATTGCATGACCGTGCAATTAGCAGTTAAAGCAACGCAGTGCCAAATTGGAAAAAGTCCTCTGGTCCTTAGGCAGCATAATGGTCCGGGGCTGAAGTGGTTAAGATAAATAGTTATTTTCAAGGGGGGAGGCTATTAGCAGGCACACAGCTCATGGGGTAAGAAGCCCAGACAAAAATAACACATATAAATAAAAAATGTCAATCAATAGCTTAATACAAGATAAAACAACAAAACCAGCTTTTGCTGCAATATTCAGCTTCAATGCAGAGAAATCCCTTGCAGTACTGCTAGATTACCTCTGTCTGATGGCCAGCATCATACAACCCACTTCTTCTGAGTCCCAGTAATCCTGGACAAGCCCCAGCCTGTGATCGTACGGTGAAGACTAATCACATCAGATCACTTTTACCTCTCACACTCAAGCCCCAGTTAAGAGGCTGGAACCAGGTCAACATCAGGTATTACACTGCTTGCTTTAAAAAAATATGTTTTATGATGTATTACTGATTACAGAGCTGCATTAAGATGTATCTTATTTAACTACCTAGAATTCGGGTTTTAAGCCTATTTGCACCTTAACTGCCCTTAACCAAGTTAACCTACAAAACCGAAGTAACATCTGAACAGCTGCTGAGCCATTACTTACTTCAGTGCCAGCAGTGAGGTATAACAATTCTGTCTAATTTCTTTGGAATAGTCATATTTCCACCTAGTCCCTTAACTGTCTGTCACTATAATACAGTATATACATAATTTAATGCTTATAGACAGCCACTAGGTGGCAATAAAGATTATATATTGAGCAATTTATTTTTTACAAAAGATTGTACATAATTTATGGTTCATATACAAATGCACCTTTATGTCTGATTTATTTAGGGCTGTTTATTTAACAGACCTTTAGTTTTACAGCGTTTTGGATTTACCTGACAAATACCATTTGAAATTAAATATCTAGTTAGGCATTTGACCTATACCAGCTTATCAATGTTCTTTTCAAACTAACATTCAAATTTGTGGCTCTGCTCTAGGCTGACAGGGTGCTCCACAAAACCAGCCATGTGGGCTCAAAGCCTCATCGGGATCTGTCTCCCTTCCCAACAATATCTGTAATTAAAAGAAATGAACTGCACTACCTCTACTTACTTATTCAACAAGCTTTATTTGCTTCAGAGTTACAACACTGAGCCAGACATTGGCTTCCCTCCTCAGTCATACAGCTATTCCCCAGGTACAGTAAAAAGTACTAAAAGTGTTACTAATCCCACAACAGTAAATTCAGTCTGTATATGCAGTAAAGCATGCATGTTATACTGACTCTGAAAACTAGGGGGTTAATCCTTCATATTGTGTAAAAAGGCTGTTTGATCCTGCATTCTGTGACTTCCTAATCCATCTGCTGATAATACAGAGCACTAGGATGCACTCTGCACATGCTCAGTTGGTGTGAATTGCTAGAGAGTTTTTTTTGTTTGTTTTTTGGGAGGGTGCATGTGATCAGCACAGGGCCAGACAGAGGATCAGGGGCCATGCAACCTCATAGGACAATCAGAGGAGAATGGAGACACAAAGGAGAGCAGCACCAATCTAAGTACAGCAATGTAAAAACATTTATTTCAATGTAGACAATTGGGAACTTACAAGATCATAGCTTTGTTAGCACATTGGAATATTAAGGAGGTTCATCCACTCATATGGGAAGGCGGCCGGCTCGCAGGTGGAGAGGCAGCTTGTGGTCTGTCTGACGCTGGTGGCTCCCATTGGTTCCAGACTCTCAGAACAGCTCTGGGGCGGCAAAACACGTCACTTCCAGTTGGAGAAGGAGTCGGGAGGAGCTGGAAGCGCTGGGAGCCATCAGCGTCAGACGGACCACCAGCTGCCTCTCCACCTGCAAGCCGACCGCCTTCCTATATGAGTGGATGAACCTCCTTAATACTCCAATGTGCTGACAAAGCTATGATCTTGTGAGTTCCCAATTGTCTACATTGAAATAAATGTTTTTACATTGCTGCACTTAGATTGGTACTGTTCTCCTTTGAGTCTTGTTTCCTGCAGAGCCCCTTCTAGCTTGTTACGAGCCGGCAGCCATCCTCAGTCAGGACACCTGAGACCACCACTACATTCTCGTGCTGCACATGAACTATCCTACATGGACTCCCTGTTTAAAGAGAGTATTTAATTACCCACACTCTTTCTGACCAGATGACAGAGCGCACGTGAGTTTGCAATTTTTCCTGTGTTTGAATCAGAGGAGAATGAAAACTCCTCCTAGCTTTAACCATAATACCTCCCAACTTTTTGAGATGGGTATGTAGGCATAGGACACACCCCACCACACCCCCTTAAAGGAGAGCTATGCAAAAAAGATTAGTAAAACCCACAAGTGCTTTTTTTTACCACTACTATTCTTTTTTATTGGCTTTTGAAATTTACAGATGCAGCAATTTAGAAATTGGATGAAAGGTTTAGCACTGGAAAGTACTTTTTGAAAGATAAATAGTGCATTTATATAGATCAGACCAAAATGAGGGACAAATGAAGAGGAAAGAGGGACAGAGGGACTTTGTTCCAAATCAGAGACAGTCCCTCAAAATTGGGGACAGTTGGGAACTAGGAACCAGTGACCAGACACTGATAGAAGTCACAAGACCGCTATAACTGCTGGTGAGAAAATGTATTTAGCAGTTTATATTTAGTAAAATAATTGCATTTCCATGTTCTGTTTACTGTGGGAGACCAGATATAATGAATCCAGGGTCCTGGGTTTAGTAACACATTAAATGTAAAAATCAGGAGCACCCAAAGCTATCTAGGCCATTAGAAGCATACCTGTATATCTGTGTTTTAGGGGCTTCTGCACACGTTTTAATGCAAATACAAGCATTACAAGAGTTAAGTATAGAAATTTACTGAAAAAATGGTAATTTACTGAAAATATGTACAATCAGAAGTGTTCTGTGCACGACTATTTATTATTATTATTGTTATTATTATATAGGATTTATATAATGCCAACGGTTTGTGCAGCACTTTACAACAGGAGGGCAGACAGTACAGTTACAATATAGTTCATATTGAGTTGCGCTAACACAATATTATTGCATAGTGAAACAAAATAAATTGTCAAAAATAACATAACAAAATTATAATGAATAAAGTCCACATGTGCTGAAGTAGAAGATTTTTGATTGGATATCATCAGCATCCACCACCATAAGTAAAGGATCCTCTGTGATATCACCACCAGTAAGTGCACAAATGGTTGCTTACCTGCTAATGTTGACCTCGTATTACAGGAGGTCAATCACGCTTTGGCTTAATACCCAGCCGGGGCCTTTAAACACCTATGGATCCTCCTAGGTGCCTACATCAATCCTCCTAGTAACGGTGTCATAGGGGCATCTCAGAACAAAAAGAGCTGCATGGTGTCCTCCAACATGAGACCGACCACCCAGAGCTCCGACTATTCTAACTGTCCTCCACAATCTACTCTGACACCAAGCCCCGCCTCCTCCAACAGTGATCAGCCGGGCTCGGTGTCGGAGTAGATCGTGCAGTTCCAGAAGTTACAGTATGTACCTATGTGCCAGGTGCAACCTGACATCACCAGCATGTAGGAGAGACCTGTGGGTAGAATTGTGGAGGTATTGTAATGTACTGTATATAGGAGCTTGGTATCATCAAGGTATTGATCCACAGCCCTGTTCCTGAAACCAGTTACTTATAGAGGATTTATGTGTGATATATATATATTACTCTGTCCACTAGAGTAGAGGTTAAAGTGGTTCTAAAGTCTAAACTTTTTTTACCTTGTTCCATTCTCTGTATTAAAGTAAAAAATTCCCCACTACCTGTCCTACCCCCCTCTATCCCTAAACACTAACCAGGCTTCAACAGACAAATATGATGGCAGCGTGCTAGGATGCACTGGCTGTGGGCTGAGAGTGCTCCTAGAGACAAGCAATTGTGCAGTGTCAGGCTCGGCAATGTGTGGCTGACAAGGAATGGAGGAGCAGGGAGGAGGAGCGGGAAATTGGTTGGAGCTGAGGAGCAGAAAGTCAGCAGGAGGCAGGCATTATGGAAGTTGTCTGCTGAGCTGATTGAGGCAGGAAGCAGGGAGCTGAGCTATGACGATGAAGGAGCTGGAGGGTGCTGAGTTGCTTCAAGAGCAGAAGCTGCACTGGCTGTGTGCCAATACGTAATTCCTGTACAGCTTTTAGAAAAACAGAGCTGCATAGCACCCTAGCTGCTTCATGAAAGTTTAAGCTCTGTTTTTGTCAATGCTCTGTTATCGATTGCCTTGTATGAACTAAAAATATGACTGTCATGTTGGATATAAGACCATGGGGCTTTATTTTTCAATTACTGTGCTATGCTGTATTGCTTGGAATAATGCTTGGGAAAAGTAAGCCAAAACTGCTTTATAGCAGATCGAAGATAACGGAGATCAAATTACAGGGTAATATATCTATTAAGGAAGATTCATGTGGAAGACCCAATGCCCCATTTGAGTATAGCAAATTGGGGCACCACAAATTGTTATATCTGGCAGACACAATAGAAAATGGTGGGAGAGGAAGCAGAATCGGGGATATTGCTCAGGTGTGTTGGTGAGGTTAGGGAGACAAGCACAAGTCCTCTTTTAAGTAATGCTAGATCTATACTTCCATAATTCCAATAGATGAACTGCGGTTGCAGATTGATATATGCAGTTTGGTCCAGAACTGCTGTGTCATGATAAAAATTGAGACTCTGTCATGCATTAGGGATGGGCCGAACACCCCCAGTTTGGTTCGCACCAGAGTATACCGAACAGGCAAAAAATTCGGCAGAACACACGAACACCGTTAAAGTCAATGGGACACGAACATGAAAAATCAAAAGTGCTCATTTTAAAGGCTTATGTGCAAGTTATTGTCATAAAAAGTGTTTGGGGACCCGGGTCTTGCCCCAGGGGACATGTATCAATGAAAATTTTTTTTTTAAAACGGCCGTTTTTTCGGGAGCAGTAATTTTTTTAATGCTTAAAGTGAAACAATTAAAATTAAATATTCCTTTAAATATCGTGCCTGGGGGGTGTCTATAGTATGCCTGTAAAGTCACGCATTTTTCCCGTGTTTAGAATAATACCACAGAAAAATGACATTGCTAAAGGAAAAATTGTCATTTAAAACTGATCGCGGCTGTAATGAATTGTCGGGTCTCGGCAATATAGATAAAACTCATAGAAAAAAAGAGCATGGGATCCCCCCCAGTCCATTACCAGGCCCTTTGGGTCTGGTATGAATATTAAGGGGAACCCCGAACCAAAATTTAAAAAAAAAAATTGCGTGGGGGTCTCCCTAAAATCCATACCAGGCCCTTCGGGTCTGATATGAAAATTAAGGGGAACCCTGCGCCAGATTTTTTTTAAAAATGGCGTAGGAGTCCCCCTCAAAATCCATATCAGACCCTTATCTGAGCACGCAACCTGGCAGGTCGCAGGAAAAGAGGGGGGTCCGAGAGAGTCCCCCCCTCCTGAACCATACCATACCAGGCCACATGCCCTCAACATGGGGAGGGTGCTTTGAGGTAGCCCCCCAAAGCACCTTGTCCCCATCCCCACAACCCTTGCCCGGGGGGTTGTGGGGGTATGCGGGCGGGGGCATATCGGAATCTGGAAGCCCCCTTTAACAAGGGGACACCCAGATCCCGGCCTCCCCCGTGTGAACTGGTAATGGACCTACCATTTCAGTAAAAAAAAGTGTCAAAATGGTAAAAAAGACAATAGCCGGTTTTTGACAATTCCTTTATTAATAATGTCTTCTTCTTTACCCCGCTTTTTCCTCCATTTTCTTCTGGTCTTCCTTCGGTTTTCTCCTTCTTCCTCCATCTTCTTTCTTCTTCCCCCGCTTCTTCCTCCATCTTCCTTTGCTTTTTCCTCAGGTCTTCTCCATCTTCCTCCGGCTTCTCCTTCCCTGCTTCTTCCTCCGGAAGATCCGCCTCAATGGGAGGCTCCCGCCGTGTGATGCTTCTGTGCTTGTGACATTTCTTATATAACTGAAGGCGGAGCCACCCGGTGACCCCACCCCCTCTGACGCCACAGGAACTTCCCTATGGCTTTCCAGTAGCGTCAGAGGGGGGTGGGTTCACCCGTTTCCGTAGTTCAGGAGGGGGGGCACTCTCACGTTCCCCCTCTTTTCCTGCGGCCTGCCAGGTTGCATGCTCAGATAAGGGTCTGGTATGGATTTTAGGGGGACCCCCACGCAATTTTTTTAAAAATTTTAGTTTGGGGTTCCCCCTTAATATTTATACCAGACCCAAAGGGTCAATGATTTTTATCTATATTGCTGAGACCCGACAATTCATTACAGCCGCGATCAGCTTTAAATGACAATTTTTCCTCTAGAAATGTCATTTCGCTGTGATACTGTTCTAAACACAGCAAAATTGCGCCACTTTACAGGCATACTATAGACACCCCACAGGCACGATATTTAAAGGAATATTTCATTTTTATTGTTTCACTTTAAGCATTAAAAAAAATCACTGCTCCCGAAAAAACGGCCGTTTTTAAAAAAAAAAAATTTTTTTGATACATGTCCCCTGGGGCAGGACCCGGGTCCCCAAACACTTTTTATGACAATAACTTGCATATAAGCCTTTAAAATTAACACTTTTGATTTTTCATGTTAATGTCCCATTGACTATAACGGTGTTCCGGCGGCTTTCGCATTTGCCCGAACACCGCATACAGAACATCCAAACAACCAAAGTTCGGCCCGAACTTATGCTCGGGCTGAACTGTTCGCCCATCCCTATCATGCATATCTTTGCCGAACTTTTTATCGTCATGATAAGAACATCATGATAGGACTCAGAAAAGCGAAGGAGCAGGGGTGACCCCGCCCCCTTGTAACATCACCGACTGGGGCATGCTGGGTCAATGACATTACAAGGGGGCGGTGTCATCCGTTGACGTCATCGGGTGACTCCACCCTTTGCTATTTAAAAAATGTCAGACGGAGGAGCAGGCAGTAGGCAGGGAGCCTTCGACGAGGCCAGAGTGTTTTCTTTTTCGGGTGATTGATGATGAATCTGCATTGGGGGGCATTGTTTTTTTATTTTTTAATAAAGGAATTGTCAAGTGGGTAGGCCATACTCCTTTACATAGGGGAGGGCCGGGATCTAGGGGCCCCTTGTTAATGGGTTCCGGACCAGCCGCCGCAGTTATACTGCGGCAGGTTGGCCCGGCTGCACGAATCATCGTAGCTATATGGTGATCGGTCCTGGCGAATTAAATACTTCCCCTGCATGTGTAAGTGTAAACACAGCAGGGGAATTGATGTCATCTCCCCTCGTGGAACTCTTTTCCATTCCAGAGAGAGGAGAGAGAACATCTCAAAGCAAGTGCACCAACACTACACTGACACCAGTTTACGTAGGTGCACTTGCCACCCCCTGATCACCCCCCCAGTTAACCCCTTCACCCCTGTCACTGTGTCACCCAGTGCAGTGTTCATATTTTTTTTGATCACTGTACTGGTGTCATTAGTGACAAAAATCAGGGTACTTAGTGTAGGCCCAGATAGGTCTAGGGACCTCCTCTAACCCCACCAATAAAGGTTTAACCCCTTGATCACCCCCTGTCACCAGTGATCACTGTATTAGTGTCACGGGTGACGCTGGTTAGCTGTTTTTTTTTAATAGCGTCAGGGCACCCGCTGTATATGACCTAAATAATGGTTTAACCCCCTGATCACCCAGCGGGTGATATCAGTTAGGTTTCAGTGTCAGATAGGGCCTTTGTCGCCCCAGGCAGCGTCAGATTAGGGCCAGTAGCGCTAACACCCACGCACGCACCATACACCTCTCTTAGTAGTAAAGTGTCTGAACGGATCGATCTCTGATCTGATCAGATCTATACTAGCGTCCCCAGCAGTTTACTGTTCCCAAAAATGCAGTATTAGCGGGATCAGCCCAGATACCTGCTAGCACCTGCGTTTAGCCCCTCCGCCCAGCCCAGCCCACCAAAGTGTAGTATCAATCAATCACTGTCACTTACAAAAACACAAAACACATAACTGCAGTGTTTGCAGAGTCAGGCCTGATCCCTGCGAACGCTAACAGTTTTTTTCGTAGCATTTGAAGCAGTTGCTGACAGACAGAAGCGTTCTTTTCCCGTCTCACTACTGTACCATTAAATTTAGAGACCAAAATGTCAAATTGAAGGTATAGTAGTGAAGAGGCCTACACATTTCTGAGCATGACAGATAGTGAAGAGGAAGTAACCCATCTGTCAGATTCAGGCTCAGAATACGAACCGGTAGACAGCAGCGGCACCCTGACAGACAGCTCTGAGTAGTGGTCCCAGCCAAGGTCAAGCGTATCAGACCCCGTTCTTCAGCTGTCGCTGAGGTGCAAGAACCGCAGGGTTCTCGTATGGAGCAGAGAGCCAGTACTAGTGCCACTCATCCTTCTGGTGAACTGGCAAGCACCAGCGGCCTAGTACATCCTGGTCATACATCCAGCACTGCAGTAACACTTGGTGACGTGGTGAGTCCCATAAGCGCAGTTCAAGCTGGTGAGGTGGCTAGCACGAGTAGTGTCCTGCTGCCACCAAGAAGAAGACAAACACAGGCCCGTCGAGCCCACAGTGCCCTTCCTGCTGCATTTGCCAATCCTAATTGGGAGCCCACCACTTCTGCAGCACCCATACTTCCCCCATTCACTGGCCAACCCGGAATTCAGGTGGAAACAGTTGATTTCACGTCACTTGATTTTTATTCGCTGTTTTTCACAGAAGATCTCTATAGATCTATTGTAGAGCAAAGCAATTTGTATGCTGGTCAATTCTAATCCAATGGCTAATCCCCATTTGATCCTTGCCAGAGATTGGAGATCTATTACGGTCTCCAAATTTAAGACCTTCCTGGGCCTATCCCTCCTCATGGGCATAACTAAAAAGAGTGAGTTTCGGTCATATTGGTCCACTGACCCAATTCACCATATGCCCGTGTTCTCTGCCTCCATGACCAGGACACGATACAAGCAGATCTTGCGGTTCATGCACTTTGATGATAATGAAGTATGTCGTCCTCGAGGTGACCCTGGATTTGATCGGCTCTACAAAATTCCGCTCCTTATAAACCACTTCAAGCAATAGTTTGCAGCCTTGTTTACTCCCGATTAAGTTGTCTGCACTGATGAGTCCCTGATTGCGTTTTCTGGCCGCTTGTCTATCAAACAGTATCTTCCCAGCAAGCGTGCCAGATATGGGGTCAAGATGTATAAGCTCTGTGAGAAGGCAACAGGCTATACATATAGTTTTATGGTTTACGAGGGACAAGATAGTCACATAGAGCCGGAGGACTGCCCAGACTACATAGGGAGCGCTGGTAAGATTGTGTAATGCCCCGTACACACGGTCGGATTTTCCGATGGAAAATGTCCGATCGGAGCGTGTTGTCGGAAATTCCGACCGTGTGTGGGCTCCATCGGACATTTTCCATCAGATTTTCCGACACACAAAGTTTGAGAGCAGGATATAAAATTTTCCGACAACAAAGTCCGATCGCGTCAATTCCGACCGTGTGTGGCCTGTTCCCGATGCACAAAGTGCCACGCATGCTCAGAAGAAATTCCGACACGGAACAGCTCGGTCTGGTAAACTTAGCATTCGCAATGGATACAGCACTTTCGTCACGCTGCAATGTTAAAAATGGTTTAATACAGCGCACTCTCCTCTTCTTTATAATGTGACAAGAATTAAGTAGTTTTGCTGCTCATATTCACACACACTTCTCACAAACTTTTTTGTTTTTTTTTCCTTGGGATTCCCTGAATATATTGTTATTTGTCACATCGTTCAAAAATATATTTTTTTTTTTTGGGATTTAAAGCCATTTTTCTTTTCGATTTTATGTTTGTATTTTTTCAAAGGCTGATCTTTGTTTAATGTTATTTTTAGTTTTACTCCAGACTATTTTTGTGTGTGTTTTGTGTGTCAAGTTACCACAACACCATTATTATCTTGTACTATTTAATCTCAAGGAGGTTGCTTGGTGTTGGTGTCCCTTGTTAATTTCACATTGTGTTTTTTGCAATGTACCTGAATCCTCACAAACAAACTGTCCTTTTTGAAGTAAAACACACATAGGCAAGTATAATTCAAACCAAAAATCCTTTATTAAGGGCTCAGAACCAAACAAAGAGGGAGGCAACACTGGATAAACAGGAGAAATTAGCGAAGCCTGTGACCCCCAGGGCAGACATCAATTCTTGAACATCAAAATTGGTGGCCTGAGGAGTACATATGTAAGGGAGGGCAGTCTGGTCCAGAAGTCCCAGAGATCCGGAAAGCAGCAGATGACATCTGTGTCCCCAGGCTGTGGTACCACAAGAGGCTGCATCTTTTGGCCGACCAGACTGGATCCAGGGTCCTCACTTTCTGGTCTTGCTTCCACGCTTCATTCTGGGCTGTGGCTGTGCTGTTGGAGATGTGGCAGGAGGAGGAGTAGGACCTGGAGGAGGAGGAGGACTAGGAGGACCTGGAGGAGAAGGAGGAGGAGGAGGACCTGCAGGAGGAGGAGGAGGACCATGTGTGAGTTCACAAAGGTGTGTATCAGATGTAATTTGGGCCCTCATCCCCTTATTAAGAGCCTCCATTATTAGCGACTCACACATGAGTTGTTGTCCCTCCTCCATCCTCTGCATTTTAGAGGCAATGATGGCAGCGAAGTCATCCTCCATGGTGTGTGGTGCTCCCAGGGCCTCTGTAGCCCTCCAAAAGAGGCCTATGGCAGCCTCCTCTAGGGCACTCCTCCTCCTGCCACTTTCTCTTTCCAGGTGTAGGGGAGGGACCGGCATATCAGGCAGCCGGCTCGGCTCGGCCCGGCCACCTCCTGGCTGAGACTTCCCTGTGTATGAAAAAGGGACATGGTTTTAGTTTTTGCATCATCAATCACAATCATAAATTAGTACTCCAAACTAACATCTAGTTAACATCATTGATTGGACAAGCAGAAATATTTAGAGGAATGCTATACCTGGCTCAATCTGGGCTCCTCCACATGTTGCTGCCTGGAAGGCCCAGGTTGGGCGTCAGAAGCCTCAGCTGGAGGGGAAGGAAGCGTGGAAGGAAGACTGGAGAGGGATGACCTGGGTTCAGTCTGGCCTGCCAGAAAATGCAGCCTGCCATAGTACCATATCCTGGGGACATAGATGTCATCTGCTGCTCCGGATCTCCGCGAATCCTGGACTTTCTGGCGCTCCCTTACATATGTGCTCCTCAGGCCACCAATTAGGATCTTCAAATATGTGATGTCTGCCGTGGGGACCACCTGCTTCACAATTTCCAACAATTGATCCAGCGCTGCCTTCCTCTTTGTTTGGTTCCTGTAATGTGGGTGGTTGATCTCCCACAGACAAGGCAGCTCCCTGAACATGTCAATGAAGATTGCCATGAAGTCTGTATCATTCAAGATATCAATTTTCACTGCAAGACACAACACAAGACAAACCCTAATGTCACGCCAAACTCTACTAATCTTGTTACAATATAGGCCTCAATGTAGAAGCAGTATAGGCACAAGTATGTCTCTTACCTTCGTTCTGACGATCGGCGCCTCCAATACTCCTTCCTCCGCTCACAGATTGTACGTAATACGCACGTGTGGTACGCTTTATACACACTGCGCATGCGTGTAACTCCGCCCGCCCCTGACGTTCTTTCTAGTCTATTCCCCGCCCCTTTTCGTTCTGCGCAGTGGGGTAAGAGCACATGGCGGATACACAGGAGGTGCGTGCTAATTACAGGAACGAGGAGGAGGAAAGCTCGGATCCGGACACGTCCCAATCCAGAAGGAGAAGATTTAAGGCCACAAATATGTCCTTTGGGGAGATGTTGGAGATGGTGGACATCCTGAAGAAGGCTGACTATGATGGAAAGTATGGGCCTTACCCCAACCCCAATATCAGAAAGGCCAAGATAATTGCGAAAGTGGTCAAAAGTCTGCACCGGAATTTGGGGGTACGATGATCGAAAGATCAACTCAGAAAGCGGTGGTCGGACCTGAAATTAAGAGAGCCCGAGCAGTACAGAAAGATCCGGAGAGTGCTGCAAAAAAGTAAGTAGTTGTGCTGTATTCCTATTCTTTTTGTCTTTATTACGTTCGTGCTGCTCCATATGCTTTTCTTAATTGTTGTACAGTTAAAAAAGTCAATTTTAATGTTCATGGGCCCATTATTTGTTCGTATCAAACATTTTTTTTTCAGCCTCTAAAACACCATTGTTTAGGCCATATGCATTTTCCTACATTTTTTAGGGCCTATTTGGATGCAAAATATTTGGTTGTGTAGATGGCTTTGTTACTAGAATGAAATGCAAACTAGATTTTGTGTAAGGAGAGGACACTCAGCAGCTGTTTTCACATCTGGACGCTGGAGCACTAGTGTGGGACACAAGAACACCCTTTTTATTAGGGGGCCCACACAGGTGCTCCAGTGTATACTATAGGTGGGTCTCCATCTGTGAAGCTTGTACAAAACAGGTAAAGTATTGCAGGTTGACAAAGGACACTAAAAAAGCGACATCTTTGAACTCTGCTAAAATTGACAATTGTACCCCACTTCCAAGCAATGTTTCCTATTTATAGTTCTGCCATCAAATATCTGTTTGCTAATTATACCATTTTTGTTTTACATAGGGGAGAAAAGACTCGGAGGACACCCCTCATCTGAGGAGACCAGAGACCCCCCCACCTCTGGAAGAAGGTGAAATACCCCCAACCCAAGCTGAGCAGGAGGAGGAAGAAGACGTGGTGGAAATTGGCACCACAACAGGTGAGTGTCTGCGACCAAAGGCTCAGGTAAGAGATGGATGCCGGCAGATTGTTGATACCTGTTTTTGTTTGTTTTCTCTCTTTTTAGGTGATCGTGAGGTTATGGATCGAGATCCTTTCACATCAGAAAGTGCCCAGATCCTGATCGGGGAGATCATGAGGTGTAATTTAGAATTGCAAAACATCAAGAAAAAAATCAATGATGTGATTCAAAAAAATAATAACATCATTGATGTTTTGGGGCGAATTTAAAACCCCACAAAATCACTTTCTTTTTTTGTGTGGTACAATCTTTTAAATTTTTGAGCAATGTTTCAAAAAGCCAAATTTGGAGGATGCACACAGTGTGCCAACATGTGCTATCTGCCATCACGGGACATCAATGGACGCGTTTTGGGGGTGCAACCCCTTCCTCAATAATAAAGTAGCGGTGAGGAAGGGTTTGCTCCCACAAAACACGTCCCTTGATCCCCCGTGATGGCAGCTAGCACATGTTGACATTCGTAAATTGATGTGCATCTTCCAAATTTGGCTTTTCAAGGGGTGACTTCACCCCATCTGAACGCAATATCAAACACAGTTCCTAAATACTCATGTCTGATATTGCCTTCAAGTTTTATCATATGTGAACTTTGTAAGTTCAAGTTTTTTGTGTTTCTTGTTGGTTTTACACAGGCCTGTTTTATCGTAAATGGACATTTCTATTTTTGATAATGCCACCCCCAAAATTGTTATACAACAAACATGTTGGTTTGTTTTAAAAACCGTTTCTAAATGCACATGTGATTGTGCAGCTATTAAAAAGTTTGTTAATCAAGAATGTGTGGATTATTGTCTCAACGCTACAACACTTTTGTGGTGATGTAATTGCTGTTTTCTGAGAAAATGGTGGTTATTTCCTAAGGGCAAATCCTCTTTGCTCTACAAGTGCATTTTCAGTGCAGTTTCAAGAGCACTTAGTAGTATAAAAAGTGTATACGCCTTTAGTAAATAACAGCCAACAGTGCTTTGTATAAGGTTACACAATCACGCCATTTTCAGGACTCCACACATTGCTGTCAGGGTCAGCTAAAACAAACACAAGCAGTAAATGTCATCAAAGATTAAATTAGTTTTTTTTTATTTGCTAAATGCTTCACAAATTGTCTGGCATATTGATGGCCCCCCTACCCACAAAGAACTCAAGGTATCTTAACCGGACATCACGGGCACTCAGGGAGGGCAAGCCAGGACGGCCACTTTCAAGCGCCGTCAGGGTTGTATCATGTAGATTTCCGGCCTCAGGCCCAACTGAGCCAGCATAGTTGGCAGAATGTTGGCATAAAAAGTTATGGAGAACACAGCACGCCAGGATTAGGTGATTAAGTTTATACTCCGCCATATGGATGGGTGTCAGAAATAGGCGGAACCGGCTGGCCAGGATTCCAAATGTGTTCTCCACCACTCTTCTGGCTCTGGCCAGCCGGTAATTAAAAACCCTCTGTTCCGGGGTGAGGGTCCTCATCAGGAATAGCCGCATAAGATGGTCCCCCAGCGCAAATGCTTCATCCGCAACGAAGACGAATGGGAGTCCTTCCACATTGTCCTCTGGAGGTGGCAAGTCCAAGCTGCCATTCTGGAGACGCCTGTAGAACTCCGTCTGGGCGATGACTCCACCATCGGACATCCGGCCATTCTTCCCCACGTCCCCATACAAGAAGTTGTAATTAGCCAACACCACCGCCAACATCACAATACTATTGAACCCCTTATAGTTGAAATAGTACGACCCCGAGTTGGGTGGTAGGACGATGTGGACGTGTTTCCCATCAATTGCCCCTCCGCAGTTAGGAAAGTCCCACCGCTGGGCAAAGTGGGAGGCCACAGTCAGCCATTCCTGTGGCGTGGAAGGAAACTGTTGAGGAAAACAAAAATAAATTAGTATTTTTGCACATAAACATGGCAAGCAGATTAGACACAAACATTCTTGGCCAACCTCCAGATAGCATTTATTAAGGGGAAATTAACACGAAAGTATAAGATATCTTATTCATATTAATATCATATCCCCCCCCCCTCTCATGGGCCATTTCTAACATTATGGGGGGGGTGGAATCTTGGACAGGTAACCCTCTCCACTTCATTGAGAGATGAATGCCTAAATAATGTGTATTACTTGGAACAGCCCCTCCTTAGTTAAACTATTGGCAGAACACTGGACAGGTAAGAAGTGTCATAATACAAAGATATAAATACACACTGTACACATTTGAGCACATTTGGACATTATGATATTACCTATCAAGATAATAATAGAATACAAAAACTTTAAACACTACCATTGGAAAGTATACAGGCAGGCCCTTGCACTACATGCTTTGGGGAATTCATCCATACATCTGACCAGTAAAGAGATGGGTGTAGTGTGTATGGGTTTGGCAAAGTCAGCAGATAGATGATTGAGGATAGATAGAGAATTGGGATCAGCTGACTTAGCAGTTGGGGTGAGGGAGGGTTACTAAAAATGATTTGGGGACACCACAAAAAAAAGCCTCTGGCACTCTGCCTGAATTTAAAGCACAAATCACATTTCTAAACATTTTAGGGGTGTTTGGGGTAAAGCACTACTATGGAGCTGATAAAATACATTGTTAAGTGACTACATGAGGTGAATATAGGGGCAAGAGAGCATGTTGGGGAGGTTATTGAAGGCAGATATGTATGAAGGAGTACAAAAATAATTACATAAAAATCCAGCATGAATGAGGACAAAGGGAACATTCACAGCATATTCCAATCATGGTAATTAGGGAATCAGGAAAGATATACAATATCTTAGCAAACATTAAATACAATAAAATGTGATATTAAAGGATAAATCTTACCTTCATATACTCCTTCTGCAGGACCTGGATGATGGCAGAACAGGTCTCTGGGATAATGATCCCCAGAGCCTGGGGGGAGATGCCTGTCGAGAACTTGAGGTCCTGCAGGCTTCTCCCTGTCGCCAAGTACCGCAGGGTAGCGACAAGCCTCTGCTCCGGAGTGATGGCTTGCCTCATGCAAGTATCCTGCCTGCTGATATAGGGGGTCAGCAAAGCCAGCAGATGGTGAAATACGGGGTCCGTCATCCTGAGAAAGTTCCTGAAATTATCAGGATTATTCTCACGGATCTCACGGAGCAAAGGCATGTGAGAGAACTGGTCACGCTGAAGCAACCAATTCTTGGTCCATGAACTCCTCCCCACCCTGTTCATGGACTGGACTTGTGTCAAGATCAGGACCCCAACACCAAGTCCCCGCACAGCACAAACTCTACGAGGAGTACGTACACGAAACATGGCTAGAAAACGGTCGGCTGCTCAGAACGAAGTAACAGAACGCACTGAAGAACAGCAAGGCCTATGAAGAGCGACCTGAAAAACAGTAACGAACGAACAAGAACACAATGACTACTTAAAGTCACGCAGAGCTTGCTTGCACGCACTGAAGAGCAGATACAAACCCACAAGCACAAACTGAACCGCAGAAAACGATCTGAAAGCCACGAGTCTGAAAAAGCACGAACCGTCTCTCACCAAACTTTTACTAACACGAGATTAGCAAAAGGAGCCCAAAGGGTGCCGCGCTTGGTTCTGAACTGGCCTTTTCTAGTCTCGTCGTATGTGCTTGACGTCACCGCGTTGTTGGCGATCAGAAATTCCGACAACTTTGTGCAACCGTGTGTACGCAAAACAAGTTTGAGCCAACATCCGTTGGAAAAAATCCTAGGATTTTGTTGTCAGAATGTCCGAACAAAGTCCGACCGTGTGTACGGGGCATAAGACTTGGTGTCACCCTTATTCGTAAAGGGGTACCACTTGTATGTGGACAATTATTACACGAGCGTGCCACTTTTTTAGTCACCTTTATAAATATGGAATTGGTACATGTGGCGCCTTGCAATCTAATTGCCGGGGCCTCCCGCAATGGCTTGTAGAATCCTGACTTAGACGGGGGGAGAGAGCCTGCTTGAAGTGTAATAATTTGTTAGCAGTGAAGTGGAGGGATTCACGGAATGTTTTCATTCTGTCCTACCTTCACGCAGATACGACAGTCCAAATTCCTACGGCGACTGGTGTTGTGGAGAAACCCCTTTGTGTCCACGAATACAACCTTAATATGGGAGGGGTGGACCTCAACGACCAGTTGTTGGCGCCGTACATAATTGCCTGTAAGGCCAGACGCTGGTACAAAAAAGTGTCTGTATACTTATTTCAATTGGCTCTGCTGAACGCTTTTGTGCTATACAAAGCTTCAGGACGAACTGGATCCTGGTCTCTGCATCAGTGACTGTTTCAAATGCTACCACACACTAGTGGAGTAATAGCATAGGGTACAGCACTACACAGTTCTAGGGCGCACTAACACAGGGTCTCGAAAGATGAGATGGCCATCACATTTTGAGAGAACCTAATCTGCAAGGTTCAGTTTACAGTTTTTATAAAAGTGAAAAAAAAAAAAACACACACAAAAACACAAAAAAATCTAAAATAAAAAAGCCAAAAATAGGTTTTATTTTTCTTCTCTCTCTCTATTGTTCTCTCTCTAATGTTCGCTCTCTACTGTCCGCTCTATTGTTCGCTCACTATTGTTCTATATCTATTGCTCTCTCTCTGTTTTATTTTAACTATGTTTTATTGTATTTGCTTTGCAGGTATGGAATGTCTTACTGTTATATTGTAATGTTACTTTGTTTTATTGTTAACCATCATTTGCTTAGCAGGTACGCCATTCAGCTGCAGCACGGGTTTATTTATTCTGACAGCAACAGCGTTTGCTCCCACGATACATAAAGCCGTGACTCCAGCGCTGTCGGAGGTGATTTCACCACCACAGTTAAAAAAGAGCATATATGCCGAAGCATGGGGACAGGGGTGGAGGAGCGATTTGCTCCTAACATTAGGGGCAGATTGCCCCCATGCTTCGGCATAGAATTTTTAGGCACAGATTGTGTTAAAAAATGTTTTATTTGGATGTAAATACCCTCAAATTAAAGCTGAAAGCCTGCAGTTAAAGCACATCTTGTTTGTTTCATTTCAAATCCATTGTGGTGGTGTATAGAGCCAAAAAGATTAGAATTGTGTCGATGTCCCAATATTAATGGACCTGACGGTATTTGCTTTGCAGGTATGGTATGTCTTATGCCCCGTACACACGGTCGGATTTTCCGATGGAAAATGTCCGATCGGAGCGTGTTGTCGGACATTCCGACCATGTGTGGCTCCATCGGACATTTTCCATCAGATTTTCCGACACACAAAGTTTGAGAGCAGGCTATAAAATTTTCCGACAACAAAATCCGATCGCGTCAATTCCGAACGTGTGTGGCCTGTTCCGACGCACAAAGTGCCACGCATGCTCAGAAGAAATTCTGAGACGGAACAGCTCGGTCTGGTAAACGTAGCGTTCGCAATGGATACAACACTTTCGTCACGGTGCAATGTTAAAAATGTTTTAATACAGCGCACTCTCTTCTTCTTTATAATGTGAGAAGAATGAAGTAGTTTTGCTGCTCATATTCACACAGACTTCTCACAAACTTATTTCTTTATTATTTATCGGGATTCCCTTAATATATTTTGATTTGTCACATCTGACAAAATTTTTTTTTTTTTTTTAAAGGCAGATTTTTTATTTATTTTTGGTTTGTATTTTTTCCAAGGCTGATCTTTGTTTTATTTTATTTTTAGTTTTACTCCAGAATATTTTTGTGTGTGTTTTGTGTGTCAAGTTACCACAACACCATTGATATGTTGTTCTATTTAATCTGTAGGAGATTGTTTGGTGTTGTTGTCTCTTGTTAATTTCACATTGTACTTTAGAAATGTACCTGAATCCTCACCAACAAACTGTCCCTTTTGGATGAAAACACACATAGGAGAGTATAATTTTCCCCAAAAAATCATTTATTAAGGGCTCACAACTAAACAAAGAGGGAGGCTGGAGAAACAGCAGAAATGGGTGAAGCCTTGGACCCCCAGGGCACACATCAACTATTTTCAAGCAAAATTGGTGGCCTGAGGAGTCCTTATCTAACGGAGTGCAGTCTGGTCCAGAAGTCCCAGAGATCCGGAAAGCAGCAGATGACATCTGTGTCCCCAGGCTGTGGTCATACAAGAGAATGCATCTTTTGTCAGACCAGACTGAACCCAGGGCCATCACTCTCTGGTCTGCTTTCCACGCTTCCTTCCACGCTGTGGCTGTGGTGGTGGAGTTGTGGCACCAGGAGGAGGTGGAGGTTGGTCCAACTCAATCACGTCGGTCTTGGGTGTGATTTTGCCACTCACCCCCTTAGTTAGGACTTTATAAATAAGTTGCTCACATATGAGGCGTTGACCCTCCTGCATGCCCTGCAGTTTGGTGGCAGCCATGCAGGCAAAGGCCTCTTCAGGAGTGAGTAAGGCTTTGAGGGACGCAGAAGCCTCCTGAATTAGCCTGAGTGCAAAATCCTGAACGTGACTCCCCTTCCTCGCTCTTTTGTATGGAAGGCGGAGGGGAGGAACCTGAGATTCGGTCAGGCTTTGACTTGTCCCAGGCTTCTCCTGGCTGACACTTAGCCCCGCCTCCTCCTGGCTGCAACTTAGCCCCGCCTCCTCCTGGCTGAGGTCTTCCTGTGTATGAAAAAGGGACATAGTTTTAATTTTTTAGTCATCAGTAACACACAATTTTCACCTCCTGACTGTTGCAAATTGAATGTTAACAAATAAAACAGACTATCATTCTGAGCCCAGCATTTTTCATTCTTGTCCCAATTTTGGGTGCCCACTACTGTCTATTGATATGTAAAACACTTTTTTCAATCAGCAATTAGTGATCAATAATAACATCTAGTAAAGATCATTTCTTTATTGACCAGAAATCTGTAGAAGAATGCTATACCTGACTCCAGCTGGGCTCCTCCACTTCTTCCTGGCTGGAAGGCCCAGGTTGGACATCGGAAGCCTCAGCTGGGGTGGAAGGAAGAGTGGAAGGAAGAGTGGAGAGGGATTCCCTGACTTCAGTGTGGTCTGACAGAAATTGCAGTCTCTCATAGTACCACAGCCTGGGGACATAAATGTCATCTGCTGCAGCTCCGGACCTCTGTGAATCCGTGACCTTCTTGCGCTCCCTAAGATAAGTGCTCCTCAGGCCACCAATTTTGGCTTTTAAATAGGGGAAAGTATTGCAGCTTGACAAAGGACACTGAAAATGCTACATCTTGGAACTCTGCAGAAATAGACAATTGTACCCCACTTCCAAGCAATGTTTCCTATTTATAGTTCTGCCATCAAATATCTGTGTGCTAAGTATACCATTTTTGTTTTACATAGGGGAGAAAAGACTCGGAGGACACCCCTCATCTGAGGAGACCACAGACCCCCCCCCCCCCACCTCTGGAAGAAGGGGAAATACACCCAACCCAAGAAGTGCAGGAGGAAGAACAGGTGAGTGTCTGCGACCACAGGCTCAGGTAAGAGATGGATGCCGGCATATTTTTGATACCTGTTTTTGTTTGGTTTCTCTCTTTTTAGGTGATCATGATGTTGTAGATCCAGATCCTTTCACATCAGAAAGTGCCCAGATCCTGATCGGGGAGATCATGGGGTGTAATTTACAATTGGAAAACCTCAAGAAAAACATCAATGATGTTATTCAAAAAAATAAAAACATCATTGATGTTTTGGGGCGAGTTTAAAACCCCTTCAAAACACTTTGTTTTTTGTGTGCTACAATGTTAAAAATGTTTTAGCGATTTTTAGAAAAGTCAAATTTGGAGGATGCACACAGTGTGCCAACATGTGCTATCTGCCATCACGGGAGATCAATGGACGCGTTTTGGGGGGTGCAACCCCTTCCTCAATAATAAAGTAGCTGAGAGGAAGGGGTTTCTCCCCCAAAACACGTCCCTTGATCCCCCGTGATGGCAGCTAGCACATGTTGACATTGGGAAATTTGTGTGCATCTTCCAAATTTGGCTTTTCCTGGGGTGACTTCACCCCATCTGAACATAACATCAAACACAGTTCCTAAATACTCATGTCTGATATTGCCTTCAAGTTCTACCAAATGTGAACTTTGTAAGTTCAAGATTTGTATCTTTCTTGTTGGTTTTACACATGCCTGTTTTATCTTAAATGGACATTTATATTTTTTATAATGCCCCCCCCAAAAATTGTTATACAACCAACATGTTGGTTTGTTTTAAAAACCTTTTCTAAATGCACATGTGATTGTGCAGGTATTAAAAAGATTGTTATCAAGAATGTGTGGATTATTGTCTCAACGCTACAACACTTTTGTGGTGATGCAATTGCTGCTTTCTGTGAAAATGGGGGTTATTTCCTAAGGGCAAATCCTCTTTGCACTACAAGTGCAGTTTCAGTGCAGTTTCAAGTGCACTTGTAGTGCAAAGTGTCTACGCCTTTAGTAAATAACACCCAACAGTGCTTTGTATAAGGTTACACAATCACACCATTTTCAGGACTCCACACATTGCTGTCAGGGTCAGCTAAAACAAACAGAAGCAGTAAATGTCACCAAAGATTAGCTTTTTTTTATTTGATAAAGGCTTCACAAATTGTCTGGCATATTGATGGCCCCCCTACCCGCAAAGAACTCAAGGTATCTTAACCGGACATCATGGGCACTCAGGGAGGGCAAGCCAGGACGGCCACTTTCAAGCGCCGTCAGGGTTGTTTCATGTAGAATTCCAGCCTCAGGCCCAACTGAGCCAGCATAGTTGGCAGAATGTTGGCGTAAAAAGTTATGTAGAACACAGCACGCCAGGATTATATGATTAAGTTTATACTCCGCCATATGGATGGGTGTCAGAAATAGGCAGAACCGGCTGGCCATGATTCCAAATGTGTTCTCCACCACTCTTCTGGCTCTGGCCAGCCGGTAATTAAAAACCCTCTGTTCCGGGGTGAGGGTCCTCATCGGGAATGGCCGCATAAGATGGTCCCCTAGCGCAAATGCTTCATCTGCAACAAAGACGAATGGGAGTCCTTCCACATTGTCTTTTGGAGGTGGCAAGTCCAAGCTGCCATTCTGGAGACGCCTGTAAAACTCCATCTGGGCAATGACTCCGCCATCGGACATCCGGCCATTCTTCCCCACGTCCACATACAGGATGTCGTAATTAGCCGACACCACCGCCAACATCACAATACTATTGAACCCTTTGTAATTATAATAGTACGACCCCAAGTTGGGTGGTGGGATGATGTGGACGTGTTTCCCATCAATTGCCCCTCCGCAGTTAGGAAAGTCCCACCGCTGGGCAAAGTGGGAGGCCACGGTCTGCCATTCCTGTGACGTGGAAGGAAACTGTTGAGGAAAACCAAAAAAAATAGTATTTTTGCACATAAACATGGAAAGCAGATTAGACACGAACATTCTTGGCCAACATCCAGATAACATTTATTAGGGGGAATTTTACAACACCAAAGTATAAGGTACACCTATCATATTCCCCCTCCCCCCTCTCATGGGCCATTTCTAACATTATGGGGGGGGGGAATCTTGGACAGGTAACCCTCTCCACTTCATTGAGAGATGAATGCCTAAATAATGGGTATTACTTGGAACAGCCCCTCCTTAGTTACACTATTGGCAGCCCACTGGACAGGTAAGAAGTGTCATAATACAAAGATATAAATACACACTGTACACATTTGAGCACATTTGGACATTCTGCTATTACCTATCAAGATAAGAATAGTATACAAAAACTTTAAACATTACCATTTGAAAGTATACAGGCAGGGCCTTGCACTACATGTTTTGGGGAATTCATCCATAAATCTGACCACAAAAGAGGTGGGTATAGTGTGTATGGGTTTGGCAAAGTCAGCAGATAGATGATTGAAGATAGATAGAGAATTGGGATCAGCTGACTTAGCAGTTGGGGTGAGGGAGAGTTAATAAAAATGATTTGGGGACACTACAAAAAAAGCCTCTGGCACTCTGCCTGAATTTAAAGCACAAATCACATTTCTAAACATTTTAGGGGTTGTTTGGGGTAAAACACTACTATGGAGCTGATAAAATACATTGTTAAGTGACTACATGAGGTGAATTTAGGGGCAGGAGAGCATGCTAGGAAGGTTAGTGAAGGCAAATATGTATGAAGGACAAAAAAATAATTACATAAAAATCCAGCATGCATGAGGACAAAGGGAACATTCACAGCATATTACAATCATGGTAATTAGGGAATGAGGAAAGAAATACAATATATTAGCAATCATTCAATACAATAAAATGTGATATTAAAGGATAAATCTTACCTTCATATACTCCTTCTGCAGGACCTGGATGATGGCAGAACAGGTCTCTGGGATAATGATTCCCAGAGCCTGGGGGGAGATGCCTGTCGAGAACTTCAAGTCCTGCAGGCTTCTCCCTGTCGCCAAGTACCGCAGGGTAGCGACGAGCCTCTGCTCCGGAATGATGGCTTTCCTCATGCAGGTATCCTGCCTGCTGATATAGGGGGTCAGCGAAGCCAACAAACTATGGGGTCCGTCATCCTGAGAAAGTTCCTGAAATCATCAGGATTATTCTCACGGATCTCATGGAGCAAAGGCATATGAGAGAACTGGTCACGCTGAAGCAACCAATTCTTAGTCCATGAACTCCTCCCCACCCTGTTCATGGACTAACAGTGCTGTGCGGGGGCTTGGTGTTGGGGTCCTGACCTTGACACAAGTCCAGTCCATGAACAGGGTGGGGAGGAATTCATGGACCAAGAATTGGTTGCTTCAGCGTGACCAGTTCTCTCATATGCCTTTGCTCTGTGAGATCCGTGAGAATAATCCTGATGATTTCAGGAACTTTCTCAGGATGACGAACCCCGTATTTCACCGTTTGTTGGCTTTGCTGACCCCCTATATCAGCAGGCAGGATACCTGCATGAGGCAAGCCATCACTCCGGAGCAGAGGTTGGTCGCTACCTTGCGGTATTTGGCCACAGGGAGAAGCCTGCAGGACCTCAAGTTCTCGACAGGCATCTCCCCCCAGGCTCTTCTTTGTGGACATTTACTGCTTGTGTTTGTTTGAGCTGACCCTGACAGAAATGTGTGGAGTCCAGAAAATGTTGTGATTGTGTAACCTTATACAAAGCACTGTTGGCTGTTATTTACTAAATGCAAAGACACTTTTCACTACAAGTGCACTTGCAACTGCACTGAAACTGCACTTGTAGTGCAAAGTGGATTTCCCCTTAGGAAATTACCCCCATTTTCTCATAAAACAACAATTACATCACCCCAAAAGTGTTGTAGCGTTGAGACAATAATCCACACATTCTTGATGAACAATTTTTTTAATACCTGCACAATCACATGTGCATTTACCAAAGGTTTTTCTGACAAACCAACATGTTTGTTGTATACCAATTTTTGTGGTGTCATTATCCAAAATCAAAATGTCCATTTTATAGAAAACAGGCCTGTGTAAAACCCACAAGAAAGACACAAATCTTGATCTTACAAAGTTCACATTTGGTAGAACTGGAAGGCAATATCAGACATGAGTATTTAGGAACTGTGTTTGATATTGCGTTCAGATGAGGTGAAATCACCCCTGGAAAAGCCAAATTTGGAAGATGCACACAAATTTCCCAATGTCAACATGTGCTATCTGCCATCACGGGGGATCAAGGGACGTGTTTTGGGGGAGAAAGCCCTTCCTCACCGCTACTTTATTATTGAGGAAGGGGTTGCACCCCCAAAACGCGTCCATTGATCTCCCGTGATGGCAGATAGCACATGTTGGCACACTGTGTGCATCCTCCAAATTTGGCTTTGGGAAAAATCACAAAAACATTTCGCACATTGTAGCAAACAAAAGAAGAAAGTAATTTGGAGGGGCTTTAAACTCGCCCCAAAACATCAATGATGTTTTTATATTTGGGAATAACATCATTGATGTTTTGCTTGATGATTTCCAATTGTAAATTACACCCCATGATCTCCCCGATCAGGATCTGGGCACTTTCGGATGTGAAAGGATCTGGATCCACAACCTCACGATCACCTAAAAAGAGAGGAAACACAAAATAAATTAGGTCTAAAAAAAATGCCGCCATCCATCTCTTATCTGAGCCTGTGGTCACAGACACTCACCTGTTGTGGTGACTACTTCCACCACGTCTTCTTCCTCCTGCTCATCTTGTGTTGGGGGGATTTCACCTTCTTCCAGAGGGGGGGGGGTCTCTGGTCTCCTCGGATGAGGGGTGTCCTCCGAGTCTTTTCTCCCCTATGTAAAACAAAAATGGTATAATTAGCACACAGATATTTGATGGCAGAACTATAAAGATGAAACATTGCTTGGAAGTGGGGTACAATTATCTATTTTAGCAGAGTTCCAAGATGTATATTTTTTATTGTCCTTTGTCAAGCTGCAATACTTTACCTGTTTAGTACAAGCTTCACAGATGGAGACCCCCCTATAGTATACACTGGAGCACCTGTGTGGCCCCCCTAATAAAAATGGTGTTCTTGTGTCCCACACTAGTGCTCCAGTGTCCAGATGTGAAAACAGCTGCTGAGTGTCCTCTCCTTACACACAATCTAGTTTGCATTTCATTCTAGTAACAAAGCCATCTACACAACCCAATTCTTTGAAGACAAGTATAGGGCCTCAAAATGGTGGCCAAATGCATATGGGCTAAACAATGGTATTTTATAGTCCGAAAAAAAAATGTGTGATCCGAATGAATAATGTGCCCATGAACATGAAAGTTGCCATTTTAAACTGTACAACAGTTCCTAAAAGCACATGGAGCAGCACGAACGTAATAAACACAAGAACAATAGGAACACAGCACAACTACTTACTTTTTTGCAGCACTCTCCGGATCTTTCTGTACTGCTCATGTTCTCGTAATTTCAGGTCCGACCACCGCTTCCTGAGCTGATCTTTCGATCGTCGTACCCCGAATTTCCGGTGCAGACTCCTGACCACTTTCGCCATGATCTTGGCCTTTCGGACATTGGGGTTGGGGTAAGGCCCATACTTTCCATCATAGTCGGCCTTCTTCAGGATGTCCACCATCTCCAACATCTCCCCAAAGGACATATTTGAGTCCTTTAATCTCCTTCTGGATCGGGACGTTTCAGGCTTCGGCCTTTCCTCCTCCTCCTCGTTGCTGTAATTAGCACGATCCTGCTGTCTATCCGCCATGTGCTCTTCCTCCACTGCGCCGAACAAAAAGGGGCGGGGAATAGAATAGAAAGAACGTCAGGGGCGGGCGGAGTTATACGCATGCGCAGTGTGTATAAATCGTAACGCGCGCGTCTTACGTACGATCTGTGAGCGGAGGAAGGAGCATCGGAGACGCCGATCGTGCTAACGAAGGTAGGATCTAAACTTGGGCCTATACTGCTTCGAAATGGAAGCCTATATTGTAACAAGATTAGGAGAGTTTGGCCTGACATTAGGGTTTGTCTTGTGTTGTGTCTTGCAGAGAAAATGGATGTGTTCAACGACCACAATTTCCTGCCCCTGTTTATTGACAAGTACAGAGAGCTGCCCTGTCTGTGGCAGGTGAGACACCCCCACTATAACCATAAACAGAAGAGGCAGGCAGCGCTGGAGAAACTGCTGGAGTTGGTGAAGCCGGTGGTCCCCACAGCAACCATCCCCTATTTGAAAGCTAAAATTGGTGGCCTGAGGAGCACTTATCTTAGGGAGCGCAAGAAGGTCACAGATTCCCAGAGATCCGGAGCTGCAGCAGATGACGTTTATGTCCCCAGGCTGTGGTACTATGAGAGACTGCGATTTCTGTCAGACCACACTGAAGTCAGGGAATCCCTCTCCACTCTTCCTTCCACACTTCCTTCCACTCTTCCTTCCACCCCAGCTGAGGCTTCCGATATCCAACCTGGGCCTTCCAGCCAGGAAGAAGTGGAGGAGCCCAGCTTGAGTCAGGTATAGCATTCTTCTACAGATTTCTGGTCAATAAATAAATGATGTTTACTAGATGTTATTATTGATCACTAATTGCTGATTGAAAAAAGTGTTTTACATATCAATAGACAGTAGTGGGCACCCAAAATTGGGACAAGAATGCAAAATGCTGGGCTCAGAAGGATAGTCTGTTATATTTGTTAACATTGAATTTGCAGCAGTCAGGAGGTGAAAATTGTGTGTGATTGATGAAAACAATACTAAAACTATGTCCCATTTTCATACACAGGAAGACCTCAGCCAGGAGGAGGCTGTGGAATGTGGCAGCCAGGAGGAGGCGGGGATTATTAGTGTCAGCCAGGAGGAGGCGGGGATTAGTGGCAGCCAGGAGGAGGCGGGGCTAAGTGTCAGCCAAGAGAAGCCAGGGACCAGTCGCAGCCTGACTGAGTCTCAGGTCCCTCCCCTCCGCCTGCCATATAAAAGGGCCAGGAAGGCCACTCCCAGTCCTGTGCAGGATTCAGCGTACAGGCTGATCCAGGAGGCTTCGGCGTCCCTCCGAGCCTTCCCCAGTCCTGAAGAGGCCTTTGCCTGCATGGCTGCCACCAAATTGCAGGGCATGCAGGAGGGCCAACGCAAGATTTCTGAGGACCTGATTTATAAAGTCCTACGTAAGGGGGAGAGTGTGGAACTGACACACAAGACGGATGTCATGGAGAGGGACGATCCTCCTCCTCCTCCTCCTCCTCCTGCTGCCACAACTCCACCACCACAGCCAAAGCCTGTAAGGAAGCGTGGAAGGAAGACCAAAGAGTGATGACCCTGGGTTCAGTCTGGTCTGACAAAAGCTGCAGTCTCTTGTATGACCACAGCCTGGGGACACAGATGTCATCTGCTGCTTTCCGGATCTCTGGGACTTCTGGACCAGACTGCCCTCCCTTAGATATGGACTCCTCAGGCCACCAATTTTGCTTTTAAATAATTGATGTCTGCCCCGGGGGTCCAAGGCTTCGCCCACTTCTGCAGTTTCTCCAGCGTTGCCTCCCTCTTTGTTTATAGTTGTGACCCCTTAATAAAATATTTTTCGGTAAATTCTACTCTCCTGTGTGTGTTTTCATCCAAAAAGGACAGTTTGTTGGTGACGATTTAGGTACATTTCTAAAGTACAATGTGAAATTAACAAGGGACAACAACACCAAACAATCTCCTCCTACAGATTAAATAGAACAACATATTAGTGGTGTTGTGGGAACTTGTCACAAAAAACACACAAACATTTTCGGGAGTACAAATCAAAATCACCAAAAATAAAAAAATAAAAAGAGAAACACAAAAAAAGATTCTACATTAAAGTAAAAAAACCAAAAAAAAAAAAATATGTTGTCAGATGTGAGAAATCAAAATATATTGAGGGAATCCCGATAAATAGTGACGAAAAAAGTTTGTGAGAAGTGTGTGTGAATATGAGCATCAAAACGACTTAATTCTTGTCACATTATAAAGAAGAAGAGAGTGCGCTGTATTAAACCATTTTGAACATTGCAGCATGACGAAAGTGCTTTATCCATTACGAACGCTAAGTTTACCAGAACGAGCTGTCCCGTGTCGGAATTTCTTCTGAGCATGCGTGGCACTTTGTGCGTCGGAACAGGCCACACACGGGCGGAATTGACGCGATCGGATTTTGTTGTCGGAAAATTTTATCTCCTGCTGTCCAACTTTGTGTGTCGGAAAATCCGATGGAAAATGTCCGATGGCGCCCACACACGGTCGGAATTTCCGACAACACGCTCCAATCGGACATTGTCCATCGGAAAATCCGACCGTGTGTACGGGGCATAATACTGTAATGTTACTTTGTTTTATTGTTAACCATCATTTGCTTAGCAGGTACACCACTCAGCTGCAGCACTGATTAAACCATCTTGACAGCAACAGCGTTTGCTCCCACAATACGTAAATTAGTGACTCCAGCGCTGTAGGAGGTGATTTATCCACCACAGTTAAAAAAAAATGGTGCATGTATTCCCATCATTAGAAGTGGGTGGATGAAGGGCGGTATTCTAATGGTGGGCATATCAATCTCTTTTTTTCGTTCAGCCCACAGGCTGCATGAAAAAAAAGAACATTACAATGTATGCCCAACAAGAACCAGCGACGTACTGGTATGTTTGAGTGGTTATACCAGAATGATGCCTGCAGATTTAGGTATCATCTTGGTATCATTCTTTTCAGCCAGTGGTCGGCTTTCATGTAAAAGCAATCTTAGCGGCTAATTAGCCTCTAGACTGCTTTTACAAGCAGTGGGAGTGAACCTCCCCCCCACTGTCTTCCATGGTTTTCTCGGGCTCTCCTGTCCCAACAGGGAACCCGAGAATGCAACTGGTGGTTCCGCCAGCTGACCATAGACTGATCAGAGACCAGAATGGCTCCAATCGTCTCTATAGCCTAAGAAACCGGAAGCTACGAGCATTTACTGACTTAGGTTTCACCAGATATAAACAGCGCCATTGGGAAATTGGGAAAGCATTTTATCACACCGATCTTGGTGTGGTCAGATGCTTTGAGGGCAGGGGAGAGATCTAGGGTCTAATAGACCGCAATTTTAAAAAAAAAAGAGTACCTGTCACTAACTATTGCTATCGTAGGGGATATTTACATTCCCTGAGATAACAATAAAAATGATTTAAAAAAATTGAAAGGAACAGTTTAAAAATAAAATAAAAAAGCAAAATAAATCATTTAAAAAAAAAAAAGCAACCCTGTCCCCCGTGCTTACGTGCAAAGGCGAAAACAAGCGTCGGTCTGGTGTCATATGTAAACATCAATTGTAATAGCGTTTTCTTTGATGGCCAAAAAGTTCAACTTTAGTCTCATCAGACCAGAGAACCTTCCTCCATACATTTTGTGATTCTCCTACATGCCTTTTTCGCAAACTCAAAATATGCCATTTGTTTTTTTGCTGAAAGTAATGGCTTTATTCTGGCCACTCTGCCATAAAGCCCAACTCTATGGAGCTATTGGCTTATTGTCGTCCTATGTACAGATACTCCAGTCTCTGCTGTGGAACTCTGCAGCTCCTCCAGGGTTACCTTAGGTCTCTGTGCTGCCTCTCTGATTAATGCCCTTCTTGCCCGGTCCATGAGGTTTGGTGTGTCTCTTGGCAGGTTTGCTGTTGTGCTATGTTCTTTCCATTTGGTTATGATAGATTTGATGGTGCTCCTAGGAATCATCAACGATTTGGATATTTTCTTATAACCTAACCCTGACTTGTACTTCTCAACAACATTGTCCCTTGCTTGTTTGGAGAGTTCCTTGGTCTTCATGGCAGTGTTTGGTTATTGGTGCCTCTTGCTTAGGTGTTGCAGCATCTGGGGTCTTTCAAAAAGGTGTGTATATGTGATGACAGATCATGTGACACTTAGATTGCACACAGGCGGACATCATTTCACTAATTATGTGACTTCTGAAGGTAATTGGTTGCATCAGAGCTTTTTATGGGCTTCATAACAAAGGGGGTGAATACATATGCACATGCCAATTATCAGTTTTTTATTTCTGAAAAATAGTTTTATGTATATAATTTTCTAATTTTTCTTCACCAATTAAGACTATTGTGTTCTGATCCATCACATATAATTCAGATTAAAAAAACATTGAACTAAAGGCTGTAATGTAACAAAATAGGTAAAAAGCCAAGGGGGTAAATACTTTTGCAAGGCACTGTGTGAATATATATATATATATATATATATATATATATATATATATATATATATATATATATATATATATATATATATATATATATATATATATATATATATATATTATGTAGGGGGACTCTTTATTTTATTAGCGTTAACCACACCATATAAATTAAAATTTATATAAGGTATGCAATAGTAGTTCACTCACCTATTTTTTATAACAATTATAATTTGCATCACTTAGGGTAGCGCCATATCCCCATTTTTTCCTCTTTTTAGTGATAATTTATCACTGTTTAATAAACTGACATCTCGGTGTTTCAGTGAATTTCTGGTACTGTAATCTCGGAAAGTCTCATTAGATTCTAGTATCAGGGGCCGTTCTCCACTGTTTGAAGCATTTGTAGATCGCTTCACTCCTCCAAAGGAGAAGCGATCTACAAAGCTTCATAAACTGGCATCCAGAGAATGATCTCCTCTAAAAATGCCAGAGAATGAAGCAGTGAAATTTTTTCACTGCTTCATAAATGGACACCTATGTCCATTTTGCTCATGGGGGCACCCTAGCTATAAGGATGTCATGTCCGTTGCAATTGGTATTGTACACCATCTCCCTCTGGTCCCACTGTTATAAGTGAGGCTTGGAGTTGCTACGCTGTACTCAGACTTTTGTAATTGATGTCTTTCGTCTACTTATTTCCATCTGGCTCTTCATTCAGCCATTTTTTTTTGCTGGTTGGACTTTATATTATTTCGGACTATTCATGTTTGTGTTTATTTACTGAGTTTTAGAGCGCAACAATTTTTTTCATATTCATTGTTTTTGTTGTGTTATATCTCACAATATTTGTTGCAGCTGTTTCACTTTCACATTATTTAACACAAGCACAGTATTGTTTTTGCTGTTTTTTTTTTAATACATCTTATTTAGCTACCTACTGTATGGTACAACTCCACCATTGTCTCTGGCTTCAGCACCACTCTCCTCACTTCCTGCTTTCACAGGAGAAACTAGGGACAGAATAGCAATAGGCTCCTGCTGCCATCAGTAGAAATCCTGTGAGAAAGGAGTGGGTTTTTTTTTTTTTTTTTTAATTCACTACTATTTATTTAGAATATATATTTGTCCACCAAACAATACTGTTTACTTCTCATATAAAAACATTGCAAAAAAACAGACATACATATATACAACCAAACATTTTACCCTTTTCCACCCGACCCCCCCCCCCCCCCTCACCGCTCCAACCATTCTTACCTCACCCCCCTCCTAGCTACCCCGGGCTTACAGCCTACAATCACTCCTACCATACTACCTAACCCACTTATACCTATTCGGACCACTCCTGCTCCAGCTATAACTTCCATATATTCTTATATTTCTTCATACTGCCTCTTTTCCCATACCAGAATTTCTCCTCCATTACCATATCATTAACCTCTTTCATCCATTCTGCTATCGTCGGGGGATCTTTTACCTGCCACCTCCGTGCTATTAACTTCTTTTCTTCGAACAAACATCTAATTATTGCAGTCTGGGTGTCTTTTAACATGCCATTCCTCTCCATCAAGCTCATAAGACTCAGGTTCACAAGACTAAGGTTCTGGCTTCCATGTCTAACGATGCCTCAAACACAGAGTTAACTTTTTCAACTATCCCCTCCCAATAAAAAATTATTGCGGTACTAAAAAACAGTTCAAAAGAAATCTGAAGAGTGGGAGGAATCAAATCACCAGATGTAGTGTGTAGATGTAGAAAGATCACTCGTCATCACGTGATAATGTAGTCTGCTTACCAGAAGGTAATAAAGATTAGGCATGAATGGTAAACTCTCGATGGCATCCAGCAAATCCAGCCCACTGGAACCCCTCGTCAGACAACAACCTCCGTGTAACTTCCTTCATGTGTATACAACTCCCAATGATCACTTCAGAATTGTGGCTTTCAGGCATGTAGTCATCATAAACCCAGGAAGAGAAATGAAGGACCCATAGTGAAGCCCATAATATTATGTAAAAAAAAATTAATGTAGTAACTTACAATTGAAATTCAAAACAGCATGCATCAAGGAAAGGACAATCGGCTGCAGCAATCAGCGTACGGATGTCAGCCTGCCTGACATGTTTCTTCCTAACGAATGTCTTCAGAGGCATGGCTACAACTACAAACCGCACGCTATATATACATGAAAATTGGTGGGTGGATCAGAGGGGACATGATTCATCTAACCACCAACAGGTGGGCAAAGTGTGTGTCTATCGTGCAGCGCGCTGTGCGCACGCGCACGAGACACAAAACACTGACATGTAACGTGAGGAGATAACATTACGTTACTACTCACGTAGTTGGAAAGTAAACAGCCTACTGCGCATGTCTACTTCCAAGGGGCTAATGGAATGTACTTGGTTGGCAACAGATGACGGGACAGTGCGCGGCCAATCAAAAAAAGGGAGGCAAAAAAAACAATTAAGAATGGCAACAGATGACGCAATGTCGAATCATTGGCCAGCCAAACATCCATTGAAAACTCAAGGCTAAAAAAAGGCAAATGAGCGCGGACGGGTGGCGAAAAAATGCCTGCCATACAGTCTGGCTCAGGGGTATAGTATGAAGGCTAAAAAATTCTTGAATAGTCATATACCTGGTGACATGTAATTCAATACAAATTCACATGTGAATTATAAAAATTTAAATTAAAATAATGACCGCACGACCAAGCTGCAAGTTAGCGCCTATCATGCAATACAGCTCAAGGGCATGAGAAGAGTGCTATACATTTGTGCAGCAAATCAGCGCCTGCCATGCAATAGGGCTCAGGGGCATGATAAAAGCACTAAACACTTTTAGACTAGCTAGTCATGTACATAATTCAATAAAATACAAGTGTAAAAATAATACCAAAAATAAAAATAAAAAGTAATAGTACAAGAGACAAATATGCTAAACATAATCCAAGAATTGCGAGTATGTATAAAAAAGGTAATGGAAAAAATAAATATAAAGGAAAAAAACAGTGGAGTGTGTTGAAGCTAACTGTTGTTAATGAAGCTATTGACATCCCACTCCACATTTAACCCATGGGGCGTATAACATTTAAGAGTGTGTATCCATCTGGTTTCCAGCCTTCAAGATTTCTCTCTTGGTGTAACTGCCTCTCCAATGGGGTGTAAAGCGATCAATGGCAGTAATCGTGGTCCCTGCCGGGTTTTTATTATGGCATTCCAAATAATGACGTGAGACCGTATGTTTAGGAAAACCCTTCTTTATGTTTTTTATATGTTCCTTTATTCGCACGTTCATGGCTCTCATAGTGCGGCCTACATATTGTAGATCGCATGGACAGGTCAATAAATACACAACATTTTTTGAAGTGCAAGTGATAAAGGTATCTATGTCATAAACCTTTGTGGTGGAGTTAGATTTGAACTGACAAATTTTTCTATTTTTATCGCTGTTAATGCGACACACTTTGCATTTGCGGCATGGGAAGAAGCCTTTAGAGTTCTGCAAAAAAGAAACCCTATTAGAGGCATCAAGAACATTAGGGGCAACTTGCAAGCAACCTCAAGGGAGGTACTCCTCTATAAATAACCTGTGGGTGTTCAGGTAAGGATGGGCCCAACACTTTATCATTTTTTAGTACGCCCAATGTTTTTTAAGAATTTTCTTTATATCATAATGTTGTCGAGAGTAGGTGGTCACTAAAGAGAACTCATGAATGTTGTTGTTTTTAGTGGTTCTATCTATTCCCCTTAACATAGTGGCCCTATCCATAATGGCAACCTCGTTGATGGTTTTATTCAAGTCAGCACCAGAATAACCCTTTTCCAAAAATCTAGTTTTAAGATCAGAGGCCTGCATCAAGAAATCATGTTTGAAAGTGCAGTTGCGCCTTAGGCGGATAAACTGGCTTTTAGGAACCGCTTTTAACCAGGAGGGATGGTGGCAACTCCCCTGTCCAATGTAACCATTTCGATCTGTCTCCTTGAAGAAAGTGGTAGTTCTAAATTTATTATCACAGACCTGTATGTTCAAATCCAAAAAATGGATGGCAGTCTTGCTCATTTCAAATTGTAAAGCAATACCAAGGTTGTTCTGGTTCAACTCCTGTATGTAATTAGTCAATGATGTTAATAGGGAATACACTGACCGCTATGATGGATATGATAACAGAATCATTGTGGATCATCCGTCACAGCATACCCCCAGGGCAGGTTATTATACCAGAGAACGCCATGATTGGGATTCTCCTGGTTTTTATCCACCCAGAAGATCTCAGTACCCGCCTAGAGGTCCTCCACCTCCCCCGGGTCCACCTTCCACCCCTTTTTTTCAAAAGGGTTCCCAAAAGAACAAAAGGGACGGCGAACCAAAAGAGGGTCCATAGGGTGGAGGAGACACAGAACGAAAAAGACGGAGACTGTAAGTGATATCGGGATTTTTAATCTTAGCAAGGCCATTTTAAGTGACAATGAAAAATTTGTATTAAATCACGGGCTCAAATATGAACCTGATAGACCCTTGAGTAAATTCAGTGCCTTCATTGATGTACAGAAATATATCAGGAAAATGAGCATAAAAAGACATTTCTTATCTCAACCCATTGTCAGAGCTGAACATGCTGCTAATGGAATCAGACATTCTGGCCTTGCGAATGCCTCATTATTCAACCCCCCGGGTTTTGTTCCACCATCCATTTTCAGTTTTTAAGGATCTAGTCTTGAATGATCTGGAAAAATTGAAAATTCGGAAGGATCCAAACAATCAAAAATTTCAGGATGGGTTGAAAGCCCTTAAAGATAGGGACGACATAATGTTCGACCTGCTGACAAGGGGGGAGGGATTGTTGTCTTAGACAAGGTTGCCTACACCTCTGAGATGAGGAGAATTTTGTCTGATACTGATACATACCTCCCCCTTTCTCATGATCCCACTGCCAGATATAAAGGGAATTAGAGAAACTTATTGAAAAGGGGTTTAAAGAACATTTGATTAAAAAAAAAAGAAAAGGCATTTTTGGTCCCCATGGCTCCCAGAATTCCAGTTATTTACTTTTTTACCAAAAATTCACAAAAGTTTAGTCAACCCATCAGGGAAGCCCATTATCAGCGGGCTGGACTCCGTCACCTCCCGTATTGGGAAATACATTGATGGATTCTTACAACCTCTAGTATTTCAGACCCCTTCCTTTCTGAGGGACTCCTCTCAGGTTTTACAGATACTGGATACCCTTGAGTGGAAAGAAGATTACATCATGGCTACCGCTGATGTATCTTCTTTATATACGATCATATCTCACTCTGATGGTTTGCACGCAGTTGAGACCTTTCTCAATAGAGACAACCAGCTGGCTCCCTCAGTTCATCTTACTCCTTCTGAGGTTCGCCATGATGCACAATTACTTCTGATTTGGGGGTTGTGTATTTATTGACCTGTCCATGCTGTCTGTGACGGTGAAAGAGACCCTGGGCCCTAATGCTAAGACATATTTCCATTGTTCCTCCGTAATTGTGCCAACATCTTTCTCCCATTTAATCCTGTTTTTAGACTCCACCACTTCCTCCTGCCCGCCATGTTTATACTCCTATACATATCGGATATTAACCCTCTAGAAGATCTAGTATTCACCAGTTTCCTAAGTAATGGCATTTCACTCCACTCTATCACCTCCCCCCTAAATTGTGCATCTAGGGCATGCCTAACTTGCAGTTCCCAACCGACTAAAAAATAGTCGGTTGGGAACTGCATACTCCTCTCTTATCTCTTGAAATGATTTCAACCTACCTGCCCTATATAGCTGTACCAAGCAGTGGATACCTCTCCTTTCCCATTCCTCTATTTTACCCATCACATTGAGCTCTTTTAAATTTTTGTTATTCCATATTGGAGAGAACTCAGAGAAACCCGTGTAACCCAACACGGCCTTAACGGTCTTCCAACTTCTGACCATTAGCTGAACTGTAGGACCACTGGAGCCAAAAGAATCTGCCTCCACTGGCTAGTACTATTCATCAACATATTACTTCCTCCTCCCCTTTCTTCAGGCAAGTTACTACCTCTCATATACTGCATTTGAGCTGCCAGAAAATAACCCCAAGGGTCTGGTAAAGCCAGGCCCCCCGCCTCTCTCGATCGCCGCAATACCTGCAAATCAATCCTTGCCACCCCGTTTTTCCAAATTAGTTCTCTAAATAAGCTGTACAATTTTTTGAACCAGTGTTTTGGAATCCAAACGGGGGAATTGTGTATTACATATAAAATTTGCGGCATCCATACAATCTTAATTAAATTACATCGACCGGCGACCAAGAGAGGTAGGCGACCCCACACTCGACTTTTCTGTTTTAGTTTTACCATAAGTGGTACTACATTTCCCGTTATGTACTGCCCCGGGTCTCTTGTTATATTTACCCCTAAGTATCTCATTTGACTTACTACTCTTATTGAGTCTACCTGTTGCGGAAGAGGTTCTACAAGGGGATCTATTGGCAAAAGTATAGATTTTTCCCAATTGATTGTCAGTCCAGAAAAATATCCAAATTCTTTAATTATTTCCATAGCTGCTATCAAAGAGACCTGTGTATCTTCCAAAAATAACAGGATATCATCTGCATACATTGCGACTTTCTCCTCCTCCCTCCTTCTTTTGAATTCCCGGAATTCTTAAGAAGCTCTTAAGGCAACCGCCAATGGCTCCAGTGCGAGCGAAGAGCAGGGGTGACAATGGACACCCCTGTCTCGTTCCCCTCCCCAACCAGAACCATTCAGAACACTCCCCATTGACCCTAACCTTGGCCCTCGGTTTATCATATAAAAGTCTTAAACATTGCACAAAGTTAGGGCCAAATTTAAACTCCGCCAGTGCTTTCCACAAATAGTGCCATTCAAAGCTGTCAAAAGCCTTGACCGCATCTAGTGATAGAATGGTTCTATTCCCCCCTTTCTCTATTGGTAGCTGTGTATTTAAGTATACTCGCCTTATATTCACACTCACCGATCTATCTGGTATAAAACCGGTTTGGTCTGGGTGTATTACTTTGGAAATTATTCTTTTTAACCTGGTTGCCAGGGCTTTTGCCAAGATCTTGACATCAGAGCACAAGAGCGAGATCGGTCTATATGAGGCTACATCAAGCGTATTTTTCCCTTCTTTTAATAATACTATTATTGTGGCTTCGGTCATAGACATGGGCAATCTTCCTTCCACCACAGCCCCATTCAATACTTTCAATAATTTTGGAAGCAAAACATCCCCATATCTCTTATAGACTTCTATAGGCAGACCATCAGGCCCTTGTGCTTTCTGATTCGCCATATCTACTATTACCCTTTGCAACTCTTCCAATGTCAACGGGGCTTCCAGTGCTTCCCTATCCTCACTGGATAAAGGGGTTATTTTCAGTTTTTCAAAAAACTCCCACATTTCCCCCTCTACATTAATTTGTGGGGTGCTATACAGGCCTTCATAATAATTTTTGAATACCTCTACTATTCCCGGGGTAGCTCTTATAATTCTCCCTTCCCTATCCCAAATTGCTGATATAGTGGATGAGGGGCCATTTGCTCTAGCTATCAATGCCAGGGTTCTCCCCACTAGTTCACCTTCCCCAAAAAGACTCTGTTTCTGAAACATTTTCTTTTTGTCCTCTTTCTCCAATACTAATTTCCTGTATTCATCCTGGCTCTCTACCCACACACCATATCTGACTAAAGTTGGTTCCTCCACATATCTCACTTCAGCCCCCCTTACCCTTTCTTTTACTTTATATTCCTTAACCTGTGATTGTCTCTTAACATAGGAGATTTTTTGTATAAAAACCCCCCGAAGAAAAGCCTTCAGGGAGTCCCACGTTATACCCAACGGGGCAGTTCCTGAGTTTAAGTTTATAAATTCCTCTAAACTAACTGCAATAACATCATCATCCTCAATTACTTAGAGCCAGAAGGGGTTCATTTTCCAGTCCAGCCCACCATAGCTCAACCCAATTTTGATTGAGAAAACCACTGGTGAGTGGTCCGAAAGCCCCCTTGGTTCATAGTCTACCTCTGCCATTAAGTTTAAGGCTTCCTCATTACATAGCACAAGATTGATTCTGGATAAAGTGGCATGCGTCCAAGAGTGGCACGAATACTGCTTCACACCCGGATGCCACTTCCTCCAGATGTCCACCAGCCCTACCTCCTCACAAAATTGGAGAAGCGGGCCTTTGGGTATCCCTCCAGAAGCCACACTTGTTGGGAACCTATCTATGTTGTTATCCATGGTCATATTGTCCCCCGCCACTATGACTGGTACCCCGGGTTTATTCGCTATAAAACTTATTAAGTCACACATTATCTCTGTATTAAATGGTGGAGGGATATATACATTGGCAAGTACACATTCTTGACTTTCAATAATACAAAAAAGAAAAACATACCGTCCATTCTCATCCAGCTTACTCTGTCTGCAGGAGAAAACCAATCCAGAATTTATCAATACACTCACACCCCTAGAATACGAGGTATGAGTTGAATGATACTGCTCTTGGTAATTCCTGTTCCTCAAGGCACTAATTGTACCTTTATCAAGTTGAGTGTCCTGAAGGCAGAGTATCTTAACATCACCTGTCCTGGCCATAGAGAAAATTGCCTGTTTTTTAGACATCTCCCTTACCCCCCGCACATTCCATGAGCATATCTTAACACGCCTAAAGGGGTCTGGGGTTTCCCCTCTACCATCTTTGACACCTATCATTCTCCTGTCCCTGCATCTTGTCTCCTCTCAAAGTAATTCTTACCCCTAAAACCATTGTGTCTAGTATTTGAAAATATTAGTGATTTTAATTTTTGTACAAATTCAAAATTTCTTACTACGTTCCACTCCACACACCTACCACGCTCATACACCCTTGTAACCTTATGCGTACCCCATAAAAAAGAAAAAAAAATACACAAGTCCACCGGAGATTTCAACTGAACAGGGACCCCCAGAGTCTAGTTTTTACCCCGTTTTCTTATGTCCCTTCACCTCGCTGTAACCTTCCTTCATTCTTCTCCAACCATAATGATACTTCTGTAGGAGCATTGAAGAACTTCACCTCCCCAAATGCTGTTATGCATAAGCATGCAGGGTACAGTAATGCATTCTGCACTCTGTAAATTTTGCTCTTTGTTTCTGTAGCTCAGAGGAGAAATCTGGATATAAAGAAATTCTTACACCATTGTGCTGTATGTTTTTCATTTCTCTTGCCTTCTGAAGAATAGTGACTTTGTCCTTGAAGAACAGGAATTTAACAAGAAGAGGCCTTGGCTGACCCCCCGAAGATAACACCCTGAAAGCAACTCTGTGTGCACGTTCAATTGCAAAAAAGTTTGACAAGGAATCTTTACCAAACATATCTCTAAACCATCCTTCCATATACTCTATGGGATTGTTACCCTCACTTCTTTCGGGGAGACCAAGAACCCTTACATTCTTCCTGCGTGCCCTGTTCTCTAATTCGTCCATTTTACGTATACACATTTCATGGCTCCTTCATGGTTTTAACTTCTTGTCTCATCAGGTTCACATCATCCTCCACCTGACTAAGTCTCCCCTCAAGGGTAGTAGTCCGAGCAAATACCTCCTGTACATCTTGTTTTAGAGTAAATAAATCATCTCTAATACCTCTAAGCTGATCTGATAGGTCAGATAATGAAGTTTTGCAGTTATTAACTGCTAGAAGAATGTCCTTTAAGGATGGTACCTTCTCTAGTACCCCCATTCCCTCTGCTAAATCATTACTCAGTCCACTCTCACTTTCCAGATCTGTTTGTGATGCAGATTCTGCCAATGTGGGTGCACATATTGCTGCTGAGCCTTGACTTTTCCTCCCCCCAGGGTGACTGGCCTGCGGCCCCTGATGTTGCACACCCCCCACCTGACTCCGTTTCTTGGGTGTATGGTTAGGTGTGTGGGCAAAACGCTCCAGCTTCGTAGCCGCAGCTTGACTTGACTTATCCTTGGAACCACGCTGATTGTGGACGCCAGCTCCATCCTGCACCACCGCCTCCTCCGCACCTCTCTTTCTGGTCATCTTAGCACGAACCTCCCCTTGGATCTCCAGGGTATTAATGGCTACACAATCACAATCCCAGGTGTACACTTCCTCCCTTCTCACCAGGGAGTGTGCTGCTGGATCCTATCCCAGGAGAGAACTGCAAACAAGCGTGAGGACGGAGCGCCAAGCGGACACAGTCTCCTTCCTCTCAATCAGCTGTTCAACTTTCCGGCATCCCCTTCCCCACGCTGCTAGGCAGGATCACACCGGGGGACACACTATAAGCTCGTATCCCAGGGAAACCACAGGTGGACGTACGGACAGAGTACCGAGCAATCCCTGGATCCATCCGCCCGATCAGCTGTTCGACTTTCCGACGTCCCCTTCCCCACACTGCTATGCAGGATCACACTGGGGAGCGCACTGTAGGTTCCTATCTCAGAGAAACCACAGGCAGACGTGCTGGCAGAGTACCAAGTGATCTCTGAATCCGTCCACCCGATCAGCTGTTCAGCCTCCCGGCATCCCCTTCTCCACGCTGTTGGACAGGCTCAGGCATAGGAGAAGCAGCAAGGTCCGGGCTCACAACGTCCCCCCCCTCACCTCAACCTCCAGTCACGCCCATCCTCCCCCACATGTGGCCTCGGGAGTGGGGGTTTACTTGTGTTGTGTGTCTCTATAGATGCACACAGCCCAGTTCAGAACCCAGTGGGCAAATGTTTCCATACCACCCGGCTTCCTACAGGAAGCACCCAAAGGACAGAGGAGCTGACAGCGCTGACCAGGACCACCAAAAAAGGCGGTAAGCAACCTTTCTATGCAATATCATTTCACAAAGCAGATACGTATAGCATCTGTTTTATTTTTAAAAAAGTGCATTTAGTTTGTTTTTCCATTTGCATATATAGGGAGGCACAATTTCCTCTGGTGGGGTAGTTAGTAGTTTATGTGGAGAGGTGGTAGTGGTGGAGAGGTCACATTCTGATTTTTTTTCAAGCCTCAGACAGCAAGAAAGGGTAATGAATAGCGTTGAGTTTTGGATTTCCAGTCAAGCATGGGTTTTCAGCAAACCAACCCATTCAAAACCCATTTGTGAACTATTTATAAAATTCAGTGTTTCCAGCATGCATTTTTCATTGTGTGTTGGAGTATGTACTGTAGTTAGAGCTAACAGTGTAAAATTAAGAGGAAATAGTTGTACTATACAGTGTTTTATAATGTTTTGCACTGTGCTCTACAATGCTTTAAACAGTGTGATATTGTGACAATTTTTTTAGTTTCTAAAGGATTGAAAAATATTGAGGGGTGGGGTTTAGTGTACATTATTTGTAGTGGAGGTATAATTTATTTTAATTTTCTTTTGCTAGTGCCTTTTTGTTTTTTTCAGGGTCAGCAGCAAGAACTTGTGATTGACACGGCTGCCCTCTGTTTGCAGCATATCACCACATCTATCCATCTACACATCTTTAGTGCACCAAAGCACCACATCCTTATTCCCCCTGTTGCCATAGCTGACAATAGATTTAGGCAATCCCATATATTCAAAATGTCAAGCAGGCCTAAGGAGAAAGGCAGAGGTTCTGCATGCAGAGGTAATGGGGTCAAGTAGGTCCTGCAGTACAAACCAGTAGCCACAATCAAGTGGCAAGGCATGTATGCCATTCCCTTCAGAGAGTGGCCATGCTCTATACCCAAAGAGGAGAGGGTAGTTGAGCAGCTTACAAGGCTTTTGTTTTCCTCCCTCCTCCTCTGAGGCACAGAGCAGTCATTTTACAGCAATAGCTTCTAATGAGCTTTCTTCTTTTTCCTCCTTCTTCTGCTAATCCTGCCATAGTTACAAACTGGCATGGAGGTGTCAGTGGAAATATTTCAGCACACCATTGATTACTTGCTGAAGGAGGATGAGCAAGAAATGTTGAGGCAGAGAGCACCAGACACATACAAGAAGGGGACATCAGGAAGTGAGCAGCAATTGCAGCCTACTGCCAAGTGGGCTCCAAAGATGACGAGGGCGGGGATGATGAAATGGTAGATCATAGATGGGTGCCAGAGTGTGAAGAGTAGGAAAGTGATGGAGTGGCAAAACAACAGCAAGGGAGGATTTTGTTCATAGGCAGGGACATCATGAAGAGGACTGGAAGGAGCAGCAGTCCTATTCCAACTGACAGGAGCATCTGCCTGCAGTGTATAAGCTGAGGTAAAACATTCGGTCATTTAGGTACCACATGCATGAGAAGACACATGAATCTGCACCACAAAGCTTTATAGGAGCCCCACCTTAATGATACCAGTCATCAGCAAAATGCCTGCTCGTCTCCCCCCCTTTTTTTACTTTTCACCTCTTCCCCCCTCCTCTACAACATTCTGCATTTGCTTTCACTGCAACAGCCTCAAATAAGGATGGAAGTCTTACAAGGGTTTTCTCAAGGGATTTCGGATGCTTACCTCATCTGTGTCATATCATGGGGGAACCATCATAAATAACTTGGTACCATGATTGCTCACGCAGATACTGCTGGCCGGTAGCTCTTCTGATCCAGCCCTGATGAAGGGGGAATTTTTTATGACTCACAAAATGTGTTGGCTGTTTTTAGTACAAACTAATACATGAATTTGGACTAATTAATATCCTTTGGTTTGGCACTCCTTCCATTTGTGCTTTTTTTTCTGGTACTCAAGCTGGTGGAATAAGTCCTGCTGTATATATATATATATATATATATATATATATATATATATATATATATATATTTATATATATATATATACATACTCCACAAGTACCCAGTACCCCTATACTCCATAAGTACCCAGACACCTTTTGTTGGCCAATAGGCCTCCCTGCCCTATAACAGCATGCAAAAGGTAAAAGTCCATGTTGCTGGATCATGCTGTCAGTGGCAGGGTCCACATTAGCATAGATATGCGTTCCAGTGAGCATGAGAAGATATAGGAAGGATGAAGGAGCCATGAATGCTGCCCCATCGATTGCACATTTGGGGAGGGGACAGTGCAATTACCCCCACCTCCTTAAAGCCCCCTCCTCAATAATAGCCTCCTCATCTGACTCCCTAAAACCACCAGCTCCCCCCTCCCCCCCTCACAAGTACCCTAGAACCTATGGAATGGGGGTCAAAATGGGGCCAGAGATAAAGGCAGATCTTCAGGGGCATGCTGAGAGGTGATTGACACCATGCCAACTTGTTACAAAACAGATCCTGGGAGTGTAAAATGGGTACAGTGCCTGTATAAAATTCCCATTATTTGCTGCAGGGCAAATCATGCTCTGTCTCCAAGTTTATGACCTATTTACAACCATTTGTACCACCTGCCCCACCCTATTAGATTGTAAGCGCTTCTGAGTAGGGATGAGCCGAACACCCCCCTGTTCGGTTCGCACCAGAACATGCGAACAGGAAAAAAGTTCGTTCGAACACGCGAACACCGTTAAAGTCTATGGGACACGAACATGAATAATCAAAAGTGCTAATTTTAAAGGCTAATATGCAAGTTATTGTCATAAAAAGTGTTTGGGGACCTGGGTCCTGCCCCAGGGGACATGGATCAATGCAAAAAAAAGTTTTAAAAACGGCCGTTTTTTCAGGAGCAGTGATTTTAATAATGCTTAAAGTCAAACAATAAAAGTGTAATATCCCTTTAAATTTCGTACCTGGGGGGTGTCTATAGTATGCCTGTAAAGGGGCGCACGTTTCCTGTGTTTAGAACAGTCTGACAGCAAAATGACATTTTGAAGGAAAAAACTCATTTAAAACTACCCGCGGCTATTGCATTGCCGACAATACACATAGAAGTTCATTGATAAAAACGGCATGGGAATTCCCCAAAGGGGAACCCCGAACCAAAATTTAAAAAAAAAAATGACGTGGGAGTCCCCCTAAATTCCATACCAGGCCCTTCAGGTCTGGTATGGATATTAAGGGGAACCCCGGCCAAAATTAAAAAAAAAAAATGACGTGGGGTTCCCCCTAAATTCCATACCAGACCCTTCAGGTCTGGTATGGATTTTAAGGGGAACCCCGCGCCAAAAAAAAAAAAAAAAAAACGTCGTGGGGTCCCCCCAAAAATCCATACCAGACCCTTATCCGAGCACGCAACCTGGCAGGCCGCAGGAAAAGAGGGGGGGACGAGAGTGCGGCCCCCCCCCTCCTGAACCGTACCAGGCCACATGCCCTCAACATTGGGAGGGTGCTTTGGGGTAGCCCCCCAAAACACCTTGTCCCCATGTTGATGAGGACAAGGGCCTCATCCCCACAACCCTGGCCGGTGGTTGTGGGGGTCTGCGGGCGGGGGGCTTATCGGAATCTGGAAGCCCCCTTTAACAAGGGGACCCCCAGATCCCGCCCCCCCCCCCTGTGTGAAATGGTACCATTTCACTAAAAAACTGTCAAAAATGTTAAAAATGACAAGAGACAGTTTTTGACAATTCCTTTATTTAAATACTTCTTCTTTCTTCTATCTTCCTTCATCTTCTGGTTCTTCTGGTTCTTCTGGTTCTTCTGGCTCTTCTGGTTCTTCCTCCGGCGTTCTCGTCCAGCATCTCCTCCGCGGCGTCTTCTATCTTCTTCTCCTCGGGCCGCTCCGCACCCATGGCATGGGGGGAGGCTCCCGCTCTTCTCTTCTTCTTCATCTTCTTCTCTTCTTCTCTTCTTCTCTTCTTCATTTTCTTCTCCGGGCCGCTCCGCATCCATGCTGGCATGAAGGGAGGCTCCCGCTGTGTGACGGCGCTCCTCGTCTGACAGTTCTTAAATAACGGGGGGCGGGGCCACCCGGTGACCCCGCCCCCCTCTGACGCACGGGACATGACGGGACTTCCCTGTGGCATTCCCCGTGACGTCACAGGGAAGTCCCGTCAAGTCACTGTGCGTCAGAGGGGGGCGGGGTCACCGGGTGGCCCCGCCCCCCGTTATTTAAGAACTGTCAGACGAGGAGCGCCGTCACACAGCGGGAGCCTCCCTCCATGCTAGCATGTGTGAGGAGCGGCCTGGAGAAGAAAATGAAGAAGAGAAGAAAAGAAGAAGAGAAGAAGATGAAGAAGAAGAGAAGAGCGGGAGCCTCCCCCCATGCCATGGGTGCGGAGCGGCCCGAGGAGAAGAAGATAGAAGACGCCGCGGAGGAGATGCTGGATGAGAACGCCGGAGGAAGAACCAGAAGAGCCAGAAGAACCAGAAGAACCAGAAGATGAAGGAAGATAGAAGAAAGAAAAAGTATTTAAATAAAGGAATTGTCAAAAACTGTCTCTTGTCATTTTTAACATTTTTGACAGTTTTTTAGTGAAATGGTAGGGGTACTTTTGTACCCCCTTACCATTTCACACAGGGGGGGCCAGGATCTGGGGGTCCCCTTGTTAAAGGGGGCTTCCAGATTCCGATAAGCCCCCCGCCCGCAGACCCCCACAACCACCGGCCAGGGTTGTGGGGATGAGGCCCTTGTCCTCATCAACATGGGGACAAGGTGTTTTGGGGGGCTACCCCAAAGCACCCTCCCAATGTTGAGGGCATGTGGCCTGGTACGGTTCAGGAGGGGGGGGCCGCACTCTCATCCCCCCCTCTTTTCCTGCGGCCTGCCAGGTTGCGTGCTCGGATAAGGGTCTGGTATGGATTTTTGGGGGGACCCCACGACGTTTTTTTTTTTTTTTTTTGGCGCGGGGTTCCCCTTAAAATCCATACCAGACCTGAAGGGTCTGGTATGGAATTTAGGGGGAACCCCACGTCATTTTTTTTTTTTAATTTTGGCCGGGGTTCCCCTTAATATCCATACCAGACCTGAAGGGCCTGGTATGGAATTTAGGGGGACTCCCACGTCATTTTTTTTTTTAAATTTTGGTTCGGGGTTCCCCTTTGGGGAATTCCCATGCCGTTTTTATCAATGAACTTCTATGTGTATTGTCGGCAATGCAATAGCCGCGGGTAGTTTTAAATGAGTTTTTTCCTTCAAAATGTCATTTTGCTGTCAGACTGTTCTAAACACAGGAAACATGCGCCCCTTTACAGGCATACTATAGACACCCCCCAGGTACGAAATTTAAAGGGATATTACACTTTTATTGTTTGACTTTAAGCATTATTAAAATCACTGCTCCTGAAAAAACGGCCGTTTTTAAAACTTTTTTTTGCATTGATCCATGTCCCCTGGGGCAGGACCCGGGTCCCCAAACACTTTTTATGACAATAACTTGCATATTAGCCTTTAAAATTAGCACTTTTGATTTCTCCCATAGACTTTTAAAGGGTGTTCCGCGGCATTCGAATTTGCCGCGAACACCCCAAATTGTTCGCTGTTCGGCGAACTTGCGAACAGCCAATGTTCGAGTCGAACATGAGTTCGACTCGAACTCGAAGCTCATCCCTACTTCTGAGTAGGGCCCTCTTAATCCTTTTGTATTTTATTGTATTGTAACTGTATTGTCTCCCTTTTATATTGTAAAGTGCTGTGCAAATTGTTGGTGCTGTATAAATCCCATATAATAATAATAATAATAATAATAATATTCCAGGGCTCCAACACAGACTGTACAATCTTTGTGGGTATTATTTCTGAAATAATATACTCTAATTTATAATCAAGGATAAAAACGGCCTTGTCTCTCTCTCTTACATTGTGGCCTAATAAGGGTCATTAGGGAATGAAGGATGGAGAATGTGGGGAAGGTCTGTCTGAGTAATAATGCCTATTGTCAGATGTAATTTGTATGCCAAGAATGGAGAAATAGTAGCTATTAAATAGGAGGATTGGATACTTTCAATTTGTATGCAATGTTTTATGGTGGAGTGAGAGCATCAGTCCACAATTTGGGTTAGGCTCAACACCCTGAAGTATAAGGGCACATCTGGGAGGCCTATCCCTCTGACGTGTTTGGGGAGGGTGAGCAGAGAATAAAATATGCAGGTTGGTGTGGCCCCAGATAAATTGAGACAAGAGTGAGTGAAAGTTGCCAAAGAATGTTTGAGGAATAAAGATGAGTACTGTTTGGATCAGGTAAAAGATTTAGCATTGCCTCATAAGATGTGCCTGCAAAAAAAAAGAATAAAGACTTACCCCATCAGCTGCTGCTTAGAAAACGACACTTCCAGGAGTGCTGATCTCCTGAGCCCTCAGTGATTCCTCCGCCCATCCTCCTTGACACATAGAAACACATATTTTAGGAGATTTAATAATGGCAACCACCATATTCTGTTATGACAGACTTACTTTAAGGGACATATCATTTGACCTCGCTTTTAAGTATGTCTATTTTATTTATACTCTCACATTTCAGAAAACAATCTTTTTATTTCTATTGAGTTATTGAATGGTTTTGTTTATCAGTAACTTTTATGAATTATCTGTGAACTGTTTATATCAATATAAAAGCTCAAAAGTAAACAAACCATTCAAGGTAATTCAAGCTAACATTCCTCACTGATTCCTGATCTATTGTATGTATGATCACACTGTACATACTGTATCAGCATCCTTTCAATCTACAATATTCCAAAAAAGCTTGATTTAATATCTTTATAATACATCAGTACAGAAGGTCAAACTGGGCATTCACAAGGAAAATATAATTTTTTCAGTAGGTTTACATGTTCTTTTTGTCATTCTATCGGGTACTTTCAGGAATAGCAGGATGGAAGGTTAGTGTTTTGCATCTTTACAGATGATCAGATGATGCCTGCCTCACAACAGTAATCAGTTTTCAGTTTGTCAGCATACACACAGTCCTGTTCATTCTGAGCTTTTCCTCGGCTTTGTTTATTCTTCTGTTCCTTTATGATCTATTTATTTTTTAGAATTTAAAGACATTTGATTTATAAAATAGGAGGTATAAGAACAGATGGTTCCAGCAGCAGGAGATAAAACAGGAGTTCCATTCTTGCTATTGTGTTGCCATGCTGGGCTGCATATCTTTCACATGCATAGCCTCGTAGTGGAGGAGCACCCATATACTTTAACCCATTTGTGCCCAGCATAGGCTGGCCCTCTAGGCTCCCCAAGGAGCTATGGACATGTGATCCTTCCCTGGGTGCTATGACAGAGGCATCCACGTGAAGACCCCCAGCCTGGCCTGGCCTTACCAGCACCACTCAGTAGCATGTTCTATACTTTCCTCAGGCCTTATAGCAATAGACTCCAGGATCATTCCTTCCAGAAGGGATGTGAGTAGTCTCAAAAGTCCTGCACCTCTCCTTCCCTGCTTCCCCCTTTCCCTAGGGAAAGCTCCTAGAAGAAAGGTCCTCAAAGATTATATCTTAGCTGCATTGGTCCTCCACTGCTTCACATGACCAACTGATGACATGCGGACTCCTGACGGACTATTTATACTTTAAACACTCCTAGCACATACCTGTCGGCCAGGAGGGCCAGCAGGTGGAAAGAAAGAGACCAAGAAATATGGTGTCTGTCCCTTAAATACCTCTTCCCAGAATCCACCGCAGGGGACAACCTCTGCCGAGTTACTTCTGAGAAAGAAGAGCACCCAATACACCTCAGTCTGTTGCTTTCCAACTCTGTAATGACACCGACATCTACAGGTGACGGAGTGGAACTGCACGCAACACAACCAAGGCTAGAACAGAAGCTAATTTAGCCATAGATTAAATCTGAACTATGTACAGAACAGATGATCCACTAAATTTACATATAAGCGGTAGATTAAAAATCTACCAGCGCTACACTTTCATTACACAAGACCTTGTATAATATGTTTTTTAACCACTTAAGGACCGCCTAACGCCGATTTACGTCGGCAAGGCGGCACGGGCAGGCAAAATCACGTACATGTACGTGATTTGCCTCTCGCGGGTGGGGGGTCCGATCGGACCCCCCCCCGGTGCCCGAAGCGGTCCCGTTCTGTTCCCCGGCGATCCGAGATGAGGGGGAGGCCATCCGTTCGTGGCCCCCCCCTCGCGATCGCCGCCGGCCAATGGGAACACTCCTTTGCTGCTGTATGCTAAACAGCAGCAAAGGAAATGATGTCATCTCCCCTCGGCTCGGTATTTTCCGTTCCAGCGCCGAGGGGAGAAGACATCAATGTGAGTGCACAACACACTACACACACAGTAGAACATGCCAGGCATACAAAACACCCCGATCCCCCCCCCGATCGCCCCCCGATCCCCCCCCAATCACCCCCCCCCCCTGTCACAAACTGACACCAGCAGGTTTTTTTTTTTTTTTTTTTTTTTTTCTGATTACTGCATAGTGTCAGTTTGTGACAGTTACAGTGTTGGGACAGTTAGTATTACCCCCCTTTAGGTCTAGGGTACCCCCCTAACCCCCCCTAATAAAGTTTTAACCCCTTGATCACCCCCCGTCACCAGTGTTGCTAAGCGATCATTTTTCTGATCGCTGTATTAGTGTCGCTGGTGACGCTAGTTAGTGAGGTAAATATTTAGGTTCGCCGTCAGCGTTTTATAGTGACAGGGACCCCCATATACTACCTAATAAATGTTTTAACCCCTTGATTGCCCCCTAGTTAACCCTTTCACCACTGATCACCGTATAACCGTTACGGGTGACGCTGGTTAGTTTGTTTATTTTTTATAGTGTCAGGGCACCCGCCGTTTATTACCTAATAAAGGTTTAGCCCCCTGATCGCCCGGCGGTGATATGCGTCGCCCCAGGCAGCGTCAGATTAGCGCCAGTACCGCTAACACCCACGCACGCAGCATGCGCCTCCCTTAGTGGTATAGTATCTGATCGGATCAATATCTGATCTGATCAGATCTATACTAGCGTCCCCAGCAGTTTAGGGTTCCCAAAAACACAGTGTTAGCGGGATCAGCCCAGATACCCGCTAGCACCTGCGTTTTGCCCCTCCGCCCAGCCCACCCAAGTGCAGTATCGATCGATCACTGTCACTTACAAAACACTAAACGCATAACTGCAGCGTTCGCAGAGTCAGGCCTGATCCCTGCGATCGCTAACAGTTTTTTTGGTAGCATTTTGGTGAACTGGCAAGCAAGCACCAGGCAGCGTCAGGTTAGCGCCAGTACCGCTAACACCCACGCACGCACCGTACACCTCCCTTAGTGGTATAGTATCTGATCGGATCAATATCTGATCCGATCAGATCTATACTAGCGTCCCCAGCAGTTTAGGGTTCCCAAAAACGCAGTGTTAGCGGGATCAGCCCAGATACCTGCTAGCACCTGCGTTTTGCCCCTCCGCCCAGCCCACCCAAGTGCAGTATCGATCGATCACTGACACTTACAAGGCACTAAACGCATAACTGCAGCGTTCGCAGAGTCAGGCCTGATCCCTGCGATCGCTAACAGTTTTTTTGGTAGCATTTTGGTGAACTAGCAAGCACCGGCCCCAGGCAGCGTCAGGTTAGCGCCAGTACCGCTAACACCCACGCACGCAGCATACGCCTCCTTTAGTGGTATAGTATCTGAACGGATCAATATCTGATCCGATCAGATCAGATCTATACTAGCGTCCCCAGCAGTTTAGGGTTCCCAAAAACGCAGTGTTAGCGGGATCAACCCAGATACCTGCTAGCACCTGCGTTTTGCCCCTCCGCCCGGCCCAGTCCAGCCCACCCAAGTGCAGTATCGATCGATCACTGTCACTTACAAAACACTAAACGCATAACTGCAGCGTTCGCAGAGTCAGGCCTGATCCCTGCGATCGCTAACAGTTTTTTTGGAAGCTTTTTATTGAACTGGCAAGCACCAGCGGCCTAGTACACCCCGGTCATAGTCAAACCAGCACTGCAGTAACACTTGGTGACGTGGCGAGTCCCATAAGTGCAGTTCAAGCTGGTGAGGTGACAAGCACAAGTAGTGTCCCGCTGCCACCAAAAAGACAAACACAGGCCCGTCGTGCCCATAGTGCCCTTCCTGCTGCATTCGCCAATCCTAATTGGGAACCCACCACTTCTGCAGCGCCCGTACTTCCCCCATTCACATCCCCCAACGAAATGCAGTCGGCTGCATGAGAGGCATTTTTATGTGCTCCCGAGTACCCCTACCCAACGAACCCCCCCAAAAAAGATGTTGTGTCTGCAGCAAACGCGGATATAGGCGTGACACCCGCTATTATTGTCCCTTCTGTCCTGACAATCCTGGTCTTTGCATTGGTGAATGTTTTGAACGCTACCATACACTAGTTGAGTATTAGCGTAGGGTACAGCATTGCACAGACTAGGCACACTTTCACAGGGTCTCCCAAGATGCCATCGCATTTTGAGAGACCCGAACCTGGAACCGGTTACAGTTATAAAAGTTAGTTACAAAAAAAGTGTAAAAAAAAAAAATATATATATAAAATAAAAAAAATAGTTGTCGTTTTATTGTTCTCTCTCTCTATTCTCTCTCTCTATTGTTCTGCTCTTTTTTTACTGTATTCTATTCTGCAGTGTTTTATTGTTATTGTTATTGTTATTGTTATTGTTATTATGTTTTATCATGTTTGTTTTTCAGGTATGTAATTATTTATACTTTATTGTTTACTGTGCTTTATTGTTAACCATTTTTTTGTCTTCAGGTACGCCATTCACAACTTTGAGTGGTTATACCAGAATGATGCCTGCAGGTTTAGGTATCATCTTGGTATCATTCTTTTCAGCCAGCGGTCGGCTTTCATGTAAAAGCAATCCTAGCGGCTAATTAGCCTCTAGACTGCCTTTACAAGCCGTGGGAGGGAATGCCCCCCCCCCCACCGTCTTCCGTGTTTTTCTCTGGCTCTCCTGTCTCAACAGGGAACCTGAGAATGCAGCCGGTGATTCAGCCAGCTGACCATAGAGCTGATCAGAGACAAGAGTGGCTCCAAACATCTCTATGGCCTAAGAAACCGGAAGCTACGAGCATTTTATGACTTAGATTTCGCCGGATGTAAATAGCGCCATTGGGAAATTGGGGAAGCATTTTATCACACCGATCTTGGTGTGGTCAGATGCTTTGAGGGCAGAGGAGAGATCTAGGGTCTAATAGACCCCAATTTTTTCAAAAAAGAGTACCTGTCACTACCTATTGCTATCATAGGGGATATTTACATTCCCCGAGATAACAATAAAAATGATTTAAAAAAAAAAAAAATGAAAGGAACAGTTTAAAAATAAGATAAAAAAGCAAAAAAATAATAAAGAAAAAAAAAAAAAGCACCCCTGTCGCCCCCTGCTCTTGCGCTAAGGCGAACGCAAGCGGCGGTCTGTCGTCAAACGTAAACAGCAATTGCACCATGCATGTGAGGTATCGCCGCGAAGGTCAGATCGAGGGCAGTAATTTTTGCAGTAGACCTCCTCTGTAGATCTAAAGTGGTAACCTGTAAAGGCTTTTAAAGGCTTTTAAAAATGTATTTATTTTGTTGCCACTGCACGTTTGTGCGCAATTGTAAAGCATGTCATGTTTGGTATCCATGTACTCGGTCTAAGATCATCTTTTTTATTTCATCAAACATTTGGGCAATATAGTGTGTTTTAGTGCATTAAAATTTAAAAAAAGTGTGTTTTTTCCCCAAAAAATGCGTTTGAAAAATCGCTGCGCAAATACTGTGTGAAAAAAAAAAATGAAACACCCACCATTTTAATCTGTAGGGCATTTGCTTTAAAAAAATATATAATGTTTGGGGGTTCAAAGTAATTTTCTTGCAAAAAAAAAAAAACTTTTTCATGTAAAAAATAAGTGTCAGAAAGGGCTTTGTCTTCAAGTGGTTAGAAGAGTGGGTGATGTGTGACATAAGCTTCTAAATGTTGTGCATAAAATGCCAGGACAGTTCAAAACCCCCCCAAATGACCCCATTTTGGAAAGTAGACACCCCAAGCTATTTGCTGAGAGGCATGTCGAGTCCATGGAATATTTTATATTGCGACACAAGTTGCGGGAAAGAGACAAATTTTTTTTTTTTTTTTTTTTTTTTTGCACAAAGTTGTCACTAAATGATATATTGCTCAAACATGCCATGGGGATTTGTGAAATTACACCCCAAAATACATTCTACTGCTTCTCCTGAGTACGGGGATACCACATGTGTGAGACTTTTTGGGAGCCTAGCCGTGTACGGGACCCCGAAAACCAAGCACCGCCTTCAGGCTTTCTAAGGGGCGTGAATTTTTGATTTCACTCTTCACTGCCTATCACAGTTTCGGAGGCCATGGAATGCCCAGGTGGCACAAAACCCCCCCAAATGACCCCATTTTGGAAAGTAGACACCCCAAGCTATTTGCTGAGAGGTATAGTGAGTATTTTGCAGACCTCACTTTTTGTCACAAAGTTTTGAAATTTGAAAAAAGAAAAAAAAAAAAAGTTTTTTCTTGTCTTTCTTCATTTTCAAAAACAAATGAGAGCTGCAAAATACTCACCATGCCTCTCAGCAAATAGCTTGGGGTGTCTACTTTCCAAAATGGGGTCATTTGGGGGGGGTTTGTGCCACCTGGGCATTCCATGGCCTCCGAAACGGTGTTAGGCAGTGAAGAGTAAAATCAAAAATTCACGCCCTTAAAAACGCTGAAGGCGGTGATTGGTTTTCGGGGCCCCGTACGCGGCTAGGCTCCCAAAAAGTCCCACACATGTGGTATCCCCATACTCAGGAGAAGCAGCTAAATGTATTTTGGGGTGCAATTCCACATAGGCCCATGGCCTGTGTGAGCAATATATCATTTAGTGACAACTTTGTGCAAAAAAAAAAAAAAAAAAAAAAAAAGTGTCACTTTCCCGCAACTTGTGTCAAAATATAAAATATTCCATGGACTCAATATGCCTCTCAGCAAATAGCTTGGGGTGTCTACTTTCCAAAATGGGGTCATTTGGGGGGGGGTTGTGCCACCTGGGCATTCCATGGCCTCCGAAACTGTGATAGGCAGTGAAGAGTGAAATCAAAAAGTTACACCCTTAGAAATCCTGAAGGCGGTGATTGGTTTTCGGGGTCCCATACGCGGCTAGGCTCCCAAAAAGTCCCACACATGTGGTATCCCCGTACTCAGGAGAAGTAGCTGAATATATTTTGGGGTGCAATTCCACATAGGCCCATGGCCTGTGTGAGCAATATATCATTTAGTGACAACTTTTTGTAAATATTTTTTTTTTTTTTTTTTTTTGTCATTATTCAATCACTTGGGACAAAAAAAATAAATATTCAATGGGTTCAACATGCCTATCAGCAATTTCCTTGGGGTGTCTACTTTCCAAAATGGGGTCATTTGGGGGGGTTTTGTACTGCCCTGCCATTTTAGCACCTCAAGAAATGACATAGGCAGTCATAAACTAAAAGCTGTGTAAATTCCAGAAAATGTACCCTAGTTTGTAGACGCTATAACTTTTGCGCAAACCAATAAATATACGCTTATTGACATTTTTTTTACCAAAGACATGTGGCCGAATACATTTTGGCCTAAATGTATGACTAAAATTGAGTATTGGATTTTTTTTATAACAAAAAGTAGAAAATATCATTTTTTTTCAAAATTTTCGGTCTTTTTCCGTTTATAGCGCAAAAAATAAAAACTGCAGAAGTGATCAAATACCATCAAAAGAAAGCTCTATTTGTGGGAAGAAAAGGACGCAAATTTCGTTTGGGTACAGCATTGCATAACCGCGCAATTAGCAGTTAAAGCGACGCAGTGCCAAATTGGAAAAAGACCTCTGGTCCTTAGGCAGCATAATGGTCCGGGGCTCAAGTGGTTAATGTTTTCTTGTTATTAGTCTGCTATGTAAAGGTTTTGCATTTCTCTCTCCCATACCCCTTTCTATAATTGTCTACCATGGCTCACTCATTTCTCTGTTTTTATCACCTTTCTTAGCAAACAGATTTCCTCCTTTCTCTTACAATACTATTGCTACACAAATGAAACCCAGATCTACTTATCCAATGCTGACCTGCTTCTACCTATTGTAAAAAAAATCAAATTTTAGCTAGAAGTAGCTAAAATTGGATAAAGCTGAAGTAATTATCCTCCCTCTCTCGCAAAACCACTTCTGATATTTCTCTTATGCCCTGTACGCACGGATTTCCGACAGAAAATGTGTGATAGCACCTTGTTGTCGGAAATTTCGACCGTGTGTGGGCTCCATCACACATTTTCCATCGGAATTTCTGATGCACAAAGTTTGAGAGCTTGCTATAAAATTTTCCGACAACAAAATCCGTTGTCGGAAATTCTGATCGTGTGTATACAAATCAGCGCACAAAGTGCCACGCATGCTCAGAATAAATTAAGAGACGAAAGCTATTGGCAACTGCCCCGTTTATAGTCCCGACATACGTGTTTTACGTCACCGTGTTCAGAACGATCGGATTTTCCAACAACTTTGTGTGACCGTGTGTATGCAAAATAAGTTTAAGCCAACATCCGTCGGAAAAAATCCATGGATTTTTTTGTCGGGATGTCTGATCAATGTCCGACCATGTGTACAGGGCATAACCGTAAATATCATGATAGTTCCATACATATATGCTGGTGTAACCCTTGGTTTTACCCTCACTTTTATTCCTCATATCGAGAGCATCTTAATAAGTTGCTTCTACTTTCTACCTTCCTAATTCAAGTCTACCAAAGTCCTTGTCCATACCCTTATAATTTCTTGCCTTGACTACTGCCATACCTCCCTGTCTGGTACTCTACTAATAAAATTATCATGCCAACCATCTATACATCCTACCCCTCTTCAGCTTGTCCTCTCTGCAGATTTCAGCACTGGCATCTTGTCAACCTAAAAATAAAATTCAAGTTACTATGTTTTGTCTTGCCAACACATCACAACTTCCCCCCACCTATTCTTGACTTCATACACCTCTGCTCCTCTCTCTGCTCCTTCATTGACCCCCTGACTAAAATCTTCCTCATTTATAGTTTCTTACCATGTTTGATTGCAAGATTTCTCTGAAGTAGCTCCATGTTTCTTTTATTAGATTAAATTTCATCTTTAAAATCTATATAAGATCCCTCACTGAGAGCCTTGGGCCACATACTAATGATCGGGACCCGGATCTCCCAATTCTGGATCATCTGATCGCTGTGGTAGCCTCACATTGGCTACCACAGTGATCAGTCATTGTGAAGCCCGCCCCTGTTTTTTTATATTTTCTCTTCTGTGAATGCAGAAGAAAGATACAATGTATTTTTCTCGAACCTTGCAGAAAAGAGAAAAAACTGTTTGTAAAAAATTTACAGTTTTTTTGCTGTACAGTAAAGAAATAATAAATATATATATATATATATATATATATGAAAAAGACCTAGATCAAGGTTTGATCTAGGTCAGTGCCAGGGTCTGGTATGGATTTTAAGGGGAACCCACGCAGCAAAAAAAAAAAAAAAATGTCATGGAGGTTCCCTCCAAAATCCATACTAGACCCTTATCCAAGCATGCAACCTGGCAGGCCGCAGGAAAAGGGGAGGGACGAGAGAGCACCCCCCCCGAACCTACACATTCACCAAAAAAAGTGTCAACATGGTAAAAATGACAGTAGACAGTTTGGGACAAGTCCTTTATTAAAAAATGCATTTTTAAAAAATGTCCCGCAATGTTCATTCATCTTCGATTCAAGCGCCGACGACCTGAGGAAAAAAAAACGAAAAAACTGAAAAACTCTGCCTCGATGGGAGGCGTCCCGTGACTGCAGGCTTTTTGCAATGACAGCTGTTACATAGCTGAGGGTGGTGCCACCCGGTGACATAAACGGGTGACCCCGCCCCCTTCTGACATCATGTGACGTCACGTAACATCAGAGGGGGTGGGGTTACCCACTTAAGTCACTGGGTGGGTGGCGGGGTCACCCATTTACGACACTGGGTGGTCCCACCCTCAGCTATATAACAGCTGTCATTGAAAAAGGGCTGCAGTCATGGGACGCCTCCCATCGAGGCAGAGTTTTTCATTTTTTCTTTTTTTTGGGTTGTCGCGCTTGGATCGAAGATGAGTACACATCACGGGACACTTTTTTTTTAAATAAAGGGCTTGTCCCAAACTGTTTACTGTTATTTTTACCATTTTGACCCTTTTTTCAGTGAATGTGTAGGGGTACAATATACCTGATACCCATTCCCATAGGGGGGCTGGGATCTGGGGGTCCCCTTGTTAAAGGGGCTTCCAGATTCCGATAAGCCCCCCCACCCGCAGACCCCCACAACCACTGGGCAAGGGAACTGACTTTTGGAAGGGTGATGGCAACTGTTGTAATGTACGTAACAGTTGCTGCTGGTGGGTTTATTGTGGTTTCTAGTGCATATAGTGCCCCCATTGTGAAACAATTCTAAATCCAGAAAAAACAAACTATCATGATCGATCACATGAGTAAACTGAAGGCCCAAGCTACTGTTATTGCAATGGGTCAGAAAAGATGAGAATGATTTCAAACTACCATTCCAAATAATCAATATATCAGTCCTCAGGGCTTCTTTAAAAGGACTTATTGTTTATATAATTGCACAGATCACTGATTGCACCTTTATATGTGTTTCATGAATTTTGCATAAGGAATTTTGATTTAAATGTAATTTTGTGATAAGGATCCATATTTGATACTTCATGTCTAGAGCATATATACAAATATATAATCAATATAGCAACCATAAAAGATGATATACCATGCAAAAGGGTTGTTCTGCCATATAGATTGTTCTTCCCAGTAACCCATGGTTATATTTGCATAGCATGGAGCATAATTGGCACCCATAACTGTGCCATGTGTTTGTAAATAAAACTCACCCAGGAATACAAAATAGTTATGTTCTAGACTGAACTTAGTGCTATCAATGATGAATTGTCCCTGGTGGTAATTCATATTAGGGTCTTTAGTCACAAAATATTGCAGTGCAGTGCAGTAAGACCCACTTCATGTGGGATGGATTTATAAAGAGAACACACTTCCAGTGAGGCTCATACATAACCATCTTCCCACTTCTAACTAGCCAGCACGTCAATGACATTACTGAAGTCACGGATATACCTGTAGGATGAAAGTCGGGATTCAATAGGCTGCAAGAAATTATCTAAGTAAGTAAATAGAATCCACATAAAACTAGCAATCAAAAATGGTGCTTACACTGGTTTCCATGGTGTGCAGTGGATGAAAAGCATATCTAAACCATGATGGGACTCTTGTCTGAGGCGCAGTCTCACAAACTACCCCAACAATGGATATAATGTGGCAAGATCAGTGCTCCCTGGAAGGTGAGAGTGGAGGAAGCTGCAGCATTCAAGCCAGCGGGGACGAGTGTAAGCAACATTTTTATGTGGATACCATTTACTCAGAATGGACTTTGTTTTTAACCCCTTATTGACTCAATAAAGTGTCCATTGGATTTTATATGAGGTTGGCACATTAATTCATCACCACCAAGAGTATATTTCTTGGGCATGTAGTTGAGCATTATGTATGGCATTGGAATTAATCCACAATTGGCACTCACAGCCAAGTCATTTATAAAGACATCAGCACCATCTTCTTGGTTGCTTATATACTCTCAAGGTCCTTGCACTGTCTTGTGTGTTACCTTTTTCTTGAAATAGAACTTAGAGTGCATTATTTTAGAGACAATAGTTAAAAATATCAGTGTACAGTGCCTGAAAAGTGCTATGACATCAACTGCCATCTGGAGATGCAAAAAATCTACACTATAGTCACCCCCAAGTATGACCTCAAATTTGTTCAAGCTTTTTGCACTGCAAGTCTTCCCCTATATAATCTAATGAAAATTTATCGGCCGGGTGGCCTTAGAGTGACATATTCCTCTGCAGTTTCTTTTTTTTTCTATTTTACTTATGCTATTTTTAAATTTCTCTTATATGAATTTATATTAAGATTACTTCCATATTTTTTGGAATTAATGTAGAGGTTGAGTTGCACATAGCGGAGGTCAAGCATGTCTGCAATTCTTATGTTATGCCAACATAATATTTCTCCTTCTAGGCAATAACGGCTAGTTATATTTTTCTATTTATTTATTTCATTATAGTAAGAGTATTTTCAAATCTTGTGGGCTAGGCCTCTCAATAGCTATGTCAAGGTGTATGTCCTGCCACCTTGCAGGTGGTATGGATAAGTATGTGTCTTCTTGATGCCTAGAAAGTGTAACCACTCCTGGAAATTCTCGCTTTCAAAGCTGGATCTCTAATCTGCATGTATCTTCTGTGGGCAGTCATAAGGAAGACAGAAGAGTTTCTACTCCATTTGGGCTGTGATCTTGGTAACTGGTACAGCTACTGTAGACATGGTAAAGCAGTCTACTATATGAGTGTGTGGTGGCAACTGTCTTCTGATGTACGGAGGGTCAAAAAGTCAACAGTCAATACTTCTAGTGGGGATAACATGCGCCAAGTCCAGAGTGGTACCCAGGCCTTGCCCCCCATCCATATTGAAAAGATTACACAATGCCAACAATCTTTTTCAAGTAACTGGAACAAACCCAAATACATAGCTTGCCTCTAGAACTAGGTGGATTTCATATGGTCACCCCAGTGAATTATTTCTGCTACAGATAGCACTTGACCTACCAGCTTACTGACAAGTCATGGGGAAACCTTAACCACTGCCTACCGCATATTTACTGCGGCAGGTCAACTCTATTGCACGAAATCACGTACCTGTACGTGATTTCATGCAATAGCCAGTGGGTAGCGTGCCGCCGGAGGTGCGATCACGCGCTGATTGAACACAGGGGATGCCAATCAGCGGGTCCGGCGGACCTGATGTCTGCCAGCCATCCGCAATTGTTCCCCAGAGAGACAGAACAGCGATCTGCCTATGTAAGCAAGGCAGATCGCCGTTCTGACAGGGAAGAAGATGGAGATCTTGTGTTCCTGCTAAGCAGAAACACCGATCTCTGTCTTCATCCAGTCACGGCAACCCCCACACAGTTAGAAAGCACCCCCTTAGAACAATTAACCCTTTGATCGCTCCTGATGTTAACCCCTTCCCTGCCCGTGTCATTAGTACAGTAACAGTGCATATTTTTAGCACTGATCACTGTATTAGTGTCACTGGTCCCCAAAAAAGTTTAAAAAAGTTTCAGTTATGTGTCCGATTTGTCCACTGCAATATCGCAGTCCCGCTAAAAATCACTGATCGCCGCCATTGCTAGTAAAAAAATAAATAAATAAAAATTCCATAAAAATATCCCATTATTTGTAGACACTATAACTTTTGTGTAAACCAATCAATATATGCTTATTGCTATTTTTTTACCAAAAAAATGTAGCAGAATACATATTGGCCTAAATTGATGAAGAAATTAGATTTTTTACATTCTTTTTTATAGCAGAAAGTAAAAATTATTGTTTTTTTTTTTCAAAATTGTAGCACTTTTTTTGTTTATAGTGCAAAAATTAAAACCAGAGGTGATCAAATACCACCAAAAGAAAGCTCTATTTGTGGGGAAAAAAAGGACATTTTATTTGGGTACATGACCACGCAATTGTCAGTTAAAGTAACGCATTGCCGTATCGCAAAAAAAATGGCCTGGTCATTAAGGGGTAAAACCTTCCAGGGCTGAAGTGGTTAATCAGCAGTAGGGTATGCCATCTCTCAAGATGAGACTGACCAACTTTAGCCACATCGCCTCTGCTGGGGATCAACCACTGGATCCTCTCTCTATGTCTCTGCCTAGATATGGATAAGGTTCACTCGAGGTTTAATCACAGTTTAAGTGTCCCTTCAGCCAAGTCTGGGATTTATTCCTCTTCAGCTTTTTCATTTCCCTGTGGTCAAGCTAGAGGGTAAAGGGACAGAGTATCTCCTGCCTGATTGTTCTACCTGGGGTGGTCAAAGTTCACTGGATGGGCCACTCAACTTTGTTCTAGTGTAGGGATTGGCCAATAGATTGGTCTGGACCTAGGTTTAGGCCTAACATTTTCTGATTAGGCCCCCTGTCCTTTTTGCTTACCCATGTTGACCTCGACTAATCTTCTACTTGCCTCTAACTGAACTCTGTAGAGTCTCAATATCACTGCATCCAAACTCCATCTCACGGGTGCTGCCCTGTACCAAACAGGCCTACAAACTGCCAACCACAGTTCCTCCTAGTGTGTCTCCAACACTGCTGGCTACATTCTGGATACCTACCTACTAATGATTCCCTGGCACCAATGCTACTTTACGTCTTGCACCTCTGTTTCCATATTCAGGGGTGCATGAACCATAGCTGCAAGGGGAGCTCTCTCATCACTTTGGTCTCTAACCAAGGTACTTTACAGTTAATTTCCACTTTTGCAGCCAAATTGGGATAACATCTACTTTATATTTGTTGCAGATGCTCATTCATATAGCATACTGTAACTTAAAAAAAATATTAAAAAATTACAGCTTGCTTTTTTAGATGTTCTATTCTAGAACTTTCAGCAAGGAAAAAATGTTAGGTAGTTGCTGGGCAGCTGTGTTTGCAATAATTAACTTTGTCTGCACTGTGCAGGCTGATTTTCTAGATTCGATTTTAACCAGATTCGAACACTGTCTGTACTAACAAAGAGTTAAAGGTGTAGAGGTTGGGCTTCTTGCATTGTATGTTAATGAGGACAGACTTAGAACAAAATCACTCTAACATTGTTCAGAAAACCTTGCAGTTAGCCATGATACCTCCTCCTGAGAAACATTTAAAAGGTAAGAAACATTTGTATTTTTATTTTTGTCAGCTGTATCCCATTGTGAAGATTACCCTTCACCTCCCTTCCTAGAGACACAGAAGTATTTAAAACAAAATCTCACCAACATTAGAGGAAGTTCTTTGTCACAAGTGTCCCCCTTCATATATAAACAATAATTTATTTAAATTGGTATAAATAAGGTAAATAATCAAGCAGAGACACAGCAATAAAGCCTGACATAGGGTCTAATGCCGCGTACACACGGTCGGACTTTTCGTCTACAAAAGTCCAACGGACGCTGACGGACTAAAGCTGGCTGGTAATCCGATCGTGTGTGGGCTTCTCCGGACTTTCAACGGACTTTTTCAGCCTCAAATCCGACGGACTTTAGATTTGAAACATGCTTCAAATCTTTACGTCGTAAGTACGACGGACCCCGAAATCCGCTCGTCTGTGTGCTAGTCCGACGGACAGAAACCCATGCTAGGGCAGCTATTGGCTACTGGCTATCAACTTCCTTATTTTAGTCCGGTGTACGTCATCACGTACGAATCCGTCGGACTTTTGTGTGGTCGTGTGTAGGCAAGTCCGTTCGTAAGAAAGTCTGCCGCAAGTCCGCCGAAGGTACGTCGGAAGTCTGTCGGACAGGCTGTCGGACTTTTGTAGACGAAAAGTCCGACCGTGTGTACGCGGCATAACAATTCTTTACCCTACCAAAGAAAAACATTTGACTTCACATACAGTTTAAATTGACAGATTACATAAGCAAATATACAGTACTTTTGATTCTTGAACTGTTGTTTTAATTACAATAGCTGTTTTAAAACACATCCATTCTTGAAAATATATTCAGAAAATAAGTAAAATCCATTATATATTTTATACCTGTTGTGTTTTTGTGGTGTTTTAAGATGTCAGCAGCACATGTTTCGTTCCTGACCACCATTACTTCTCCATTCTTCAAAAAGCAAGTACAGCTGAGCTTGTCAGTAAAAGTAGACATGTTATAAAATGAATATGCCACTGACAAATCCACCTGTTCATGTTCCCAATTGTCCAAAAAAAAAAAAAAAAATACATATATATATATATATATATATATATATATATATAGTGTTAGCATTGCAATAAAATTGAACCAATTCTGCCACTGAGGCAAAGAGTCAACGCTAGAGGTGGAAAACTCAAATAATGTAAGCATCTCTCCGTCTCTCTCTGCACATAACTAAGTGAACCTGAATGACAACAAATTAAGTCTTCAAGTTATCACAATGACTTATTGATAATGTGTTTTGCAGAAACAAAAAACAGCATAGATTTGTTAAAACCTGATAAAACTCCTAATAACCCTGAATCATATCGCCCAATTTAATTACTCACTTCAGATGTGAAGCTATTGGCAAAGGTGTTAGCAACTAGACAAGCGAAAGTAATATCTAAAATAGTGCATATGGACCAATCTGGTTTCATCCCAAATAGATCTACTGCAATGAATATAAGGCACTGATTTCTTAATTTGCAGGTCCCATTTGAAAACATGGGCAACAGAGCTATATTGTCACTTGATGCAGCAAAGGCTTTTGATAGCATAGAATGGGATTTTCTATGGCATTGTCTAGAAAAATTTGGTTTTGGACACCAGGCTATAAGATGGATACAACGTCTTTTTTTTTTTTTTTTTTAACATTCAACTTTTATTGCAAGAGATAAAGAAAGGGTGCCCAATACGCAGGTCACAGACACAACTGCATACATTTTCGAAACAGCTTAACAAGTCTTGTAATAATCTAGGAATAATATCTGGTAATGCATAGATGTGGTGGTGAACATAGGAGGACAAATCCTTTCAATTGCTGATAAGCTTTCTTATCTAGGAGTTATAAGACTAAACTTTTGCTTCTGTCAGTAACTAAACAATATAAAGAAAAAAGAACATTGTTAACCTTATTCTGGTTGGATTTCTTGTCGTACTCTGCCCTTGTTGTTGTATAGAAAGGGGGGTAAAAGAGGAGGGAGAGGAAAAGGAAGGAGGGAGTACAGGTACATTGTTTGCTTTCGGATCTACTCAAGTAGAGTGAATTAGATATTTGGTCTTGTGAGATCATGTAGTTGTTTGGGCTTTATGAGGTATGGGGGGAATTGGCTTCCTCAAATTCCTGAGAATATCTAAAGACAAACCAGGGCTGCCAGGTCTTTTGGAATCTCTCTATACCGCCTGTGTCCTGTGCCAGGGTATCTTCCATTTCACATATGTCTTTTACCTTGTTTAGCCATTCTGAGATGGATCAAACCCGGGGAGAGTTCCAGTGTAGAGGAATCAGTGATTTGGCTGCATTGAGGAGGGGTTTAGTTAAGGAGTGTTTGTATCTTTTAAGAGTTTAAATTTGTCACATGTAATAAGCAGCATGCTGCATTCAAGTTTAGTTTGGTCTCTGTAATTTTTTTGATCAGTTCCCTGACTTTATTCCAATAGGTTGTAATTAAGGAGCACTGCCACCAAATGTGGATCAACGTGCCTGTCTCTGATATCGCCAACATGAATCCGATTTTTTTGGATCCCATCTGTGAAGGTTGTCAGGGGAGTTGTACCAGTATGTTAACAACTTATAACTTGTTTCCTTCATTTTTGTGCTTATGGAACACTTATGTGCTAGTATGCAAGCGTACCTCCATTGTTTTTTTGGAATCTCTTCCTGCAGTTCCTCTGACCACCTCCTCCTGTGCTTATCTGTCCTGGCGTTCTTAGCATGTTGTAGCCACAAATGGGCCGTTGATGTGGCTTTGGTAAGTGGGGTAGCATTATGACACACCGATTCCAGGTCAGTTAGGGGTCTGTGGAAGTCTTGTGGGCTTCTTTGTTTGGTTAGATAGCTTTTTAGCTGGAAGTAGGACCATAGGTGCATATGTGGAAGGTTGTTTTCTAACTTTAGCGCGGACCACGCTTTGATTTTGCCCCCAGTGTAACAGTCACCTGCCAGTAGTGGGGTGTTTTGTTGTAATGGCATAAATATTGCATTGTGGATACTCGGAGGGAAAGCAGGGTTGTCTTTTAATGGTGTCAAAGGGCTAAGAGATGTGGTGATGATCTTACGTTTAGCAATGGAGTGTAAGATCTCCAAAGTGTTGCCTGTAATGGGGTGTTTGTGTAGGCTGATGGGGTAGCTGGTCCATGGGATCCAGGGGTAACATTTCAACAGGATTGGGTTTAGGGCCGCCTCAAGTGATATCCAGTCCTTCATATGACCATGGCAATCCCAGTCGATTACTCTAGCCAAGTGTGAATCATAATAGTAATGTTTGAAATCCGGTATACCCATCCCACCCATTTCTTTAGGATTAGTCAGCCTATTGAGCCTAATTCTAGGTTTGTGCTGATTCCATAAGAACTTCAGTAGGATAGAGTTTAGTGCCTTGAAAAAGTGTAGAGGGATTTTAATGGGTAAGGTCCGCATCAGGTAGAAGAGCTTTGGCAAGATCGCCATTTTGATAATTGCCGCACACCCAAACCAGGAAAAAAGCCCCGAGTGCCATTTTGTAAGGTCCACCTCACAACTCTTAAGAAGGGGTGAGAAGTTTTGCTCAAAGATGGTTTGTGGTTGTGGGGTCAGCCAAGTTCCTAGGTATTTAATAACCCAGGGGTCAGTGCTAGTATTCTGTACGGAAGCGATATGTTTAGAGCCTCGGATTTTGTGTAGTTTATCTTCAGATTTGAAATATAACCATAATGCGCAAATTACTTTAGTAAATTGGGGAGAGTCATTGTCGGGTTTGTTAAAAAGAGCAGGAGGTTGCCGGCATATGCTGCTAGCTTGAACTCCCCATCCTGAATCTTGAAACCAGTGATTGCGGTGTTCATTTTAATCATTCTAATAAAAGGTTCAAGGGACAAGATGAACAGTAGGGGAGTTAAAGGGCAGCCCTGCCTAGTATCATTTCGTATGTGCACCTTTTTGGACAGTGTGCCGTTGATTTTTAGTTTCGCCGAGGGGTTTTGGTATAACGCAGTGATCCACGATAGCATATGTGGGCCTAGCCCAAGATGTCTGCACACTGCTATCATGAAATCCCATGCAACATGGTCGAAGGCCTTCTCCGCATCCAAAGAGAGGAGAAAGCCCTCAACGTCTCACGCTCTCGCCGAGTGGATTAGGAGGAGGGCTTTGGTCACGTTGTCTTTTGCTTCTCTACCAGGCATGAAGCCCACCTGTTACAAGCCAATAAGCTCTGGAATAAGTGGTCCCAATTGTAGTGGGAGGATTTTTGCAAAAAGTTTGACATCCAGGTTTAGCAAGGATATGGGACGGTAGCTGGCACAGTCCTTGGGATCTTTACCTAATTTTGGAATCACTGCGATGAGTGCTGACAGTAAGTCTGGTGTCACCTCCTTGGGTTTAGACATGGAATTCAGTACTGCAGTAAGTGGTTCAGGAATGATGTTTGTGAAGGTTTTGTAGTAGATGACGGAATAGCCATCTGGCCCCAGACTCTTCCCAGATTTCAGTTGTTTGATAGCTTGTCTGATCTCTAGTGGAGTGATTGGAGCTTCTAGGAGGGAGGTGTCTAAGTCTTGTACAATATTATAAAGTACACCCCAAGGAATACTAAGGGACTTTTAAGGCAACTGATCAACAATTGATGAAAAAAAAAAAATATTTACATATACATCATAAACAAAATCATATGACAGATGTGAGTATAAAAGAGCAGATCCTTCAATACTGATCCCAATGCCTTTCTGGACCTGTTAAGAGTCCTTTCTTCAGGGGCATGTCGTATGAAGTAGTACTGCTATATTAGTATTCTATAAAGAGACAAGATAACACATAAAATTCATATTCACGATTACAGGAATGAGCATCGTTGAGACTGAGTAAGAAACAAACGTACCAGTCAAGTAGACGAAATACAAGAAGGAAAAGAAAAACTGCCAAGATGGGGTCAAACGTGCAAACATGTATGGCTGGTACATGAGGGTCTCGATGGGTGCAGATCTAGGGGTATGTCAGGCCTCCAAAAAAGAGGGGTGAGCGTTGTTGGAAAATTGTAAGCGGAACCCCTGAGGGGGAGGCGAGGACCCTAAAAAGAAACAAATATATTTAATGAGTCAAATGCCTACAGGCATAAGACCACATAATATACTAATGTTCATAAAGGAAGCCAGTTAAAATTCCACTTTGGTCATAATAGTTACAGACATAATAAGTAATTGATTTTAAATCAAGATAAGGATTTATCTAATATAAATGGTATTACAAATATAATATAGAGGTTAAAGAGTAAAATAAAATAATAATAACTCTTAAAGCAGGCATGGGTTCCAAGTGCAGCAACTAAATTGTATTTGGAATGCAACATTGCATCCCAAACCTATAAGAGGCATATATGTAATAATGTACAAGAAACCAACCTTCAAGGGTCCGAGCAGCAAAGACAATCCAGTATAAAGGATAACGACGTAGCCGTGCAGCAAAGATGGCAGCTAGTGAGGGGAAGATTACTTCCTCCTCAAATAGCTGCAGAAATGACTCCCACACATGCGCAATATGCGGCGCGTATCATGTGGGGCGTCGTGTGACACAGATCACGGCTAGCCAATGGGAAGTACAGTGAGGGCAAGTGTGGGCAGAAGTAATAGCCGCTACACAGGGGAACGTAATCCAAGTGCTCAGCGACACCTCCGAGCAGACGCAACCACGGCTCCAATCAAAGGTACACCACGGGCAATCCCCTCCCACGTATAGAGACACGCCCCCCACATACACAGAGAGGGAGGGGGCCACCCAAAAAACAACGAGGGAAGCCACAGACAAAACCCTAACACACAGATGGAGCAAAGCAGGCAACATCAAAGTGTACAACAGCCACACACACACCGACCTCCACCTCTGCGCCATGGGATAAAGCAGCGGAGCGTCGGAAAGAGCTGGCTGGCGGGCAGAAATTTGCCGCCCCACTGAAAGTGCCACCTGGGACCGATGGCACCATTGGGTCCCATGGTAGGGCCGGCTCTGTGAACGGGATAGAATGTATGAGATGTATAGGGTGTGCACTTGATGCATGGAGAATGGTATTCCTTGCAGTAGGCTTATGAAATAAACTGCTTACAAGGGTTCCATCCTGGTTCTTTGTAATCTTAACGTCCAAAAATGTAACCATTTCTTTGCTATAGGACATTTAAGTCATTGAGGAAAAGGGGTTGTAGTTAGGGACTTTAAGGAAGCCATGACCTGGTGAGGTCACGTATTTCCATCCCAGTCTGAATCAAAGGAAAAGGGCTAAGCCAGAAAAAGGTGGGACTTTATATGAAGCACGTGACTGCAAAAGGGTACTGGGGTGAACATAAGGAAATTTATTGGAAGCAAGAAGGTAGTATCAAAAGTACATGGTAGCATACATATAATACATGATGGATAGTACAGCTGGAGCATGCAAATGATGTTGGTAACAAAGATAATAGATAAACAAGGTAATGACAATAAGCATGACAGTAACATCTGATTATATGACCAAAATAAGTTTCCTGGTTCACCACAAAGGAATTTTTATAAAACCATGATACAAAGTATTGCCTGCAGGGCCTATGGCCTTGATGAGCCTGGAGGTGTCGATATTCCATGAACTTGAAAGGTATAGGTAAAATGAGTAGATATACAGCATCGGGTATCTCTACGCGTTTCGTGGCTTAAGTGCCACTCATCAGGAGAAAGCTGTGAGATATCTGGAATAAAACTGGTAAGAGCGTAAGGTATATACAGCGACTTACTGAGGGTGTATGTGTCGATGGAGTGGAGGCGAGGCCCCAAAAGGCATCAGAGGGTATCCCCAACCGGGAGTCGCAGTGGACCGTCCCGCGGGGACAAGAGGGGCAACCACATGGGTTGTTATAGGACATAGTAAATTATAGGTTGAAAATATTCTTGTTGATGGCCAACATAAAGGCCTCCAGCAGGACAGGACAGCGAGATCGTGAGACGATCTAGAGGTCTCAGCAAAGGAGAGGACACATCAGACAGCAATTTTTATTATTTATGGCTCATACAGGATGGTGCACTTTAGCACCTATAACATGTGAGTACCCTATGTATAGGGAAAATTGTTAATTATATTTTAAATAAACTTTAAGCAGTATCACACTATTGAGCTTCCTCTGTTTTCTATATGGACACATATGCAAGTAACCAGCCAAGGATCTGAATGATGACAATAAACCCAGAGGTGGTTTAAAAGCGTGGTATGACCAAGCTTAGGTGGGAGGTCACAACCTCTAAGGTGAGCACATACACCAAAGGGGAGCACAAGAGTGGACATGAGCACCTGTTGTTTACCACCTTTATGAGAAGTAGAAGAAAATTACTAATTAGGAGTGGACTGTTATGCTGTGTTTTCATTGGCAAATTAATGCATGACTAGTTTTGCACAAGAGTACTTTAAGCACGATACATGTGTTTTTTATAGTAGTAATCAAATGTGGATGCACTTTATATGTAGAGTTGTATATAGTCACTTTAATTGTTACTGGTATTATTGCATATATTCATTAGTATAGCATATGATTGCAAATTTTAATCACATAGGATTATCACTGGTATTATAGCACAAGATTGCAATTTCCATATGCATCGGATGTGGATACACGTGTCGTGTTGGCTGCATAGGATTGCAGCACTTTAGCATATGATTGCAATTTTCCAACTGCATAGGATCACCTCACATGTATTGTATAGACTAAATAAGATTGCAGCATTATCGCATGTGATTTAAATTCTTTAATCACATAGGATTATTATTGATGTTATAGTATTAGATTACAATTTCTAACGGCATAGGATTGCAATACATGTATGGTAGTTACTGCATAGGATTGCAACACTTCACAGCACTATATTTTGGCATTTATATTGAATATGACAGCCATATGATCGCATTTGGGTAGCGTAGCATTTATTGGTTTACACATTGGGCATATTTATTGTTAAGGAACACACTGATGGGCACATTTTATGTTAAGGGGCACTCTGATGAGTACATATGTCAGTGGGGGCAAGCTGATGGGCACATAATATGTTAAGGGGACACTGTGATGGGGACACCTAATGTAAGTGTGCACCCTGACGGGAATACCTGATGTAAGGGGGTACTCTGACGGGGACATCTGATGTAAGGGAATACTGTGATGTGGACACCTGATGTAAGGGGGTACTGTGATGGGAACACCTGAGGTAAGGGGGTCCTGTGATGGGGACACCTGATGTAAGGGGGTACTGTGAAGGGAACACCTGATGTAAGGGGGTACTGTGATGGGAACACCTGATGTAAGGGGGTACTGTGATGGGAACACCTGATATAAGGGGGTACTGTGATGGTAACACCTTATGTAAGTGAGCACTGTGATGGGAACACCTAATGTAAGGGGGTACTGTGATGGGGACACCTGATGTAAGGGGGTATTGTGATTGGAACACCTGATGTAAGGGGTTACTGTGATGAGGACACCTGATGTAAGGGGGTACTGTGATGGGGACCCCTGATGTAAGGGGGTACTGTGATGGGAACACCTGATGTAAGGGGGTACTGTGATGAGGACACCTGATGTAAGGGGTACTGTGATGGGGACACCTGATGTAAGGGGGTACTGTGATGGGTACACCTGATTTAAGGGGGTACTGTGATGGGAACAGCTGATGTAATGCCGCGTACACACGGTCGGACTTTTTGGCTACAAAAGTCTGACGGGCGCCGACGGACCCAAGTCCGGCGGACAATCCAATCGTGTGTGGGCTTCACCGGACCTTCAGCGGACTTTTCCAGTCACAAATCTGACGGACTTTAGATTTGGAACTTGCTTCAAATCTTTACGTTGTAACTCCGCCGGACCCAGAAATCCGCTTTTCTGTATGCTAGTCCGACAGACAAAAACCCACGCTAGGGCAGCTATTGGCTACTGGCTACCAACTTCCTTATTTTAGTCCGGTGTACGTCATCACGTACGAATCCGTCTGACTTTTGTGTGATCGTATGTAGTTAAGTCCGTTCGTTAGAAAGTCCGCCGCAAGTCCGCCAAAAGTCCTCCGAAAGTCTGTCGAAAGTCTGTCGGACGGGATGTCGGACTTTTGTAGCCGAAAAGTCCGACCATGTGTACGCGGCATAAGGGGGTACTGTGATGGGGACACCTGATGGGCACATATAATGTTAGAGGGGCAATCTGATGGGGACACCTGATGTGATGGGGACACTTGATGTAAGGGGGCACTCTGATGGGAACACCTGATGTAAAGAGATACTCTGATGGTGGCAACTGATTTATGGGGGTAATCTGATGGGGGTAATCTGATGGGGGCACCCAATGTAACGAATTACTCTGGTAGGGGAACCTGATGTAAGGGGGAACACTATTGGGGACATTTACATTTACAGAGTATTACCAGAGTGTGTGGAGGAAACAGTAAAAAAATATTGCCAGAGAGTGCGGCTTGCGCCAAAAAAAGAAAAGGAGACACGTACAATCTTTCATGGCACAGACTTGTGATTTGGACCTCAGCCGGAAATTTTTTTTTAGTTACCGGACCTCCTTGAATTTTAATTCACTACCCCTGTTGTAGTTTATTGATCTTCCTGCTCTCATGTTACTACCTGCCCCAATCAGAGGTGTGGACAGACAGCTATCCTGAGAGTCTGCAGGAGCTGGACATTGCATCGCGGGTGCAATGCACCGCAGGCTCTTTAGAAAAAATAAAAAATAAATGCACATTGTTTTACCTGAAAACCTTTTTTTTCAAAAGGTGTACTTAGCCTTTAAAAGAGAAGTCCAGCCTGAGCTTGTTTGGCTGTACTTCTCCTATGGATCACAGGAGTTCAGTTAGTTTTCACTCCTGTGACCCATTTTCAGCAGAGAGCGGGCTGAAGTCCACTCTCTGCTGACGTCACTGAAGTCAGTCCAGGCACCGCATCATCACGACAATAAAGTCTGGATCAGCCAAGTGTCTGGACCGACACGCGGCTCAGACTCTCAGCAAGCCGCTGAGAGCATAAGCCAGCCGCACCCACCCCTCCACGGCTCAGCACGCCAGTGAGCGCAGAGGGAGAAAAGCAGACAGCTGTGACTGACAGTCTGTAGCTCTCTGCTCACGGAAAAGCTATGAAAACCGAGCGATCAGCGGTGTTCGATCGCTCGGTACTCAGTGTAGAGGCGCCGGGGGACAGATATAGCATTGGACCAATGCTGCATCCACCCAGGTAAGTCTGATTCAGGAAAAAAAAAAAACCTTTACTTCTCTTTTAAGTATCTAAATTTAACATGTTTTTTTTTTTTGCAGTCTACTATACAGAAAAGTTAAGAAAGGGTGTGGGAGAAACAACCCAAGTAGCTAATCAGGTATGCGGCACGTGAAAAATCATACTGGTAGAAGGACAGCAGTGACAAAGAGATGAGCTCATCAGTCCACAGCTTCTCTTTTCACTGTTGAGTCACAAGGTGGGGAGAAGATCTATAAGTAAAAGTGAAACAGCAGCAAGACAAAGATCACTGCTGTGTAGCAGAACTGTATCATTCTTAGCATTGGATGGACAGAAATACAATATAATTCTTTGGCAGGTAAAACATCACCTTCAAAAAAACAAAAGGAATTCCTGTGCGTAGTGTGCCAAATTAGCTGCTGCACCCTAAACAATCTGAATACAAAATGTGCGAAAATGTGTCTAATATAAACAAGGTGTTCTGTCCCTTTAAGCATCAATAATAAACAATTCATCATTTTCAATGAAATGCAACAGAAATTGCAATATATGTTACATAAATAATACTATGTAATATATAAAACATGCAATGTGCAAATGAATTGTTCTCCAAACACATCCCACTGGTGTTTGCACCCTCTTTACTAGATCCAAAGATCCCACTCAGAAATCACAATGCCTTGCAGCCATAACCAATTCCAGTGTCATGATTACACAGTATCCCTAAATGGCGCTCTCAGCCGAGATTTCATCAATCTTGGTTTTAAACTCTTTTTCCAGCAGCTGCATATGTACATTCTGAATGCACTCTAGGTTAGTAATGAATATAATGTATGACATTGATTGTATCATGCATATATCAAAGACTAATGTGTATTACATCTAAACCAATTGTTGTGTATTAATTATTTAAATCATAATTCTCTCTATTGGTATGCATGTGGCACCTCTGAAGAAGAGGTGGGCTTTACAACGTGTTAGATGCCCGTAAACTACTATATAAGCAACTAGAACCATAATGCTGTGGTTTTTTAACTGTTTCTGTACACTCCAGCCACGTACGTTTTTTATCCAATGTTTAATAAAGTAATATATTTTATACAATTTTTGTATATGATGCGAGTAGCCCATAGTAGTCTCCTATTCTATTTAGAGGGTATTCTCTGTGTATCAGCCAAGATGTAAGGCAGGAAAGGAACAAATCCCGTAATGCAGAATTAAAAAACAATAGCCTAATTTATTTAAAATTGCACTTACTATGACAGAGAACAAAACATGTATTTAGAGACCAGTACAAACCACATCGACGTGTGTGATGGGGTCACGTACCAGGCCCCGACCAATGCGTTCATCAGGGGAAAGAGGTTGGACACAACTCTGAATCCCTGTACACAGGACCGGTTTTCCCATTGAAATAAACTCTGAAGATTTTTCCGACGGAGTTCCGATGGAATTCCGCTTAAGCTGTCTTGCATACACACGGTCACACCAAATTCCGACCGTCCAGAACACAGTGAAGTACAACACGTACGACGGGACTAGAAAACGTAAGTTCAACAGTCAGTAGCCAATAGCTTCCGTCTCACACTTGCTTCAGAGCATGCATCATTTTTGGTACGTCGGAACAGCATACAGACGAGTGATTTTCCCGATAGGAATTGGTTCAGTCGGAAAAATTTAGAACATGTTCTCTTTCTAGGTCCATCAGAATTTTCAATGTAAAAAGTCTGATGGGGCATACACATGATCGGAATATACCATGAAAAGCTCCCGTCAGACTTTTTCTGTCAGACATTCCGCTCGTGTGCACACGGCATAAGAGACTGAAGCAACTCAATAGCTCCTAGCTGTCCCTCATTTGGAGGGACTGCCTCTCTTTTGAGACCAAACCATTTTGTCCCTTTTTTAGCCTCAGTTGTTCCTCTCTTTGGTCTGATGTGTGCTTCTCTTTAGAAAATGCATAATTTTACTACCAAAAGTGTTATACTGCACTAAACTCTTTTCCAACCTTTATATTACTGCATTTGTTATTTTTAAAAAAAACAATATAAGGGGAAAAAAGAATCATAAAAACACTTGTGTAGCTGAGTCAATAATTTTCTACGTATTAGATATTTGTGGTCCCTGTTATTGGGCTGTGAATGGGATGTATCCCTTGATGGGCCAAAAGGTGTTTCTTTATCATTTCAGAAAGTTGGGAGGTATCAATTCTCAAACACTGCATGTATTTAATCTGCGTATTTAGCTGTTAGCCTGGAGTTCAGCTTTAACTTTTTCGGTATTAGAATAGATTTGAGGCTCAGCACTTTCAGCCTCATCCCCTTTGTGTCCAAATAACTTGCAATATGCCTGGTTATGTTTACTTTCCTTTATCATGGATGATAAAATGGTAAAATATATCTTAAAATTTTTATGAATTGCGCTTTCAGATTTTAAATGTGAAATATCAAGATTTTTAAATCAAATGTGCTGTTAAAAAGAAAACGAATCCTCAAACATATGTTTTTCAAATTATCTCTTGACCTGGGCTTGGTGTAAATTTACACTTCAAAACTGGAAACTGGAAACCTTGCTTGCATTTGATGTTAAAATGAAAATGAACTTCAAAGCTAGCAACACACCCCTGCAAATGTTATTCTAGCAGATATCTAACAGAAAGTGATTATGCCATTCATTGGCTGTGCCCATTGTACTGACATCTCTTCTAACGCTTTATAGAATGTAATCATTGTCTTTTGTTGACCATGACAATAGTGCAGAGGGCCTGCTGTATTCACATACAGCTTCATACAATACCTGCAAGTAAGTGGATAGTCTAATTGAAAAATAGACCAAATCTGCAGGACTTCTGTAACAGAATAAATAATGAATAGGATCATAAAATGTCATCTTTTGCTGGATATGCATTGTTACTAGGATGCTATTCCCTGCTACCACCATCATCAGATGAGCACAGAAGAAAACACCCACTACTTGAAATAAGTAGTGAATTAAATATTTTTTTTATCCATTATTATTCATGCCGTTCTGCACGCCACCCTACTTCACGTTATAATTAGTTCTCTTTTGTCCCTTTTGAAAACTAATAAGTCTTAATTGTCAGTGGAAGGAAGACATAAGGGTACAGTTATTGAAAAGTTCAGCTGTCTAACGCAAAGCAGGCACACAATTTTACTGCATGATATTAGAAACTGTAGGGTAGACCTCTCGCCTCTCTCCTCTCTCTCCTCTCTCTTTTTTTCTCTGTCTATCTCTCTCTCTATTGAGAGACTAGCAGGCTATAGACTCTCTCTCTCTCTCTCTCTCTCTCTCTCTCTCTCTCTCTCTCTCTCTCTCTCTCTCTCTCTCTCTCTCTCTCTCTATATATATATATATATATATATATATATATATATATATATATATACTGTATGTATAGTCCCAAGGGTAGCCACAGCATTATGTGTGTGAGGTAAATGCATGGGTTGTCACCCACAAAAAAAATTCATGCAAATGCAAAACAGGTACTGTATAGAGGCATTCACGGGTCTTACAGCGGAGATAGATCAAAGCACCAGTGTTTTATTGTCAATGTTTCATTGGAGCTTAGTCTTGAGAAAATTTAACTGAGCTTCACTGAAACGTTGACGATAAACCGATGCTCGATACTGAAGGTGCCATAGTACTTGCTTTTTTTTCTTATTCTAAAATGTAACTTTTATTTCTGCTAATAAACTTCTGCAAAGTCCTTTGAAGGCCATACCAATAGATATGGGTTAACAATGCATTTGCGACATTGCTTCCTTTACTGAATTGCTTTGAATGCCAAGAATCTCTGGGTTTCAGAGTCTCTGAATGCATCAACACTTTGACCCCATAATGACTATATATACAGTGGGAAAGGAAAGTATTCAGACCCCTTACATTTTTCACTCTTTGTTATATTGCAGCCATTTGCTAAAATCATTTAAGTTCATTTTTTTCCTCATTAATGTACACACAGCACCCCATATTGACAGAAAAACACAGAATTGTTGACATTTTTGCAGATTTAATAAAAAATAAAAACTGAAATACCACATGGTCCTAAGTATTCAGACCCTTTGCTCAGTATTTAGTAGAAGCACCCTTTTGATCTAATACAGCAATGAGTGTTTTTGGGAAAGATGCACCTGGATTTGGGGATCCTCTGCCATTTCTCCTTGCAGATTCTCTCCAGTTCTATCAGGTTGGATGGTAAACGTTGGTGGACAGCCATTTTTAGGTATGCAAATTGTACACACACTGCGCTTATCAAAATAAACATTTAAGAAATTTATACTAAAATATTAATAAAGTGATATTGTGCTTAACATACAAAATATACAAAATCTATTAATACTATACATTAATGTGCAATAAACTTCAATGAATGAATAAATAGGTAAAAGTGCTGAAATCAGCCTGTGTATTGCAAATATTCCACAAAACTTGTGCAATTTTCAAACATTAATAGATAATTCAAAACAAACATCCATGCGATTTAGTGTTGCATCCATGCATTTCAGTGTTGCATCTATGCAATATGGTGTTAGTGCAATGTTCAAACAATAAAAAGTTAAAAAATACAAAAAAGCGCATCCATGCGATTTGGTGCTACATCCATGTGATTCTATGGAATTCATTGCTGTGTTGCTGTGCAATGATCAAATTAACAGTCCGATTTAGTGTTGCATCCATGCATTTCAGTGCTGCATCTATGCAATATGGTGTTAGTGCAATGTTCAAAAAATAAAGTTAAAAATACAAAAAACGCATCCATGCGATTTGGTGCTGCATCTATGTGATTCTATGCAATTCAGTGCTGTGTTGCTGTGCAATGATCAAATTAACAGTCCACAGATCTTCCACAATCCATTCATGTGCTATTGTGAACACAAACTAATGTGCTGTGTGCTCATACAAGTGCCCCCCCCCCCCCAGGTGATAGCCCCTCACCTTAGGGCGTGTGACCTTGCAATTAAGCTTGGTCAGAATGCGCCTTAGAACCTCTATGGGTTTGATGTTATATGCAGGGTCCTGGATAGATTTGCACTTGCGCCTCTGTTCCTCACAGCAGTCCCGTTTACACCTCAATATATCAACAGAAAAAGGACTTCATGGTGCAGTATGTAGTAAATCTATTAAAATCATAAACAAATCCCGCAATGGGTATTCACAGTAACAAGGCGCTTAAGGGCGGCACACTAAAACAGCAGAAATGAACGGGCAACAGCGGCCGGTATGGGGTGGTGTGCTAATCTTTCCCAACAGGTTGTATGTATAACGTTCCATCCTGTCCCCTTCCCCTAGGGGACAGTAGAAATTTCTTACATTTTTATTTTGATAAGCGCAGCATGTGTACAATTTGGTTTAACTATTTTGCATGGTTATGAGACATGCGTAACGTTAGCAGCTGATCATTTGCAAAGATACACTATTTTGGAGACCAGATTTGGTCGATTACCTGGAGGCTCACAGGAGTACAAATTAGCATTTTTAGGTCTCTCCAGAGATGCTCAATTGGGTTTAAGTCAGGGCACTGTCTGGGCCATTCAAGAACAGTCACGGAGTTGTTGTGAAGCCACTCCTTCGTTATTTTAGCTGTGTGCTTAGGGTCATTGTCTTGTTGAAAGGTAAACCTTTGGCCCAGTCTGAGGTCCTGAGCAGTCTGGAGAAGGTTTTTGTCCAGGATATCCATGTACTTGGCCGCATTCATCTTTCCCTTGATTGCAAGCAGTCGTCCTGTCCCTGCAGCTGAAAAACACCCCCACAGCATGATGCTGCCACCACCATGCTTCACTGTTTGGACTGTATTGGACAGGTGATGAGCAGTGCCTGGTTTTCTTCACACATACCGCTTAGAATTAAGGCCAAAAAGTTCTATCTTGGTCTCATCAGACCAAAGAATCTTATTTCTCACCATCTTGGAGTCCTTCGGGTGTTTTTTTAGCAAACTCCATGCGGGCTTTCATGTGTCTTGCACTGAGGAGAGGCTTCCGTCGGGCACTCTGCCATAAAGCCCCGACTGGTGGAGGGCTGCATTGATGATTGACTTTCTACAACTTTCTCCCATCTCCCAACTGCATCTCTGGGGCTCAGCCACAGTGATCTTTGGGTTCTTTTTTACCTCTCTCACCAATGCTCTTCTCCCCCGATAGCTCAGTTTGGCCGGACGGTCAGCTCTAGGAAGGGTTCTGGTCATCCCAAACGTCTTCCATTTAAGGATTATGGAGGCCACTGTGCTCTTGGGAACCTTAAGTGCAGCAGAATTTTTTTGTAACCTTGGCCAGATCTGTGCCTTGCCACAATTCTGTCTCTGAGCTCTTCAGGCAGTTCCTTTGACCTCATGATTCTCATTTGCTCTGACATGCACTGTGAGCTGTAGGGTCTTATATAGACAGGTGTGTGGCTTTCCTAATCAAGTCCAATCAGTATAATCAAACACAGCTGGACTCAAATAAAAGTCTAGAACCATCTCAAGGATGATCAGAAGAAATGGACAGCACCTGAGTTAAATATATGAGTGTCACAGCAAAGGGTCTGAATACTTAGGACCATGTGATATTTCAGTTTTTCTTTTTTAATAAATCTGCAAAAATGTCAACAATTCTGTGTTTTTCTGTCAACATGGGGTGCTATATGTACATTAATTAGGAAAAAAATGAACTTAAATGATTTTAGCAAATGGCTGCAATATAAAAAAGAGTGAAAAATTCAAGGGGGTCTCAATACTTTCCGTCCCCACTGTACATATATATATATATATATATATATATATATATATATATATACTGTATACACAAACACACACAGTGGCATTGACTGGTAGGGTTGTTGGCAGTGTAAATGTGTCACCTAGCTTTCCTCAACAGACATGGTAAGGGGTTCCAGGGCTTTTATCTTTTATAGAGGCATAATAATGTTTGGTTTTATTTCAGAAGTACAGCACAAAGTTGTATGAACTATTCTACTGACTGCCACTACTACTGGAAGCTGAGCACTGCCATGGGGGGACATGTACCAATTCAGTATTAGAAAATACTAAAAAATACCACTCAGCAGGAAAAGGGTCTTTAAATGTGGCCTAAAGGGCAGCATTGAAAAAGCTGGCCATAGATAGATAAAAAATCAGCCAGTTAAGCAAAGACAGGTCAAATTGCGATCCTTATATGGCAGTTCTCGCTAGAGTGAAAGGGGATCCTGCGTGATTTCATTGATTAAATATGGACATGACCTTATTTGGTAAATGGTGGTATCAGCATTCCTCATAGCCTTGTTTCCTGGCTCTTTTATGAATTTTAAGGATATCCCCAAACCATTTTTTTAAAGGAACATGTTACATTGTTGTAAAATGTGTACAGTCTCTTTAAGAAAAAACATTGTAGGATTCCTCTAATAATCGGAGCTAGACCCCAATCCGGACATGCAGCCTGGGTGGTCAAGAAAAAGGGTAGCCTGTTCCCTTTTAGGGCACCTTGTCTTTCTCTCATCCTCACATCCTGTCCCACAAAATGGATGTAGAGTGGGGAGAACAAGTATTTGATACACTGCCAATTTTGCAGGTTTTCCTTCTTACAAATGTAGAGGTCTGTAATTTTTATCATAGATACTCTTCAACTGTGGGAGACAGAATCTAAAACAAAAATCCAGAAAATCACATTGTATGATTTTTAAGTAATTCATTTGCATTTTATTGCATGACATAAGTATTTGATACATCAGAAAAGCAAAACTTAATATTTGGTATAGAAACCTTTGTTTGCAATTACAGAAATCATACATTTCCTGTAGTTCTTGACCAGGTTTGCACACACTGCAGCAGGGATTTTGGCCCACTCCTTCATATAGACCTTCCCCAGATCCTTCAGGTTTCGGGGCTGTCGCTGGGCAATACGGACTTTCAGCTCCCTTCAAAGATTTTCTATTGGGTTCAGATCTGAAGACTGGCTAGGCCACTCCAGGATCTTGAGATGCTTCTTACGGAGCCACTCCTGGCTGTGTGTTTCGGGTCGTTGTTATGCTGGAAGACCCAGCCACGCCCCATCTTCAATGCTCTTACTGAGAGAAGGAGGTTGTTGGCCAAGACCTTGTGATATATGGCCCCTTCCATCCTCCCCTCAATACGGTGCAGTCGTCCTCTCCCCTTTGCAGAAAAGCAGCCCCAAAGAATGATGTTTCTGCCTCCGTGCTTCACGGTTGGGATGGTGTTCTTGGAGTTGTACTCATCCTTCTTCTTCCTCCAAACATGACAAGTGGAGTTTAGATCAAAAAGCTCTATTTTTGTCTCATCAGACCACATGATGACCTTCTCCCATTCCTCCTCTGGATCATCCAGATGGTCATTGGTAAACTTCAGACGGGCCTGGACATGCGCTGGCTTGAGCAGGGGGACCTTGCGTGTGCTGCAGGATTTTAATCCATGACCAGCGTAGTGTGTTACTAATGGTTTTCTTTGAGACTGTGGTCCCAGCTCTCTTTAGGTCATTGACCAGATCCTGCTATGTAGTTCTGGGCTGATCCCTCACCTTCCTCATGATCATTGATGCCCCATGAGGTGAAATCTTGCATGGAGCCCCAGACCGGGAGAGGTTGACCGGCATCTTGAACTTCTTCCATTTTCGAATAATTGCACCAACAGTTGTTGCCTTCTCACCAAGCTGCTTGCCTATTGTCCTGTAACCCATCTCAACCTTGTGCAGGTCTACATTGTATCCTTGATGTCCTTACACAGCTCTCTGGTTTTGGCCATTGTGAAGAGGTTGGAGTCTGTTTGATTGAGTGTGTGGACAGGTGTCTTTTATACAGGTAACAAGGTCAAACTGGTGCAGTTAATACAGGTAATGAGTGGAGAACAGGAGGGCTTCTTAAAGAAAAAATAACAGGTCTGTGAGAGACGGAATTCTTACTGGTTGGTAGGTGATCAAATACTTATGTAATTCAATAAAAGGCAAATTAATTATTTAAAAATCATACAATGTGATTTTCTGGATTTTTGTTTTAGATTCCGTTTCTTACAGTTGAAGAGTACCTATGATAAAAAATGACAGACCTATACATGCTTTCTCCCCACTGTAGGTGTTCTACAGGGGACTTATAGTATTTAAATCTGGAATCCCACTTTGGAATAAAGGCAGGAACCAGACTAATTGTTATGGGTTGAGTACACACTATATGAGGATATGCTTTGTTTGTTATTCATTTCAGGGTTTTACAACCACTTTAAAGCATTTACTGTAAAAACACTCATAAACAAACATAAATGAGCATAAAAACCTATTTGCGTGCATATAATAAACATGTATTACGTGGAAAGCTGTGTTTTTTTCAAACATGAAATATGTAAAGAACTGAATCATCTCATATGAAACAATCCCTGCTCCTCCAAACACATACATTTTATATATTGATAGCACCTGTGAGGTATGGAATATAAAACAGCACTTCTAGAGAAGTCCCAGAATGTATCCCATACAGAGGGAGCCATAACTTTGTACAATAAAAGTTAAACAAATTATCAATTGTATTATGGAAATCCTATGTGGGCTGTTTTCTGATTTAAAATGTCACACTGGTAGCATATTTTATACATCTACCAAAAGTCAACTTTGAGGCATATAGCTGCCAATATATTTTCAACACGATTGTACATAATGCTTAATACGGTATGTTAATACTGTGCTGTTTGTAAGTGTATTGGAATCAACAATTCTAATACAGTTTTGTGATATCAAATTTTAAGCATCCAATTTACTACTGTAAATCTGATAACTAATATATCATATGCCTAGTAGAGTGGATTTCTTGAGGTTGTTTCACAACTTATTATACATATGGAAGTTTTAAGACTCTAGTTATTAGAGGATACCATGATACAAATTCCAAGTTCCAGCCAGCATTCCTTATGCAGACACTATATATTTGTTAAAGTACAGTGCATTTTTGCAGACGTTCCATAGGATGTAACATCATTGGGTTTCAGAAATGGTGAAATTGTTTTAATGTGTGTTTTTAAATGCTTTAATCAACCCTCCTGTCCAAAATCCCAGATGTGGCTCGGGGGTAAATTTCAGTACCATTAGTGGTAACCCCAGCCCTATCACTACACTTGAACATGATGTACTTGCTACCCTTTGTCAGGTGTCAATGGTACAGCAATAGTGGCAAAGTTAGGGACAAACTGATGATAGTACAGAAAGGCCTGAACCTGTTTCTTTGTGACAGTACAGGGCCAAGCCTGACTAGCCTCTACCTTGTTCATCTGAAGTTCCACCAAACCTCTGCCCCCCATTGTACCTCAGGTACTTGACCTTTTCCATCACAATGGCACACTTTTTCAGGTTAATGTTAAACCCCTCCTTCTTTAGGGAGTCCAACACAGACTGAACTTGGGGAATATGAGATTCCCAGTCTAAACTGTATTTCCAATGTGGTAATGTATGGGGGGGGGGGGGGGTGGAGTTGTAATATCCCCAGGTGATTTCCCCTACTATGATCCTAATGGAGGTACCTAATACCAGCAGGAAAAATTAGTTACCATAAATATATATGTCTATAATTGTATATATATATATATATATATATATATATACACATATATACATATCATATACCAGCAGAAATAAATAATTTAGACAAGAGGCTGTCTTCAATGGTGGTTCGACCAAACCCTATAAATAAGGGATGTGGGCTGAGACCCCTACGGCTGTGATGGGTCTGCACCTTATACCACCACAGAGTGAAGTAACTATAACATATAAATGTAAAACATATATGTGCTGTACTAGTGCAAATAATCCAAAGCATATAATAAACTCTGCCTTAACAGTGCGAAATAAATATATATATATATAAATATATTACCAAAAATTACATATCATAATCAAAGTCCAGTGATCAAGTAATTTCATCTCAAGCTAGTTAGTGCAGAAAAAATCAATTAAAAGTTTTTTAGTGATTATAGTCCTTAAAGTGAAAAAACTGTTCAGACCCAGTGTTCCAAGCAATTTCGTGACTTGAGTGCTCTCAGATAGTTCCTGTGACTTTTGTGCGCCCCCTTATGGGTCCCCACTCACCGAATCCAACAGCCCCAGAAGGGGCAACCAGCGTAGGGTATCTCAATCACGGTCTCCTCTCCACACCAATCATGTAGGGCATTAGGGATGATTTCCGTGCTGTTGGTTTTCCCAATGGCTTCCCGGATCCACCAGCCCCAGACAGGGCAGACTGCATGGGGTATTACGGTCACAATCTCCTCTCCCCTACCGTCCTACTGAACATCCAGGTAATTTCCTTACTGTTGAGTTAAGGTGTCCACAATGGCTCCCTGGCATCCGCTGTGTGCACTCTCTCCTGTTTGTTTGACAAACAGGAGAGAGTGCACACAGCGGATGCCAGGGAGCCATTGTGGACACCTTAACTCAACAGTAAGGAAATTACCTGGATGTTCAGTAGGACGGTAGGGGAGAGGAGATTGTGACAGTAATACCCCATGCAGTCTGCCCCGTCTGGGGCTGGTGGATCCGGGAAGCCATTGGGAAAACCAACAGCACGGAAATCATCCCTAATGCCCTACATGATTGGTGTGGAGAGGAGACCGTGATTGAGATACCCTACGCTGGTTGCCCCTGGTGGGGCTGTTGGATTCGGTGAGTGGGGACCCATAAGGGGGAGCACAAAAGTCACAGGAACTATCTGAGAGCACTCAAGTCACGAAATTGCTTGGAACACTGGGTCTGAACAGTTTTTTCACTTTAAGGACTATAATCACTAAAAAACTTTTAATTGATTTTTTCTGCACTAACTAGCTTGAGATGAAATTACTTGATCACTGGACTTTGATTATGATATGTAATTTTTGGTAATATATTTATATATATATATATTTATTTCGCACTGTTAAGGCAGGGTTTATTATATGCTTTGGATTATTTGCACTAGTACAGCACATATATGTTTTACATTTATATGTTATAGTTACTTCACTCTGTGGTGGTATAAGGTGCAGACCCATCACAGCCGTAGGGGTCTCAGCCCACATCCCTTATTTATAGGGTTTGGTCGAACCACCATTGAAGACAGCCTCTTGTCTAAATTATTTATTTCTGCTGGTATATGATATGTATATATGTATATATGTGTATATATTGTGGCAGAGCAAGGCTCTGTCACTATGAAAATGGGGTTAAAGTGGACACAGAGTCTGCATATTGTCTGAGTGCAGAGCTACAGAGTGTAGGTTTGAGGTGGAGAGAACTGCTCTGGCAGTTTTCTCCAGGTTTTGCTAGTTCCTTATGGGGCTCTGTAGTTTGGAGATCCTTCAGAGTCTTGGGTGGGACGGGATCTCCAACCCTGTGTCCGGGTCTTGTGGACAGCCAGCAGGGTGTGTGCCCAGGTGCACACAGCCCATATAACGAGGGACTGGTGAGAGCAGAAAGTGTGGAGGAAGGTGAAGTTGGAGCAGTGGCTGCTAGTAAGTGTCTCTGTGTGAGAATAGATGCTGTGTGCGTTGAAGGGCTTCAAAGCTGTGTGCGTCCAAGGAGCCAGATGCTGTGTGCGTTGAAGGGCTTCAAAGCTGTGTGTGTCCAAGGAGCCAGATGCTGTGTGCGTTGAAGGGCTTCAAAGCTGTGTGCATCCAAGGAGCCAGAAGCTGCGTGCGTTGAAGCTCTTGAAACTGTGTGTGACCAAGGAGCCTAAGACTGTGTGCATCCAAGCAGCTTGTTTGAGGGGCCTGTTCCCTATAGCAGCATTACTGCTGAAGAGTAGCCAGGTGGGCTAGCATTTTCATTTGGATTTTGTGTGTTTAATTGAAGCTTGGACCCCTGCGTGGGATTCCTGGATGGACTTTTGTTTTGTTTTTTTCTTTAATAAATGTGGGCTACCAGGCCCTTAACTATAAATGCCTATCTGATGTGGACTCACTGCACCGAAACGCATCTATCCACTTGAGCTGAACAATCCCCAATGTCACAAGTGGTGGAGAATGCGGGCATGTAGACGGTTGAATCTAGGTCCTTGCTCCATGGTGAGTCGCATCAGGAACTACTGCTAGCTGTGTGTGGCAGCCAGGCGAACAGCATTGCACAGAAGTTTGATGGACTGTGTTGCATGCAGGTTGTGTACCTGTGAAAGGAGAATCGCATATTTTTTTCTCTCCGTGTTGCATGCAGGTTGTGTACCTGTGAAAGGAGAATCACATATTTTTTTTCTCTCTGCTGTGAAGTGTGTTGCAAGTTGCTGTGTGTAAGACAGCAAGCATGGGGCGTTCAAAACAGAAAAAGGAAGCAATCCTTGCTGAAGCAAGGGAAAGGGTTCTATGGCTAGAGGGTATTTCACCACATGCCCCAGCCACGCCAGAGAATTTTTCCAAGTGTGAAATTTCTGTGACCTGGGGTAAATTAATCATGTCATCCCCAGTTAAAAAGGAAGTGAAAGAAGTTTCCCCTGGCAACAGGAAGCCAGGTGGACAACAGCGTGTGAAAAAGAGGAATATGGTCATCTGTGGAAGCAATGTCCAGGCCAACAGGGATGTCGGGGATCCAAGGAGTCTGTCTGCTGATGGTCATGACCAGTGGTATCCTGTGGCAACAGAGAGCCAGTCATTAAGGAGATTCCAAGAAAGTAAAGTTCAGCTACCAGTACCGTGCTTGGAATGTGGTCAAGTGGGGCATGGAATTTTTACTTGCCCAAGGTTCTGGAACAACGCTGAAGAGTCTGGAAAGGCTGCAGTGTCGTCCTGTGGCCACACAGAGGAAGTAGCTGGTATGGATGCAGCTGAGAGACAGCGCACTCAAGTGAAGGGTATGATGTCAGCCACTGAAAATGGTAAGACTGTTTCAGTTTGTGGGACTGAACCTAGTGACATGGGAGTGTGTCCAGCAGGAAGATCCGCAGTGCAAATGGACATAGACTTGCTGCAGTGTGCTACCCGGAGCAGTGGGGAGGCACTTGGTGAGGACCAGCTGACAGCAAGGTTAAAGACTCAAATGAACATGGGAACTATGCATGTGCCTGCTATAATCCAGCAGAGTGCTGGAGAGGTTAAACTAGGGGTGACCAAAACTGTTGTGCCATGTTCCCTAGTGACAGGTGCTGCAGAGTTGCCCAGGGAAACTTCAGAGGAGCTTGCAGTGACGGAGCAGAGAGTTTCCCAGGTCAGCTATGGAGCTGCCCAAGGAGGAAAGAGTTCCCCTTTAAAGATAGAGGGTGATGTGAGGAGAGGCTCACAGGCTGTGGTTGGTAATAGACAATCCACAAAAGTAGCAGTTATGTCTATACGTAATGAAAATTATGATGGTTATGCTGACAAATATGTTACTGTTGGCAAATGTGATGGTATTGGTGATAATGACATTGAAAAATGTGTTCCCTTTAATGTCATGTCTGAAAATGTTGGAAATGTGTTCACTGCCAATGATGGGAGTAGGATATCTCCCATGACAACCAGAAGCGCAGGCTTGTCCATGGGAGTCTCGTGGGGTCTCCATGTGTTGGAGCCAGAGGTTTTCCAGGATGGCTGTGGTGCTACTCTGGTGAAACAAAGGAAGACTGAGTCACACAGTGAGAGTGTGCAGGCGCAGCCCCACAACCCTAAGTGTAACCCTGGTGTCAAGGGGTTAATTCAGCCAGCAAAAGCTGAAAGTGCAGAGCTGTGTGTGTCAGTAGCGCCCCCAGAGCAGGTAGGGCAAAAGCATGTATTACAGCCTGCCTTGTCAGATGATGTGTGCACCCAAAGGGATATGTATAGAAATGACACAGGTGATGTTTTGGCTAGTGAATCCCAGGTTCCTGTGGGGCCTTCTAGAGTAGGTGATGGAACCACAATAGACTGGGATAATTGGTATGAGAATGCAATCGCAATATTAAATAATGTGGTGGACATAACACCTGCTATGCCCAATGGAGGGATTGCAGATCGGCTGGTGCTCAAGGACACGTTTGTCCCTGCGAAGGTTAATGCCCTCCAGTCTGAAGGAACTGTTCAGGGTGCTGGCAAAGCAGATGTGTTGTCCACAGCCCCACAGCTCAAGTGTGAAGGTGACAATGTGACTTATAATGACCTGCAGTGGCTCACTGACACTGGTACAGAAGGGAAAAGTGTGAGACATGTGTCTGACAGCGCTCCAGGGGAGCAACAGGCTGTGATGAGGGGTACCTCCAAGGAGGTGGAGGTCTCTTCAAATGTCTCAAACTCAAAAGCTGCAGTGGATGAGCCCCTCCATGTCTTGGACAGGGAAAAAGACCTTAGAAAGGTCTGGTATTTAGACATGGGATGTTTAGAGATGACAGAGACCTTATTTGAAATGCTGGAGTTGGTAAAAACGCACTCATTGTACACTTGGGTGTCTCCACCGCAGTCGGACCAGGTGGTGCTGCGTAGTACCAATGGGTGGAGCCAGGTGGTACAGGCTGTGCTGGGAAGCCATGATCGAGAATGGTATTGGTGGGACCAATGCTTATTAACAGTGTGGCAGATAGTCTTGAGGTTCTCTGAGAGGGTGCTCCCAGTTACTGAGTGGTATGGAAGGTGCCCAGGAGAACTGTTGGAGACATCAAAGGTCTCTCCGGCTGGTGTAGTGACTATAAACATCTCTGCTGGTGTGGTCCGAGGTGCGGCTGAGCAGTGGTCAATAGAGGGCGTGGATACTGTTTCACCCGCTAAACCTCATGAGAAGGTAGGGCCCAAAATAGACGCAGCACTAGCAGAGATGCTTTCTATCACTCAGAAAGAGGTACAACTTAAAGTACCCGGAGACACTGTAAAGGAAAGTGCTAATGTTGGTTGCTGCAACAATGTAATGTGTACATCAGAAAGGAGTAGTTTGTGCTTGGATCAGTGTCATTTGTTAGATCAGTTACCCATGGAGTGTTGGACAACAGGTGAGGTGAAGCTGTGCTATGGACCCGTGGGGTGTAATCACTTGCCTGTGTTTTGTCCCTCCTCAGGTCTGGTCCTAACAACAAGTACTGAGATAGATGGCACTGATTGTGTTCGACAGGATGTCATTGAAATGTATGATCTGCTAATGTTTGGTGCTGTTAAAAGTGACGTGGTTGCCGTGGGTAACCAGAGAGAGGTTTTTGAACCTGAAAGACCTGTGGTGAAAGATAAAACTGACGTCTGTAAGCTGAAAGGTAGGATCAGGGAAGGCAGAGTTCCCCCAAGAGAGGAGAGTATGCTCAGGAACCCCAAGAGAAGAGAGGGAAGGCAGAGTATACGGAATTATAGGACCCTGTTAAGATCCAAGGTGGGACGTACCTGGAAGCACACCCGAAAAAAGGGTTGGGCCTACGTGGCTGATGGCCAGCACAGAAGTGTCCCAACTGCTATGGTGGGTGCAGGTGTTTCTCCCTCCGGATCGAAACAAGAGGGGGGGGGTATGTGGCAGAGCAAGGCTCTGTCACTATGAAAATGGGGTTAAAGTGGACACAGAGTCTGCATATTGTCTGAGTGCAGAGCTACAGAGTGTAGGTTTGAGGTGGAGAGAACTGCTCTGGCAGTTTTCTCCAGGTTTTGCTAGTTCCTTATGGGGCTCTGTAGTTTGGAGATCCTTCAGAGTCTTGGGTGGGACGGGATCTCCAACCCTGTGTCCGGGTCTTGTGGACAGCCAGCAGGGTGTGTGCCCAGGTGCACACAGCCCATATAACGAGGGACTGGTGAGAGCAGAAAGTGTGGAGGAAGGTGAAGTTGGAGCAGTGGCTGCTAGTAAGTGTCTCTGTGTGAGAATAGATGCTGTGTGCGTTGAAGGGCTTCAAAGCTGTGTGCGTCCAAGGAGCCAGATGCTGTGTGCGTTGAAGGGCTTCAAAGCTGTGTGTGTCCAAGGAGCCAGATGCTGTGTGCGTTGAAGGGCTTCAAAGCTGTGTGCATCCAAGGAGCCAGAAGCTGCGTGCGTTGAAGCTCTTGAAACTGTGTGTGACCAAGGAGCCTAAGACTGTGTGCATCCAAGCAGCTTGTTTGAGGGGCCTGTTCCCTATAGCAGCATTACTGCTGAAGAGTAGCCAGGTGGGCTAGCATTTTCATTTGGATTTTGTGTGTTTAATTGAAGCTTGGACCCCTGCGTGGGATTCCTGGATGGACTTTTGTTTTGTTTTTTTCTTTAATAAATGTGGGCTACCAGGCCCTTAACTATAAATGCCTATCTGATGTGGACTCACTGCACCGAAACGCATCTATCCACTTGAGCTGAACAATCCCCAATGTCACAATATATATATATATATATATATATATATATATATATATATATATATATATATATATATATATATATATATATATATATATATATATATACAATTATAGACATATATATTTATGGTAACTAATTTTTCCTGCTGGTATTAGGTACCTCCATTAGGATCATAGTGGGGGAAATCACCTGGGGATATTACAACTCCAACCCCCCCCCCTCCCATACATTACCCCATAGGGAGCGCCATACCCCTTTTCAATTTAATTCAAATCAGCAGAGAATCCTTAGGGAAGCTCCTTTAAGGGGGGCAGCATACCTAAACGATTGTTCTAAGCGCAGCTTTTCACATTTATTGTATTTCCAATGTGGGTGTTGTTTTTTATCCATCACCCTCTCTAAAAAGTAGCTGGGGCATAATGCAACCAGAACAGTATTTTTTTATATTGGAAATTACCCTTTGGATTAGAAAATGTGGTCTTTTCCCTTGCGTCCTTAGCTAAAGGTATCTGCCAGTAGCCTTTAGTGAGGTCTAATGTGGTAATGTACCAGACCGGCTCTAACCTGTCTTTCAGTTCATCTGCTCGGGGCATCAGATATGCATCGAACTTCGAAATCTCATTTAGCCTTTTGGATTCATTACAAAATCACGGAGTCTTGTTGGTCTGCGATACCAACACAATCAAACTCGGCCACTCACTCTGCGGTTCCTCATTGATATCGTATTACAATATTTTTAGAACTTCCTCAGACACTGCATTCCAGTGTGTCTAGAGAATTTGATAAGGACTTTTACTCAGATTTTTAGTCTATGTTCTGTTACAATTTCATGCTCAATTACTTTCATAAGACTTAGCAGTCTTGAAAAGATGACTCTATTTCTTTTTAAAAACTCTTTGTGGCTTGGACAGGGTGGTGGGGCTAAGTTTATCCTTACAGAGGACTTAGAACTAACATTAGCCAGGGCAACTACCTGCTCTCGGTCCTTCCAAGGTTTTAACAGATTCACATGGAATATGTGGTATGGCTTTCACTCCCATGTTGGTGTACTCTATAATTTATCTTACCAACCTTTTCTACTACCTTAAACAGCCCCTGCCACCTGGCCAGGAACTTACTTTCTACTGTTGCTATAAGCACAACCCACCACATCTCCAACCTGGAACTGTCTAAGCTTGACAAACCAGTTGTACATCTCCTTTACCAGTGGCATAATTTTAGCTATTCTCTCTCTCATTTGGGTTATATGCTGTTGTATGTGGAGAAGTCTCTCTTTTACAAGGTGAAGCAACCTCTCTGGTCTTCACAGTACGCCAACTCAAACAGGGAAAACCCGTTGGACACTTGATGTACTTCTCTGATGGCAAACATGAGCACAGGCAGCAAGCAGTCCCAATAACTTCCATTTTGTGTATCACCCTCTTGAGCAAAAGTTTTACAGTCTTATTGCACCTTTTGACCAGCTGAGGTACACAATTATTTGGTTTGAAACAACCTGCATAGGTCTGCCATCACCTTTGACATGAATGGAGAGTGCCTTGGTCCGTCAAGATTGCCTTAAGGAACCCAATCCTTGAGAACATATTGAATAATTCTCTAGCAATTGCCTTGGAGAAGGTTTTACTCAAAGGGACCGCCTCTGGAAACTTTGTGACACAATCAAGTATCACTAGGATGTATTGGTGTCTCCAAGCGGCCTTCTGTCTTATATTTTTGAAAGACCAGTTCAATAAATGTGATTTTTTTTTTTTAGGATTGTATAATGACACCCGCTTAGGAGACATAACATTCCCTTCAGCTTGTTCAACAACTCGTGCCCTTCAAGATTCTCTGGGTCAATTAGGATTAATCAATGCCCATAAAAAACAAAAATGCTAAATGTATTTGAAAGGTGGACTACATTTTTTTTTTATGTTCACAGGTATAAAATGCAATAAATAAGTCTTATTTTTGCAACAGTGACAAATAATTTTGATATTGTCTTCATATCTTGGACATACAGTACTTTATGTGCTCTCTTCGGTGTTCTATCATTGAAATGTATAATTAATCTGAAGTGGCACAAGGAGGTGAAACAGTTCACAAGTTTACAGATATGTGGACACTGAAATCATGAAAATGCTTTCACAATGTGCGAAATGACTCAAATTGTTGTGAATTAATTGAATGTTTCCTAGTGTGCATGTGCTATATTTGCAATACATGTAATGTTCTGATTTTTATTTGTAATAAATGCTTTATTTGTTAGTTTTCTTTCCTCTAGGTTTGTGTGCCTATGGCAATAACCTGTATATTTCAGGATTATAATAACGCAATGTATGTGATTTTATAGTGCTTCTATTTGGACTGCATCCGACCACTTCCATGTCAGTACACTGACCTTGAAAATGAGGACAGTTGTTTATGAATGGCCACCATAAGGACTAGATTTTAACTTGTTCCATGCCTGACAATGACAGGGGGAACAACAGCAAGCAAAATCAAGGAAAACCATTATGATTAATTATTTTTCCTACTTTTAGGTTCGTAAAGGGTTAATTTCTACTTGAAAAATCTGAGAAAAAGACAATGGGAGTCTATGTACAAAAAAAAAAAAAAAAATGTTTTGCAAATGTCTCATTATTCCACCATAGGAGTTAAGGAATATTTGACTAATAAAGAAAATAGCCTACCACTATAGGCTAAGAACATTCAACCAGATGGGGAAATAGTATGAAGGAAACCTCTGCACTGTGTACAAAGTGCATAGAGACTATTGTGTGAATGGTCAAACTCCAGCTGCAGTGTGAATTGAAACATTTAGCACTGGTATTATTACCACTGCTAAATGTAAAAGCTTTCTGGTCAAGTTGCTAGGGAGCTAGCACTTGCTGGCACCCAATCAACAAATGACTCATCTTTGCCTGGCACATTCAAATGAGCATAAACAAAGGGATTAAAAAAAAAAAAACCCGCTCTGGGGTCCCTCTCAAAAATTCATACCAAGTCTTCAGGTCTGGTATAGATTTTAAGTGGGACCCCACAAAGGAAAACAAAAACAAAGTGTGGGATTCCTTAAATTCTCTACCAGACCCTAAGGGTCTCATGAGAGTTTCAGGGGTAACAGCATACAAAAAAAACACGGGGTAACCTCTAAATCCATACTAGGCCCTTATCCAAGAATGCACCCCCACCCCCCGAATCATAGACCACATGTTGTAAGTTTGAAGCGAGACAGAGCACACAGCGGGGAACTCCCAGTCTAATTTTTCAGGTGCTCAGGCTCAGTGTGTCCTTACATACTACAACAGAAACAAGTAAAAGGATTGAGCCGGCAACTTTGTAGTCCATATAGTTCATTTAGTCCATGTAGTCCATTTAATGGTTGGTTACAAATAGTAGCTATGACTAAGGCTGTTGCTGAAACGTGTCAGCTGTTTTGCTTGTCACTTTTTGTAACCAACCATTAAAAACACTATATGGACTAGTAGCCAGCTCAAGCTTTTACTTGTTTCATAGACCACATGCCCTCAATATAGGGGGGTACCTTGGGGGGTGACATCCTGGCAAAGTACTATGTCCCTATGTTGATGAGGGGTTTGCAGGCAGAGGGATTAGAAGAATCTGGAACTTCCCTTTAAAAATAAGGGGGCCCCCAGATACCACCCCAATGTGAATGAGTAAAGGCTAGTACCCATATTCATTACCAAAATATGTCAAAGTAAATAAGCATATACACCGTTTTTGATAAGTCCTTTAATAAAAAAAATTGTACTACAATTGTAAATTCACAATCAATCACATCTTGTAGTGATGCAGATATATGTGAAGCACAATGCCCAATGCCTGCTGACCCAAAGAAAGGAAAAACCCATCGCCCTCTGGCACGTCTGATTTAATCACTTCAGTCCCACAGAATGATAGCTCCTGTTTGCGCTAACCCAATATAAACAAATGGGTTGGCCTCCACATGATGTCATTAAGAGCACTTGGCTTAATTTGCACATTTTCTCTTTTTTTTGTCAATTTTTTTATGTTGTATTTTACTAGAATCAGTGTTTTGTTTTTTTTCATTAGTGTTGAGTAGCATCAGCAGTGAAGGTAGCACTGAAGTGCTGCAATGTAGTTAGAGGTCTGTCCTTAACCCGACTTGACAATTTTCTATGGTGTTATCACAGGTCTTCTTCCTGCTCTTGTTGTCATTGTGCAATAAAATAGCTGTAACTAAGTAAAAAATGGGCCATGAGAAACAAGTATTGTTCTAAACCATATCTCTTGTATCATGAGTTAATATCTGCCTTACCACACTGTGGGAAATCTAGTCACATGCTACACAGGGACAGCTTTTTAACATGACTAGTTATCTTCCACAGAAGCTGTGCAAGCTTTGCTATATTTTTATAGGCTGTGAAATCAACCAACTGGTATGTCAGTAAGTCAACCAACTGGTATGTCAGTAAGCCATTTGCAACTTGGACCAGTGACCAATCAGGTGAAAGAGAATGACTTGGTACAATTTTTTGTTTTTTATACACAACAGAGGATATCTGGCAAAGTGTCAATGGTAGGAAAGGAAACAAAGAGAGAAAAAAAAAATTCACACTCACATTCTCTTTCATGGCCACTTTGGGTGCATCCCACAGGCCATTCTCATGTGTACACACGCTATGTGCGGCGGTGCACTTCATAAATGTATGCTAATGTGGTAGTAATTTGTGGTCTTTAAATAGGATATTCCTCTCAGGGTGCACTGCTCATTATAGAGTTTGTTTGCTTTGTGGGGGCACTCTTTGTCTGACCTTGCTTGACCTATCCTGCCTGACCTTCCTTTCTGACTGCCACTAGGCCTTTAACTCATTGTAGATTTTGCCTCTGTCTACATCCTGGTACCTTGCATTGGCTGCTTGACTTCCTGTTAGCTGATCCTTAGCTTGGCCTTGACCACTTTTCTGTCTTACACTTTGTATACTGTCTTGATTCATTTGACAGTGAGGCCATGCCAGGTCTGCCAGGGTGGTGCCCGTCACACAAGTCTCAATCATATCATCAGTGGCTCTGGTGAAGATCAGGTAACTCTGGAGTTACCACCTCTGTTGAGAACTTTTTTAGCCAGAAGCATCCTCCAACAACATAGATCATCTGATTGCCAAGCTCAGCTTTTTCCGAACATCATGCCATCCAAGAGCAAGCTTTTCTGGCCTCAAAACAATTACCTTAAAAATATAGTCTGAAATTTTTGAAAAGGAATTTTATATCTACTTCATCTAAGGGTGCATTTTTTTCAATGTTTAGAATAACATTTACAGCTTTCTACCCTGTACCAATCAGATCACAATCAAGAATGAACACCTCTTCTAAGGCTATAGTATTGGCTCTGTGTGGCCTACATTCAGTTAGACTCTGCTAAAGGACCAAAAGGAAAAAATCCAAGAACAGTTTACCTAGGGAGGAAATATTTAAAAAAAGGATATGATATAACAGAACCAATAGGATAATTGCTACTGGATATTGTTGTTTTCTCATTACATTTATTTTTTTCGATCATTTTTTGAAAACAATGTTTTTTGGTTTACAATGCACAAAAGATTCCACAGAAAGAAAAAGGAGATATGTAGAATGACATACTGTATAGCCCCTGTAGAACAATAATCCACAAAACTTAGGATTTCAAGTATTGGTTATACAAAATATATGATAGTACAATTTGGAAAATCAGCATCCAGGGAAAGAAGGGCAACATAAAACGAACCAGAAAATAAGAACAAGGGAGGGGACTAATAATGAAAAAAGATGATCCGCACACCAGTAGTTGCTCCTAAAAAAATCTTCAAATTTATTCAAAAACCACAGTATACAACCACATATACAAAAATAAGAACAAGGGAGTGGACTCCTAATTAAAAAAGATGATCCGCACACCAGTAGTTGCTCCTAAAAAATCTTCAAGTTTATTAAAAAACCACAGTATACAACCACATATAAGATCAGTCAATGCGTTTCAGCCTATAAGGCCTTACTCATAACTGCATTTAGACACAAAACTTAGAATAAATAGTAGCTCTACATACCACAGGCTCCACCCATATATTGTCCTAATTGATTGCAGACAATTGGCAAAAGGGAAAATTAGCTGTAGTATATGCTAAGGAGTCCCATGTGTATGCTACTGATGTTCACAAATTCAATAATAGTATATACAGTCAAAAGTCAAACACAAATGACAAAAAATTAAAAGTTAATGAAAAAGATTAAATAGAACTATAAGGAGAGCAGGAAAAGAAAGGAATACTGGCAAGAGACACTTTATTGATTTACAAGGGATTGACCTAAAATCTGTTCTATCAGGAGGAAGGTGGGGTCTGTAACGGGGACGTTGATAAGGCCTGTAAAGAGTTAGAGTTGTGCTGCCAGATAAAAAAAATGCAGATGAGGCAATGCCAGGCCTCCTTCTTCTGGGGGTCTCTGCAAGGTTTCCAGCTTAATCCTGGAGGAGCCCTGTTTCCAGAACATCCCACAGACTATTGTATCAAAGGTATGAAACCACTGCTTCGAAATCCAGAGCAGTGCATTTTGCAAGATATAAAGTATCTGGGGGAGCCAGAACATTACCACCAAGGTAACATGTCCCAACACAGAAAGTGGGAGGCGGCACCAGCATTTGGATTTAAAGCAGAGCTTTGCGATCAAGGGATGTAAATTTCAGTGAAGGTACTCTGTTAGTCCAGATGAGACATGAACACCAAGGTACTTAAATGTCTTAACTATTTTAAGAGGTGCTGCAATGTCAAGTAGAGGTACAGTAGATATATAGGATCTAATGGCATAAGAGTCAATTTGGACCAGTTTATTTTCAGTCCCGAGAAGGACCCAAATGTTCAGATCAGGGTAAACTAGTATACTGAAGAAAAATTTGAGTAAGATCAACATAGAGAACTATCTTTTCCTCTAGGGAAGAACATCTAAAACCCTTTATGGCACTAGAAGCCTAGACTGTCATTGCAAATGGTTCTATAGTGAAAGAAAACAGGAGGGGAGATAAAGGGCATCCCTGCCTGGTGCCTCTCGGAAGATGCAGAAAGGAAGAACATTGACCTTTCATGCTGACTGGTTGATCATAAAGAAGTTGTAACCCGAGCTATAAAGTTAGGGCCTATGCAAAGCGTCGTAACATTTCCCACAAATAAGACCATTCAATACTGTTACAGGCATTGGCCATGTCTAGAGATAGCCCTGCCCTAGAGCCCAGCTCCTCCGATTGATGTTCTATATTCAAAAGCACTCTCTGTATATTGGTGGAGATGGATCTACTGGGAATTAAACCACATTGGTCTGCAAGCACTAACCTAGTCATATACTGTATTTTACCAGTCAGTTAACCATAACCTTTGCCAGTAGTTTGGTATCTGTATTGAGCAGTGAATTGGGTCTATAGAAGCCAGGTAAGGAGGTATCCTTACCCAGTTTCAGTAGTAATATTATATTGGTTTGGTACATGGAGGGAGTAAGTAATCCATCCTCAAAAGCTGTAGTAACTGTATCTAAAAGGAGCGGAAGGAGAGCATCAGAGTACTTTCTATATATTTCAGCTGGTAAGCCATCAGTACCCGGTTCCTTATTGGAAGGCAGGGATTTCATTACTTACTTAAAAAAATACATACTTATTTTTTTACTTAAAGCTTAAAGGCTAAGCTCACCTTTAAAAAAATTATAAATGCACATTTTTGGCAGGTAATTTGTTTTTTTTTTTTATCAGGAGTCTGCAGAACATTGCACCCACGATCAGCAGATGACAGATGCAATGTCAGGTCCCTGCAGACACTTGGTACAGCTTTCTGTCCATACCTCTATATGGGCTTTCTGTTTACAAGCTGTAGGAAGTGCCAATGAACTATGATAGGGCGTACACACGGCCGGACTTTGTTCGGACATTCCGACAACACAATCCTAGGATTTTTTCCGACGGATGTTGGCTCAAACTTGTCTTGCAAACACACGGTCACACAAAGTTGTCGGAAAATCCGATCGTTCTAAACACGGTGACGTAAAACACGTACGTCGGGACTATAAACGGGGCAGTGGCCAATAGCTTTCATCTCTTTATTTATTCTGAGCATGCGTGGCACTTTGTCCGTTGGATTTGTGTACACACGATCGGAATTTGCGACAACGGATTTTGTTGTCGGAAAATTTTATCTCCTGCTTTCCAACTTTGTGTGTCGGAAAATCCGATGGAAAATGTCCGATGGAGCCCACACACGGTCGGAATTTCCGACAACACGCTCCGATCGGACATTTTCCATCGGAAAATCCGACTGTGTGTACGGGGCATGAGAGTGCTCACCAACACCTCACAGATCATTGAGAACTACAAGCTGTCTGCAACACTGGCAGACAGTACTTGTACAGTGCCTTGAAAAAGTATTCATACCCCTTAAAATTTTCCACATTTTCCCATGTTACTACCAAAAACGTAAATGTATTTTATTGGGATTTTATGTGATAAACCAACACAAAGTGGCACATAAAAAAATATACAAATAAATATCTGAAAAGTATGGTGTGCATTTGTATTCAGCCCCCTTTACTCCGATACCCCTAACTAAAATCTAGTGGAATTAATTGCCTTTAGAAGTCACTTAATTAGTAAATAAAGTCCACCTGTGTGTAATTTAATCTCAGTATTAATACAGCTGTTCTGTGAACCCCTCAGAGGTTTGTTAGAGAACCTTAGTGAACAAACAACATCATGAAGGCCAAGGAACACACCAGACAGGTCAAGGAGAAAGTTGGGGGAGAAGTTTAAAGCAGGGTTAGGTTATAAAACATAAATCCCAATCTTTGAACATCTCACAGAGCACCGTTTAATCCATCACCTGAAAATGGAAAGAATATGGCACAACTGCAAACCTACCAAGACATGGCCTTCCACCTAAACTGACAGGCTGGGCAAGGAGAGCATTAATCAGAGAAGAAGCCAAGAGGCCTATGGGAAATCTGGAGGAGCTGCAAAGATACACAGTTCAGGTGGGAGAGTCTGTCCACAGGACAACTATTAGTTGTGCACTCCACAAATCTGGCCTTTATGGAAGAGTGGCAAGAATAAAGCCATTGTTGAAAGAAAGCCATAAGAAGTTTGGTTTACAGTTTGCAAGAGACTATGTGGGGGACACAGCAAACATGTGCAAGAAGGTGTTCTGGTCAGATGAGACCAAAATTTAACTTTTTGGACTAAAAGTAAAATGCTGTGTGTCAGAAAACGAACACTGCGCATCACCCTGAACACACCATTTCCACTGTGAAATATGGTGGTGGCAGCATCATGTTATGGGGATGCTTTTCTTCAGCAGGGACAGGGAAGCTAGTCAGAGTTGATGGGAAAATGGATGGAGCTAAATACAGGGCAATCTTATAAGAAAACCTGTTAGAGTCTCCAAAAGACTTGAGACTTGGGTGGATTTTCACCTTCCAGCAAGCCAACGACCCTAAACACACAGCCAGAGCTACAATGGAATGGTTTAGATCAAAGCATATTCATGTGTTAGAATGGCCCAGTCAAAGTCCAGACCTAAATCCAATTGAGAATTTGTGGCAAGACTTGAAAATTGCTGTATACAGACGCTCTTCATCCAATCTGACAGAACTTGAGCTTTTTTGCAAAGAAGAATGGGCAAAAAATCTCTAGATTCGCAAAGCTGGTAGAGATACCCAAAAAAGACTTGCAGCTGTAATTTCAGTGAAAGGTGGTTCTACAAAGTATTGACTCAGAGGGGCTAAATACAAATGCATGCCACACTTTTCTCTTTTAAAATATTTTATTGTTTTGAGTTAAATATAGTTCAGGTTTACAAAGAAAGATAATAACATTCTTGTATATATAAAGTAACAGGCAATTGTAATGCATCACATAGGTGATTATGGTATGAAAAGTAACACACAATATATCATAAACGTTTATATCATTTTAAGTGAATACAGAACACAAGAATTATACAAATTAAAGGTAAAGTATAGGAGGTATGGGGTTGGAATAAGTTTATTAAGAAGTGTGGGGAAAGGTAAGATGCAGGAAAGTAAGTATAATAGAGAAAAGGAAGTAAGATAGTTGGGGGAGAATCAGTAAATAGTTCCAGGGCCAAGTTCCTGCAATATGGCTTGGCTTCATCTGGAGATTTAATAAGTCTTTCCAACTATTTTTAGTCATTCACACTTCAAGAAAGTCAAGTAGTAGGTGAAGGGGGTAGTAACTGCACAGTGTTGGGGGTAAGGAGATAAGGGGGTGGGACATTGAGGAATTACCAGAGAAAACCACTAATTAAAGGCAATATGTATAGTTTATAGTAACATTATAGGTTGTCCAAATAATGTCTTCAAAGAAGAAATAATTAATTATCGAATCCTGGAGGTAGGGAATGCTCAAACCATGGTCTCCATAAGGCTTCATACTTCGATAAATTGTCAAGTACGATTGCTTCGATTTTTGCGTGGATCATGAACTGAGTTATTCTGTTCTTAAATGACAAAATACAGAGTGAGTCAGATTTCCATGCTTTCGCTATGGTCTGTTTGGCTGCTGTGGTTATGAAGAGCATAAGCTTAAACTGGCGGTGTGATAAAATATTTGGTTTATCATTTAGGAGTGCTGTGGTTTGATCAGGAAGCAAAGGTATATTAAACATAGTAGAAAGCATCTTAAACACCTCCAACCAAAAGGATTCAACTATTTTACATTCCCACCATATGTGCATGTGTGATCCTAGTGCTGAACATCCTCGGAAGCATTGGGACGGGTATTGTGGAGAAAACTTGGAGATTCTGGCAGGGACTAGGTACCATCTGGTGAGAACTTTGTAATTAGTTTCGAGAGCAACAATATTAGGTGATGCTGATTTGGTATTATTCCATATTTGGGACCAGTTTATTTGTTCGGGTTGTAATTGAAGGTCTGTTTCCCATTTTGTGGTATAAGTCAGTGTAGATGAAGAGTTGTGTGAGAGTAGTTGAGTATATATATCTGAGATGAGTCCTCTTCTATGAGGATCATTGTTGCAAGCTTTTTCAAATGCGGTGAGATTAGGAGACGTCAAGTCTGAAGGTGCATTAGTAGACAGGAAATTTTTGATTTGTAGGTACCTAAACATTTCTGAGGGCGGGATATTACATGTTTCACAGAGAGTTGGAAAGGGTGTGATAACCTGGGTTTTATAGAAATGATATGCCCTCGTTAATCCCGCTTTTGACCAAGCTAGGAAAGATGTTGGGGAAGACCAGGCCGGGTAGAATGATGGGTTATGTAAGAAGGAGAGGAGAGGATTGTGTGAAGATTGGAGGCCAAATCGAGTTTTCAGTCTATCCCAGATTGAAAGGCTGTGTTTGGTAATTGGATTAGTAAGCTTCTGACGTTGTGATGGAGAAAGCCATAAAAGATTTACTGTAGAAAGAGGATCACAGTCAACCAATTCCAATGCCACCCATAGTGGAATTTCAGATGTAGCATGGTATTTAGTTAATTGTGACAGTTGTGCTGCATAATAGTATTTGGTAAAGTCTGGTA